>NC_090447.1:1401765525-1402406525 GCF_031143425.1 Pleurodeles waltl | reverse complement strand
CGACGGCTGGTGCAAATAAATGTTGGTGTGCTGAATATCAAGGCTAGTAGTCTTTAATCCACTACCAGACACCCCGCCCTGTGTGTTTTCCCCTCTCTTGCACTTGGTTAAATATCTGATGTAGAAGAATAAGTGCCAGTCCCCAAAACAAGTGCCTAGATTTGTATATTCGTCTTGCTCCTAAAATTCCCTCCTAAGCCCTGGACAACATATAAAGATTGGGTACAATACATATTGATGTGAATGTGCCCTCACAGTAAAATATAACCTAGACGCTATTTCATAATTTAGGCCAGGCTGGACTTTTTAGGCCTCAGTGGGATTAAACATTTTATTTTCTACCTCTAATTAGTAAAGGGATTCAAATGTATTTCCTGCTTAGTTTTTACAGTCTGACTTAATGGTGAATAACTTAAGCAGAAAAGTAATTTTGCAAATATGTCCCTAAGACTTCATGAGCTAGAACCAGCTAATAGCCAGTTCTGCCACTCATCACACCTCAAGAGCTGAAATACACATCCTTGGCTGGGAGAGTTCAGATCTCTGACTCAGAGGACAGTGGCCTCCCTCTTTATCCAGGAAAGGCCAGTGTGTGTTAACTGTTGACCACTTAGCAGATATTAGCTATCTGGGAGTGGACAAGAACTGTTGGGAGAATAAAGGGGTAGCTTCAGCACTACCTCTCAACTTGAAGATGCCAATGGGGCTTCTGCTATTCCTAGGGCCCTCCTAGAAAGTTAAGCTCCAGCCATAGTAGGAAGGAAAACCAGTTTTAACCATGTCAGATTTGGAGTGACCAAGAAGCTGAAGACAAGCCTGCCTGGTGGCAGCAGGTCCTGCCTACTTGAATTGAAACAGTAGTGAAAAAATTAAGTGCCCCAAAAGATGATGGGGGCACTGCAAGACAATTGTTGGGATTGGGTGGTAGAATTCCTCTTTTCACTGGATACTGCACAGGATATACCTGCCACTTCCTGCACAACTTCCTAAGAACATTCCTAGACCTGGGACAACTCCATATGAAGGACATTTTGGAAGAAGAATCCTGACTTCTGACTCTTGAGTCGTAGCTGCTGGTAGAGGAAGATGCTTCACACAAGGATGCAAAAATCGGTATCTAACGTTCCCCTTAACCTGTTTTGATGATCCGGGAGACTTTGTGCTCATTGCGTTTTTATTCTTTATTCTTTTTTCATTGATTTGGGATTTTTTGGGTGTTGTGTTCTCCTCTTTAAACGTGTTGGTACTTCTTGAACTTATCATGCACTTCTCATGGGATTGCCTGCTGTGCGTGCCATAGCTATCAGGAGTTGAGCAGAGATTCTCTCAGAACTGTCACTTGACCTGACCAGAGTGGGTTTACTGAGTTGGCAAGGGTGCCTCTGTCCCCAATTAATAACCCCATTTCTGACCTCTTCAAAAAGACAAAGTAAAATACACTGCTTGAAACCTCCCCAGGAACAACATTGCATATGGAGACTTGTACATTTGCCACTTTCTGCTTCCAGCAGTACTCTGAGCATCCTCAAGCTTTGACCTATCCAGGTTTTTCTTCATTTGCTTCTTCCCTGTCTTTCTTTCGCCCTTTCTGTTTAATTCATCACAGCAGTGACAGTGTTTCATTCTAGCTAGCATACATTGCTTCTGACTTCTTCCTTAGTTTTGTAGTTTTATTTTTCCTACATAAATGGTCACACAAAGTGAACAATTACCAGTCCACTGATTAAAAAAATAATGGATGCATAGTTATGTTTTGATAAGGTGGTGGACGATGAGCACCCTCCTGTGTCAGTACAAATAAAGGCGTACTAGCCGATACATGCATTTTATTCTGCTTTCAGTCTAAATGATACATAAACCTGAGCCATTAGTTAAAATATTCAATAAACATTGTCTCTGGGCTCCTTCCTTCAAGCATGGTTAGGTCTGTCTTTCTCAACCTTTGAGCATAAACTGGGTAGGAAATGTTCTGGTTGGCAACGTAACCTAGGGCGAGCACTTAATGGCAACAGCGTTTGCTTAGTACTCTGAATAAACACAGTTTGAGTGCTAGCTCTGCTTTTACATCTAATTGCTGGACTCGTTTGACTTTATGCTGGTTTAGTGAATTGGCCCTGAGGGTATAGAGGCCATATGTGGTAATGCATTTAGGTATATATTGAGTCGACGTGACCACTAGTGGCAAAGATTTGGTGTACTGCGGATGGGAGTGTAGAAAGTCTGTAAATACTGCCAGCATTGCAAGGAGACCGAGAAATATACATAACACTTTGGCTTAAGGCATACTACAAGTGTCATATAGCTATTGTTGGGTTCTTTGCACTTCCGTATTCGGTAGGTTCATGTGGCTAAAGTTGCCAGATCCTGTTTTAGTGGTTAACAACCACATTCCCTGCTTACTCTTTTGACTTTAAAATGCATACATCTTTGCATCGCAGACTTGCTTGAATTAAGTGCCGTATTCAACACACTGTGTCACACAAAATTCTGTTCCGGCACTTTTAGGAGATTTGTATAGTTGGTCCTGCATTAGCCTGGTTCCTTACAGGTTATTTCCCCCTCATATTGTTCTCATTTGCATACTGCGTCCCCCAGGATTCCTCTATGAGCCCCACTTTGTTTAATATTTATATCCAACCTTTGACTCAGGTTGTGAAATCCCTGGGGTTTGCATTGGTGACTTACAAGGATGGCATCCAGCTTGTACTTTCTTTTCCCAACAACCCCAGGTCAGATATGGCCACTTTTCAAAGTGGTATGCCAGCCGTTGCTGAGTGGATGGAGGCCAACTGTTTCCAACTGAATTCCAGTAAAACTGAGATTCTCCTTTTAGGGAACGACACTTTCGCTTGTGGTGACCACTGGTGGCCTCCCTCACTTGGTCTCCCCTCTTGTCCTAACTCTGTGGTTAAAAACCTTGGTGTTTGGGTGTATAAAGCATTAACTTTCGAAACACAGCCAAAATCAGTGGACGGCACATGCTTTGGACTTGCGTGCAAGCTTAAGCCCATTCTCTACCTGGGTACCAGCAAGGCTGTGATTTGCAGACTGCAGCTGGCCCAAAACACCACAACAAGGCTGCTGTTCTTGCTTCTAAAGTGCTGTTGTGTCTCTGGCCTTATTCGGAAATTGCATTTGCTCCCAGTTGAGAAGCGCGTGCATTTTAAGACCCTGTGCGCTACTCAAAAGAACCTATTTTGTCGGGGGGCCCTCATCTTGTCCAATCTAGTGTCCACGTACATGCCCTCACGGTCACTGCATTCAGCCCATAGTAATCTGGCTTCTTTCCCACGTGTTAACAGAGTCAGACAGGGAGGCCATTCCTTCCACGCTAGGACCCCTTCCCTTTGGAATGCCTCCCTCAGTTTATTAGGAGTGTCCAGAACCATTGGTCTTTCAGGAAAATCCTGAAGACCTGGTTGTTTTCGTCTTAGCTGCTTTCTGCTGCACTTTGCAATAGGTCTATTTTTCTGCAGTCTCCTTGTATTTTTTTTAGGACTAGAGCTGGGACTCCTCGTTGCTGAAGCAGCTATGTCCTGTATAAATCTTATAACATAACTTGGGTGGTCTGAGCCCCACAGCCCCATTTCTACCAGCTTCACCTTGCATCCACCATAAAACAATTAGTCGCTTTTTCTCCCATTCCTCACCAATCCAAAGTTCATGGTGACCTCTGTCAGCCTCATTCCAGATTGAGCATAGGCACTTTCTATTTGACCAGTAGTTGCTCTGTGAGAATTTAACTAGCGTATCTTGGAAATATTGTTGTAATGTGCACAAATAACCTCAAGTGCTTAATCTGACAGCTAAATCATGAGGGAGTTGTCTTTTTGTTAGGGAAATAGAAGCTTAGTGTAGCAGAAAATGCATTCTAAACCCAGCTAGGGTATTTTTGTTGCTGTTGTCTAAATCTCTAATCAGAACAGTTAGTACCTTTGCATGGTTCCTCAGGGGAGTGAAGGACGGGATCCTCCCAATGTATTTCAACTGGTTTATGCATCAGGAAGGTTTGCGCAGACTGCGAGAAGCATATTCCTGTCTGGTTTGTTTTCAATTCTTTTGTGCCTATCAAAAGAAATAAAGCCATCCAGAGAGCAAAGGATTGATGCTTACCTGGAGAAGCTGGTTTAAAAATTTAGGGAGAGTGTGATGTGGTTAAGTTTTTTCTAACTCATGATAAGGTTTGCTTTTCAACCAAAAACTGCTTTCACAGACAGTAACATATTGTGCAGATGCTGATGAATAGGCTGTGAACAGTGGGAGGGAGAAGTCTTCTTCAGAATTAGAATTTTCGTTCTCAACCAGCTTGTTACAGGTAAGGTCCACGTCCTCTGTCGTGATCTGTACTTAGACAGCTCTGTACACTCTTACGAAATCCTCAAAATACATCTTGAGCTTATTGAGGAGAAAGGGCTGACGCTGAAAGAACAATGATGCAAAGGCCTGCATTAGCACTGATGGTCAGTGTGTGCTCTAAGTCAACATTGTCCGGAGTTGTAAGCTTTCACAGCTTTTGTGTTGCTTTTAAGTGGGTCATGAATGAGCATGCAGGTTGCATATAGGTGTGCAGCTGGGGCCCTGAAATGGTACTTTTTTTTTTTTTTTTTGGAAGTTCTTGTTTTGAAAGTTTAATCCGCTAAATCAAGCATTGTCCTTGTTCATATGGCAAAACAGGACACCTACTCATGACAATATCAAGAGTAAAGTTATATTTCAAGATTCTCCCTTTAAATGTAGGGGATAACCCAAGCATGCAAACAAATGGAAGATACTGACATTGACAAACATCCATTAATGATGTATTTATAGTTATAAGTGGTTAATGTTTTTGGAATTTTTTTTTTAACGTGTCATTTTTTATGTTTTTGAAGACTCTAAACAGGTAGAAGTTAAGAATCTGCTAAAAGCTTTAGAAATGACAGAGTCACAGTTGTTGAAGAATGTACATAATGAGAATTCACTCAGAGTTGAAAGGCCGAAGAAGACAGTGAAGGTGGCTGTTCTCATATCTGGAACTGGTAAGGGTTTTGCTTTATTTATTCAAAGATGAGGTGCAATATACTTCTTCACAAACATGAATGAATCAACTTTTTTAAAAAAATGTATTAAATGCAGCAGATTACTTGGAAATATTTATGTAACTTTTTGCACCTTTGCATAGCATCACTCCTTTACAGTTCCACAATTTTACTCTCACCTAGATCTGATGAAGAGTTGCTGAGAAATGTGTTTTTGTTCTTAAGAATAAATTGTCATAATCACAAAATATTAAGAAACAGGATCCTTGCAGTTAAGCTTTTCACCTGCTTCGGTTTCTAGAACCTACTGCAACCTGCTTGCACTCCGAACTGCTTTTTAAATACTTAAACAAGCATCAGTTTAGTACATTTTATGATCCTCTGTACATAACCACCACCATCATGTATGAATAGTGCACTTAGATCACCATGTATTGGAACCTGTTTTGTCTTTGTCAACCAGCAGCGGTTGTCTTGCATTGCATCATTGGTATTTGCCTTGGGTTCCTTAGTTCCAAGAAGTTCACCTGCTCTGCACCACAGCATTAAGAAAGGAGTGTATTTGCGTGATCTAGCTAAAATCGGTTTCTTACGCTTTGCCCCGTTAAACTGGGTGGAAACAGCCCGAATTTGGCTGTGTGCAGCATTAGATAGTCTGTTTTCAGTAGGTGACCAGCATAGGGCCAGGAGAAGTGTGAATTAGTTACGTCTACATCACACTGTACCAGTCTGCCAGATAGAAATATTTAAACATCACATGGATAAGGCCTTAGCCATAACCCCTGTGAAGAGTTCTGGTAATGTTTCTATACAGTTTTGATCAGGGATCCTTGTCATGTGCTAAATGTAGTTGTTAAAGCAGCAGCTTAGTTTTTAGGCATGGCACTGAGCTGCTTCTCAGCTACTTTTAACGTTTTTTCCATGACAGCCCACTGCAAAACAAATGAAAAGAATGGAGGAAACGTTTGGTTTCAGTAGTTTGATTGAACAAAGTATCCTTGTACTGCTGACATATGTACATGCTGCTTGTGTGCTGTGCATGAGGAGTATTTCCTCTCTTTCTATCCCTGCCGCCCTCTTTGTCCATCCCACTCTCTCACTCTCCCTCCCCATTACCCGCCCAGCATTCTTTCTCCGTGACCTCATTTTTACTTTTGTGTTTTATTTTTTGCTTTTTTTTTGCCAGACAATGCTGTATCAGCAGGAATCCATATTAAAATGTTTATCTGACAATGCCATGATGGCAGTCCGTCTCTCTGGTGGATTATTATTAACATTTTTTACTTGACCAAATCCCATTTTAAGATAGCTGCAATGTGCATATGTGGTAGCCATCTTTGAACATAATTTATTAAAATCAGCGCCTTGAGACCCTTGCGGGCGAGTAGCGCGCTATATAAATTGTTGATTGATTGATTGAGTTCGCAAGATCTTTTGAAACATTTACTCCTATTCTGTAGAAAGGAGTAGGCTCTCAAATTGGAAGGTGTTTCTGTAAGTGGACTAAGTTTATATACACATATGTTCAGTAACTGCTGATTGTAAAGGTCTTCTCACTCGGTCACCATTATGCTGTCATCTGTCTGGGAAAAGCCTTTCATAATTCTGACGCTGTCAAGTTTTCACATTGAGTGGAGCTAATGATATCCAGTCTTCTTGGTTGCATATCTGCAGTGTATTCAGTCACACACAGCCATAAGTGTATTAGCAGTACCTCCTTGCACCCTTTCATTCCACATCTGCTGTGTAGTAGCCATCTGTAGTAAGCCCTCTAACTGAGAGGCACCGTACTAGTAAGCCAAGGGAAGAATCAGACCTGGAGTTATATTTATTGATGAGCTTCTGCCAATACTTCCTTGTGACTCTTGCTAGGTCAACCTTCATCTTTTTCCTAAATCTGCAAGAAATAGTGCCTCCCTACCTTCTGTGGTGCTGATTTTTTTCTGCCTATGCATCCAGTAGAGTGTAGAATGCCTCCTGTATTTACGTGCATGAAAACTAATTTTTACCCTGAGAATAACTGTAATTAGGAACAAACTGTTGAAGAGCCTTACAAAGCCTTGTGAATTATTTGCAGGCACTAATATGGAGGCTCTAATAACCAGCACAAAAGAGCCACTCAGCTCTGCACATATTGCTCTCGTGATTTCTAACAAATCTGGTGTTGAGGGGCTTAAAAAAGCTGAGAGGGCCGGTATTTCTACAAGGGTAAGTTACATTCTTCATTCATTGAGTTTTAAGCATTCCTAACTAATGTGGTCCTCAGTTACTTGTGTTGTATATTGAATGACAATAGTTAATAAACTGTTTTCTGCACACTTAAAATATTTGTTTTAAGTTGCTGTCAAGAGGAAACCGTTATGTGTGCACCAAAGCTAATATCCCAATGAAAGTGACGGTAGGTCAATACTCAGTAATACATTTCAACATTTAACAACTTCTGCTGGAAACAGTAGTCCTCAGTTGTATGATCCGAAACCCCATTTTTACCCTCTTCCCCAATCAACTCCCTCTCACCCCTCTCAAACAGTAGAAAACATGATCCAGTACCAGCACTTGTACCAGCATGGAGAGGAGATGCATAATAACACTTATCCAGACTCCTGCAAGTGGCCCATTCTACCCCTTAGCATCCAGATCCTAAAGAGTTTGTCACATAGCTGAAATGCCCAAAGGTCCTCAAATGTGGAGGACGCAATAAATCCCTGCTGTCTTCCTCTATATGGGAAAGAAGAGGTAGCAATGCAGTCAGTATGAGTCTCTCCATCACTATCACATCCCATCAGCCTCTCCTGTGAAAGTACCACATTTCCTGTGAATGGCTAGTAATCTTCTCGGGTGTTGCACAGAGCAAAACTGGTTAATATTTTTCCAGCCTATTTTGTTCATGTCTTATACCTCAATGAGTTTAATGACAAATAGTGGTAACTGTATATCTACTGGGACATGAATTATCCACTAGTTTCTTATGGTGGTATGCTCCTAATTTCAAAAAAGTATAGCTGACCCACCACATGTTGATGTGCCCTGCTCTCCGTATTACCACCTGCATTGCCTGGGTGTATTAGAATATATTTGTTCGTAGCATGTGCACACTCCTGCAATCAGTGTTGAAGAGGACGTTACCGTAGAGGGGAGGTAAGGAGTGGGGGAGCACCATCTTTTGCAGTCTGCAATATGTTGCTTCCGATGACTCCCGCCAACATGAGGAGGAAGACTGCGATTACTTGATGGTGTCTGACCTTCCAGAAGTTCCACAGCGGACACCATCAGGATTGGGGCCTAGGACAAAGACAACGCCAAGGGCCCTGAATAACCAAGGTTTCTAAACCCACACACATACCAAAAGCCTACCCTCACAGCCCTCCCACCATCGCCTTAGTGCGCCTCAGCCTTTGGTTTCTGAATGACACTGAGAGCATGCCTTGGAGCCAACAAAGGACGAGATTGCACTCGACCCCGATCGGACTCCAGGCCACAGGGACAGACATGGAGAGATCACACAGCCCTTGCAGCAGGATTTGGTGCAGACAAAGCCATCAACGTTCGTGAAGCCTATGGTGCCGAGAAAACCTTTGATGCCTTGCACTCCATCTGGGTTGACAAACCTTTTGTAGCCCACAAAATGTACGTTATTGGCACCGCATACCCAGTCACAGCCATGCCATAGGTCGGCTCTGAAGAAACCGGCAAAGCTGAACTGTATGTTGACTCTGAAGAAACCATTGGCATCCCACTCTCTAGTAGTAGAGCACAGGAAGAAAAAGATTGATAAGGACATGACGCCGAAGAAAAGTAAAACAACTACCACTGCTGATAATGAGGGAAGTGTCTTTGAAAAACTTCATGAACTAATGGTTAAAAAACATTCTCTGGAGGAGGAACATTTGCCTGAGAGGACCCACAAATGGAAAAGGCTGGACATTGAACTACCACAGTCTCTTCCAAAGAAGATATGTATGGAGCATAGGGTCACTAGTCATGATGCCACTTGACATTACACCACTTCCACAATCTGACACTATCATCCAAACATTCAGACAATGCAGACACAGGGTGTAGGAAGCTGACCTGTTGTGTGGTGAGTACCTATGGTATTATCACCTTATACCAGGTCCAGGTATCCCCTTGTTAATGAAGTGTAGGCCGTGTCTAGAAGACAATGTCTCTAGAGGTAGCTCTGGATGAGTAGCCAAGGCTTATCTAGGAGAAAGGAAAAGCTCATGCAATACCACTGTAGACACACAGCACTTACACACATGAAAGAACCACACAGTGTTACAAAAATAAAGGTACTTTATCTTAGTGGCACACATACTAAATTACTAGATAGGCAATTCTCCAGTAGGAGGTAAGTAAACACACTATTGTATGTAAAGTAGCAATCAGAAATAGGCATAAAAAGCAATAGAAAACAGTGAAAAGTAATAGGCAATACTGAAGAACCAGGGGAAGACCGAACCATGGATGTCCAGGCAGGGCAGCAGACGTTTGTGGGACAAAGTCCTGCGGACGCTATTTCAAACATCTGCGCCATCTGATTCCTAGAGCTACAGCGAGAGGAGTACTGCTTTAAAGCCCATGCATAGCCTGTGTATCTGCAGCCAACACATGGTAAGAATGGAGTGTTACACTGTAAGCAACTACTCATTGTGTGTAGTACAGCAGGTTTACATGCGCCATCCCGCCTCCTTGGAAGGCATACGCTGGTGTCAGATTTACATGTATTTTACATTATTATATATACAAATATGTACTTTTTTTATGCACGTATTCATTCTTTCATAGTATCTTCACTAGCTCCATCCTCACTTGCCATTATGGCGGGAGACAATAAGCAATTTAACAAAGGAGCCTTTGAACATGCACATTCTCTTTAAGAGGAGGAAACCCGCTGTCACGTCAGCAATTAAAACACTCCTTTGAGAAAAAACAAGCTGTAGAGTCTGAGCCCAACACGAGATGGCAGGAGTGTGCATAGTATGTGAATCTGCAGCACTACATGCTACGGATAAATGCTTACAGGTTTAGTAACATACACCTTCGGATCATCTCCAAAATACAGTATCACCCGACATGACCTTAAATGTAGTTTCTCTTTTGCACAACCTGGGCACTGTCTGTCTTCCCACACAGTGAGCTTGATGGTTTCTCTGGAGTACATTTACATCTTTGCCAGTACTTCTACCTTGGCTCAACAGGAGGTTTGTTAAAGATTTTGTAAATGTGGGCCACTAATTATAAAGTAGCTGTTGATGTTTCTAAAGGCAAGCTGTCTCTAGTGGCCGCAGCACATGCATTAGCAAGTGTCACAGCTGTTGGTAGTGAAACTGTTTTTCTGCATGGCTACACTTGTCGCCTGCAGTCCTAAACATGTTTCACTAAGAACATCATCATTCCAGTCATCCTCTCCATGCTGTCTAAGCTGAAGGTCTGCCTGGCAGACATACTTTTTGGTTTAAAATTTATTGGGGATAACATGGGAAAGTAGTTAGCGATTTCCTTGCTGCAACAGTGTACCAGGTCCTATAGTAGCTACCAACGACTGGCCCATGTTGGCCCACTATTTATACAATATTCTCTGCTTCAACTCACCAGTTATCCATACATATACTGTCCTGTAAGCGTTTAGCTTATATGGGAAACCTAACCCACCCTTGCTTCTAGGAGAGTTCACAAAAAAGGTGGAGTGTCCTGATGGCTTCCCCTGCCACACAAACAATAAGAGATCCTTCTGGAGGCCAATGAACCCCCTTTCCCAGTCTTAACAAGCACAGATGCATAGGATAATGTTTGTCAGTCGCAGTTAATTGGTCTCACCATGACCTGTGCATAAATCGCTATCTAGCTAGGTCTGATATAATTGATCTAAAGCTCAGGATTGGAAAATTCCAGCTCACTGAAAATCAGGCCTGAGGACACCAAAAAGGCATCACTAGCACCAAATCCTCAGTTAGCCTCCACTGCAGAACTGCTGTCTGTGCAGTCATTGTGAATGGAGGAAAAGCTTGTGCTGTGCGCTCATTACACTGCTACATGAATGGGTCTATAGCTGTTGCCTCTGATCCTGCATCTGGTTTAAAAAGATGGGAATCAGAAAATTAAGTCTCAAGGCAAACTGTGCAGTGGCACACGGGCTCCAGCACTTGAAGGGAGTCTGAAACATGGGGGCATTCTTATTCCAGACTCTGTAGTCTGTCCCAGTCCTCAGCCCAGTGCTCCTTGACTGGTCTTTCCAGCAATGGACCACGCTTACCTTGTCTAGGAAGAAATGCCAAGCATTGGCTATTTCTACCAGTGTCCTAGACTTTGTTTCCAATTTGATGGTTCTCACCATGTCTATATTATCCAGGAGAACTAAACTGACAGCCCGATCCTTGGTCAGGGATGATATTGCAGTAGAGCCCACCAAGAGCTTCACATAATTGATATGAATGTCTAGTTCGCTTTCTGACCACTTTTCTCCTTCTTTCAATTTGCAGAGTGAGAACTCTATCCAGGATGGCTGGCATCATACTTGATTAATAATGCCAGGCCTTTGAATGTTCGAACCACCATTCCAGCCCCATCCAATTGTCAATTTGGCCCAATTTTGAGTAAGTTATGGGTTCCCGAAGATGAGACCCCTCACTGTACCAGTGATGAAGAGGCCCTGTAAAATAGCTTGAATCGATTAGCCCAACTAACTTTGCATTAACTCACCACAACTCTCACCTGATGTTCCTGATTTTCTGATGCAGAAGCTACAACATTGATACCTTCGAGTCTGCAACAAATCATAGACGTAGCAAGGATTGATCCATGTAGAGGACCAGTTGTGTGCATTTATGATAAAGGGCTCATCCTGTCGCAAATTCAAAGTTAGATTTGAGTGCTGCATCAAACTCTTTTGATACTGCACCTTGAGAAGGTTATAGTCTGTCAGGCTGCGTGGTGGGGGTTCTGAGTGGGTATTATGTTCTCTATTTTATGTTGTGTTGTCAATTAGCCATTATGTGAATCTATTTAGATTTAACAGGGACAGTAATACTTAAAACAAATTAATTAAGATTCTTTTAATATAAAACACAGGCCTTACGAATAAACTTCCATTTTATTTTGGTGTGTATTTTGAATTGATACAGTTGCTCACACTGAAACACATGCCTTAGTTGTCGCTTAAAACATTGTCAACTCAGGCCACACTTAGTTTCATCGGAAAATAAAGCACAATAATATAATGTATATTTTAGTTGTAATGTTGTTATTTTAACATGGTGTTCATGAATTATATACAGGTGATTGACCACAAACTTTATGGAAGTCGCGCAGAGTTCGACAATGCCGTTGACAAAGTACTCGAAGAATTTTCGATTGAGTTGATTTGTCTTGCGGGATTCATGAGAATATTGTCTGGTCCTTTCGTCAAAAAGTGGGCAGGTGAGCAGTGGAATTATGTAAATTCACAGTTTACCTTCAAAATGAAAACACATATTTGCTAGAGTTTAGGAAACAGTTACTCAAAAGATACTTTTTTGGGGTTGATTATAACGTATGCAAATCTTACTACACCAGTAGGTTTGCATTGGCTAAGTGTATACTTCTTGAAAGAGTCATAGGAAGTGAAATTGTAAAATAAAGATTAAAACATTTTATCCTAAAATGCACCAATGTCATACACGTCCGCATTAAAAAAATAATTTTTTTTTTTTTTTAGCACATTCTATAAAACAATGTAGAAATGTTGAGTTTTCTCTGTTGGATGAGCAAATTGATTTAGGGCGTATGTGGGACCTGTGGAATTGTTTATTGGACTACTACATTTCTATAAGATTTTGAAACCCCCGCCCAGAAAAGTAGTTTTAAAAATAGAAAAATACACTCCTGAGTGTTAACAAATTTAGGAATGTGTCTAGACCCAGATCTTTCTCTTAATAATCACTTTCCTGCCACAGCAAAAGACTGATTTTACCACCCTTTTTTCCACATAGGATGATAGCAATCAATGCCGTTGTATATTCCAGAATAGAATACGGCTGTTTATTTTAATTGGGCCTCCCTGAAAACTCAGCTGCTCGTCTTCAAAATGTTTATGTTCAAAATGCCAGTCAGTATCCTTCTAGGTGTCAAAAAGGTTTGATTGTCTCTGATTATCGCCAGCAGCTGCACTGGCATTCTGCACCTAAGGATTTTGTGTAAATTGTCTTATATGAGTCCATAGATCTTCCATTGTCTGGACCCCAGTCTCCTCCCACTGACCCTCCCTCCCCCGCCCGCATATCTTTATTGGGTTTTTCAATAAGGAAGTACAAATGCTCCATGTAAGGCAACAACATGTTCTATGATGATGCTGCAATACAACAGTTATAGTTGTTGCACTGCTTTGGGACTGGACAAGGGTTGGTAGACTCACTTGTGTGCTTTGGAGCCTGTTTACATAACCAAAGACGCAATATCTAGCATGCAAGTGAGAGAAAAAGTAAGGCGTTAGGACCCCAACTTCTTGTTAACAAAACTTTCTAAATGTGTTTCGAGACCCAATTTAACATAGCCACAAAACTCAGTTGTTCACCCAGAAATGGGTTGTGGTGGTTTCTCCTTTAGAACAGGCACTTGTCAGACTGGTACGAGAGGGACATGCTAGACTTTTGTTATTTAATTATATTTATTCATTCTTTTTAGGGTGGAGCCTACGAGTGCATGTGCTAGCGCTGCCACTCACCATTTGTTGGTTTGCGTGGCACTCTTGTTTACAGCTTCATAATTTGTCAGGGCACATCCAGCATCATTTCCATTCCTCTGTGTGGAGCACAAATCAAGCACTAATTGATTCCAACTTATTTAGTGCCCGTCCACTGCTCCCGACATGATTGAGGTATTATTTTGTTCACTTTAACTTCCAGTCCCCCGCAAACAGAAGGCCTGTGACTGGCAAAAACTTGCCCAGCAGGACAAGCAAAATTGCTAAATTATTTTTCTTTTGTTTTTGCTCGTGGGCGCTGTAGTCAAAAGATGACAATTAACTTGTTTGAAATATGCGAGACCTACCTAAATATGGAGAGATTGTGACTTGCCCAGAATCGCAGGATTTCGAGCCGACGCCAGGACTCAAACCTCGTTCCTCACTTTTAAAGTCAGCAGATCTGGCCATAACGTCACTTTCTTACCCTAAAGCATACCCGTTGTGCAGCTGCACAGAAGACACGTGCGGCAGGAGTTGTCAGCACCTTCCTGCGCCAGGTTGTACTCTGCCAAGAACCTCTGTTTGCCTCCTAGCTCCTTCGAATCGAATCTTTCAGCTGCGTTATTGTAGCTCCGGGATGATTTCTTCGGCTGAATTTGTCATTTAGACTATTTATAACAATTGTTTGCTACTCAGCACACCGGCAACCAAGGCGTGTCTATCCTCAGTCCTTTGTAAACCAAGGTTTCAATAATAAAGGATTGACATGTCCCAAAAACATACTCTTTAAATTTGTGAGTTTATAATGGAAAAATACCTTAATATTGTTCCGTAGTCTGGAAATTTGGCTAAAAGACTGGTTCAAAGTGGTTCTAGTTGAATCGATATTTGATCGCATGGATGATAAGTGAGGCTGCAGTAATGCATTTTAGATTTGAATTTCTTTATTGAGGTTTCCATTTTAAAAACATGAGTCAGGATTCTCAACACCTTTCCCCACCAATCTCCACCTTTTCCTTCTATTTCCGTTGGCCACACCTATACCAGAACTCTTTCCAGTCAGGTAATTCCTCATCCCCTTTTAAGGACACAGGGTCCTGGTGATAAGCGTAACCTCGTATGATCACCAGTCCCTCTTTTGTCTACTACTGTAACTCCCTTCCCCTGAATATCTCCTCCTTTGATGCGATCATCTCTTTTAACACCCCCCACTCAATTCCTTTCAATCTGGGTAATTCCATTCTCCATTCTGATGTTCTGTCTGATCCTGTTCAAAGTTTCCTCAATTTTCTGTAATTCTATCTGTAATCCCAGTTCTCACAAATAACTGCCCATAAATCTGGACATTAGGTCATTACCCCTGATGACACTGTATCCCCTACTCTGACCTCCCCTTTAGGCTAGTCAGATAATTCCTGCAAGAGTTCATGCTCACATGCCTTCAAGCCTTTAAAATCAGCCTTGAGGTTAGAGGAATCGTTGCTCTCCGAGTTAGAACATACCTTGCAGTCATCCCTTCACTTCAACCTTCTCCAAGGTGATTCTTCAGTAAAGTTCACAGGCCACTATGATGGGATCTCCTCGACTCTCGATTCCTTAGTCCCTGCTTCCCATAGACTGCTGCTCATGACCAGTCGAAGTGAAACTACTATTTTCCTGGGATGAAAAATTGAATATAATTCTGCTTTACTTAATTGTAATTCAGCAAAAAAAAAATACTCGCTGCACTTCTATTCCTCCAGCATATTAGCAGCCAAAACACTCAAAAGGATTGTTTTAATTTCAACACTGATGTGACTTCTACAGCAACGTTGACAGATTCTGATTACTTCTCGTAATCACTGTGTGATGAATTGGAGGAGTTTTTCATTTATACAATTTTGGACAGAATTTGAGCTGCTCGATTGTTCCATCCTACTATAAATATAGAAGGGCTATAAATCTTGATGTCCTTTTCACCAGATTCCTCCGAGCTTCTTTGTTGTTTTGAAACCTCTTTTAGTTCACTCCTTCTCAGTACTGTTACATTTTCTCTCCTGTGTGACTGTTCTTGCATCTTTTAAATTGAGCATTATACTTCTACTTTTGAAGAAACCAGACCTGGACCATCACAACAAGTCCCGCATCTGGCACATTACTCTCTCCTGCCGGAAGCAGCCACGATTTCTGAATCGCATGTTGCCAAACAACTCTGCTCCTTCTTTAGGTCAAACATAAGCATTTACTTTTAGTATACTTCTTATGGCTTAAAGCAATTTCATTTGTTGGTTGCAGTGTCCTTTAAATATTATTGCTCGCTAGTGGTCAGTTCTGCCTTTTTCTCCCTCCTTTTTCTATTTCAGAGCATTGACCAACTACTGTATTATTTCACTTTGGTTTCTTTATCTGTTTCTGTGGCGGACTATTTTTGTAATTTCTTTGGTGGTCCCCTTTAACTGTGGGTGTGTTAGGCTTGTAGCTGCCTGTGTTTTATTGCAGCATTCTGTTCCTCCCTTCTCCTCCCATGTCACGTTTATTTGTTTTGGCTTTATTCCAGTGCTGTTTTCGTTTGTCTGGCTCCTAAAATAAGCTTATTTTTCTAAAGAAACACCCGGTCGTTTAGCTCACTGCTCATGAAAGCCACAATATGCCCTTTCTGGTAGAATGTAGCTAAACCTAGAAGTAATGATGTAATCTTGCTTAGCCTCGCATCGCATATCGAGTCTCTTTCCAGGGCACCACCCTGCCAGGACGCACAACATGGCACACAGGACATTGCTCATCTTGTTTATTGGGGCCATAAATCTTCTCCGGCTGCTCTGCTTATTTAAATGTGAGGCAAGAATGCTTGCAATACTTTTCATCCTGTTAAAGTAAAAAGAAAATACTTTTCCATCCTTATTTTCCAATTTCTGTTCAGACTTTTACACAAGTCGAGGTAGTGCAACCATCTTCTCGTCTCTCCTCAGGGGCTTGTGATTTCTGATGTCAGGAGCTACCACTGACCACCAAAACATGGCAGGAAAAGACAGGATTATGAGACAAGGTTGACCAATTTATGTGGCAAGAAAAGTCCAGTTCAGAATTTACAGTGCCAATAGCTCTAGCTCAAGAAAATGCGAGCCCTATTCCATTGCAAATGCTTGTTTTTTTGGAGTTCATCCCATTGTTTTATCCCTTTACAATATTTATTATTTTGGATTTACTCTTCCACAGTTGAGTGCCATGTTGTATTTAGCACTCGAAATGTCTTTATTTCTATCATCACTCAAAATGCTTGTGCAATGTGGCAACATAATTCTCATGAGTAAGTTGTAGTGCCTCACTAACCTCTAATTTCACCCTGCATGTTTGAATCACACTGCAGCATGGATGTGCCCCGATCATCATCCATAAGAGAATGCTCTGTTCATAGTGAGTGCTGTATACAAATGTAATCTGGTTTCTGGTAACTCGATTAGGAATAGAATGCCAGAGTTTAGGGTGTTCATGCCTGCCCCTAGCACCTTTGTTTTGACTCCTGCCCCTTTGAGCCCTCTGATCGGCCACCTTCACATTCAGTTACGCATCAATGGTGACTGGCGTGCGTCTGGGCCTAATCTGTGACTCAGACTTTCATGTGGGACGTTTGGTTCACGTGCCTTATAGTTAATGGAACCTGTCACTGTGGTTCCAGACCACTTCCTAATACTTTTGGCAGGATAGTAGAAAATGATAAACTTTATATGTGTGGGTTTAAGGTTTATAATGTCACATCAGTTCATTAATAGTTTTTTTTTTTATTGTTTAACAGGAAAGATTTTGAATGTTCACCCATCTTTGTTGCCATCTTTCAAAGGAGCACATGCTCATAAACTGGTACTAGAATCTGGAGTCCGGATCACAGGCTGTACTGTCCATTTTGTATCTGTAAGTAGTTCTCTTTTTTGAGTTTTTAAATTGATCGTCTACAACTTAGTAGGCTCACAAAATTCACATTTTTTAAGGTTAGATGTGCTAGCGATTTAGCTAGCGGACAGTGACTTAATGACAGCATGACTTGCAGCATCGCAATTCTCCATTAGCTATAATCAATGGATTGGCCCTTTCTTTTTCACTATAGTTATTCTGTCCGGGTGCTGCACATAAAAGTTGGTTATGATGCTTGTGTTATTAATTTTAATTTTTACATGTTTCATTTTTCATTTGACTGTCATCACATTTTGTATTTAATTTGCAGTCTATATGCTGGATCAATCTCCGCAACCAGTATGATGTGAACATGAACCTTATCCCTGACTCCTTTAGGCTGGGAAATATCTAGGAACAGTTGAATCCACAGGCGAGTCCTGAACCTGCCTCTAAGCATTTGGCAAACAGGCGGTGGCTTCTTGACCATATCTACAATGGATCCTTTTGTCATCTCTTATAAAAATGCATCTGAATGAATGTTAAAATATGTGCAACAGTGTTTTTTTTGCTGAGTCTACGTGTACCACTTAACTGAGTGATACACTTTTTTAGTTACAGTTTTAGTGGAAATACCGTGGACAAACAGCAACTAACCATTCTACTCTAGAGGTCTTTTTGGTTCAGGCTTCAACTAGTAAAGTGAGCCCCCAATTCATTCACCACAGCTTTTATGTATAGGGAGTCTAAAAGGATTGAAGGTTTTGCCAAGTGTACACTTTCTTTCCCCTGTCAATCTAGCATTGCACTTGGTTAATACTGTCTGCCTACCTGTATGCCTTGTGCGACATGGTCAGTGAGACCTTGCCAGTGGCCCCACAAGATCTAGGGGCCTCCAAGCTCAAACGATTCGTGATGGGCAAGACCAAGTGAAATATGGTATGTGCAGTGGCCAAGTTACTGCTGATTTCCTGGCAGTTGGCACCAGTGTTGTGCTTCGCTGATATGTGTGGATGCGATCTGCAGAATTGTCTTGCAATGAATAAGCCTCTTCATGGATTTGCCTTTTGATGGCTGGTGCCTTTTTGGTGAAAAGGCAGACTCTATGTTGGGGTGCTTTAAGTAAAGTAGATCCTTGGCGGACTCCCTGAGTCTGGTAACCCCTACCCACACAAATTCAAAAAGTTTAAAGAATATTCTAGAGCATTTGCTAATGGGCAAATACAATCTTGCCAACCAGTACATTTGATGCAGCGGGCATGGACCTGGCAGGTGGCACCTAAGCTAGCAGGGATATATGTCTTCCCATTTCCCTCCCATGTTGCAGAAGCCACCAAATCACTTTAGTTTGTCCTTAGTGGTGCATGCCTATTCACTGGGAAGCAGGATCCAGAACTATTTGACAGATGGGTCTTACAAATTGTACACCACGACTGTCCCTCCTCTTCTTTTTGCCCTCTAAAACATTCCCCCACATCTAAGACAATTTCAGAAGATCACCTTATGCAGGATGTGCAAGCGTTGCTCTCCAGGGGTGCTATCAAGATGGTACTGGATTCAGAAAGAGGAGAGTATTACACTCTTATTATTTCCTTGTGCTGAAAAAGGGTGGGGCTTTTCAGCTTGTTTTGTACCTTTGGCCTCTGAATGCATGCATGCGGAAGGAGACTTTCAGTGCCTAAGCTACCCAGATCCTGTCTGCCCAATACCATGGCGACTGGATTTTGTCCTTGAACCTGCGGGCATGTTTTGTCATATACCTGCCCTGCAGTCTCAAAGATTTTACCTTTAGTTCAAGGTAGGCCGGGAGCATTTTCAGGTTACTGTGTTCCTTTTCAGCCTCACCAGCGCCCCCTTAAGTGTTCACGAAAGTGATGGTAGTGGTTGCGGCCCATCTTCAAAGGTCAGGCATACCAGTCTTCTAACTCGACAACTGACTGATGGCGGCTCGCCACAGGCAGTTGTAGACTATCTCCAGAAGAATTTGGTCTCCAACAGAAAATCGGTTCCACATTAATTTGATGGTGTTGTGGGCCATTCATCTGGCTCTGAAGTCCTTATCTCGTCCGTCAAGGGGAGGATGGTGCAGGTTCTCATTGACAACACCGCCGCTATGTGGTGTTGCAGTAAACAGGGCTGAGTTTGGTCCTGTGCCAAGAGGCTCTGTGTGGAGTTGATTTGAGGGCCAGGGCATTTCCCTGAATGTGAACCACCTGGCATGGCCCATTAGTGCCAGAGCTGACGGGTTGAGCAGATGGTGTCTGGCGGATAAACAGTGGTACCTACTTCCCTAGGTGGTGCAGGGCATCCTCTAATAGAGAGGAGAACCTTGGTGAATAAGTTACTTACCTGCGGTAATGCCTTATCTGGTAAAGACTCTATCTAGCTGCAGATTCCTTACCTTAAAATCATCCCCAGGCATCAGACTGGATCCATAAATATTTCTTGAGCAGTACCCCTGCACACCGGTCAGCTCCGTATGGCATCGTCCACAAAGAAAGTGACGTGTGGTGCCTATATAGGCACCACTCCAGCTCGCTGACATGAGTTTCTTTTTGCAACGTTCCATGCCAAGAGCACAGAGTCACGAAGGACACCTCTCGTGGAATCTAGGGCACTGAAAGGGAAACCGCCTTGACCCTACAAACCTGTTCAGAGTGGTCTGTTGGTAAGGAATCTGCGGCTCAATAATCTCTCTACCAGACATGGCATTACCGAAGGTAAGTAACTTGTTCATCTGATAGACTTCCAACCGCAGATTCCTTACCTTGGAGTAGATAACTAAGCAATACCTGCCCGAAAGTAGGTCTGTGAAATAGTTTCACACTAAAAAGTTCTGCAGGATCGAACAGACAAAGTGCCCGTCCCGACGGACCTGACTGTCCAGGTAGTAGTGCTTGGTGAACATGTGCAGAGAAGCCCACATTGTTGTTTGCTAGATGTCTAGGACCAAAACTCTGTGGGCTAACGTAGTGGTCACAGCCTTAGGTCTTGTGGAATGTGGACACAAACCCTCTGGGTTGCTTCCTAGCCAGTGCATAGCAAATGTTAATGCAGAGCGCAATCCATCTTTAGATGGTGCATTTCTGCACAGCCTTCCCCTTCTTGGCTCTTACTTACCCCACAAAGAGTTGGTCAACCACCCAGAACTCCTACGTATTGTCTAACTTAAACGACAACACTCTTTTTGAGTCCAGTGATGGAGCTGCTTCTCTTCCTTAAAGGGATGTGGCGAGCATAAACGGTAGGCAGGGCGATGGATTGGGCAAATTAAAAGGCAGTGACAACTATTGGTAGAAAGGAAGCATCAGTGCATAGAACCAGCTTGTCTGGGAAGATGGTTAGGTACAGAGACTTAGATGACAAAGCCTGGAGCTCACTGACTATCCAGGCAGATGTTAGTGCCACTAGGAAGGTCATCTTGTTGGTAAGGAGCCTGAGCGAACAGATGTGTAGTGGCTCAAAAGGAGCACACATCAGAAATGTGAATACTAGATCAAGGTCCCACTGAGGCTTGATAAAGGGTGAAGGTGGAAACATTTGTTGAATACCTTTCAAAAACCTATTTGCAACAGGGGATTTTGAACAGGGATCTGGCAACCACAGAAAGGCTGAGATGGCAGAAAGATAGCTCTATAGGGTGCCCAAAGCAGAGCCCTGCTGGGCAAGAGAAAGCAAAAAAAAAGAAGGACCTGAGAAAGGGGAGCAAAAAGGGGGTCAACTTGCTTTTCTGTACACCAAAACCTGCCCCAGTGACAGAAGATCCTCCTGAAGGTACAGCCTGATCAGAGAACTATGCTCACCAGCTCCGGATACCAAACTTTGAGCCCAGTCAGGAGCCACAAGGATGACTTTGGCCTGGTCGTTCCTTATCTTGAGAACTCTGGACAGGAGTGGTATTGGCGAAATGCATTCAGGAGGCCTGAGATCCGCTTGAGACAAAGTGTCACAGTGCGAGACACCTTGGAAACTCCACTGTACAGAATTGCTGCCATTGCGCGTTCTCGACTGTGGTGAACAGATAGAACCAAGGCTTTTCCCACTGCCGGAAGAGATCTTGCACCACCATTCATGTTCCGCTAGGTATCTTTGTCTGAGTTTGTCCACCCTGGTGTTCAGAGAGCCTGCCAGGTGTTGAACCACCAGGAATATGCCCTGACTTTCCAAGCCATGTCCAGAGGCATGGGGTGGGGCTGTGACAAAGGGTCCACAGCCCCACCTCCTGCTTGTTGCAGTACCACATGGTGATGGTGTTGTCCGTGAACACCTTGTAGGAAGTTGGCTCTGTATGCACTATTTCAAAGTAAGGAATAGTATGCACAGAGTCCAAGGGTTCCCCTTAGAGGTAAGATAGTGGCAAAAAGAGATAATACTAATGCTCTATTTTGTGGTAGTGTGGTCGAGCAGTAGGCTTATCCAAGGAGTAGTGTTAAGCATTTGTTGTACATACACACAGGCAATAAATGAGGAACACACACTCAGAGACAAATCCAAGCCAATAGGTTTTGTTATAGAAAAATATATTTTCTTAGTTTATTTTAAGAACCACAGGTTCAATTTCTACATGTAATATCTCATTTGAAAGGTATTGCAGGTAAGTACTTTAGGAACTTTGAATCATTACATTAGCATGTATACTTTTTACATAAAACACAATAAGCTGTTTTAAAAGTGGACACAGTGCAATTTTCACAGTTCCTGGGGAGGTAAGTTTTTGTTAGTTTTTGTCAGGTAAGTAAATCACTTACAAGTCTCAGGTTTGGGTCCAAGGTAGCCCACCGTTGGGGGTTCAGAGCAACCCCAAAGTTACCACACCAGCAGCTCAGGGCCGGTCAGGTGCAGAGGTCAAAGAGGTGCCCAAAACGCATAGGCTTCAATGGAGAGAAGGGGGTGCCCCGGTTCCGGTCTGCCAGCAGGTAAGTACCCGCGTCTTCGGAGGGCAGACCAGGGGGGTTTTGTAGGGCACCGGGGGGGACACAAGTCCACACAAAAAGTACACCCTCAGCAGCGCGGGGGCGGCCGGGTGCAGTGTGCAAACACGCGTCGGGTTTGTAATGGTTTTCAATGAGAGATCAAGGGATCTCTTCAGCGTTGCAGGCAGGCAAGGGTGGGGCTCCTCGGGGTAGCCACCACCTGGGCAACGGAGAAGGCCTCCTGGGGGGTCACTCCTGCACAGGAGTTCCGTTTCTTTAGGTGCTGGGGGCTGCGGGTGCAGGGTCTTTTCCAGCCGTCGGGAAATGGAGTTCAGGCAGTCGCGGTCAGGGGGAGCCTCGGGATTCCCTCTGCAGGCGTCGCTGTGGGGGATCAGGGGGGACAACTTTGGTTAGTCACAGTTGTAGAGTCGCCGGAGGGTCCTCCCTGAAGCGTTGTTTCTCCACCAGTCGAGTCGGGGTCGCCGGGTGCAGTGTTGCAAGTCTCACGCTTCTTGCGGGGAGTTGCAGGGGTCTTTAAATCTGCTACTTGAAACAAAGTTGCAGTTCTTTTGGAGCAGGGCCGCTGTCCTCGGAAGTTTCTTGTCTTTCTCGAAGCAGGGCAGTCCTCAGAGGATTCAGAGGTCGCTGGTCCCTTGGAAAGCGTCGCTGGAGCAGGTTTCTTTGGAAGGCAGGAGACAGGCCGGTAAGTCTGGAGCCAAAGCAGTTGGTGTCTTCTGTTCTTCCTCTGCAGGGGTTTTTCAGCTCAGCAGTCCTCTTCTTCTTGTAGTTTCAGGAATCTAAATTCTTAGGTTCAGGGGAGCCCTTAAATACTAAATTTAAGGGCGTGTTTAGGTCTGGGGGGTTAGTAGCCAATGGCTACTAGCCCTGAGGGTGGGTACACCCTCTTTGTGCCTCCTCCCAAGGGGAGGGGGTCACATCCCTAATCCTATTGGGGAATCCTCCATCTGCAAGATGGAGGATTTCTAAAAGTTAGTCACTTCAGCTCAGGACACCTTAGGGGCTGTCCTGACTGGCCAGTGACTCCTCCTTGTTTTTCTCATTATTTTCTCCGGCCTTGCCGCCAAAAGTGGGGGCCGTGGCCGGAGGGGGCGGGCAACTCCACTAGCTGGAGTGTCCTGCGGTGCTGGCACAAAGGGGTGAGCCTTTGAGGCTCACCGCCAGGTGTGACAGTTCCTGCCTGGGGGAGGTGTTAGCATCTCCACCCAGTGCAGGCTTTGTTACTGGCCTCAGAGTGACAAAGGCACTCTCCCCATGGGGCCAGCAACATGTCTCGGTTGTGGCAGGCTGCTGGAACTAGTCAGCCTACACAGATAGTCGGTTAAGGTTTCAGGGGGCACCTCTAAGGTGCCCTCTGGGGTGTATTTCACAATAAAATGTACACTGGCTTCAGTGTGCATTTATTGTGCTGAGAAGTTTGATACCAAACTTCCCAGTTTTCAGTGTAGCCATTCTGGTGCTGTGGAGTCTGTGTTTGACACTCCCAGACCATATACTCTTATGGCTACCCTGCACTTACAATGTCTAAGGTTTGGCTTAGACACTGTAGGGGCACAGTACTCATGTACTGGTGCCCTCACCTATGGTATAGTGCACCCTGCCTTAGGGCTGTAAGGCCTACTAGAGGGGTGACTTATCTATACTGCATAGGCAGTGTGAGGTTGGCATGGCACCCTGAGGGGAGTGCCATGTCGACTTACTCGTTTTGTTCTCACCAGCACCCACAAGCTGGTAAGCAGTGTGTCTGTGCTGAGTGAGGGGTCCCCAGGGTGGCATAAGATATGCTGCAGCCCTTAGAGACCTTCCCTGGCTTCAGGGCCCTTGGTACCAGGGGTACCAGTTACAAGGGACTTACCTGGATGCCAGGGTGTGCCAATTGTGGAATCAAAAGTACAGGTTAGGGAAATAACGCTGGGGCCTGGTTAGCAGGCCTCAGCACACTTTCAATTCAAAACATAGCATCAGCAAAGGCAAAAAGTCAGGGGGTAACCATGCCAAGGAGGCATTTCCTTACACAAACCCCCCCCCCCCCCCTCCCCATCCCGAAAACGAAAGAGGATGAGACTAACCTTTCCCAAGAGAGTCTTCATTTTCTAAGTGGAAGAACCTGGAAAGGCCATCTGCATGGCATGGGCAGTCCCAGGTCTGTGTTCCACTATAAAGTCCATTCCCTGTAGGGAGATGGACCACCTCAACAGTTTTGGATTTTCACCTTTCATTTGCATCAGCCATCTGAGAGGTCTGTGGTCAGTCTGAACTAGGAAGTGAGTACCAAAGAGGTATGGTCTCAGCTTCTTCAGGGACCAAACCACAGCAAAGGCCTCCCTCTCAATGGCACTCCAACGCTGCTCCCTGGGGAGTAACCTCCTGCTAATGAAAGCAACAGGCTGGTCAAGGCCATCATCATTTGTTTGGGACAAAACTGCCCCTATCCCATGTTCAGAGGCATCTGTTTGCACAATAAACTGCTTGGAGTAATCTGGAGCTTTTAGAACTGGTGCTGTGCACATTTCTTGTTTCAGGGTGTCAAAGGCCTGTTGGCATTCTACAGTCCAGTTTACTTTCTTGGACATTTTCTTGGAGGTGAGTTCTGTGAGGGCTGTCACAATGGATCCATATCCCTTCACAAACCTCCTGTAGTACCCAGTCAAGCCAAGGAATGCCCTGACTTGAATCTGGGTTTTTGGAGCTGCCCAGTCCAGAATAGTCTGGATCTTAGGCTGGAGTGGCTGAACTTGGCCTCCACCTACAAGGTGTCCCAAGTAAACCACAGTTCCCTGCCCTATCTGGCATTTGGATGCTTTGATAGAGAGGCCTGCAGATTGCAGGGCCTTCAAAACCTTCTTCAGGTGGACCAGGTGATCCTGCCAGGTGGAGCTGAAGACAGCAATATCATCAAGATAAGCTGCACTAAAGGTTTCCAACCCAGCAAGGACTTGATTCACCAACCTTTGGAAGGTGGCAGGGGCATTCTTTAAACCAAAGGGCATAACAGTGAACTGATAATGCCCATCAGGTGTGGAGAATGCTGTCTTTTCTTTTGCTCCAGGGGCCATTCTGATTTGCCAGTACCCTGCTGTTAAGCCAAAGGTACTTAAGAATTTGGCAGCCCCTAATTTGTCTATTAGCTCATCAGCTCTAGGAATGGGATGAGCATCTGTCTTGGTGACAGAGTTGAGACCTCTGTAGTCCACACAAAACCTCATCTCTCTCTTTCCTTCTTTGGTGTGAGGTTTGGGGATTAAGACCACTGGGCTAGCCCAGGGGCTGTCAGAGTACTCAATTACTCCCAATTCCAGCATCTTGTGGACTTCCACCTTGATGCTTTCCTTAACTTGGTCAGACTGTCTAAATATTTTGTTTTTGACAGGCATGCTGTCTCCTGTGTCCACATCATGGGTACACAGGTGTGTCTGACCAGGGGTTAGGGAAAAGAGTTCAGCAAACTGCTGCAGGACCTTCCTACAGTCAGACTGCTGTTGGCTAGAGAGGGTGTCTGAGTAGATCACTCCATCCACTGAGCCATCTTTAGGGTCTGATGAGAGGAGATCAGGGAGAGGTTCACTCTCAGCTTCCTGGTCCTCATCTGTTACCATCAACAGATTTACATCAGCCCTGTCATGGAAGAGCTTAAGGCGGTTCACATGGATCACCCTCTTGGGGCTCCTGCTTGTGCCCAGGTCCACCAGGTAGGTGACCTGACTCTTCCTTTCTAGTACTGGGTAAGGGCCACTCCATTTGTCCTGGAGTGCCCTGGGAGCCACAGGCTCCAGAACCCAGACTTTCTGCCCTGGTTGGAATTCAACCAGTGCAGCCTTTTGGTCATACCACAACTTCTGGAGTTGTTGGCTGGCCTCAAGGTTTTTACTTGCCTTTTCCATGTACTCTGCCATCCTTGAGCGAAGGCCAAGTACATAGTCCACTATGTCTTGTTTAGGCTCATGAAGAGGTCTCTCTCAGCCTTCTTTAACAAGAGCAAGTGGTCCCCTTACAGGGTGGCCAAACAGAAGTTCAAAGGGTGAGAATCCTACTCCCTTCTGAGGCACCTCTCTGTAAGCGAAAAGCAGACATGGCAGGAGGACATCCCATCTCCTTTTGAGTTTTTCTGGGAGCCCCATGATCATGCCCTTTAATGTCTTGTTGAATCTCTCAACAAGGCCATTAGTTTGTGGATGATATGGTGTAGTGAATTTATAAGTCACTCCACATTCATTCCACATGTGTTTTAGGTATGCTGACATGAAGTTGGTACCTCTGTGAGACACCACCTCCTTAGGGAAGCCCACTCTGGTAAAGATACCAATGAGGGCCTTGGCTACTGCAGGGGCAGTAGTCGACCTAAGGGGAATAGCTTCAGGATACCTAGTAGCATGATCCACTACTACTAGGATGTACATATTTCCTGAGGCTGTGGGAGGTTCTAGTGGACCAACTATGTCCACACCCACTCTTTCAAAGGGGACCCCCACCACTGGAAGTGGAATGAGGGGGGCCTTTGGATGCCCACCTGTCTTACCACTGGCTTGACAGGTGGGGCAGGAGAGGCAAAACTCCTTAACCTTCTGGGACATGTTGGGCCAGTAGAAGTGGTTGACTAACCTCTCCCACGTCTTGGTTTGTCCCAAATGCCCAGCAAGGGGAATATCATGGGCTAAGGTCAGAATTAACTCTCTGAAACCCTGAGGCACTACCACTCTCCTAGTGGCACCAGGTTTGGGATCTCTTGCCTCAGTGTACAGGAGTCCATCTTCCCAATAGACCCTATGTGTTCCATTTTTCTTGCCTTTGGACTCTTCAGCAGCTTGCTGCCTAAGGCCTTCAAGAGAGGGGCAGGTTTCTTGTCCCTTACACAACTCTTCCCTTGAGGGTCCCCCTGGGCCTAAGAGCTCAACCTGATAAGGTCCCAGCTCCATAGGCTCAGTTCCCTCAGAGGGCAGAACTTCTTCCTGAGAAGAGAGGTTCTCTTTTTCTTGCTGTGTTGCAGCTGGTTTCCCAGCTGACTTTCCTTTCCTCTTGGTAGGCTGGGCCCTTTTTCCAGGCTCCAGCTCTACTTTTTCACCCTGAGCCTTGCACTGTGCCCTTGTCTTGACACACACCAGTTCAGGGATACCCAGCATGGCTGCATGGGTTTTCAGTTCTACCTCACCCCATGCTGAGGACTCCAGGTCATTTCCAAGCAAACAGTCTACTGGGATATTTGAGGAGACCACCACCTGTTTCAGGCTATTGACCCCTCCCCACTCTAAAGTTACCATAGCCATGGGATGTACTTTAGTCTGATTGTCAGCGTTGGTGACTGGATAAGTTTGTCCAGCCAGGTATTGGACAGGGGAAACCAGTTTCTCTGTCACCATAGTGACACTGGCACCTGTATCCCTCAGGCCCTCTACACTTGTCCCATTAATTAAGAGCTGCTGCCTGTATTTTTGCATGTTAGGGGGCCAGGCAGCCAGTGTGGCTAAATCCACCCCACCCTCAGAGACTAATGTAGCTTCTGTGTGACACCTGATTTGCTCTGGGCACACTGTTGATCCCACTTGGAGACTGGCCATTCCAGTTTTAGCTGGATGGGAGTTAGAAGTGGTATCTTTCTTGGGACAGGCCTTGTCTCCAGTTTGGTGTCCAGACTGACTACAGCTACGACACCAGGCCTTTTTGGGATCAAAGTTTTTACCCTTGTAACCAGAATTGTTTTGTGAAGAGGCTCTGGGCCCACCCTCCTGTGCAGGTTTTTGGGGGCCTGTAGAAGACTCTTTACTATTTTTGTTTTTGGCTGTCTCACCACCTTTCCCCTGGGGAGGTTTTGTGACCCCTTTCTTTTGGTCACCCCCTGTGGAAGTTTTGGACACCCTAGTCTTGACCCAATGGTCCGCCTTCTTTCCCAATTCTTGGGGAGAAATTGGTCCTAGGTCTACCAGATGCTGATGCAGTTTATCATTGAAACAATTACTTAATAGGTGTTCTTTCACAAATAAATTGTACAGCCCATCATAATTACTTACACCACTGCCTTGAATCCAACCATCTAGTGTTTTTACTGAGTAGTCTACAAAGTCAACCCAGGTCTGGCTCGAGGATTTTTGAGCCCCCCTGAATCTAATCCTATACTCCTCAGTGGAGAATCCAAAGCCCTCAATCAGGGTACCCTTCATGAGGTCATAAGATTCTGCATCTTTCCCAGAGAGTGTGAGGAGTCTATCCCTACACTTTCCTGTGAACATTTCCCAAAGGAGAGCACCCCAGTGAGATTTGTTCACTTTTCTGGTTACACAAGCCCTCTCAAAAGCTGTGAACCATTTGGTGATGTCATCACCATCTTCATATTTAGTTACAATCCCTTTAGGGATTTTCAACATGTCAGGAGAATCTCTGACCCTATTTATGTTGCTGCCACCATTGATGGGTCCTAGGCCCATCTCTTGTCTTTCGCTTTCTATGGCTAGGATCTGTCTTTCCAAAGCCAATCTTTTGGCCATCCTGGCTAACTGGATGTCCTCTTCACTGGAGTTATCCTCAGTGATTTCAGAGAGGTTGGTCCCTCCTGTGAGGGAGCCAGCATCTCTGACTATTATGCTTGGAGTCAGGGCTTGAGAGGCCCTGTCCTCCCTAGATAGGACTGGTAGGGGGGAATCACCCTCCAAGTCACTATCATCATCCTCTGTGTTGCCATCCTCAGAGGGGTTGGCCTTTTCAAACTCTGCCAACAGCTCCTGGAGCTGTAGTTTGGAAGGTCTGGGGCCCATTACTATTTTCTTTATTTTACAGAGTGACCTTAGCTCCCTCATCTTAAGATGGAGGTAAGGTGTGGTGTCGAGTTCCACCACATTCATCTCTGTACTAGACATTATGCTTCTAAAAGTTGGAATACTTTTTAAGAATCTAAAACTAGTTCTAGGTTCTAATTCAAACTTTCACAAAACTTTTAAACTCTAAAAGGAAATGCTAACAGGGACTAACACAAGGCCCTAGCAGGACTTTTAAGAATTTAGAAAAATTTCAAATTGCAAAAACAATTTCTAATGACAATTTTTGGAATTTGTCGTGTGATCAGGTATTGGCTGAGTAGTCCAGCAAATGCAAAGTCTTGTACCCCACCGCTGATCCACCAATGTAGGAAGTTGGCTCTGTATGCACTATTTCAAAGTAAGGAATAGTATGCACAGAGTCCAAGGGTTCCCCTTAGAGGTAAGATAGTGGCAAAAAGAGATAATACTAATGATCTATTTTGTGGTAGTGTGGTCGAGCAGTAGGCTTATCCAAGGAGTAGTGTTAAGCATTTGTTGTACATACACACAGGCAATAAATGAGGAACACACACTCAGAGACAAATCCAAGCCAATAGGTTTTGTTATAGAAACATATCTTTTCTTAGTTTATTTTAAGAACCACAGGTTCAATTTCTACATGTAATATCTCATTTGAAAGGTATTGCAGGTAAGTACTTTAGGAACTTTGAATCATTACATTAGCATGTATACTTTTTACATAAAACACAATAAGCTGTTTTAAAAGTAGACACTTAGTGCAATTTTCACAGTTCCTGGGGAGGTAAGTTTTTGTTAGTTTTTGTCAGGTAAGTAAATCACTTACAAGTCTCAGGTTTGGGTCCAAGGTAGCCCACCATTGGGGGTTCAGAGCAACCCCAAAGTTACCACACCAGCAGCTCAGGGCAGGTCAGGTGCAGAGGTCAAAGAGGTGCCCAAAACGCATAGGCTTCAAAGGAGAGAAGGGGGTGCCCCGGTTCCGGTCTGCCAGCAGGTAAGTACCCGCGTCTTCGGAGGGCAGACCAGGGGGGTTTTGTAGGGCACCGGGGGGGACACAAGTCCACACAAAAAGTACACCCTCAGCAGCGCGGGGGCGGCCGGGTGCAGTGTGCAAACACGCGTCGGGTTTGTAATGGTTTTCAATGAGAGATCAAGGGATCTCTTCAGCGTTGCAGGCAGGCATGGGGGGGGCTCCTTGGGGTAGCCACCACCTGGGCAAGGGAGAGGGCCTCCTGGGGGTCACTCCTGCACAGGAGTTCCGTTTCTTTAGGTGCTGGGGGCTGCGGGTGCAGGGTCTTTTCCAGCCGTCGGGAAATGGAGTTCAGGCAGTCGCGGTCAGGGGGAGCCTCGGGATTCCCTCTGCAGGCGTCGCTGTGGGGGATCAGGGGGGACAACTTTGGTTAGTCACAGTTGTAGAGTCGCCGGAGGGTCCTCCCTGAAGCGTTGTTTCTCCACCAGTCGAGTCGGGGTCGCCGGGTGCAGTGTTGCAAGTCTCACGCTTCTTGCGGGGAGTTGCAGGGGTCTTTAAATCTGCTACTTGAAACAAAGTTGCAGTTCTTTTGGAGCAGGGCCGCTGTCCTCGGGAGTTTCTTGCCTTTCTCGAAGCAGGGCAGTCCTCAGAGGATTCAGAGGTCGCTGGTCCCTTGGAAAGCGTCGCTGGAGCAGGTTTCTTTGGAAGGCAGGAGACAGGCCGGTAAGTCTGGAGCCAAAGCAGTTGGTGTCTTCTGTTCTTCCTCTGCAGGGGTTTTTCAGCTCAGCAGTCCTCTTCTTCTTGTAGTTTCAGGAATCTAAATTCTTAGGTTCAGGGGAGCCCTTAAATACTAAATTTAAGGGCCTGTTTAGGTCTGGGGGGTTAGTAGCCAATGGCTACTAGCCCTGAGGGTGGGTACACCCTCTTTGTGCCTCCTCCCAAGGGGAGGGGGTCACATCCCTAATCCTATTTGGGAATCCTCCATCTGCAAGATGGAGGATTTCTAAAAGTTAGGGTCACTTCAGCTCAGGACACCTTATGGGCTGTCCTGACTGGCCAGTGACTCCTCCTTGTTATTCTCATTATTTTCTCCGGCCTTGCCGCCAAAAGTGGGGGCAGTGGCCGGAGGGGGCGGGCAACTCCACTAGCTGGAGTGTCCTGCAGTGCTGGCACAAAGGGGTGAGCCTTTGAGGCTCACCGCCAGGTGTGACAGTTCCTGCCTGGGGGAGGTGTTAGCATCTCCACCCAGTGCAGGCTTTGTTACTGGCCTCAGAGTGACAAAGGCACTCTCCCCATGGGGCCAGCAACATGTCTCGGTTGTGGCAGGCTGCTGGAACTAGTCAGCCTACACAGATAGTCGGTTAAGGTTTCAGGGGGCACCTCTAAGGTGCCCTCTGGGGTGTATTTCACAATAAAATGTACACTGGCTTCAGTGTGCATTTATTGTGCTGAGAAGTTTGATACCAAACTTCCCAGTTTTCAGTGTAGCCATTATGGTGCTGTGGAGTCCTTGTTTGACACTCCCAGACCATATACTCTTATGGCTACCCTGCACTTACAATGTCTAAGGTTTGGCTTAGACACTGTAGGGGCACAGTACTCATGTCCCCAGGGTGGCATAAGATATGCTGCAGCCCTTAGAGACCTTCCCTGGTATCAGGGCCCTTGGTACCAGGGGTACCAGTTACAAGGGACTTACCTGGATGCCAGGGTGTGCCAATTGTGGAATCAAAAGTACAGGTTAGGGAAATAACACTGGTGCTGGGGCCTGGTTAGCAGGCCTCAGCACACTTTCAATTCAAAACATAGCATCAGCAAAGGCAAAAAGTCAGGGGGTAACCATGCCAAGGAGGCATTTCCTTACACACCTGCACTAGCCTTCTCTTGATGGAGGTTAGAAAGGCTTTTAATGCCAGCCAGACCTCCAGTAGGTTGATGTGGATTCCAGATTCCGCCGGAGACCAGAGACATATGACTCCATTTCTCCCAGATGGCTGCCCCATCCCAGGAGAGGTGTATCTGTCACTACTGTCAGATCTGGTTGGGAAAGGGAGAGGGGTCTACCTCTGACCCAACCATGGTTCATTAACCACCAATGCAGATCTTTTGGGGTTCCCTCTGCGATATGGACCATATCAGAGAGATTTCCATATTGCTGCGCCAATTGAAACATCCGCCATTGCAGAACCAGCATATGCTAGCAGGCACGTGTCACAAGCAGGATGTAGAAGGCCATGGGGATCAGCAGCCTCAGACCAAGTCTCATTGACACCCAGGTTAGAGGACAAAACATTTGGATCATAATCTGAGTATTCTGGACTTGCAGTTGGGGAGGACCGCACTGTGTCCAGTACAGCTCCGATGAAAGAGAGCGTCTGAGCTAGTCGTGGATACAGGGGAAGAATGGAACCCCTGATCTCCATAGATAAGCTGCAACTACTGCCATCACCTTGGTAAACATCTGAGGTGCGCTGGTGAGGCCACAAGGGAGCACGGTGAATTGAATGTGCTTGTGGCCCACTAAGGCCCACTGTGAACCGCAGACAAAACAGGAATGAGTAAATATGCGTCTTGCAGGTCCAATGCTACCAACTAGACTCCCGGGTCAAGGGCAGACAGAACTTGAGCAAGCGTGAGCATTTTGAATTTCTTCTTTTTCAGGAAGAAATTAATATGGCGTAGGTCTAGGATAGGACAAAGGTCTCTGTCCTTTTTGGGCAACAGAAAGTAGTGGCAATATCAACCACTACCTACTTCTGGCATCAACACCCTCTCTGTGGCTCCCTTGTCCAGAAGAGCCGCCACTTCCTGGTGGAGTAAGGAGAGTTGGTCCTTTGTCAGCCTGTTGCAAGAGTGTGGCATAGGTGGAGGGGTAGTCATGTAGGAGAACCCAGGGGTCTGATGTTATCGACCTTCAGTGGTGCAGGTGAGGGCGTATCCTGCCTCCCACTGGTTTCCCATGGTGGTTGGAGGAAGAACTAATGAGATTTGGCGGCTGCGGCTGTCGGGGTGGGGAGGGTGGACACCCACAGAGTCTTAGGGTTCCTCGGCCACGCAGAAGCTGTGAAGCTTATTTGCTGTGGTGGCTAGGCAGGTAAAGATGCAGCTGGAAGCCCCGTCCGTGGCCACAAAAGGAGCGCAAGGTGGACTGGAGCTGCTAGGGGGGCATGGAAAGGCCCACGAACCTGGCCGTAGCTCTGCTATCTTTGAATGCCCCAGTGCTGAGTCTGCCTTGTCTATAAAACGATGGGAGCCATCAAAATGCATGTCCATAAGCAAAGCTTGGACATCCTCTGAAAAGCCAGCCAGCCTCAGCCAGCCCTGGCGCCGTAAGGCAATCGACGAAGAAACTGCTCTGCATAGCGAGTCAGTTGTGTCCAGCCCACATCTGATCATGAACTGGGCTGCGTCTCTCCTGTCTCCCATAGCATAGGAGCATATGGCCCGGGTCTATCTCCAAGACCATGAGCAGCACCTGCGCAAACCTAATCCCACAGTGCATGGGAGTAACAGCCCACAAGGCACACAATGTTCACAGACCGCAGTGCCAGGCTTCTGGGAAAAAAAACATTTTATTGCCTAAGTGTCCAAGCTCTTGGATTACCTATCCAGTGGGGTGGTAGGGAATGCTCCAATATTTACACAGGAAGTGGAGGCTTGGACTATTGATCTTTCTGTGTTAGGGTGGTGTGTGAGGAAATTGGGGTCCCCTGGGGTGGAGCAATCGGTACTTGTCCTGTTTACAGGAGTCCCTGTGCAGGGCTTGGACCTGATCCCAAGCAGGACATCCGTAAGGGCTTAATCAAATGTGAGAAGGTGTTCAGAGGGAGGTCACACCAGTTGAAGCACCACTGTCACTACATTAGTCTTGACTGCCACTGAAGGCAGCTAAGGACTAGGACCTTAGCCACCCTTCTCACCACCATAGCAAAATAGACTCCCTCCTCTGTAGCCACAGTAGGAGGAGAGACCATGCTAGTGTCTAGGGAGGTGTCCAGTCCACTAGCGTTCCCCAACTCCTCACTTCAAACCCCCTCCCCACCCCCCCCCCCCCCCCCCCCCCCCCCCCCCCCAATCTTCTCCAAGTCCTAGCCTGTGGGAATAGGCCTGAAGAGCAAGGCACCAGTCAGCACTGCAGTCGGTGTCGGCAACACCTCTCCAGCTCTGTGTTGGAGTTGGAGATGAGAATGGTGATAGCTCCGCCGGTGTTAGTAGTGTCGACATCGGGACTGGCATCAAGGAAGGCCGAAGTTGTGACTGGCTCCCATCTGGATCTATCTATGCATCCAAGTGGTCCGACGGGGCTAGAGGTGGACCTGCCGGCAGGGAATCAGTAAGGGCCCCTCCCAAACCTGCAGGGTCTGAAAGTGCATCAGCAGGGCCGGGCTGCCCAAATATGAGGTACATGGCCTCATAAAATTCGTGGAGTTGAGCGGCCGAGGGAGGTGCGGATCCGGCCCAGGCTCAGGCTCAATAGTAGAGCCAGGCCTCGAATGATGACACTCCCTCATCTCATCTGATTACTTTGATGGACTGGACAAAGTCGAAGATATCGTTGCTTTCTAATTCTTTTTTTTTTTTTTTTCTTCCTTTTTGGACTTGCCCAGGTGACTTTGACTGCGATGAAGATCAATGTCTCTGCGACCTTTCTCTCGACTGGGATTGAGGGCATTGCACAACGGCGGCAAGAAGCTTGAGGGACTGTTCCTTCAAGGCCTTGGGGTGCATGGCTCGGCAGTCGACGCAGGTCTTCGTGCCGTGGTTGCACTCAAGACACCAGAGACAAACGAGATACAGGTCCATCACTAACATCTGTCGGTGACAGGTGCTGCAGAGCTTGAAGCGCATCTTTCCTTGTGGACATCCCTGCCACATCAGGAGAAAGATCTAAAAAAAACTTCATCAAAAAGTTGAAAAGTCAAGAACTGACGTCAGCTTGCTGGGGTGGTGCCTATATAGGCTCACACATGTCACTTCCAGAGCAGACGATGCCACGCGGAGCCAAACAATGCCACCTACCGGCACGCAGGGGTACTGCTCACGGGAAAATTTCCAGATCTATTTTCACACCTGGGGATAACTCTAATGTAACCATCTGCAGCTAGAAATCTTTATCAGATTAGATCTTTTCACCACTGTCAAGAATGTGCAATGTCAAAAGTTGTGCGTATTGGAGGTTCCAAAAGAACACCCGCTAGGAAATATGTTCTTGCTGGAATGGGACTCATGAACACCTTCTGGCCCCTGCCTCTTCTGCCCAGAATACTGAATAAGATCAAGAACAGCTTATCCCATGTTATCCCAGTGGCTACATATTGGACCAGGAGTGTGGTACATGGAACTTCTGGTCATGTGTATCTGTTCTCTGATCAGGCTACCATTTCTTGACGACCTCCTGTGTGCGCAACAGGGCAGGGTCTGCCTCTGTGCATTCTACACCTACATGTGTGGTGCAGCAGGAACTGAGTTTCACCTGGTGCTTGAGGGTGCTGAATGTCGTCACTGCCGCCAGGCTCCCTTCCATGAATCTTATAAGCAAAGCTGTCAGACGTCTTTTTGTTTGTTTTATCTTTCACCCAGCAAAATGTTGCAGTGGGCAATTTATGATAGATGTCTAACTGCAGATTCCTCACCTTACAATATTCCTCAGGCATTAGCCTAGATCTGGAAAATCTTAAGCAGTATCTTTGTGTGCCAGTAGGTGGTGCCAACGCACATCTGTCTACGTTGGCTGTGATGTTCGCAGTGCCAATATAGGGGACACCCCAGTGTGCTGAGATCAGTTCCTTTCCTATCTACAAACAGCACATATTGGGAGAGCTACCTCAGTCACTTTTTGACCCACTTTGGACCTTTTGTTGATATTTTTGGAGCTATTGCTCCCAGTGTGCTAGGGACACGCCCTTTACTAACCTTGGGGTTTCAATCCTTCTGGGGAATGTCACAGACAGATGTTTGTGTCTCATCCCCTCTTGGTCGGTCTTTGGTTCCTGAGATCGAACCACGACTCCGGAGCCTGTGCGAACTTTTTGATGCACCTGAAGGCGATCCAGGAGTGAGAGATGAAGCTCCTGACAGCAGGCCCACTAGAAGGCACCACGTCATTCCTGGTCTCGATCCCAAGGGAAATCTCTGGATCTGTCGTGGACTCGGATCTGCGATCGATTGTATTGAAAGTCAAAGCCTTTGTCGAAGTAAGTCTTAAGCACCAAAAGACGTCAAATCAATCTTCCCCTTCCCCCTCTCAACCTCATGCTTCTAGCCCCTGCTTCTGCACTCCTCCTGAAGAGCCAGAAACCGGATTGGCTCCGCTCCCTCCTGAATTCCCTGGAGGTAGAGTGACCCCTTCATAACTTGGGGAGTTCTGTGTCGCCATGCCTCAATCTTTGAGCCACTGACTCCCTCTAACGTGCCTTCGGACCTCACAGATCTGAGAGATGCCTCTTTTGGATACCAATGGCGGACCCGCCCAACACCAACTGGGCCATCTGGATCCGGACTGACTCCGGTCTCAAAGCAGGGACCCCCGTTGGAGCAGGCCTGCCCGTCCGCACCAACTGATAATGCAAAGCCCATTGTCCTGTCAAACCGGAGACAGACTGTTCATCGTTGATACCAGCACAGGGTGGACTACAAATGACTAATTTGGATACACTGCCTCTGTCCTATGACAGACCCAGTGCTGAGTTGGACTTTGAAGGTGATAATGACGATGGCTGTGGGTTCCCTGACCCAACCAATGATATGTGCCAGCCCTACCATGTGGACAACTGGTATGAGGAGCTGGGAGATGCCAGGTGGCTGATCACGTTTCCAGATTTTGGACTGGTCTCACCTTCAGGACCTGCTGTGGAGGAAGGTACATCCTTCGACATGATGGCGAGGAGTCCGGTGGAGTTCCTTGACCTGTAGCTTTCCTCCATCACAGTAAAGGCCGAAGTCTTGATGGAGGTGCTTCAACTTGGGCTATCCCCTGCAGAACCCCTACTCCCTTTAATGAAGCTCTCCTCGCCATCCTTCTGGGGGCTTGTGTCAAGCTGTGCAGATTCCTCACCTTTTGAATATCCCCATACGAAATCCTGGACTGGAAACTTTTCAGTAGCTCTCCCGCACTGAAGGGAGTGCTGGCTCCATCACGGCTCCGAGGCACATCACTGTAGCCATAAAGGACCCCCCACAGCATAATGACATCAGTTCTCTTTTTCCGCACCTTTGAAACATTCTAGAGCTCTTCAACTCTCCTCAGGAGATCTGTTGTTTTTCCACAATGTGGAGAAGTGTGGCTCAATGGTTAGAGCGGCAGACCCTGAAGCAGAGATCTGACTCAAGACCAGGGTTCAAGTCCCGCTTCGGCAGGTCTTGGGCTCAATTCCCCTTGACCAGATAATTCTCGCCTCGGTGCCTAATCTAATTCATGGGTCCCACTCTGCAACTCTGGGCAATAGCTTGCTTAATCTCCACAACGGCCCCAACAGCGCTTGGATGCCTGGCTTCACCCTGGGGGTGCTCAGGAGTGGGCGCCTCACAGGGAAAAAGCCAGGAGGGGTTCCATAGCGGTATGAGTACAGCGCCTTGAGACCCTAACGGGTGAGTAGTGCGCTATACAAGTGCTAATTTAAATTTTTAATTTTTACCTTTTTCTTAAAACACACCTTTTATAGGGAAGTTTTCCTGCGCCTTGTCACAACTGAGGAAGCCGGGTTTCAAGCCATTGAGAGATTGAAGGTCAGATGTCCATCACTGGCCCTCACTAGATCAGTCTTTGGAGCCCGGGATCTGACCATGAGGTTGGCATCTGTTGAGACTGCCTGAAGATGAAGCACAAAGCATTAAAAGACAGAGAAGCCAAGATGTTCATCACACTAGCACGGTTTGAAAAAAGAGGTTGGTGAAAATCCTGCCCAAGATGATCACAATCTCCTCACTCGTCCCAAGTCTTCAAACAAAACAAAAAAAGCGCTGCAATGAGTCCCATCATCATTCTTACGAAGACAAGTCACGGACGCTGGTGACCTCTCAACCGCAGTTGGGCGATGATCAGAGAGGTCACCAGACTCTGACTCCACCTCGACCGACCTCTTAAGTGCCAGCAGCTCTAGGTCTTGTGACTCCAGCTCCAGTGCTGACTCCAGCTCCAGTGCTGACTCCACCCCCTTCAATAATTCCTGCAGCGTTCTTTCTTCCTTCGACCCCAGGGTGTTAACATGTATCCTCTTTTCTCAACTCTGGGTACAGATCCAAGCCAATTACTAAATGCTATGTTAAACATTCTCAACAGAGCCATGGTGCCATGTGGTGCGTCTGCAGGCCCCATGGGACCGCTGGCCTGCTCCTTGGGAGGTGTTCCTGCATCATACCACTAAGCACCCTTCTTGCCGTTTGTGCCGCTGGCCCTGGGGTTGTAGGTGCCAGAGCTAGAGTTTGACTCCACCTCTGGCACCTACAACCCCAGTGCCACAAATGCCGGCCCAACTGGTTTGTCCATCGTCCTCAGATAGAGAGTACTCACCGGCGCCACAACTAATGGCACTGGTTCTGCAGGCGAGATCTGAGGAAACGGTGATCTATTATTCTGACTCATTAGAGATTAGGGACCTCATGGTGAAAGCAAACACTTAAGCTCAAGAAGTGACTGCTTTTCTAGGGGTTTCCATACTCCACAAGTTTGCTCCTCCCCGTGATAGTGTACTTTATTTCTTGTTTCATGGCAGGCAAAAACTCAGTTTAGGCCGTCATCAGTCTCTTCCTGCTATTGAACATTTCAGATCTTGGGAAAGAGGGAAGCTTGGTTTAAGAATGCATCTTCCTACAGATTTATCACCATCCTTTCGAGGGATCATTCTGATCTGCTAAAACATTTCCATAGCAGTAGCTCCCCAGCACCTCCAGGTGGTGCCATAATGTTTCAGCTGTGACTCCACCAGCCATATAACACAACACCAACCTGCGTGCTGTGCTAACATCCATTCCTATTTTTCTGCACCTCAGTGCGATCTGGAGCTCTTGGTTGTTCATCAAAGAAATTCTTCAGCTTTTTCGAGGAGTAGGCCAATTCTTTTCTCCAGAAGTTTCAGGATTTAAGCCCTGTCAAAAATGCCGGAGGCAGATGTTTGTCAGATCTACACAACATCTGCTAAAGGTGTCATCTGACAGTGGTGCAATTTGTGGTCACTCTTGCACCTAAATACCATCAGTAAGCGGGATGCCAACTTATGTTTGGCCAAGGACAGACAATATATGTCAGTGGTTCCCAACCTGTGGGCCGGGGACCGCTGGGGGTCCGCGAAGCCTCATCAGGGGGTCCGCGACTGCTTAAAAAAATTAATAATATTAGGTCCCAGCTATCAGTAATGACTCAGTGGGGGTCCCTGGGTTCCAATAATGATTCTGTGGGGGTCCCCAGGCTCCAGTATTGATAAAATGGGGGTCCACAGAAGTCAAAAGGTTGGGAAACACTGATATATGCCAAAGTGTAAGTCTCCTGCAAGGCAACAATCTCTCATACATTCTTCCCATAGGATAATATAAAAAGCTCCATACTAAGGAGAAATCCTTTTCCTCCTCAAAGAAACAATCCTAGTCCTGGGACAATTTGGAATCACAGTGCCATTCCCCAATGCCAAACTCTTCCTTGTTCTACGATCCTTTTTGAAAGCTGTAGAAGGTCATTCTTAATACCCTGCCTCGTTTGCTGTCCCTGTGCAGGTTGAGATCTTCCTTCAGGCCATGTTGGACATATTTAGGATGGCTCAGATTCACTCTGGGGCACTTCCCAGGGGTGGTGGCTTGGATGAACAGCTTCATCCAGGGCACAGAAGTCCACCCACATGGATGAGTGGGATGGATGAGTGAGATTATGGTCGCACACAGAACGATGACTCAGGCTGATAATCTACTTCCTCTTTCCTAATACAATTCTGGGCTTTACCTTGATTTAGAAAATGCCAGGTGTCTGGATACCTTTCCAGAAAGGGAAATTTCTTAACCTTCCCAGGACCCGACAGAGGAAATCTATTCTTATACTACTTTGGTGTGTAAAACTGCAGAAACTCTAGAGCGGACTTTCTCCTCCGAGACAGAAAGGGTAATATTTTGTTATATATCTTTCAGCCTTCTTAATCAGTTGTGGGACTCTTGCTACCAGTTAAGTGAGGTTATATTGGACCCTTAGAAAAACCCTGTTGGTAGCATGTGTTGCTGTAGATACACATGCAGTGCATACTGTTGCCATCTAGTATTGGGCTTGGATGTTTACAACTTATTTTTCTTCGAATAAAGTCTTTTGAGTCACGGTATGCACTGTGACTCCACTTTTAGTAGGTAATGGGCACCGACTCCATGTTCTATTGTTTTTTTTTCTGCCATCGGGTTCAGACATTTCCTGATGGGGCTCCGAACCTTAACGCGTCTTCAGCCCTTTACTGTGAATTTCAACACACAGGGGTAGGAAAAAACATTGGTCTCTTAGTTCTTCTTTCGAGTACGCTATCCAGAGACGCACGTCAGAGAACTCGTGCTGTTCTTGAGGCTGCATGCCTCTTGGCATAGGCAACTTACTTTCTGGAGAATGCACACAGAGAAATGGGATGTACACCCTTCCAGCACTGCCCCCTGTGCCATGCAAACTATCTGTGATTTGACACTCACTGGATGCTTACCTCGCTTTCCGGTCGAAGGAAACTCTAGGGTACCAAAGGTAGAGGTGCACTGAAACATGCACGACCATTCCACTGCAAATACGCTTGACATCTTTGGTGATTGGAAGCCTTCGGCACTGAGAAAGGTGAGGACACAGGCTCTTTGGGTACCTCACCCAATCAGCCATCGCCCAGCCCAAGGCTATCTTTTTCAGCAGCTTCCACCCAGAAAAAGAACGGGTGGCTCCCTTAATCTCCAAAGCCAACGGCCCTCAAATAAAGACCACTGTCAGGATCATTAATACAACTGCATACATCTTAAGGCAAAGTACCTTCTGGGAGTGGACATCGACTTGGCAGAGCCCATTAGTCATAGCAGAGACAACTAGTGCAACGGTTTCAGCACCTCAGCAGATTTAGTACTTTCAGGGCAGGGGTGGATCTAAAGGTCAACCTTACCAACAGCAGATGTAACCCGTTCTGTCCTCTGTTGGTTTGTCTGCCTCAAACCCTCTCTGATTCTACCTCTTTAAACCACTGTCTTAAGATAGGGGGAGGGGAGGTCTACTAGTTTTCTACCAAATGGGAGGCAATCCTGGCAGATTAGTCAATTGATCCGTGTGAGCTATGCCCTACTTTTCCTATCCCTTCCTTCAGACAGCCAAGCTTCTCACAGGGCTTGCACTCCGGCACACACCTATTCTGTAGCGGAGGTGTTTGCCCTTCTAGTCAAAGAGCTCATCATGTTTTTTAATCTGGAGGAAAGCGGCAATGGGATTCTACTCCCTTTACCTCTCAGTTCCCTAGAAGTGTAGGGATCTGAGACCCATCCCGGATCTACACATTCTGCACCTGGTCATCCTGCAGGACAAGTTGCTGCCTCTGAGCCTACTTCTGCTGGCTCTGAGTGCAGTGGATTGGTTGGAGTCCCTGGAACTCCTGTACACCTACTGTCCTCTTTCAACTCTCCCCGCTCACAGGCATTACCTGAGGTTCACCGAAGGGTCACACCACTATAAGTCTTGCTGTTCGTCCTGATGACGAGCCCAATATTTTCATGAAGGGCAGTTGAGAGGAATTTGCTCATATGGTCGAGAGTCCATCCAATTTCATGCTTGGGCATCTGGCTGGTGAAGGCTGAGTCCCTGGCGCTGGTTCAGGAGCATCTTAGAGCACAATGATTCTTCTCAATGACTTGGACTTTAACATCAGTGCCCAAAAGACCCACCTCACTCCAGCGTAGAGGTTGCCCTTCAAAGGTGCAGTGCTGAGCACAATCGATATGAAAAACTTTCCTCCTGAGAGGATCATGGTTATTTCAGAGATGATTCCAAGATTTCTTACTTCATGAATCTTCAGGTTCTCCAGGTCTTACGTCTGCTTGGCCTTCTGCATACTATTAGTTCCACACATGTCAATAGCAGATGAGGGCCCTCCAGTAGTGCCTGTGATGGTAGTGGCTCCAACATCAAGGGAGCCTTTCAGATGCAGATCTTCCAGTCAGTCCACTCGGAATTGCACTGGTGGATGGACCCCTCTTCTCTCATGGTTGGTTGTCCATTCAGCCTTTCAGAAGCGCAGGCTGGTGTGGCCATACACTCCTTTTTGGGGGACATGACTGCATGACCTTTGGTTTGCATCCAAGGAGGGTCACCAACCTATGAGTAAAATTGAAGAGCTGCGGGTGGCCCACTTTACCTTGAAGTCATGTGTAGGAAGTTGGCTCTGTATGCACTATTTCAAAGTAAGGAATAGTATGCACAGAGTCCAAGGGTTCCCCTTAGAGGTAAGATAGTGGCAAAAAGAGATAATTCTAATGCTCTATTTTGTGGTAGTGTGGTTGAGCAGTAGGCTTATCAAAGGAGTAGTGTTAAGTATTTGTTGTACATACACAAGCAATAAATGAGGAACACACACTCAGACAATTCCAGGCCAATAGGTTTTGTATAGAAAAATATATTTTCTTAGTTTATTTTAAGAACCACAGGTTCAAGATTTACATGTAATACTTCAAATGAAAGGTATTGCAGGTAGGTACTTTAGGAACTTTGAATTAGCAAAATAGCATTTACAGTTTTCCCACAAATGACATATAGCTATTTTAAAACTAGACACAGTGCAATTTTCAACAGTTCCTGAGGGAGGTAAGTGTTTGTTAGTTTTTGCAGGTAAGTAAACCACCTACGGGGTTCAAGTTTGGGTACAAGGTAGCCCACTGTTGGGGGTTCAGAGCAACCCCAAAGTTACCACACCAGCAGCTCAGGGCCGGTCAGGTGCAGAGGTCAAAGTGGTGCCCGAAACGCATAGGCTTCAATGGAGAAGGGGGTGCCCCGGTTCCAGTCTGCCAGCAGGTAAGTACCCGCGTCTTCAGAGGGCAGACCAGGGGAGGTTTTGTAGGGCACTGGGGGGGGGGACACAAGTCCACACAGAAAGTGCACCCTCAGCGGCACGGGGGCGGCTGGGTGCAGTGTGCAAACAAGCGTCGGGTTTTCAATAGAAAGCAATGGGAGACCAAGGGGTCTCTTCAGTGATGCAGGCAAGGGGGTGGCTCCTCTGGGTAGCCACCACCTGGGCAAGGGAGAGGGCCACCTGGGGGTCGCTTCTGCACTGGAGGTCGGATCCTTCAGGTCCTGGGGGCTGCGGATGCAGTGCCTTTACCAGGTGTCGGGTCTTTGAAGCAGGCAGTCGCGGTCAGGGGGAGCCTCGGGATTCCCTCTGCAGGCGTTGCTGTGGGGGCTCCAGGGGGTCAACTCTGGCTACTCACGGTCTCGCAGTCGCCGGGGAGTCCTCCCTTAAGTGATTGTTCTCCACAAGTCGAGCTGGGGGCATCGGGTGCATAGTGCAAAGTCTCATGCTTCCGGCGGGAAACGTGTTGTTTCAAAGTTGCTTCTTTGTTGCAAAGTTACAGTCTTTGGGGAACAGAGCCGCTGTCCTCAGGAGTTCTTGGTCCTTCTAGATGCAGGGTAGTCCTCTGAGGCTTCAGAGGTCGCTGGACCCTGTGGAACGCGTCGCTGGAGCAGTTCTTTTGAAGTGGGGAGACAGGCCGGTAGAGCTGGGGCCAAAGCAGTTGGTGTCTCCGTCTTCTCTGCAGGTTTTTCAGCTCAGCAGTCCTTCGTCTTAGGTTACAGGAATGTATTTTCCTTGGTTCTGGGGAGCCCCTAAGTACTGAATTTAGGGGTGTGTTTAGGTCTGAGGGGTTAGTAGCCAATGGCTACTAGCCCTGAGGGTGGCTACACCCTCTTTAGGCCTCCTCCCTGAGGGGAGGGGGGCACATTCCTGTCCCTATTTGGAGAATCCTCCATCTGCAAGATGGAGGATTTCTAAAAGTCAGAGTCACCTCAGCTCAGGACACCTGACTGGCCAGTGACTCCTCCTTGTTTTTCTCATTATCTCTCCTGGACTTGCCGCCAAAAGTGGGGGCTGAGTCCAGGGGGCGGGCATCTCCCCTAGCTGGAGTGCCCTGGGGCATTGTAACACGAAGCCTGAGCCTTTGAGGCTACCTGCTAGGTGTTACAGTTCCTGCAGGGGGGAGGTGTGAAGCACCTCCACCCAGAGCAGGCTTTTGTTTCTGTCCTCAGAGAGCACAAAGGCCCTCACCACATGGGGTCAGAAACTCGTCTCAGCAGCAGGTTGGCACAGACCAGTCAGTCCTGAACTGAACAATTGGGTAAAATGCAGGGGGTATCTCTAAGATGCCCTCTGTGTGCATTTTTTAATAAATCCAACACTGGCATCAGTGTGGGTTTATTATTCTGAGAAGTTTGATACTAAACGTCCCAGTATTTAGTGTAGCCATTATGGAGCTGTGGAGTTCGTTTTTGACAGACTCCCTAGACCATATACACTTATGGCTACCCTGCACTTACAATGTCTAAGGTTTTGCTTAGACACTGTAGGGGCATAGTGCTCATGCACCTATGCCCTCACCTGTGGTATAGTGCACCCTGCCTTAGGGCTGTAAGGCCTGCTAGAGGGGTGACTTACCTATGCCACAGGCAGTGTGAGGTTGGCATGGCACCCTGAGGGGAGTGCCATGTTGACTGTCATTTTCTCCCCACCAGCACACACAAGCTGGCAAGCAGTGTGTCTGTGCTGAGTGAGGGGTCCCTAGGGTGGCATAAGACATGCTGCAGCCCTTAGAGACCTCCCCTGGCATCAGGGCCCTTGGTACCAGTTACAAGGGACTTACCTGGGTGCCAGGGTTGTGCCAATTGTAGAGACAATGGTACATTTTAGGTGAAAGAACACTGGTGCTGGGGCCTGGTCAGCAGGATCCCAGCACACTTCTCAGTCAAGTCAGCATCAGCATCAGGCAAAAAGTGGGGGATAACTGCAACAGAGAGCCATTTCCTTACATCATGTCTTCCCTCTACGTCGGGTAACACTATTCAGATCCTATGAGACAACACCGTCACTATCCACCATAACAACTTGCAGAGCAATTTGGGGTTGTGAACTGTTTATTGGGAAGTGTTTAACCGGTGGCATTGGATGCAGCCTTGGTGAATTTTCTGAGTAGCAGCCCATCTGCCTCTGGCAACGTGAGAACAGACACTTTCAGTGGCCTTTCACAGGATTGTGTTATTGCAAAGGCCTGGAACAAGAAGGGCCCTCCATTCAGTGCCGTACACTTACCTCCGAATGTTTCCGTGGGGTGTTTCTGCAGGTTCATCTGTTCTCAGGTCCTGATGTATGTTTCCGCCAATACCACGTTTGTCAAACGTCATGCAGGGTGATGTGGTTGTCCCAGATTCAGAAAGGCAGATTTGGTAACCTGACCTTTCGGCACTCAGCGTTGTCTGCCCCTTCTTCTCCCACATCGGGCAGACCTCTCACAGCACAGTGGTCCAGTTCTCCACACCAATCTCCAGTTGCATTCGCTGCACCTATGGTAATTGATTGGTGCCAGCTTGAGCCCTTTTAGATCCCTGTTGAAGTTGCAGACTTCATCCTGTCTGCTAGAAAGCCTATGAAATCACTTAATTCATGTCACTGAAGCAGGTTGTACAATGGGGGTGTCCAGCTCTAGATCACGTCTTTCTGACGTTGTGCATTTTGCACATTGACTGTTGCACAACAGGAGTTGTCGAGGGCTAGCTGACTGTCCTTTCGGCTTTCTCATTTCCGTGACCAGCCATTGTCGTTTAGATCACCTTGAGTGGCATGTTTTCTGAAAGATTTGCTTTACTTATTTCCTCCCAGTCTTTTCACTGTTCCTCACTGGTAGTTGAATCTCGTGTTAATTTTCTCAATGAGGAAAGCGAAACTATGATGAGTGAAATGCCTAAATTAATATCGGCGACTGGCAATTACTAGGGTTTCATCCCAGTGCATTGCATTTTTGCTCATCATGCCACTCTATACAGAGGCCAGCCAAATGCACATTAGTCTTGGTTCTATTCGAGTAGATACTGTCCAATCTGGCAGACCTGGTCCCCTCCAGATGGGAACACATTCAACACCAGACAGGATTCCGCCTTTTTACCCTTACCTTTAGCTTGATTCCTAGGAGGATGTGCACAGAACCTAAGGGCAACAGAAACACTGAAGTCGTGTGCTCACTGTGCCACAGGACTGACGGCTGAGAGCATATTGTGTGCATGAGAAATATGCTGAAAGGTTATCTGTCCGCCAGAAATATTGTTACTGAAATTAAACGACATTTACTTGAATGTTACCCATCCATTTTTGAAGTTCTGAAATCTCTTATAACTTTATCTTCCTCTAACAGCGTACCATCCAGTGTCAACTTTTCCATTGAGCTAAAATGACCTGTTCCTCAACTGTTGTCAAGCAATTTATATACTGCACCTTTGTCTTCATTATGTAGAGCTGTGGCACCTGTTCCTTACAGTCGCTATCAGGATCTGTTGCCACAAAGTGTGCACTTGGGTTTTGGTGCCTTGGTTGGTAGAACCCCACTGCCAGTGCTGGTAGATCAGACGGCCTAATTCATCGCACACTGACTTTAAGTGGTGTTGCTGTCCTGAATGTAAAAGCAGCGTTCCCATGACAGTATAGCTGCCTAAGTTAATGCCATCCTTAAGGTTGGCCTTTATGGATATTGATGCAGCTACACGTGTGAGCATCTCCGATTCTAAATCATGTGTGTGCTACATTTGATTTCCATCTATTTCCATAGGTGTAAGACCCAAGTTTAATAACACAAATTAATTGCAACACACCCAAGATGTGGTCATGAAGTTATAGATTAATTATTACCAGAATCTGTTCGTGTGATAGCAGCTGTTGTTGGATTAATAAAAGGGATGTCTGTTTTGACAATGTTGGTGACAAGTCCATGCATAGGTAATTTTTTTCCGAAAAAAAAATCCTGTTTGCATTTGACCCGTTACTCACCCAGGCATCACCATTCATATATAAAGCATTCTGAGGTAGAATGTATGCTCCAACACCAGCAAGGGTGGTCTTTTTTGGCCACAACTTGGTGTTCTTGCACATGCATGTACAGTTCCTCTGTAAGTTCCAGTTGATCTCCAGAATCTATTTATTTCAATTTCAGGAAGAAGTTGATGCTGGAGCAATAGTCTTCCAAGAGGCAGTCCCGGTGGAGCTGGGGGATACTGAAGAGACCTTATCTGAAAGAGTGAAAAAAGCTGAACATCGAGCCTTCCCTGCCGCATTGCAGCTAGTGAGCAGTGGAGCTGTCCGGTTAGGAGAAGATGGAAAAATCTGTTGGAGGCTGGATAAACCAAACCAACAGATTTAATGAGCACATCCCTTAACATTTGGTAATTATTAAAGGTCATGAAAAGGCAAGATCTTAAGCAGACATGCATCAGAATGTTAAAGAGCATCTGCTCCTGGGATCTGAATTGCACCTTCAAAACTTCAATTACATTTGTAGGCTTCTTCTGTGGAAGGATTATGCTCTTTAATCTTAGTCAGCAAATTGAAGTGTTGAAAATATTTCCGACTAGTACATATGCGCATGTATGTGTAGTTGACACTGCTCCACAGAGGATGCACAGTGACCAAATATTTGGGATGTTCGTTTATGATAATAAATGCGTCAGTGGAGTATGTGCCTTAAAGACAGGTGGCACTTTCTGAAATCTGATAGTCTGTTTTCAGCAGTGGACATTGTGTCAGTCGCTCAAACCATTGTTAAATGAGGATCAGATAGCCTTTGGCTTTTATAAAGCTGCACAGTGTTGTCCATTATTCCATCTTGTTAACACCTTTTCAAATATCTTTCTATGTGTGACCAAACTGTACTCTACCTTTGGCAATAAACAATTTTGATAAGCTTTCAGTCAGTGTTCTGTCTATTTCATTTTACTTGAGTTGGTAATCGTTTTGTGTTTTTTAACTTGTTAATTGCATATTTACTTTTCACATTTGTTTTTAAGATATATGTTTGTATGTGAGTCTCATTATTTTCTATCTGCCATAAAGCTAGACTTCCCATACAAAAGTACAGCCAATGTCAACCTAGTTGTATATAGTGACATAGAGTAGTTGTCGTACGGATGTTATATGCTCTGCACCCTGCGTTGCATGGTGCTCAGGCCACCTCTTTGCGCATTACTGAAGCACTACAGAAGATGACAGCAGCTGTTACTTTCTTTTGATGCCTACATCAATACTCCACTCAGCCACAATCCGTAAAGGCCTGCTGGCTGTAAGTTTCGAGTTTTTTTTTCTTGTTGTCTTTCTAAAAACTACAACTTGAGAAGAAAAGATGTGTTGCCTCAAGATCGATGCACTATGTTGAAAATGATATGTCCCTGGGCGAGTTGAAAATGTTACCAGGTTGAAGGGAAAGCGCAGTCCAGGGTGAGTTGAAGACGTGAGCCTCGCTTTACTGGTTTGCTCCAAGCTTGCACACCTGGATACTCGACTCCTCCAATAACTGTCCTGTTTCACCAGGGTATGTTTCTAGAATTCTAGTTGGCACTAAAAGATCTCTATTTTATGTGTGTTTTTAGTGCTGTGCTTTCACTGGAAAGTTATTTTAGGAACTTAAAGAATAAATTACTTAAAATTTACATTAAGGTTCTTTTCATCGCTTTTGTGGGTGCTTGGAATTCGTTGCTGATGCCAGGCTAAGCTATGGGGGACGCTAGGGAGTAGTCCCCTGCGTACGAAGGGACGGCAGCTTCTTTTGACTGATCTGAACTGACGGGATGCACAGGCAGCGTGTCATGTAGCTCTGACCAGGGTGGATGACATCCAGCAACCTATCCCAACTTGTCAATGAAGAACCTTAAAAACCAAGCTTCTATTAGTGGGTCAGCCCAGAACGTCTGAACGTCATTGATTCATGATGGACAATCTTTGCACCACATGAGGGCAGCAAACTAGGCAGACAAGGGGCATTATCATATCGCGGCCTGATTAAGAACCAGAAGTGGTGGAATCCGTGATTTATTGTGCACCTGACCTATGGCGACCATAGCATCGAATTTTTGGGCCCCTAAGGGTGCTGTATTGAAAATAGTTAGGGTGTCACTGAGAAACGAAAAAAGAGTGATGGTTTCTTGAATTAATCAAAGCCACCGTGATTTTTCTGGGCTGCATTCATGTCCATCATTTTACTCACTATGCCACCACAGACACATTTCTTGGCCTACACACATTCCAGCTCGAACCTTTTAGCCACACTTTGATGTATCTTTGTGCTGCTGTGTCATCTCTGTGTTGCCAATCTATCTCTCGGTACCTTCAGGCATCTGTTTCTCCTCCCCTCTCTGCTGCTGTTTCTTTCTCCTGTGTCTATTTCTCTTGTGATCTCGTTGTTTTACTTCTGTTCATCCAGGTTTGTCTCCATCAAAGGGTTGCTGTGTTAAGTTGAGGAAGTTAAGGACGGTCGTATTGTGTACATCTCTGTGATCTTTTTTTCTTTCACCTCCTTGTCTTAGCACTGCTAATAAATGGAATAAATTGACAGGTCTTGGGTTCCTGGGGGATGGGAGAGACATAAACTTGTAGATGGGAAACTGTCAACGATGAGATTACCAGCTTGTGGTTCTAACCCTCTATGTATTCAAAAACATCCTGTATTAAAAATGCATATATTTATACGTAGTCTTTGGGTCAGAACTCTTCATCCATTGGTCTGTTATACTGTCACTCACATTTTGCTTTCACCCATTGCAGCACACAGCATGTGGTCAGCCCACTTCAGACATTGTCTCTCTTGCACTGAGTGACTCCGTATTTTCCTGACAACATGTGCACATCCACCTACAATATAGTGCAGTTCACTGCCAAGACTACCTACGTTTTATTTTGCCAGTGCCCTTTCCTTCGATTCTTTATCCTTTTTTCTATTTTTGTGTTTTTTTGTACACAGCTTTGGGTTGTTCAGTATTCAGCTTACAGTACTTCAGAGCCAATAGTGCCTTTTATTTGAACGAGTACGAATCATATTTCCTGTAATGTAAATTAACTAAAAAGCATTCCTATGCCTGTCCTTCGTTTATCCATTTGCTAGGAAGCACCTGCACAGTTCCAGTGAAACTATATGGAAAGCTTCTTATTTTTTTTAATTGCACATTTTTATTGCGAAATTATGACCTCGGTGTATAAGGAGTGGCATGTGTTCTGTTTTTTTTTTCTTTTTACTTTTGTGACGTATGATTGCAATATTTGTGTATAAAATAATACCCGTAGTACTTTTTGCCTCGGGCATACCTGTTTGCTTAGGTTTTTCTTTAACTCAGAGATCTGCATGTGCCTGGACTGAATCCCTGGAGTTCCTCGAGCTCATTATCCACCCCCAACACTTCCTTCTCACCCTCCCTTCCTTTTGACTGTAACTGGAATGAAAATCCTGCACACAAACATGACTGACTAGGCGTCCAATCAGCACACAGCTATTCCGAACAGTGGAATTTCAGCATCACATCTATTCATAATACTAGAATGTTAACTGCTGCAGGGAAAGTGTCACAGCTAATGGGTATACAGAGCCCTCCACTCTGATACTGGAACATATAATATACACCAGCATACAGCATTACTGAGTCAGGAGGGTGCATGGTAATCTCACAGAAACAAACGTGGAGCATTTCAGGTCTCAGTGCACCACTAATGTACCTGAAACCTGCTGTTTTCATATAAATATGTGTGCATTTGTATGATGAAAACAAAATTGCGGATTTCTTTCAACAGTTTTTATGTTTTGTGATTTCTGTGTGCTTTTGGGTGTCCGTTTCATATATGCACAGGATTTAGAAACCCCAGCATGAACTTGACACTGTGAAAAACAAAATAATCAAACGTGTCTTGATCTACAGAAGGTCTTGGAATCCACAAGTGATAATTCTGAAGTAGGGCATGGGATGAGCTCAGATGCATGCTTTCAGATTGGGGCAGAGGGTCAGTCTAGTTCTCTCCAGCACACCTTGCCATCCTCTCCTAGATGTACCGCTCCGCTGGCCACCAGCTGCAAGGCGGCTGGAAGGGCCCTCTGCTCGGCTTCATTCAGGCGCTCCAACAAAGTCTCCTCTGTGTCAGTTACCTCCACTGGTACAGTTTCTTGAAGAATTATTGCTTCAGTATTTGATTCACCCTGTGAAAATAAAAATTTGGATATATCAGTTTGAAACACATGGTGGGAATAAGAAAAAGATAGACGAATGGAGAGAAATAGGCCGCTCTGAAACCTAAACTTTTATTGATGATTTTGATGGCAACCAGTCATTCAAGAAACAAGTTTGTGCGTTTAGCAGTTGAGGCTGGCCAGAAATATATCACCCTGATCGTGTGCGGGCAAAAGTCATAGAGCCTTCTTTTGCAAAGGTCTTATCGACAAATCGCAACCAGCACTCCTTATCTGGTAGCAAGCGCCCCATCTCTGGTGATTCTCAACCCAACCACAACCAGGACACCATCATAATGCAGACTAAGAAGTGTAAAAAAAGAAGAAAACAAGCAAGACAACTGGGCTTTTCCATCTATGAACCTAGGTTCTGGAACAGTATTCCTGTATGTATAACGCGGCTCTAATTCAGTAAAGAATTAACAGATTAGACTCTTCGAAGAACACTGCATCACTGTTCAATAACCACCGCCAACTTGCTGACTTCAAGAGACAGCAGGCTGCGTTCCAGAAACCCCTACCGATTCTCTTATTCAGACAACTTCTAAATAGCTGCCATGCCACTGGGGATGGGAACTCTTCCCTCCTTTCAATCCAGGCAAACGGGTTGCCCAGATGCACTCCTCTACCGACTGCACAGTTCTCCAAGGGATTCAGGGATATTCACTAAGTGTACTTTCTCCAGGTATTCTTGCTTGTGAAGAAGGCGTTTGGGGGAGAAGTAGCATAACTGGCAAGTATCTGACGAAGGTTCCGTCCTGGCACGAGTTATGACTGGGGTACTTTACAAACTTGGAACTACACAATTTCGTATTAAGCCGTCTTGAGGGGACTGGTGGTATCTTTTTCTTTTAACGATCTTTTGTTAAGATTTTCCAAAAAACAGGTGCCAAACATACTTTAGAGTATGACCTTAAGGACAGATGAGACAACACTAGAGGAACGCGTCTTTTCATCATGCGCTCTTAAAGAGGAGACATTCCAAAATAAGAAATACAACTATGTTAAGCTAGATGTGTGTTCTATATTTTCCTACGGTGTTACAGGTCCCTTATCTTTTCCATTACCTTTAGTTTTCCCACCTGGCCTCATTCCTTTGTCTTCTTGACTTCTTGTTCCTTAGAATGCCCTATTCCTTTCTCTCTCTGGAATGTTGGCACATGAGCGCTTTCTAGGACCATTGAAGGGCAGTCGCTGATGGGCTGATGCGGTCTGTGATGTCTGCTGCTCTGTTTAAGATTAAACTGTTGTGGAAATTATTTACAAACGTGTATCAGGGAGGGAATTTTGTTGGGTTGGGGGAGGTTGGTGAGGATTCTTGAAGTGGCATTGTATAATAAAGGGGGTATCCGTTTAGGATTCTGAGGTTAGTCTTCACAGCGGTCAAAAAGAAATGTACCCATATGAGTTCAATAGGGAATCTATCTTGCATCTATAAATAAGTCTTAAAAAATATGACCGCTGTTGGTTCACCACACAAACTGGTCTGTTTGTGTGCTATGTGGGCACAGTTGTCTTCTACTTGTGAAGCACCTAGACTTTCAGCACTGCCAATGATCCAGCAATCCGTGTCATCCAGTGTAAACAAGAACTTTTATTAAGCTTCACACCGAGTTTTTTCAAATTATGTTTATTGTTATTTAAACATTGTCATAAAAACGAAAACAGTTTCCAGTACACAACGGTCCTCTTGCATCCTATGTACAGTATTACAACCTGACACTCTAGTGGCCAACACTTATTCCAGCCCATACCTACATGTACCTAATTGTCAGACAGTATTTTTGTGAAGTAGTGCATATTGTGCCAAGCACTCGGGGCGGGTATGGAGAGGATTCCAGCAATTTTTCCAACATGGCCACCCATTCAGCAAGTTTTCTGTTAGTTTCTTGTCTCCTCTTTAGGCCTTCATATGCTGTAGCCCATTCTAGCAAGTCTTTTTGCCAAGACGGTGCCCAGCTATTCTAGTCTTATTTACCTTTTGTAATTCCTCTTCGTGGGAAAATATTCCTAGCAGATATTTTTTATTAGATCATTGCCGCAGTGAACTTGTCACTGCATGCAACCTCTCCACCACTCTTTTCCAGTATTGTGCTGCTTGTGAAAAGTCTAACACCATTTGAATTAAGTCAACCCCCAACGATTCACACCCCCCCACACACACACACAACCAGACGTCCTACTTGCATAATTTAGTGCTTGTTTTTTTGGGTTGATGTATGTTTTATGTATGTAGTGAAAGCGAATCAGTTTAAACCAATGATTGGAAGAAATTTGCTTGACTTGCTCACAGGCTTTCCTCCAGTCAGAATCTGTCATGGGTTCTAGCCACACCTGTGCCCTCCTTTCTCTGGCATGTTCGGTATCTCCCTTCCTATCCTGAATTGGTGCCTACCGGAGGTTCAAAATTAACCTCCGGTCTTCTACCAACTGCCAGATTTAGTATTCCCAGCATTCTGTTGGTTTCTGGGGCGCTTCTGGGAATGTGGTTCAAATTTCTCTAGGAGTACACTTAAGCATGATATACTAAATAAACAGTCCCCTTCTCACCATGGATATGTGAGAAAACTTCATGGGCCTTAAAGGAATGTCGGAGACAAATGAAGGTTACTTCATCTACTTGACCACCTTTTGCCAGGCCACCTTTTGCCAGACCCTTCCCAACCGTCTAATCAATTATGGATCATTTTTTGGTTCGTTGTTCCCCAACATGAAGGCCTCAGGCTGGGCATTTCGTGGGAGGATCCCAGCCAAGAGCCTCTTCTCCCTATTGTCACCCTCCTCTAATCAGTGCACTGCATGCTTCAGCTGAGCAGCTGCATAATCTAAAACGAAGTCTAGGAGACGCAATTCCCCTTCAACCTGAGTAGCGTCAACGTTTTTAGTGTAGCAGGACTACCCTTTCCCACCCATTGACTAAGCTGCGTGGGCACATGGAATTCTGTAGGGCATAAAGACACCTCGGGAAGGTTATATTAGTCAAGGATATTCCCTGCTTAATTGACAATGGTAACGTCTTCCAGAATTACATACTGCTCAATCCCTGAATAACCCTTCCCATATTGATCATGTGCAGAGCTTTTACATCATTTGTGACATGCATCCCCAGGTATCAACAATGATTTGACTCTCAAACCATCCCCTGATTTGTGCCCTCTCTGTAAGTCCTCGGTCTTTATCGTCTGTATTGAATGCAAGAGCCTTTCTCCAGTCTAGACCATTTATCTTCAAATTATCTCTTGGTGTTCACTAATTGTTGCATTTTGTCAGAAGCCAAGAACGCATTTTGTCAGAAGCCAAGAACGCATCTTTCTCTAAAGGCACTAGTGTGTTCTGTTTGTTTTGTAATGCACCTTTTAATTGTGCCCTCACTCCATGACCCAAGATCTGTATCCCCTTTCAATGTTTCCCAGTAGGCTTTCGATTCCATTGCCCTATTATCATTCTATGATAATTTTACCTTTGAAGTCAAGACCAGTGTGACAGAGGGATCCATGATGTCAGCATTGCCCTTCAACCTAGACATCGACTGGGTGATGTGATACACAACTGAAGACCAAGCTTGATGCATCTGTTGGACCTTATTGTCAATAATGGAGGATCTCAACTGTGTGGATGACCTATCTTTCCTCTGTCAAACACACCAGCATATGCAACAACAACAAAAACTTCTTTCCTCAACATCTATGCAAAGCAAGTGGGCCTGAAGATCAATACAAAGAAATCAAAAGTCATGCCATTCAGTATCCCAAACCCTTCACCAATCAATTTTAATTGCGAGGACTTAGTCATGACTCGAGACTTCACCTATCTAGGCAGTACTGTCAGACATGATGGAGGGGAAGGCTGTGGCATCAAGAGCAGATTGAACAACACTGAACAAGTCAAGGAATGTTGTCCTTACTATGCTGAAAGAATTACCTAGTGCATTATTTTATGTGACACAACAGTTAAGTCTGAAAGGGCTTCAGTTCAAAGCCTCCACAGCGGTATTTTGGGCCTGACGTTTGCGTGAGTTCCAGGGAGGCAAGTGGTGTCAGGTTTTGGGGAGCTTATCAGAGAGGAACCTATTTAAATGTATCTCCAAAATTGGCCAGGTTGTCAATCCTCCCCAGTATGTATTCGAGACTACTGTAGATATGATATCTGTGAGAGTAGTAAGAGTACATTGTTTTCAGCCAGGTGTTGGTGTCTCCACACATCTACCAAGTTAATCTGCTGGTTCAGTATGTCCGGTACTGCTGCTCTTATCCTAGGTTTAAATAAACCCAAGTATAGGGGAAAACCTGTCAATTTGCAACACAAGGTCGCCCACACATATGAATCTGGTGTCCCAAGTATGAATAAGCTATCCTTAACACCTCCCCAACAAATGTCCTGTGATCAATGTTTGCAGTGTATATGTTCACCAAATAAGTCTTGATACTGTCCAGGAGTCCTAAGATGATGGCACATCTCGAAAGGGCGTCTGAAATCACCTTATTTTGGAAATGAAACCCACAGCAGCAGTCCATACCAGAACTCCCTTTGAATAATTGGAGTAACGGGATGCAAAGATGTGCACCCTCCACTCAGCATCCGGGTTTAGTAGGGTTGAGTAGATCCTGCAGCATAGCAATGTGCTTAAGGTAAACATGCGCCCAGTAGTACTTGGAGTAAATATTCAGGCCTTGTACATTCTACATTGCTAACGTGTTTCTGTATTGCCCCCATTATTTACCTGCTGTTTGACTTGGATATATATCTGTAAGTTTTCCCGTGGGCTGTATGGCATTCATGGATACATCTCTTGTTGACCAGATACAAATCATATATACCAGATGCCTTGGAGCTGCCATGAACCATTTCTTGTTTTATCAACTTTTGGTATACTCCTCTTGAGCCCACTCACGGGCAGGCACTATTTACACAAAAATAACTTTTTCACTAAGAGCCGGTCCAAACCTGCGAGCGTCCCTCTCCGAACTAGTGAGATAGATTGTCTTGGTCTTACCAACCACTGTTTTTCTCCTTTCTCTAAATGCTAATAACTTCTGTCAAGTTACTGTGCAATTAATGAAATCAAAACCCAAAGAAACCTCTGACTTGAGTGTGTTTTTCATGTTTCTGATGTTTACCTTGCATTCAGTAAAAAGTCCTCCCCACCCAGTTTGCAAGGCTTCCCCAAGGAAGCTGACAATACCAGTTGACATGAGGTTCCCTCCTCCCCTTCACCAATAATCATTAGAAGACCTAACAAATGTTGTGCTTCATATTACCTCTCCTGTAATCTCAGTATTGTTTTTCACTTCACAAACCTTAGATCCCATACTTTAATGTCATGACTTCTTGCAGAGCCCTCCATCCAATTCAGACATTCAGGATGGTGATGTAAAGTAGTCGTAAGACTGCATCTTTTTTTTCAGCCATTCATCAACAAGTTGGAGTTAAAGTCCATTTCTTCGCCAGGAGGATAAGATGAGCTTGCCAGGTGCTTGGGAGTCATAAGGAGTATTTGATTGTTTCTCGCACATGGTGCAATCTGTTTGTACCAATATCCGTGGTATTGCTATCCCCAGAGAAAGTGCCATATGTATGGCAAGACTTGGGGTGTCTTGAACTACCTGCTCCCCCCACCAAGAGGTCTGTGGAGACCTACTGCACTTAACTTCCAACAACAACTTATCCCACATTTCTTAGTGTTGTTGAAAAGGGTACTCTTCCACAGATATTATTTACAGGCATGCTGGGTATAACGTGCATCAGAATTATAGCTTTTAGTTTTCATTAATGTTTTTCTTTACATTTGCACTTTCCTCGTATAATCTTGTTAAATGGCAGGAGGGAAGAGGTGCTGATTTTTCTTGAAACCTATTTTATGCAATCCCTGTCCCTATAATAAAGGGACTTGGCTATCAGCCCTCTTAGAGTTGCCAAGGGTGAAGGCTGAGATACCATAGCTCTGTGTGCCCTTTAAATCGCAAACATGGCTGACAGTCTTTGTGGGTTGAGCATCTTTGGAATCGCACTTTCAAGGAATCATTCTGCTGAAGTTCCTTCCAACCTTTCTGAGAAGCCCAATGATAGTAGGTTACTTCGTCTAGAGAGGCCCTCCACACCTTTCACCCTATTTTGGAGTGTTGTGGATGGTGTGGAAAACTTGTTCATTCTGTCTCAAAGTGCTCACTTCAGACTTCAAAACCCCGGAGATCAGCTTCTTCAAATTGAACCTTTTCTGCCATTTTCCTCAGAACTGATAACCATGTGCTGTTTTTTTCTCAGTGACCGATTGTAGGAAGTTGGCTCTGTATGTGCTATTTCAAAGTAAGGAATAGCATGCACAGAGTCCAAGGGTTCCCCTTAGAGGTAAAATAGTGGTAAAAATAGATAATACTAATGCTCTATTTTGTGGTAGTGTGGTCGAGCAGTAGGCTTATCCAAGGAGTAGTGTTAAGCATTTGTTGTACATACACATAGACAATAAATGAGGTACACACACTCAGAGACAAATCCAGCCAATAGGTTTTTATATAGAAAAATATCTTTTCTTAGTTTATTTTAAGAACCACAGGTTCAAATTCTACATGTAATATCTCATTCGAAAGGTATTGCAGGTAAGTACTTTAGGAACTTCAAATCATCAAAATTGCATGTATACTTTTCAAGTTATTGACAAATAGCTGTTTAAAAAGTGGACACTTAGTGCAATTTTCACAGTTCCTAGGGGAGGTAAGTATTTGTTAGGTTGACCAGGTAAGTAAGACACTTACAGGGCTTAGTTCTTGGTCCAAGGTAGCCCACCGTTGGGGGTTCAGAGCAACCCCAAAGTCACCACACCAGCAGCTCAGGGCCGGTCAGGTGCAGAGTTCAAAGTGGTGCCCAAAACACATAGGCTAGAATGGAGAGAAGGGGGTGCCCCGGTTCCGGTCTGCTTGCAGGTAAGTACCCGCGTCTTCGGAGGGCAGACCAGGGGGGTTTTGTAGGGCACCGGGGGGGACACAAGTCCACACAGAGATTTCACCCTCAGCAGCGCGGGGGCGGCCGGGTGCAGTGTAGAAACAAGTGTCGGGTTTTCAATGTTAGTCTATGAGAGATCTCGGGATCTCTTCAGCGCTGCAGGCAGGCAAGGGGGGGATTCCTCGGGGAAACCTCCACTTGGGCGAGGGAGAGGGACTCCTGGGGGTCACTCCTCCAGTGAAAGTCCGGTCCTTCAGGTCCTGGGGGCTGCGGGTGCAGGGTCTCTCCCAGGCGTCGGGACTTTAGGTTCAAAGAGTCGCGGTCAGGGGAAGCCTCGGGATTCCCTCTGCAGGCGGCGCTGTGGGGGCTCAGGGGGGACAGGTTTTGGTACTCACAGTATCAGAGTAGTCCTGGGGTCCCTCCTGAGGTGTTGGATCGCCACCAGCCGAGTCGGGGTCGCCGGGTGCAGTGTGGCAAGTCTCACGCTTCTTGCGGGGAGCTTGCAGGGTTCTTTAAAGCTGCTGGAAACAAAGTTGCAGCTTTTCTTGGAGCAGGTCCGCTGTCCTCGGGAGTTTCTTGTCTTTTCGAAGCAGGGGCAGTCCTCAGAGGATGTCGAGGTCGCTGGTCCCTTTGGAAGGCGTCGCTGGAGCAGGGTCTTTGGAAGGCAGGAGACAGGCCGGTGAGTTTCTGGAGCCAAGGCAGTTGTCGTCTTCTGGTCTTCCGCTGCAGGGGTTTTCAGCTGGGCAGTCCTTCTTCTTGTAGTTGCAGGAATCTAATTTTCTAGGGTTCAGGGTAGCCCTTAAATACTAGATTTAAGGGCGTGTTTAGGTCTGGGGGGTTAGTAGCCAATGGCTACTAGCCCTGAGGGTGGGTACACCCTCTTTGTGCCTCCTCCCAAGGGGAGGGGGTCACAATCCTAACCCTATTGGGGGAATCCTCCATCTGCAAGATGGAGGATTTCTAAAAGTCAGAGTCACCTCAGCTCAGGACACCTTAGGGGCTGTCCTGACTGGTCAGTGACTCCTCCTTGTTGCTTTCTTTGTTCCCTCCAGCCTTGCCGCCAAAAGTGGGGGCCGTGGCCGGAGGGGGCGGGCAACTCCACTAAGCTGGAGTGCCCTGCTGGGCTGTGACAAAGGGGTGAGCCTTTGAGGCTCACCGCCAGGTGTTACAGCTCCTGCCTGGGGGAGGTGTTAGCATCTCCACCCAGTGCAGGCTTTGTTACTGGCCTCAGAGTGACAAAGGCACTCTCCCCATGGGGCCAGCAACATGTCTCTAGTGTGGCAGGCTGCTGGAACTAGTCAGCCTACACAGACAGTCGGTTAAGTTTCAGGGGGCACCTCTAAGGTGCCCTCTGGGGGTGTATTTTGCAATAAAATGTACACTGGCATCAGTGTGCATTTATTGTGCTGAGAAGTTTGATACCAAACTTCCCAGTTTTCAGTGTAGCCATTATGGTGCTGTGGAGTTCGTGTTTGACAAACTCCCAGACCATATACTCTTATGGCTACCCTGCACTTACAATGTCTAAGGTTTTGTTTAGACACTGTAGGGGTACCATGCTCATGCACTGGTACCCTCACCTATGGTATAGTGCACCCTGCCTTAGGGCTGTAAGGCCTGCTAGAGGGGTGTCTTACCTATACTGCATAGGCAGTGAGAGGCTGGCATGGCACCCTGAGGGGAGTGCCATGTCGACTTACTCGTTTTGTCCTCACTAGCACACACAAGCTGGCAAGCAGTGTGTCTGTGCTGAGTGAGAGGTCTCCAGGGTGGCATAAGACATGCTGCAGCCCTTAGAGACCTTCCTTGGCATCAGGGCCCTTGGTACTAGAAGTACCAGTTACAAGGGACTTATCTGGATGCCAGGGTCTGCCAATTGTGGATACAAAAGTACAGGTTAGGGAAAGAACACTGGTGCTGGGGCCTGGTTAGCAGGCCTCAGCACACTTTCAATTGTAAACATAGCATCAGCAAAGGCAAAAAGTCAGGGGGCAACCATGCCAAGGAGGCATTTCCTTACACAACCCCCCCCCAAACGAAAGAGGATGAGACTAACCTTTCCCAAGAGAGTCTTCATTTTCTAAGTGGAAGAACCTGGAAAGGCCATCTGCATTGGCATGGGCAGTCCCAGGTCTGTGTTCCACTATAAAGTCCATTCCCTGTAGGGAGATGGACCACCTCAACAGTTTAGGATTTTCACCTTTCATTTGCATCAGCCATTTGAGAGGTCTGTGGTCAGTTTGAACTAGGAAGTGAGTCCCAAAGAGGTATGGTCTCAGCTTCTTCAGGGACCAAACCACAGCAAAGGCCTCCCTCTCAATGGCACTCCAACGCTGCTCCCTGGGGAGTAACCTCCTGCTAATGAAAGCAACAGGCTGGTCAAGGCCATCATCATTTGTTTGGGACAAAACTGCCCCTATCCCATGTTCAGAGGCATCAGTCTGCACAATGAACTGCTTAGAATAATCTGGAGCTTTTAGAACTGGTGCTGAGCACATTGCCTGTTTCAGGGTGTCAAAGGCCTGTTGGCATTCCACAGTCCAGTTTACTTTCTTGGGCATTTTCTTGGAGGTGAGTTCAGTGAGGGCTGTCACAATGGATCCATATCCCTTCACAAACCTCCTGTAATACCCAGTCAAGCCAAGGAATGCCCTGACTTGAGTCTGGGTTTTTGGAGCTACCCAGTCCAGAATAGTCTGGATCTTGGGTTGGAGTGGCTGAACTTGGCCTCCACCTACAAGGTGGCCCAAGTAAACCACAGTTCCCTGCCCTATCTGGCATTTGGATGCCTTGATAGAGAGGCCTGCAGATTGCAGAGTCTTCAAAACCTTCTTCAGGTGGACCAGGTGATCCTGCCAGGTGGAGCTAAAGACAGCAATATCATCAAGATAAGCTGTGCTAAAGGACTCCAAGCCAGCAAGGACTTGATTCACCAACCTTTGGAAGGTGGCAGGGGCATTCTTTAAACCAAAGGGCATAACAGTAAACTGATAATGCCCATCAGGTGTGGAGAATGCTGTTTTCTCTTTTGCTCCAGGTGCCATTTTTATTTGCCAGTACCCTGCTGTCAAGTCAAAGGTACTTAAGAATTTGGCAGCACCTAATTTATCTATGAGCTCATCAGCTCTTGGAATTGGATGAGCATCTGTCTTGGTGACAGAATTGAGCCCTCTGTAGTCCACACAAAACCTCATCTCTTTCTTTCCATCTTTGGTGTGAGGTTTGGGGACTAAGACCACTGGGCTAGCCCAGGGGCTGTCAGAGCGCTCAATTACTCCCAACTCCAGCATCTTGTGGACTTCCACCTTGATGCTTTCCTTAACATGGTCAGACTGTCTAAAGATTTTGTTTTTGACAGGCATGCTGTCTCCTGTGTCCACATCATGGGTACACAGGTGTGTCTGACCAGGGGTTAAGGAGAAGAGTTCAGGAAACTGTTGTAGGACTCTCCTACAATCAGCTTGCTGTTGGCCAGAGAGGGTGTCTGAGTAGATCACTCCATCTACTGTGCCATCTTTTGGGTCTGATGATAGAAGATCAGGGAGAGGTTCACTCTCTGCCTCCTGATCCTCATCTGTTACCATCAACAGATTCACATCAGCCCTGTCATGGAAGAGCTTAAGGCGGTTCACATGGATCACCCTCTTGGGGCTCCTGCTTGTGCCCAGGTCCACCAGGTAGGTGACCTGACTCTTCCTTTCTAGCACTGGGTAAGGGCCACTCCATTTGTCCTGGAGTGCCCTGGGAGCCACAGGCTCCAGAACCCAGACTTTCTGCCCTGGTTGGAACTCAACCAGTGCAGCCTTTTGGTCATACCAAAACTTCTGGAGCTGTTGGCTGGCCTCAAGGTTTTTGGTTGCCTTTTCCATGTACTCTGCCATTCTAGAGCGAAGGCCAAGTACATAGTCCACTATGTCCTGTTTAGGCTCATGGAGAGGTCTCTCCCAGCCTTCTTTAACAAGGGCAAGTGGTCCCCTTACAGGATGACCAAACAGAAGTTCAAAGGGTGAGAATCCTACTCCCTTCTGTGGCACCTCTCTGTAAGCGAAAAGCAGACATGGCAAGAGGACATCCCATCTCCTTTTGAGTTTTTCTGGGAGCCCCATGATCATGCCTTTTAATGTCTTGTTGAATCTCTCAACCAAGCCATTAGTTTGTGGATGGTATGGTGTAGTGAATTTATAAGTCACTCCACACTCATTCCACATGTGTTTTAGGTATGCTGACATGAAGTTGGTACCTCTGTCAGACACCACCTCCTTAGGGAAACCCACTCTGGTAAAGATACCAATGAGGGCCTTGGCTACTGCAGGGGCAGTAGTCGACCTAAGGGGAATAGCTTCAGGATACCTGGTAGCATGATCCACTACTACCAGGATATACATATTTCCTGAGGCTGTGGGAGGTTCTAGTGGACCAACTATGTCCACACCCACTCTTTCAAAGGGAACCCCCACCACTGGAAGTGGAATGAGGGGGGCCTTTGGATGCCCACCTGTCTTACCACTGGCTTGACAGGTGGGGCAGGAGAGGCAAAACTCCTTAACCATGTTGGACATATTGGGCCAGTAGAAGTGGTTGACTAACCTCTCCCACGTCTTGGTTTGTCCCAAATGTCCAGCAAGGGGAATGTCATGGGCCAATGTTAGGATGAACTTCCTGAACAGCTGAGGCACTACCACTCTCCTAGTGGCACCAGGTTTGGGGTCTCTGGCCTCAGTGTACAGGAGTCCATCTTCCCAATAGACCCTATGCGTTCCATTTTTCTTGCCTTTGGACTCTTCAGCAGCTTGCTGCCTAAGGCCTTCAAGAGAGGGACAGGTTTCTTGTCCCTTACACAGCTCCTCCCTTGAGGGTCCCCCTGGGCCTAAGAGCTCAACCTGATAAGGTTCAAGCTCCAAAGGCTCAGTTCCCTCAGAGGGCAGAACTTCTTCCTGAGAAGAGAGGTTCCCTTTCTTTTGCTGTGTTGTAGTTGGTTTCCCAACTGACTTTCCTGTTCTCTTGGTAGGCTGGGCCCTTCTTCCAGACTCCAGCTCTACTTGTTCACCCTGTGCTTTGCACTGTGCTCTTGTTTTCACACACACCAGTTCAGGGATACCCAGCATTGCTGCATGGGTTTTTAGTTCAACCTCAGCCCATGCTGAGGACTCCAGGTCATTTCCAAGCAGACAGTCCACTGGGATATTTGAGGAGACCACCACCTGTTTCAGGCCATTGACCCCTCCCCATTCTAAAGTAACCATTGCCATGGGATGTACTTTTCTCTGATTGTCAGCGTTGGTGACTGTGTAAGTTTTTCCAGTCAGGTATTGGCCAGGGGAAACCAGTTTCTCTGTCACCATGGTGACACTGGCACCTGTATCCCTCAGGCCCTCTATTCTAGTCCCATTAATTAAGAGTTGCTGTCTGTATTTTTGCATGTTAGGCGGCCAGACAGCTAGTGTGGCTAAATCCACCCCACCCTCAGAAACTAGAGTAGCTTCAGTGTGGACCCTGATTTGCTCTGGGCACACTGTTGATCCCACTTGGAGACTAGCCATACCAGTGTTACCTGGATGGGAGTTTGGAGTGGAACCTTTCTTGGGACAGGCCTTGTCTCCAGTTTGGTGTCCATGCTGTTTACAGCTATGACACCAGGCCTTTTTGGGATCAAAGTTTTTACCCTTGTACCCATTGTTTTGTGAAGAGGCTCTGGGCCCACCCTCCTGTGCAGGTTTTTGGGGGCCTGTAGAAGACTCTTTACTATTTTTAGTTTTGGTTGTCTCATCATCCTTCCCCTGGGGAGTCTTTGTGACCCCTTTCTTTTGGTCACCCCCTGTTGAAGTCTTGGACACCCTTGTCTTGACCCAATGGTCCGCCTTCTTTCCCAATTCTTGGGGAGAAATTGGTCCTAGGTCTACCAGATGCTGATGCAGTTTATCATTGAAACAATTACTTAACAGGTGTTCTTTCACAAATAAATTGTACAGCCCATCATAATTACTTACACCACTGCCTTGAATCCAACCATCTAGTGTTTTCACTGAGTAGTCAACAAAGTCAACCCAGGTCTGGCTCGAGGATTTTTGAGCCCCCCTGAACCTAATCCTGTACTCCTCAGTGGAGAATCCAAAGCCCTCAATCAGGGTACCCTTCATGAGGTCATAAGATTCTGCATCTTGTCCAGAGAGTGTGAGGAGTCTATCCCTACACTTTCCTGTGAACATTTCCCAAAGGAGAGCACCCCAGTAAGATCTGTTCACTTTTCTGGTTACACAAGCCCTCTCAAAAGCTGTGAACCATTTGGTGATGTCATCACCATCTTCATATTTAGTTACAATCCCTTTGGGGATTTTCAACATGTCAGGAGAATCTCTGACCCTATTTATGTTGCTGCCACCATTGATGGGTCCTAGGCCCATCTCTTGTCTTTCCCTCTCTATGGCTAGGATCTGTCTTTCCAAAGCCAATCTTTTGGCCATCCTGGCTAACTGGATGTCCTCTTCACTGGGGCTATCCTCAGTGATTTCAGAGGTGTTGGTCTCTCCTGTGAGGGAACCAGCATCTCTGACTATTATTTTTGGAGTCAGGGTTTGAGGGACCCTGTTCTCCCTAGATAGGACTGGTAGGGGGGAATTTTCCTCCAAGTCACTATCCTCTTCCTCTGAGTTGCCACCCTCAGAGGGGTTGGCCTTTTCAAACTCTGCCAAAAGCTCCTGGAGCTGTATTTTGGTAGGTTTGGGGCCCATTGTTATTTTCTTTATTTTACAGAGTGACCTTAGCTCCCTCATCTTAAGATGGAGGTAAGGTGTGGTGTCGAGTTCCACCACAGTCACATCTGTGCTAGACATTTTGCTTCTAAAAGTTGGAATACTTTTTAAGAATCTACAACTGGTTCTAGAATCTAATTCAAACTTTTACAAACTTTTAAACTCTAAAAGAAATGCTAAACAGGATCTAACACAAGGCCCTAGCAGGTCTTTTAAGAATTTAGAAAACTTTTCAAATTGCAAAAATCAATTTCTAATGACAATTTTGGAATTTGTCGTGTGATCAGGTATTGGCTGAGTAGTCCAGCAAATGCAAAGTCTTGTACCCCACCGCTGATCCACCAATGTAGGAAGTTGGCTCTGTATGTGCTATTTCAAAGTAAGGAATAGCATGCACAGAGTCCAAGGGTTCCCCTTAGAGGTAAAATAGTGGTAAAAATAGATAATACTAATGCTCTATTTTGTGGTAGTGTGGTCGAGCAGTAGGCTTATCCAAGGAGTAGTGTTAAGCATTTGTTGTACATACACATAGACAATAAATGAGGTACACACACTCAGAGACAAATCCAGCCAATAGGTTTTTATATAGAAAAATATCTTTTCTTAGTTTATTTTAAGAACCACAGGTTCAAATTCTACATGTAATATCTCATTCGAAAGGTATTGCAGGTAAGTACTTTAGGAACTTCAAATCATCAAAATTGCATGTATACTTTTCAAGTTATTGACAAATAGCTGTTTAAAAAGTGGACACTTAGTGCAATTTTCACAGTTCCTAGGGGAGGTAAGTATTTGTTAGGTTGACCAGGTAAGTAAGACACTTACAGGGCTTAGTTCTTGGTCCAAGGTAGCCCACCGTTGGGGGTTCAGAGCAACCCCAAAGTCACCACACCAGCAGCTCAGGGCCGGTCAGGTGCAGAGTTCAAAGTGGTGCCCAAAACACATAGGCTAGAATGGAGAGAAGGGGGTGCCCCGGTTCCGGTCTGCTTGCAGGTAAGTACCCGCGTCTTCGGAGGGCAGACCAGGGGGGTTTTGTAGGGCACCGGGGGGGACACAAGTCCACACAGAGATTTCACCCTCAGCAGCGCGGGGGCGGCCGGGTGCAGTGTAGAAACAAGCGTCGGGTTTTCAATGTTAGTCTATGAGAGATCTCGGGATCTCTTCAGCGCTGCAGGCAGGCAAGGGGGGGATTCCTCGGGGAAACCTCCACTTGGGCGAGGGAGAGGGACTCCTGGGGGTCACTCCTCCAGTGAAAGTCCGGTCCTTCAGGTCCTGGGGGCTGCGGGTGCAGGGTCTCTCCCAGGCGTCGGGACTTTAGGTTCAAAGAGTCGCGGTCAGGGGAAGCCTCGGGATTCCCTCTGCAGGCGGCGCTGTGGGGGCTCAGGGGGGACAGGTTTTGGTACTCACAGTATCAGAGTAGTCCTGGGGTCCCTCCTGAGGTGTTGGATCGCCACCAGCCGAGTCGGGGTCGCCGGGTGCAGTGTGGCAAGTCTCACGCTTCTTGCGGGGAGCTTGCAGGGTTCTTTAAAGCTGCTGGAAACAAAGTTGCAGCTTTTCTTGGAGCAGGTCCGCTGTCCTCGGGAGTTTCTTGTCTTTTCGAAGCAGGGGCAGTCCTCAGAGGATGTCGAGGTCGCTGGTCCCTTTGGAAGGCGTCGCTGGAGCAGGGTCTTTGGAAGGCAGGAGACAGGCCGGTGAGTTTCTGGAGCCAAGGCAGTTGTCGTCTTCTGGTCTTCCGCTGCAGGGGTTTTCAGCTGGGCAGTCCTTCTTCTTGTAGTTGCAGGAATCTAATTTTCTAGGGTTCAGGGTAGCCCTTAAATACTAGATTTAAGGGCGTGTTTAGGTCTGGGGGGTTAGTAGCCAATGGCTACTAGCCCTGAGGGTGGGTACACCCTCTTTGTGCCTCCTCCCAAGGGGAGGGGGTCACAATCCTAACCCTATTCCCTATTGGGGGAATCCTCCATCTGCAAGATGGAGGATTTCTAAAAGTCAGAGTCACCTCAGCTCAGGACACCTTAGGGGCTGTCCTGACTGGTCAGTGACTCCTCCTTGTTGCTTTCTTTGTTCCCTCCAGCCTTGCCGCCAAAAGTGGGGGCCGTGGCCGGAGGGGGCGGGCAACTCCACTAAGCTGGAGTGCCCTGCTGGGCTGTGACAAAGGGGTGAGCCTTTGAGGCTCACCGCCAGGTGTTACAGCTCCTGCCTGGGGGAGGTGTTAGCATCTCCACCCAGTGCAGGCTTTGTTACTGGCCTCAGAGTGACAAAGGCACTCTCCCCATGGGGCCAGCAACATGTCTCTAGTGTGGCAGGCTGCTGGAACTAGTCAGCCTACACAGACAGTCGGTTAAGTTTCAGGGGGCACCTCTAAGGTGCCCTCTGGGGGTGTATTTTGCAATAAAATGTACACTGGCATCAGTGTGCATTTATTGTGCTGAGAAGTTTGATACCAAACTTCCCAGTTTTCAGTGTAGCCATTATGGTGCTGTGGAGTTCGTGTTTGACAAACTCCCAGACCATATACTCTTATGGCTACCCTGCACTTACAATGTCTAAGGTTTTGTTTAGACACTGTAGGGGTACCATGCTCATGCACTGGTACCCTCACCTATGGTATAGTGCACCCTGCCTTAGGGCTGTAAGGCCTGCTAGAGGGGTGTCTTACCTATACTGCATAGGCAGTGAGAGGCTGGCATGGCACCCTGAGGGGAGTGCCATGTCGACTTACTCGTTTTGTCCTCACTAGCACACACAAGCTGGCAAGCAGTGTGTCTGTGCTGAGTGAGAGGTCTCCAGGGTGGCATAAGACATGCTGCAGCCCTTAGAGACCTTCCTTGGCATCAGGGCCCTTGGTACTAGAAGTACCAGTTACAAGGGACTTATCTGGATGCCAGGGTCTGCCAATTGTGGATACAAAAGTACAGGTTAGGGAAAGAACACTGGTGCTGGGGCCTGGTTAGCAGGCCTCAGCACACTTTCAATTGTAAACATAGCATCAGCAAAGGCAAAAAGTCAGGGGGCAACCATGCCAAGGAGGCATTTCCTTACACCGATGCTCTGCACACCTGCACAAAGGCTCAAAGTCCAACAAACGTGTTCAACCTTGTAGCCTTGTTGGGTAAAACATTGTTAAACCATACTCCCCATATGTTGTGGGTGAAAATTCCAGGTGCAAAAAATATAAAGTTCTGGTTGAACAAACTGGTGGACGCTCATAAGACCATCCTGTGAAAACTGTTGAACTGTAATGAGCACATGATGCTGCCAAAGGCAATTGTTGACCGACATGTTGCCCACTCAGCAAAACAAGAGCAAAGGTTGCTTATAAAAGTACATCACTGGACAAAGTTCTAGGATTTTTAAACATGGGCCTTGGACAACAATTTGGGATACTGGAGTCGGGGTGGGAAGAGGAGATCGTTTGGGGCTCTTTCCCCTTTTCCTGATATGTGACTAACCCCCAGAAACTCAACAAAAGTCATGGTTTGGTATGCTTTCCTCTCAACCATGCAGCTGTACATCACACTCCATAACCCAAAACTGCATTGTTGGATAGACTTCTGGACTTGTACAAACTGTCTACCCCAGCAGCATTTTTCTCTAGTTAGGTTTTTGATCTTTAAAAATACCTACATGCACATAAGGATATGTTGTGGCTTCGCAAAAATGGCACCCTCCTACATTTGTATACCATCATATCGCTGCCTTTTTGATTGTAACTTATCACACCACAACATTGTCAGCCTTGGGGCTGGTTGTAATCTGTCATAAAATAGCTGCCTACTGTGTTTGATGAAACATCTAACAAAATAGCGACCTGGAGGTGTCTACAGAATAGCAGTCTTTTATTTTGGTGTGGCGCCCTTAAATGAGCTCCCGCAATGATGTAGTCACCTAGATCATGGGATCCATGTAGTGGTGCAGCTGAAATGGTGACAATGGCACTAATGCTGCCTATCAATGAAGGTTTGGACATTCAAAGTGGGGATGCGGATTGGGCACACATTGTATGAGGTCTTGGCAGATGGAACTGGCCACATGCCAGACGAAAGGGATAAGACTAGGTAGGACTTGTGAAAATGATGTAACATATCTGATAGAGACTTCTGGTTGCAGATTCCTTACCTTAGAATTTCCCCCAGGCATCAGATTGGATCTGGAGACTTTTGTTCGAGCACTACCCTTGCACGCCATTATGTAGCGTCGGTCGACTCTGAGTCTGTCGTTGGCGTTGTGGTCACCATAATGTCGTCGGGGTCGAACATAGGTGCCGCCTCGGCGCAGTGACGTCAGTTCTTTTCTGTCCGCACCACGTGCTGATCCGCAGAGAGCTACCCTGGTCCTTTTTTGACCGGACTCAACATTTTTGTCGAATTTTGTGGAGACTGTTGATGCATCTAAGGATGTCCCCATAGACCAGGTTCAAGCCTTGCGAGGATAGGCACCGAATGATGTTGGTGACAGATTCTCATCAGGTCTGTTTGTGGTGTCTGGAGCGCAACGAAACCCGAAGTCGCGCTCCGAGTGCCAGTCCATGCACCCGAAGGCATTGAGGGAGCGGTCCCTAAAGCTAATGGCAGCCCGGCACGCAACTCCACATCGCTCCTGGTCTCGTTCGAGAGGAAGGTCTTGAGAGTCACCACTACTCGAAGTCATCAGGACATTTGGGTAAGAAAAAGAAGTCAAGGAAGGTCAGGCATTCTTCGACTTTAGCCTGTCGCTTGGACGATACGACGCAGGAAGAGCATCAACGCTGTAGGGCTCCGTCCGTGGAGCCTACTACTGGGTCTGCTCCGCAGTTCCCCAAATTTCCACAAGCACGAGTGACCCTGCCCATCGAAAGGAATTTTATGAGGACATGTGCCTCATTTTTGGGCAGTCCGACCCTCCTGCGGCGGCTTCCAGGGCTGGGGAGTAGGAGGGGGTACTTTCGGGTTCCGCACTGGCAGCTCCAGCTCCGGCCACTGAGAGTCCCCCCGGATATGCATCCAGATCAGTGCCCGCACCGGTTGCACCACTGAGACCTTCCCCGACAAAGTCGTCGACTCTCCCAACGTCGGTTAGGTCCACAATCTACGTCGACCCTCAATTCTGATCCTCGACGACCAGGAGCCAGAACGGCGTCATGGACACCACTTCCGACTTCAATGGGGCCTAGCCGCCCCAGGTTGGATTCAGACCCATTTTACTATGGGTATGAATGTGAGGTAGGGTTGGAGGGGGTCGCAGCACCCTTATGAATACCAGCAAGAAGACCCAAACATGGACTGGGCTAAGGAATTGGGCGAGGCCAGTGGTCTTTATACCTCCCTAGACTCTGGCATGCTGTCTCCTCCTACTGTGGCTACGGTGCACGGAGCTTCTTACTCCTTGGAGGTCAGTAGGGCAGCCGAGTTCCTTCACCTTGAACTGCCTACTGTTGCGGTCAGGACTAATAATCTGATGGAGGTGCTTCAGCCCGGAGCGTCTGCTTCAAAGCCTCTCCTTCCATTCAATTAAGCCCTCACCGATGTCCTTCTGGGTATCTGGTCCAAACCCAGCACAATGCCTCCTGTGAATAGGGCAATCGCTTGCCGCCATCAGCCCGCACTGAACGACCCTATATTCTTGAGTGAACACCCCCACCTGAAAGCTTAGTCATTCAGGCACCTTCGTCATCTAGCGCATTCCCTTCCGCTCCCTCGGATAGGGAATAAAAAAGACTGGACCATCTTGGGAAGATGTTTTCTTTCTCCAATCTGGCACTGCGGTCGGTGAACACCACATGCCTCTTGGGCTGTTATACCCACTCCTTGTGGGACACGGTCACACAAGTTCTGCTACAGATCTGAGAGAAGGCCCATGCAATTGTCTCCCAGGCTGTTGCCAACGGAAGAGACGCATCCAAGTTCACCATACAATGTGGGCTGGACACAACTGACCCTCTAAGTTGATCAGTTTCGTTGACTGTGGCATTACGATGCCATGCCTTGTTGAGAACTTCTGTTTGTTCGGGGGATGGCCAGCAGACCCTCATGGACATGCCCTTTGATGGCTCTCATCTCTTTGGAGATATGGCGGACTCGGTGCTGGAGAAATTTAAGGACTCCCGGGCTACGGCTTGATCCCTTGAACTTTCCACTGCCCCTCCCCAGCCCCCATTTAGCCCCTTTCATGGGCACGTGAGGGGGTCCCTGTCGCATCCCTTCCCCAGTCACTGTGCCGCGATGCCGTTTAGCCTCTGCATGGCCAGGGACACGGAATCCCATGGTCTCGTGGGAAAGGGAGCCAGAGGTCTGCCCAGTCCAGCCTCCAAACCTTCCTAGTCCGTCCCCCCCACTTCCAGCCAGATGGCGGCAGGATATGCTATCACCTGCCCCACTGCGATCCATCACGACAGACAGGTGGGTTTTGCAGATCGTCTGAAGGGGCTACTCCCTCCCCTTCGAGACTTCCCCTCCAGCCTTGCATCCATCTTTTGGCCACCCGAAGGAGGATCATTTGACACTTTGTGCGAGGAAGTTGTGGCTCTCTTGGCCAAGGGGACCATAAAGAGGGTTCCTGCACCAGAAGTAGGCTGTAGTTGTTATTTCCACTACTTTCTGGGGCCCAGAAAGGACAAGGGCTTACGTCCTATTCTCGACCTCAGGACCCTCGATCTCTTCCTCAGGAAGGAGAAGTTCAAAATGCTCACCTTGGCTCTGGTCCTTTCTGCCTTGGACCCAGGAGACGGAATGGTGGCGTTGGACTTGCAAAATGCTTATTTTCATATTCCCTTCTTGCATGCCTGCAGGCGTTACGTACGATTCATGATAGGTCAGGAGCACTTTCAGTTTACCATGCTCCCCTTTGGCCTTACCAGCATCCCTCAAGTGTTCACGAAAGTGATGGCGGTGGTTGCAGCTTATCTGCAGAGGTGGGGGATTTCAGTCTTTCCCTACCTCGATGACTGGCTGTTGAAGGCTGACAAGCCCAAGAAAGTCATCTCCCACCTTCAGACTCCAGCAAACCTCCTGCACATGCTGGGGCTCAATATAAACATGCCGAAGTCACACGTGACCTCCTCTCAGATGCTCCCTTTCATATGAGCTGTTCTGGACACAGCGCAGTTTCTGGACTATCCTCCCGTTCAGCAGTCCGGGATATTCAGGCTATGATGCTGATGTTTCTATGTTCTGATGCCTCTATCCTGGGTTTTGGCGAGAATGACTCTGAGGCTGCTGGGCCTCATGGCCTCCTGCATCCTGCTAGTGACACATGCCAGATGGCATATGCGGGCTCTGCAGTGGGACCTGAAGTTCCAGTGGGGGCAGCATCAAAGAATCTTTCCGGCAAGGTTCAGATCTCAGAGGGGACTGATAGAGATCTGCAGTGGTGTATTGCGAATCAAGATTGGTCAAAGGCAGATCCCTCTCCCTTCCTCAACCAGAATTTACAATAGTGACAGATACGTCACTTCTGGGCTGGGGCGGCCACATGGGAGAGGTGGAATTCAGAGGCCTCTGATCTGGACTCCACATCAACCTGCTGGAGCTCCTGGTGATCAGACTTGCGCTGAAAGCATTCCTTCCGTCTATCAAGGGGAAAGTGGTGCAGGTTTTCATGGTCAACACCACTGTCTTGTGGTACTGCAACAAACATGGCGGTGTGGGGTCCTGGACCCTTTGTCAAGAGGCGCTGCGCCTCTGGACGTGGGTGGCACATCAGGGCATTTCTATGGTGGTTCAACATCTGGCTGGCTCTCCGAACGCCAGAGCAGACAAACTCAGCCGTCAATGGATAGTCTATCACGAATGGCTTCTCCATTCGGAGGAGGCACAAGGCCTCTTTCAGCAGTGGAGAAAGCCTTGGTTAGATCTGTTTGCCTCTGCAGAGAACGCGCAATGTCTGCAGTTTTGCCCGTTGGAGTTTCCAAGGCGGTTCTCGCTCGGCGATGCTTTTTCATCTTAAGTGGAGCTCAGGCCTCCTGTATGCCTTTCCGCCAATACCACTTCTTCCCAGAGTTCTAAAGAAGATCAGGAACGACTGGGCCCAATTTATTCTTGTGGCTCCGGACTGGGCACGGAGAGTATGGTATCCAGAGCTATTGAGCATGGCCACAGATCCTCCAATCAGACTGTCCCTTTGGGAGGATCTTCTGTCACAGCAGCAGGGGACGGTTCTTCACCCGAACTCGTCCAGTCTCCCCTTCTTGCATGGAGATTGAACGGCGGCAAGTGACTGCTTTTGACCTTCCGCTGGGAGTCTGCGATGTTATCTTGGCAGCCAGATGTCCCTTCACCAAAATGGTATACGCCTGATGTTGGCATAAATTTGTGGCATGGTACACGGACAAGTCAGTTGATCCTCTCTAATGCCCCTCTTTCTGAGGTTCTATTGTTCATTCTTTCCTTAGCCCATCAGGGTTCTTATTTGGGCACTCTTAAAGGCATGACAGCTTTTTTTTTAGATTGCTAGATCAACCTTCTCTTTTCAAATCCCGTATTGTGGGGAGATTCCTCAAAGGTCTTACTCATTTGTATCCTCCCACTCCATTTATTATGCCTCAGTGGGACCTCAATCTTGTCTTCACTTACTTGATGCGTACTCCATTTGAGCCATTACACAATTGTCCTCTGCGGCTCCTTACCCTCAAGACTGTCTTTCTGGTGGCTATCACCTCTCTGATCGCAGAGTAAGTGAGCTCCAGGTTCTTTCTTCGAAGCCTCCATTGTTGTCTGTACATCCTGACAAAATAATTCTACTTATGAGGGCTTCCTTCCCAAGGTTGTCACACCTTTTCACATTGGCCAATCTATCACTTTGCCTTCTTATTGCACTCCCGCACATCCTTCTCATGAGGAGGAGAGACTCCACCGTCTGGTTCCAAAAAAAAGCATTGGCGTTCTCTCTTAAACGCACTAAACGTTTCCGGGTGGACGATCATCTCTTCGTTGGGTATGTGGGTGCGAAAAAAGGGAATGCAGTGCAGAAGCGTGCCATCTCACAATGGGTGCTTCTCTGCATCACAATCTTCTGTACTTTGGCAAAGAAGCAACCTCCAAAGGATTTGCGTGCTCACTCAACCAGAGTAACTGCTGCTACCACAGCGGTAGCCCGCGGAGTTCCTGTCCTGGACATCTCTTAGGTAGCAACGTGGGCATCCTGGCACACATTTACTAAACGTAGTTGCAGATTGCTTACCGACCCACCCATCCTCCCCGCTTGTGAACTGATTTCTAGGGATAGGGATTGCCCTTCTAGGGCATTAGCTCAGGCACACTACTTCAGTGTGCTTCATGGCTCCGTGCTTTGGCGTGGAAGGTCGTGAAAAGAAACTGACATCACTGCGCTGAGGCGGTGCCTATATTCAACCCAGTCATCACAGCAACCACGACGCCAACGATGGATGCAGAGTTAACCGACGCCACCTAATGGCGCGCAAGGGTACTGCTCGAAGAAAAGTCTCCGGATCCAGTCTGATGCCTGGGGGAAATTCTAAGGTAAGGAATCTGCAACTAGAATATGTCTCTACCAGATAATTTGTTACTGAAGGTAAGTAACTTGTTCTTCATGGAAGAAGAAAGATGGTGGTTCCCTCATCACTGGTGTTTTAGGTGAGATACCTTCTGAGTCAGCAGAACAATTTATTTTTAGACAATATAATCCGTGTTTAAACAAAATATAGATAATTATTATTCTGTGTTATTGCCATGCTGGAAAACTGGGCTTCGAAGCCACAACATTGGGAAATAAAATTGTATGTATTGGCAGAGAAATGTTTGTTTTGTGTCAGCACTACCTGACCAGTGGATTATTGGATAGCTGTGCTCTGCTTTTTGGTTATGATATAGAAAATATTTACAATTTGACAAATAGATACTCACAAGTAAGAAATGCACAGTGCAACCAGTGACTCGCACTCGAGCCTGTAGCGCCTGCTTCGGGGCATCCACTCCTTTAAATGAGGGTAACAGTGACGGATGAATATTCAGTATCTTCCCTAAAAACAGAAATGCTGATGATGATCAAGTTTAGTTCATTGCTTTTATGCAGAAGCATTTCACGTGTGGTACAACAAAATCAGACTAGTAATATGAATTTTCTTTAATTAGAAGGATTACTTTAATTAGAAGGATACAGGTTGGTCTTTGGTACGTAAAAAGTAAAGCATCAGGTAAGAAAAATGTGAATTTCGTCAGTGACTGAGAAAATGGACCGAATTGGGCGTCTGGCCATAAGGTCCAAGTCAGAAGATAGTGGTGTGAGAAAAGGGAGCAAGTTTGTCCAACATCACAACAAAACAACCAGCATATAGTAGTACCAACTCAAAACCTCTGGCAAAAAAGGGTAGTGTAGAAAAAGAAAACCTAATTCTACTAACTTCCCTAGTCAGTTTTAGGGGTAGTGCAAGCCAACAAAACCATAGCCATGTGACTGCATATTTGTTGATTCCACGAGGATCTTACTTCAAGGTCTTTTAGAATTCTAGCAAGGCAATAGCTTATACGAGGGGCCTGATTCTGACAAGTTTTGACTCGCAAGTATGACAGAGATACAGAAAAATCGAATTCTCTGCTCACAAATCTGGACCCAAATTCACAAAGATGGGAAATGGTGAATGAAAACTTGTCCTGTGGGCAGATTGGAGGCATGCAGTTTTTTCTGCAGTCCCGGAGGAGACCAGATAAATGATTCATGCAAATGAGGTAAGCAACCACATCCGTAGGTGTGTAGGATTTCACAAAAATGTGCCCTCTTCCTTCCACTTAGAAATTTAAACTTGGTCTAAGTGTGTAGAAAATGTAGGAAAGTGCATGGGACACTTTCATTTAACTAGGACTTGAGATGAAAACAATAAGTGAAAATGTATTTGGATACATTTCAGAAATATCTTAACCTTGTGCATGTGGATTCCTGGTCACTGCAGAGAATCCACACAAATTGGTGTGAGGCAAACCGATGTCTGCTATACAAGTTACATGACCACGTTTTTACCTTATACATGCCTAATGTTAATGTGGTTTTCAATCCGTAAGTGTTGGATTGGTGTACATTTCTGGGGAAAAAATCTCTTTTATGAAGTTTTACCTTTTGTGCATATGCTTGTCATCTCCGTTTACAGCTATTTAGGTAACGATCTAGCATCACTTTTCGCTTTATTTGAGTCGGGAAGAGTGGTATGTCTGAGTGAAGATACCGTTCTGCCTGCTTCTGAGTGACCCCTTTGTAATTTTGGTCTGAAAACACCAGACCTAGTACAAACTAGCAGGACGCTGTGCAGGAACAGAAACACTGCTCATCAAAGGGAAAGCAGACAACTGTTCTCCGGGCATTCAGCACACCACACTTGTGTCACCCACACCATAACCTACTGTCTCTAAAGTCCACCACACCACCAGCAACTAGAACTGTGGTCCTGAGGCACAGAAGTTGAAGTGAAATCCAATATCAAGAAGGGTCGAGACCAGTAAAATTGAGGAAAACGTTATTAGTTCTAAACCATAATACCTTGGAGCAACAAAGGTAAGGTGCACACTGTACCAGCTGAAGTTACAAAAGTCACAACTGCGTCTCCAATATGAACCATATTCCTCATCCCCACCCCACAGTGTTCCACCAGTACCATACATTTCACACGCGTCTGACTTCCTTCATAATACCAGCAATATCATGGGGAGCCCCAACAGTATCCACTTCCCGTCATTATCTCCCAATTCTGAGAAGCTCTCTGGCAGCCATCCAACACACAACCTGCCATGGCTCCATTGCGTGAATATAGGGGCACATTACGACATTTGCAGTAAGTGCCGCCTACTGCCACGGTGATGGCTGCCAAAAGACCGTTGCCGTGGCTAACATCCATCTGCCAAATTATGACCACAGCAGGATTTCCGCCACAAGAAGGGTGGAAATCCAGCTGCGGCCATACTGGCGGATGGTGTTAAGGTGGCGCTGCTACCACCAGTAGCGCCACGCCAGTAGACTGCCGCCAGTAGTATTATGAAATACAATACAGCCTGGCGGTGTTCTGCTGGCGGTAGCAGCGCCCAGTCCTGTCCCCTGCCGGAAGACCCCCCTGGATGCAGGTAAGTTGGGTTTCCGACATGGGAGGGAGGTGAGGGGTGTCGTGTGTGGGAGTGTGTGCGTGAATGCGAATGTGTGTGTAGTGTTGTTTGCATGTGTGAGAATGCATGTATGAATGGAAATGTGAATGCATGTCTGCATGTCAGTGTGAATGTGGTACTGATGTGTGCTTGAATGGATGCATGCGTGTATGCCTGTGTGAGTGAGTTTGTGTGTATGTGTGGTGCGTGTCTGCGAGTGTGCGTGTATGGGGTGGGGGATATGAAGGGGGAAGCGTGGTTGGCGGGGGTGTCAGGGGAGTGTTGGGGGGTGGACCTCCTATCAGTGACAGGTAAGGAGTTCCCTGTCACTGGTAGGGCCTACCGCCATGGTTTTCGTGGTGCATGAAAACCATGGTGGTAGGCAGGGTCAAAATGCCGCCGGCGGTACATTAGTGGCCGCTGGGCTGGAGATTCTTATCTCCGGCCCAGGGGCTGCTACCGCCATGGTGGTAGGTGTGGTATAAGCCAACCCGCCAATGTCATAATGTGGCGGTATGTACCGCCAGCCTGTTATTCGCCATTCCAGCCTGTTTCATTAGCATATTACAGAGGAGGAATTACTTGTCAGAATAGGTACTTACGGCTTGCTGTAGCCCCTAGCTCATGATTGGGCCTTTAGTGGGGTACTGCCTTAACCGAAAAGTCCCCACGTTGTCCTGCCTTACTGTTTTCAAGTACTTTTCCCTATCGCTAACTGCACAATTGAGGGTGTTGAGTTCTTTAGACGGTAATAATCTTGCAGCACTAAATACCTCTCACTGTCTAACTTTTTGTATAGATTTCAACATCAATAATTGTCGATTATTTTGGCGATGACCACATGACCCCTTTGAGCTAAAGAAACTAACCTCGAACAAACTTCCTTCAGAGGGACCAATCTACCATTGTTTCAAGAAATTAATTCTACATCCACCTCACCTTTAACTATGTAGTATGCACATGACCCGGTCCATTTTCAATTCACTCGTGAATCCTTTAAAACACCTCTTGAGACTCCTGCTCACTTACTTATTCTGTTACCCCATTACAGTCTCAAAAGGTTAACGTTCATTTGTTTTCTTCTGCATTTTTAATGAATCGCTACTTTACCATAGAGGTGTTACAGAGAAACAATATCAAGATGCCCAGCATTCGTTACAGAGAGCTTTCATATAATGATATCATATGAACAAAGAACATTTCCATTAAAGTTATATCCCAGCAAAACTGCTTCAGAAAACCAGATAAGCGTTTTTTGAAAACCATGCATTCACATCCTGGGATAGTTCATTCAGTGTTGTAGGAGATGCCTTGTGATACCTGAGCTAGTCCACAGACTGTGACATGTCTACTGGATAATTTAGGATAGCCTTTGGTACAGATTGTTGGCAAATGGACAGAGATTACTCGTCACTTCCTTTTTGACCAGTTTCCTCACATGCATGTTAGAAATGGTAAAGTTTTCAAGAAACTGAAACTTCAGCCTTGGCCAGAAAGAAATTACTTACTCCCTGTTAGTACCATAAGGACTCTGTTTGTGACAGTGGTGGACGCACCAAAAAGCCTTAGGGAAGTGACACAAGCAAAGTTTTTTTGTGTTTGCTCTTTCCACTTGTGAGGTACATCTGGTTCAAAACAATTGATCCCACTTGTACAAATGTCAGTTGCAGACCCAATAATACTGAAGCGTCACATGGTTAGTGAGAGCACAGTCCGGCACATACTTCTTCTGTGAGTAGAATAGTAAACTCGGATATCTACCTTTACAAACTGACTTATGAATGTTCCAGTTCAGATAGTTTGATTTTTTTCATGTTGGATTCCAAACTCTTGTCTTTTGTTCGTTCAGGAGACATCACTATATTTGTGTGGTTTTATTGATAAAATGCATATGTATCATGTTAGAAATGGGGTCTCTGGTTGGCAGACAGCTTGCACTCTGTCCAAGCAGGGACCCTCAATCTAGTCAGGCTAAGGGAGTTACACTCCTAAGACAACCCCTGCTCACCCACTTGGTAGCTAGGCGCAAGCAGTCAGGTTTATCTCAGAGGCAATGTGTAAAGTATTGTATACCAACACATAGTAATACAGTGAAAACACTAAAAAAGGGACACACCACAAGTTTAGAAAAATACCCAATATTTATCTAAATCAAACACCACCAAAATGACAAAAATCCAACATACTCAAGCAAGGTAATGTATTTTAAAGTTAAAAAGAGTCTTAATCCATAGAAATCAATGGATGCTTTGTTTTTTAACAAAGTAACTGTTTTGCCAAAAATAAAGCCACGCGGCCGTGCCTGCATTGGAAAAGTCACTGATGCATCAATTCCTTACTCGCAAGTGAAGCCGTGCGTCATTTCTTCTCCGGTAGGGTAGGAGATGCATTGTTTTTCTCTCCCTCAGAACAGCGATACGACGATTTCCAGACCGGCAACCTCGGATCCGCGCAGGTTCTCTGTGGTTTTGATGCCCAGCGACAATGTGTGTGAAATTCTGGCGCACTGTGGTGAAGAGCTGCACTGCGTGGGTGATGTATTGATTTTGGCAGCCGCACATGGGTGTTGCATCAATTCCCCAGCCACGATGAAGGTGGTGGGTCGATTTGTTTCAGCATTTTCTCCCACACAGCTCCTGTGCATGGATTTCAGTCTTGGTTCCACCAGCATCTCCTTTCAAGGTCTCAAGGACTGGATTGGGCATCACTTGGCAGGTTAGGGGTCTCAGCAAGAGTCCTGGTGCTGGCAGAGGAAGTCTTTGATGGCCCTGAGATCTCAGAACGGGGGGCAAGCTCAGTCCAAACTCTTGGAGTCCCTTCACAAGCACGAAAACATAGCAAAGTCCAGTCTTTGTCCTCTCAAAGGCAGAAGCAGCAACTGCAGGCCAACCCAGCAAAGCACACTCACAGGCAACGGGGTAGTTCTCCTTCTCTAGCTCTTCAGCTCTTCTCCTTGGCAGAGTTCCTCTTGGTCCAGAAGTAATCTAAAAATCTGGGGTTTTGGGTCCACTACATATACCCATTTCCGCCTTTGAAGTAGGCAAACTTCAAAGTTAAGTCTCTGTTGTTCACAAGATCATGCCTTGCCCAGGCCTGACCCCAGTCACACACCAGGTGGTTGGAGACTGCATTGTGTGAGGACAAGCACAGCCCTTTCAGGTGTTTCAGCTCCTCCCTCCCCACCCTAGCCCAGGAGACTCTTTAGGATAGGCAAGCTACACCCCAGCTCCCTTTATGTCACTGTCTAAAGAATTCACAAACAGCCCAACTGTCAGTCTGACCCAGATGTGGATTTTACAGGCAGGCACAGAATGGTTAAGCAAGAAAATGCCCACTTTTTAAAAGTGGCATTTTCAAACTGACAATCTAAAACATCTTTACCCAAAGGATGTATTTTTAAATTGTGAGTTCAGAGACCCCAAACTCCATATTTCTATCTGCTTCCAGTGGAAAACTGAACTTAAAAAATGTTTAAAGGCAGTCCCCTTGTGAACCTATAAGAGAGATAGGGCTTGCAGGAGTGAAAACCGAATTTGGCAGTATTTCACTGTCAGGACATGTGAAACACATCAGTACATGACCTACCCTTAACATACACAGCACCCTGTCTACAGGGCTACCTAGGGCCTACCTTAGGGGTGCCTTACATGTACAAAAATGGAAGGCTTGGGCTTGGCAAGTGGGTACGCTTTCCAGGTCAAATAGGCAGTTTAAAACTGCACACACAGACACTGCATTGGTAGGTCGGACTCATGTTTACAGGGCTACTCGTGGGTTGCACAGTCAGTGCTGCAGGCCCACTAGTAGTATTTGATTTACAGGCCCCTGGGCACCTCTAGTGCACTTTACTAGTGACTTACTACTGAATCAAATACGCCAATCATGGAAAAGCCAATTACACATACACAGGGAGCACTTGCACTTTAGCACTGGCCAGCAGTGGTAAAGTGCCCAGAGTACCAAAACCAGCAAAAGCAAAGTCCAGCACACAGTCAAAAACACAGGAAGCAGAGGCAAAAAGACAGGAGAACCCACACCAAGGATGTCAGGTCTAACATATCTTTTCAGCCATGAGAAAGTCTGGATGTGGTCTAATCAGGTGTCAGCAGCTTTCTGTGGTTGGTTTCATGATGAAACATTGACATTCTTCTCCATTTCAGTTCGGAAATCAACAATTTGAGTAGCGTAACATAATAAGTACTGTTGAATGTGCAACTGGCACTTGTGCTCATTGTAGACATAAGAGACTATAGGCCTGATTTAGGTCTTGGCACAGAGAATACTCCATCACAAACATGACGGATATCTCAACCACTGTATTACGATCCCCATAGGATATCATGGGATTGTAATACGGAATATCCATCACGTTTGTGATGGAGTACTCCCCTCTGCTAACATCAAAATCAGGCCCTATGTTGGCCATGAAGATTCTTTAAGTGCTAGATATTAACTTCATATATTACCTGCCCTACATTCTCTATTGATGTAATCCTGAATCCACACTTCTGTCTTATTATTAAGCGATTTTTTGCTACAAAGTTCAAGAATGTTTTAGTCTTACCATGCTCCTCCTTAGTTCTCCCAATCACTAGGATATTCGAGTGAAAAGCTTCACATAAGCATGCACACAAATACTCATGCCCACGCCTCACTTACCATTCCACTTTCTGACAAAGGGACCTGATAAAGACCTCGTGAATCCTGAAAGACAGATTAAGTCAATAGAGAAATCTTCCAGTACTTTGTTTAGTGTCCCTTCATATTCTGCTCGACTTCCAAACAATGTATGGTCCATCACCTTCAGTGGAGTGAAACAAAGAGCATGACGTTAGCCGCCTGGTAACACAGACGCACAGCTTTAGTTTGTGGACATCTTTCGATCAAAAGCTAATTAGAAACTAATTTTTTTGAAGAATATGTGGGAAATCTGAATTACTGCCTGTAGAAGGAACACAAGAAACAGCTATTACATGGGCAAAATGCAATTCTGTTTCCACAGAAACATCCACGATTTTATGAACCCACCTCATAAGTCCAACTGGTTACTGTTGGTAACTTAAAGAGGCCATTAGATTACTAGGCAAGTACCTTGATTCGATACACATAACCTGTTCCTTGCCCTTTATCTTGAGTCCTTGAAGTCTATTTCCCTCCCTATAACGCTCATAGTTGGTGAAAAAGTTGGAGACCTTTATTTTCATAAAACTTCTTTCTATCTTACTCCCATGGGTTGACTTCAAAGCGAGATAGTAGATCAGAAAACCGCTGCATTTCTTACTTCCCCAGATAAGACATTTCAGGAATTGAATCAATATATAATGTGAATGAGTTCACAAAGAAGTTGGTTTATCTGCAACCACGGTTTACTCCCTCAAACGGGTACAGATGTACATATTTCTGGAATTCACAAATGTTTTACGAAGTATTCAGCTGCAGGCTTCAATCGTGTTATTTTGAAAGGGCCCTATTTCAGTTCCTAACAACTATTGTTTTGATCAGTCTGGACAAATTATACAAAAGGAGAACAAAAGTATAATTTCTAATTGTGTTCCTGTTCGTCAGGGGTGAAGGACTTATTTGCCTATGTAGTGTAGACATCACAGTCACATCATTCTTTGGTTAAAAATGTTTTGTAATTAAAATTAAGCAATATAAGCAAATATTTAGCATGAGAAATTAATCAAATTGCAAGCAAAACTGATCATGGCAGAGGGCAAATTAATTCTTAAAAGTTGCTTTAGTTTACATAAACGGGACAATGTGCATGGTTAAAAATAATCTTAACATTCAATGCAGTTTGCTCCTACTCCGAACTCTATAAAACCATCCACTTTAACAAACAAGTAGATCCAATGTTCTGTCTAATCCTTCATGCCTTCAAAATGTATTTTATACTACTGTACTAGCTGCACCTGGATGATTCCTGTTCGAAATGGATATTTCTACCTCCATATTCATCACCTCTTCAATCTCTCCAGATGTCGGACTGGAATCAGAAACTTTAAACTTGGAAATGTTTATTTGATCTCCTGGACCCACTTCTCCTCCAACAATCCTCACTAAGCATTTCCTACAAATTAGAAGCCCATTCGTCATTAAAATAATTATTTACAAATTAGGAGACGCGAGGATGAGCCATGACACCTGGGTAGGCATGAGGGCCTTCCTAACACTTTTCTTGTATTTCTTGTCTCGGTACACTATAACCTCTTACATCTGGATTGCAATTTGGCTTGAGCACACTTGACTTGGAGGGGCCAGTACTTGGTGCCCATTCCCTCTCATTCCTCAGTTCCCTGCTTGAATGAGGGGACTTGAAATATGGGCCACCATTGACATGTTGCTGTCAAAACCGAAAAGAGCTGAAGTGCAGCAAGGTCTTTGTTTAGGGGAAGCTTTGATCATTGTCAGAAGTCCTTCTTTCCTGGAAAGAGAGTAGATCTGGAATGGCCTGGATTGCCTGTGATCCCCTGGGGGATATACTTCAATAAAGCATAGAGTTGTTCCTTTACAGACAGAAAAAACTGGAATCACATTAAAGTCTCTTTGGCAGTGTACGAGAGAACAGTATGTTAACAAATAATTATTCTTTATATTTAGTTATATGCTGCAAGAATTTTCTTTTTACTCATTTCCTATGACTCAAGAAAACTAGGCTTAAAGGCCTGCAGCTTCTCACTGGTAACACAACACCAGTTTTTTTTGCTACTCCTGCTCTCTTTACTGCCCTTTTTTGCTGCTCCTGCTCTGTCCCACCTTTTTGCTCCTGCTGTCTTTTCCACCCTTTTTCCTGCTACTCCCGCCCATTTCCGTCTGTTTTTCTTACTCTCTTCTTCAGTCTTTTCCCTATTGCTTTGTTCTCACCTTATGCCTTCATTCTTTTTTGCTCTTTTTTGGTTTTTCCTGCTGTCTTTGGGACCCTTTAGTTGGCTTTTGCTGCTGCCCTTTTTTGCCCTTTTGCTGCAACTTTCTTCTGCTCCCGCCTTTTCGCCAGCTCCACCCACTGCCATCTACTGCCCCTCCCACCAGCCAGGACCTACTTAATGGCGGCCGCAGCACGGCCATGCAGCAGAAACGCACAGTGGGTTCACCACTGGCGTGCCAAAGGCACAGCAAAGGCAAGCCCATCTGCACTCGTCCGCACCCAGCACCAGGAACCCTGTTCCAACCGTCACCCACAGATACATTTCTACTGCCCTCTGTGCCCTCGATGCAGCCATGAACACTGCCACTGTGCTGCACTCAACTCCATAGTAGGACTTTCACCTGCACCTTTTATTACTTCAGCTGCCACGCCCCACACCTCTCAACAACACCCCGTCCACTCAACATGCAACACCAGCTACCCACCACCACCTTGCATGCACCCTCCTCAACACTCACTCAGCAAACACGCCACTGAGGTCTGGGACCTTATTGACACTCTTATGCCCATCATCACCTTCCTAACTGAGATCTGGCTGAACCCTGCATCAACCCCAGAGATCGCCACTGCCATACCAGCAGGATACAGAATCACTCACCACTACCGCATCAACAAGCCAGGGGAAGAAATTACCATCATCCACAGAGATTCCATCAAATGCACCACTGCCAGAAATAACATCCCAGCGATGGAACCCCTCAACTTTACTATCCAAATGGGTGAGAAATCCACCATTAGGGGAACCCTTGTATACCATCCACTGGGACCTAGAACCACTTTCTTAAAACTCAGGACTACATCTTTCTGGGTACCTCAACTTCCACTAGGATGATATAACCGACCCTAGCAACATCAAACTCCTCGATAGACTGAACAACATTGGCCTAACTCAACTCATACACAAGCCCAAGCACAATGCAGGAGACTCGCTCAACCCTATATTCATCTCTAGCAACCACATCAAATATAGCCACTTCACCAAATTCACATGTACAGACCACTCATCATCACAATCCCCGTGCACCCCCACTCCCCAATGAAACCCAGCACCGTCCATCCCAATTGAAACAAAGCCTCAGAGACAGAGTGGGTCAACAACCTCGCCTTCAATTCGCCCAAACACCACAACAACGTGAACTGGGATATCCAAATTTTCAACACCTGGATCACTGACTGCACCAACATCATTGCCCCCATCAAGAACATGAAACACAGGAAATCCACCAAGCCAGCTGGTAAACCAAGGACCTCAGGACAGCCAAGCACCACTGCAAGCACCACAAGAGAAGGTGGCACACCAACAAAGACCCAGCTGACAGAACCACATACAAATCAGCACTCAATCTATATCACCATAAGCTAAGTGAGACACAAAGAAAGGCCTAGCATCGCACATCGAAGCTAACCCAAACAACAGTAAGGAACTCTCCTGCATAGTCAAGGAATTCAGCAACCCAGCAACAGCGAAAAGGAAACATCTTTCCCTCGCAGGGCCTATGCGAAAGCCTTGCAGATTTCTTCAAACTCAAAACTGCCAAAATCTTCACAAACTTCAACCCCCAACTGCAGCGTGAAGACTTCCTCAACGGCCTCCACACACATGACAATTCCAAGACTAACCACCTGGAACCACCTCATTACTCAGGACACTAGCACCATCATGAAATTCATTCAGTCAGGAGCCCCATCCGCCCTACGCCCCACCACATCTTCAACCTAGGAGCATCAATGATCGGCCTTGAACTTTCCAACCCAATCAACAACTCCCTGGATTCTGACACTTTCCCAGAAGGCTGGAAGTATGCAAAAATCAAACTCCTGCTCAACAAACCTTCAGTAGACTTCAACAAACTCAGCAACTACAGACCCTTTTCTCTGCTCCCTTTCTCGGCAAAAGTCATCAAAGAAGCCATCAACCAGCAACTCACCATATACTTGGAACACAATCAACTCCTGGAAGAGTCCCAATCCGGATTCCACAGCAACCGCAGCACAGAGACAGCCCTAATTGCGGGCACAGATGACATCCAAGCCCACCTTTACTAAAAAGAGACACCCGCCCTTATCCTCCTAGATCTCTCAGCAGCCTTCCATACTGTCTCCCAGCACACACTCATCACCAGACTTCACAACAGATATCCGAGGAGCCGCCTTCAGATGGATTGCCTCCTTCCTCACTGACCGCGCAGAACAAATCCACCTTCCACCCTTCACCTCCAAACCCAAACTAATCTCCAATGAGTCCCTCGAGGCTCATCGCTCAGACCCACCCTCTTCAACATATACATGTGCACTCTTGCCAACATAGTCAGATCCCACGGACTCAACATTATATCCTATCCCAAAGTCACATAGCCCATCCTCTACCTCTCCAAAAACTCTACCTGCCCCAAAACTCCATTTCATGATCAGTGTTGCCAAATGGATCAGGAATAGCTGCCTCAAATTCAACAGAGACAAGACTGAAGTCTTGATCTTCAGCAGCAACAACTTCCCCTGGCTCCTGGTGGCCTATAGAACTGTGGGGCACTCCAAACCCAGCTGAGCACAGCAGGACTCTCTGTATCATCCTGGACAGCAAACTTACCATGAGGTCCCAAGTCAATGCAGTGTCGTCCTCCTGCTTCTTCACCCTGCATGTTTTGTAAAAATTTCAAGTGGCTTCCCCAAAACACGAGACACACCATCACCCATGCCCTTGTCACCAGTCGACTGAGCTACGTAAACACTCTCTACAGTCAAAGACTACAGACCTTTCCAGAACGCCGCAGCCAGACTCATCCTGGATCTCCACTGTAACACCAACACCACCCTCTACCTCAAAAAACTCCAATGGCTCCCTGTTCAGAAGAGATGCCAGTTCAAGCTCCTCTCCTACATGCGCAAGGTCATGCACAACTCCAGACCCGCCAACATCAACCACTGCCTGAGAGTCTACAAACCCTCCAGACACCTCTACTCTGCCTCCATTGTGCTGGTCCATATCCCCGCATACAAAACAACAGATTTGGAGGACGCTCCTCCTCCTACCTCAGCCAAAGCCTGGAACAGCCTTCACCTGCACCCCAGGACCTTGCCTACTCTACAGGAGTTCCGTAGGACACTGAAAACCTGGCTCATTGACTGAGACCCTGAACCATGCCAGTGCCTGGATACCCTCAGAGGTGACAAGTCGACTGATTGAGCACAAAAGCTCAAGTTACCATTTTAAATGTACATATCTGATGTAAGCACTATTTAGCTGTACCTACTGTGTGCAAAGCATAAGATGGCTGTCAGGGTTAAACCTTTCATTTTAAACATAAGTTTCAGTTTTCCCTTTTAACATCCACAACTAGTTTAGAGTGCTAAATGGCTCTTCTTACGCTTATGTTGCTGGGTTTACTTCAAATATGGGTGGGCAGAAAGGTTTGCTGTAAGTTTCACATTTTGAATTTATTTGACTTTTAAGCATTATTTGTGCGTATGTTTCAGCTGGTTTTGGAAAAAGTCAAGCGTGCCAATTTGAGTGCAAACATTTTTTCATGTGTTTTGCAAGTGCACACTCAGTCAGAGCGCTAAATGGCTCTTCTTACGCTTATGTTGCTGGGTTTACTTCAAATATGGGTGGGCAGAAAAGTTTGCTGTAAGTTTCACATTTTGAATTTATTTGACTTTTAAGCATTATGTGTTCGTATGTTTCAGCTGGTTTTGGAAAAAGTCAAGCGTGCCAATTTGAGTGCAAACATTTTTTCATGTGTTTTGCAAGTGCACACTCAGTCAGAGCGCTATAGCAGTTCCCCATTGGCAAGAATTCTAAATACTAGATTTCCAGACAAAAAAAAGAAGAGGGGCGGTACCATGGAAAAGATGGATTTCTTACAGCTAGTAATTTCTGTAACCGTTACACAGCAGTCAAGTAAATACCTGTGACGAGTGACACGTTCAGCTAGTCCTGTTTTTATAGTCCACAAGGTATGTCCAACTCTGGGACTTATAATTTCTCCTGCAACAGTAAGTATGAACATAAAAGGTAATGAAAAAGAGTGCTTTTGGCTAAATAATCAGAATTGGCAGAAGGTGTCACATATCACATGTACCGCCTTACAACTATATCCTTGTACAGAGATTTTAAAAGTTAACCAAATAAGTCTGTTGCATCAGGGATAGAATGTTCCACCAAAGGGCTTTAAATTAGCATTATATTGAATTCTTGAGAATGATTGCCGCACCAGCCGATTGAACTAAAGAGTAAATATAAGAAGAAGAAAATTAATGGACTGTTCTAAAATGCCATAAATGGGGTCTTGTCACATGATGGTAAACCTCATATCCATAGGCAAAAGGGTTTGTAAATAATAATCGTTTTTATTTTGGTTGCTATCCATACCACACTTTGACTATTTCTAAGTGCTGTAAATAACAGATGATACTATTACTTCCTCTTTCTAGAATCTTGTGAGGGCATTATATAAAAATAATAATATGTCAGCAGTTACATATTTTTCATATTGCATAAAAAACTTTTTCTTTTAAACTTTCAGATGTATTCATTTTAAATGTGTGTTTATCTGTAGACAATATTTTTTTGAGCAAAAGTGCTTCAAGTAGCATTAAGGAAAGCAGCATAGATCAAGTGAGTGTTTTGGGTTGGCAGTTCTTGGGTGAATAGCTGGGATGTGATCAGGGCTGGTTTAGGCACTGACAGTAAAACTACTAAATCAATTTACATGTACATTTACATGTTTACAAAGATTCTTCATAGCTAAACAGAAGAAGTGGAATATGAGGATGTTTTAAGGCCATCACACCAGTGTAGTTTGAAAATATTCACTTTGGGAGCCCCGATAAAAGGCCAGTAATTGGGAGTTGTAAAATATATCAGCACTCGTGGGCCTCAAGCTTAAAAGGATGGGATCTTAGAACAACTGTAAATGATGCTAAGGAGGTATGGCCATGAATTCAACTGGATGCTTGTTTCAGGGCACAAGCAGCTAAAAGGACCAAAAGTGGAAATGTAACTCTGGGAAGTTGGGGGACAAGTATGGGGTAAGAGTTTGTGGACAGCAATGAGTACTAGGTGATTGAGTGAGCACGATAGACAGTTGAAAGACAGCAAATCCCCTTAAAAACAAATCAGCCACTGGGCTCTGAGACATACAAACAGCCATTTTGCTCTGCTGCCAGTGGTAGGAGGTATACCACCGAGGTTGATTAGAAGAGATTTGGCCACATATATCACTTTGTACAGAAGAGCAATGAAGAACTTTTGGACACCCACAGTAATGTACCTAACGCCTGACAACTGAAGAGTGAGCTGGTGGTGGTATGCAACAGAAGGTGAATGTGTTTTTAATTGTTTTGGCAGTATTGGCAGTGGCAGGTATAAAGGCCTCAAGAGGCATCTCTGAATCAAATGGCACACGAGGTTCCTGTTTGAGGGGGAAGCGGCACTGAAATTGGGACAGGGTTTGAGAGAAGATGGGTGGATGGGGAAAAGTGATTTTGGCCAAATTTGAAAAATAAAGGTATCTCTTATAGCCGAGCATAGTGTGCAAGAGTACAAGACAATCAGGTGACAGACAGGAGTCATGCAATTCCTAATTTGATGTACAAGGGTGAGAATACATTACAGGCATAGAGGTTGCTAATGAATCCAGACGAGGGGCAACAGAGTGAGAAGACAATACATTTTGAGTGGTACCGAAAAGTGGAGTCATGGCAGAGGACTTCAGCTGAACACCAAGCCACTGACAAGCACTTAGCAAGAGTTGATGAGCACCATTTGAGAGATGTTTCAGCAAGGCCAGGCAATCCATGAATATGTAAAACAAGGTTGTCAGCTATTATTAAACAATTTGTGGATGCCATTGCTTAGTTGTAATATGAGGCCACTCTACCAATTTTGCAGGATACAGGATATTTATTTACAGTGTTTTTTGCCAGTAGTGACTATATAGAATGTCAGGGCATCATCTTGCGTGATCATTTTAGGAATGATCCTTTCCTCCGATCATCTGTGTCGAATGCATCAGGCAGGTGAAGACTGATGCAGGGGCGTCATGAACTGCCTCATCCACTTTAGCAGTTTGAGCTGGGGCTTGGTACCAGAGGCAGTTCTTTGTAACATGAAACGTTTGTATTGGTGATAATGGCTCCTTTTGATTCTCATCAGAAGCTCGTAAATACCAGTCCTTGTAGTGGAAGAAAGGGAGGTCAGAAAGGAAAGGTGGATGGGGAGGAGGAGTGGTGTAGAGAGGGATGGGGAGAAGATGGATGAAAAAAGATCAATGACTGGAGAGGAGGATGGATTGGAGGATGAATATAGAGAAGAATGTGTTGGGGATATGATGGATGGAGAGGTGGATACTTACAATAATAGATGGCTGGAGATAAGAATGAATCCAGTGATGAATGGAAAGAAGGAAGGACAATGGAGGATGTAGGGAAAACGTACAGATGGAAAATAGAAGGAAGGATGCATGGTAAGATGGAAGGGTGGATGGATATAGGAAAGTACAAGGATGGAGAGAAGGAAGAATAGATAAAGAAGCACAGACAGAAGGCTGTATAGATGAATGTGAAAAGACCGAAAGAAGAATACATGGAGAGAGTACAGAATGGATGCAAAAAAGGAGGCAAGAAAGATGGAGAGAAAGAAAGGACAAAAGACTCAAAGAAGGATGGAGAGAAAGAGGAAGGAATTTGCAGGCATTCAGAGTTTCCTCAGAGAGAGCAGTGCCACAAATGACTGCCGTCTTTGCTTGCCTCACATACTCGCTCAGTGCCACTTTGGATACGGATCTTTTCTTTTTCCAGCTAGTCTCTTGGATAGATGATTGTAGATGAGAGAAGAGAGAACTGTAGGGTGCTTTTGTCACAGAGACACAAAAGTTGTCTCAGTGGCTGGAGGAGGACACCTACTTGAAAGAGGTTGAATAAGTTATGTAACTAGAGGTAGCAAGTACATTTGTTTATGTTTGCACAGTTTGGGAAGCATTATCAGCGATTTGAAGTAGCTGAAAGGTGAACAGTTAATATATAAATAAACCTATTTATTAATTATGTATATTTATGAAATCTTGTTACCATGTGGTGGATCACCCAATCACAAATCAGTCATATACTTAAGAACTGGAGAAAAGAACATATAGACAGACATTTGACATCATTCCAGTGAAATAATCTTCCCTTCTTACCCTGGTAGGAATAGCTGCTCTTGCTGCTTTTTTCAGGTCCTCCACACCAAACCTGTTAGAGATGACGAGGGATATTTGTGTGCAGCTGTCCGGGTCCTTGGTGCTGGCTATTAGGGCTTCGAGGTGCGAGCCTCAGAACAAGAGGGGTTAGGACAAAAATAGGTTATTTTATAGTATTTACAGGAAGGGAGTGCTCCAACAAAGTGCAAAACGCATGTATGCCACTGTATCTCACTTAATGTACTTAACACAGAGGGCCCAGATACACACAGCACTATATTGAGCACTTACACAAATGTTTTGTTTCCGTTTGTAAAAATAGGTAGAATTAGAATTGTTGATGATGTGTATTTTCACCGGCTTAGTTATGTTCCATATGCGGTGTTGTACTTGATTTTATGGTTGAATAATATGGGAAGATGCTTTAGGAATTAGACACTAGACAGAACCAGGACTGGAGCGGGTAGAATAAACGGAGGATTGTGGGAGCACATATTGTATACTCAGAGAAATATATTTTGAATCAGCTGAAGAGATGATCTGCAGCTATGTTAAAATCCTTTTGTGATTTCTTGCTCACAGTTCAACACACGTTCTATCTCTCTCTCTCTCTATATATATATACATTAATTTCCACATGGCTGCAGTGCCTAATTTGATCATGCCTATGACCTGCTATATCTAGTACATCTGATACAATCTGTGTTAGAAGTTTTTTACAAACAGAAATGTTTCCTCCCTTTTTTAGGGTCGAGTCTGCGAGTGCACGCGTCTCTCTTGCGAGGCTCTGCTGTGTTCAGTAAAGGGCTTGGAGCCCACCTGTCGCTCATCATTTGTTGATCTGAGTGGCACTCTTCTTTACAGCCTCTTAATTTGTCAAGGCACGCTTGGCATAACCTCCTTTCTCTGGGTGGAGCAGAGATCAAGCACTATCAACTTAATTAGTGTCCGTTCACTGCCCCTGACGTGATCAGCGCACTATCTGTTCTTTTCAACTTCTAGTGCTCTGCAAACAGAAGGCTTGTAAAAAAAAGGCTTGTAGAAGACTGGCAAAAACGTGCCCAGCAGGACAAACAAAATTGAAAAGTTTTTATTTTTTAAAGCTAACTTTCTGTTATTTTGCCGAGTTGTCCTTTCTCTATTTCTTCTCATGTGTTCTTATGTTTTTGCTCCTTGTCAAAAGATGACAATTAACTTCTTCGAAATATGTGAGGCCTATTGCATTGCAAATGCTTGTTATCCTGTGGTATAAACAGCTATTACACACCCATCGTTCCCTCTTTTAGAGTAACTGTTGCTTCAGTAAGGCTCCATAGCATTGTGAAAGATGTAGTGCATGCATCTTTCATTTCGTTGTTCAGTTGTCATTAACTAGTAAAATACTGGTCATTATTTAATGAGGTGGCTTCCTTTGATTTAAGCAATTAGTACAATTCAATTCAGTTCAGGTAAAGTAATCTCTTGTCCTTTTGCATTCTTTAAGCTCCTCAGAGGAACTTAACTTTGAAGGATAGTTTGATAAGGGGTGTGCACAATTCATGTAATTTTTTTCCCCGTAATATCGTGAATTCAGTTTATTAGGTTGGTCAATTTATAGGCTGAATTAAGTCAGACATTATTGTCAAGGGTTTTGACACCCGAACCAAGGCCCATATCTATACTTTTTTAGCGCCACATTTGCGCCGCTTTTTGACGCACAAACGCCACAAAGTTACAAAATACAATTGAACTTTGCAAGTTTGCGCCACTTCTGCTTCAAAAAATGACGCAAATGCGCGCTAAAAAAGCATATATATGGGCCCAAGTATCTATGTTAAATTGCATCTCATTGTTCCACAGTTCCATACAAATCTTGGAAATTGTTGCACCATTACATTTTGCTCTAAATTGGCACATTTTAAACAGTTGCTAAGCACTGAAATTCCTGTATCATGTCATCATTTTCAGGAGAAAAAAAAATGAACGCCTCCATAAGCATAGAGTCTGTAAAATTCTTGAAATCATCTACAGGAGTTACTGACAATTGGAATTTATGAAACCATATAAGTCGTGATAATATATACTAATTGTGTGCATGTGCCATGCATTACTACAGTCAACATTTGTAGGAAAGTACCATCTTGCCTGGCATGTTACCCCCATATTTCACTGTATATATGTTGTTTTAGTTGTATGTGTCACTGGGACCCTGCCAGCCAGGGCCCCAGTGCTCATAAGTGTGCCCTGTATGTGTTACCTGTGTTATGACTAACTGTCTCACTGAGGCTCTGCTATCCAGAACCTCAGTGGTTATGCTCTCTCATTTCTTTCCAAATTGTCACTAACAGGCTAGTGACCAATTTCACTAATTTACATTGACATACTGGAACACCCTTATAATTCCCTAGTATATGGTACTGAGGTACCCCAGGGTATTGGGGTTCCAGAAGATCCCTATGGGCTGCAGCATTTCTTTTGCCACCCATAGGGAGCTCTGACAATTCTTACACAGGCCTGCCCTTGCAGCCTGAGTGAAATAACGTCCACGTTATTTCACAGCCATTTACCACTGCACTTAAGTAACTTATAAGTCACCTATATGTCTAACCTTTACCTGTTAAAGGTTGGGTGCTAAATTACTTAGTGTGTGGGCACCCTGGCACTAGCCAAGGTGCCCCCACATTGTTCAGAGCAAATTCCCCGGACTTTGTGAGTGCGGGGACACCATTACACGCGTGCACTATATATAAGTCACGACATATGTATAGCGTCACAATGGTAACTCCGAACATGGCCATGTAACATGTCTAAGATCATGGAATTGTCACCCCAATGCCATTCTGGCTCTAGCTCAGACCCGGGTACTGCCAAACTACCTTTCCCGGGGTTTCACTGTAGCTGCTGCTGCTGCCAACCCCTTAGACAGGTTTCTGCCCTCCTGGGGTCCAGCCAGGCTTGGCCCAGGAAGGCAGAACAAAGGACTTCCTCAGAGAGAGGGTGTTACACCCTCTCCCAATGGAAAAAGGTGTTAGGGCTGGGGAGGAGTAGCCTCCCCCAGCCTCTGGAAATGCTTTCATGGGCACAGATGGTGCCCATTTCTGCATAAGCCAGTCTACACCGGTTCAGGGATCCCCCAGCCCTGCTCTGGCACGAAACTGGACAAAGGAAAGGGGAGTGACCACTCCCCTGACCTGCACCTCCCCTGGGAGGTGCCCACAGCTCCTCCAGTGTGCTCCAGACCTCTGCCATCTTGGAAACAGAGGTGCTGCTGGCACACTGGACTGCTCTGAGTGGCCAGTGCCAGCAGGTGACGTCAGAGACTCCTTCTGATAGGCTCCTCCAGGTGTTGCTAGCCTATCCTCTCTCCTAAGTAGCCAAACCTCCTTTTCTGGCTATTTAGGGTCTCTGCTTTGGGGAATTCTTTAGATAACGAATGCAAGAGCTCATCAGAGTTCCTCTGCATCTCTCTCTTCACCTTCTGCCAAGGAATCGACCGCTGACTGCTCTGGAAGCCTGCAAAACTGCAACAAAGTAGCAAAGATGACTACTGCGACCTTGTAACGCTGATCCGGCCGCCTTCTCGACTGTTTTCCTGGTGGTGCATGCTGTGGGGGTAGTCTGCCTCCTCTCTGCACTAGAAGCTCCGAAGAAATCTCCCGTGGGTCGACGGAATCTTCCCCCTGCAACCACAGGCACCAAAGAACTGCATCACCGGTCCTTTGGGTCTCCTCTCAGCACGACGAGCGAGGTCCCTTGAACTCAGCAACTCTGTCCAAGTGACTCCCACAGTCCAGTGACTCTTCAGTCCAAGTTTGGTGGAGGTAAGTCCTTGCCTCCCCACGCTAGACTGCATTGTTGGGAACCGCGTGATTTGCAGCTGCTCCGGCTCCTGTGCACTCTTCCAGGATTTCCTTTGTGCACAGCCAAGCCTGGGTCCCCGGCACTCTAAACTGCAGTGCACGACCTCCTGAGTTGTCCTCCGGCGTTGTGGGACCCTCCTTTGTGACTTCGGGTGAGCTCCGGTTCACTCCACTTCGTAGTGCCTGTTCCGGCACTTCTGCAGGTGCTGCTTGCTTCTTAGTGGGCTCTTTGTCTTGCTGGACGCCCCCTCTGTCTCCTCACGCAATTGGCGACATCCTGGTCCCTCCTGGGCCACAGCAGCATCCAAAAACCCTAACCGCGACCCTTGCAGCTAGCAAGGCTTGTTTGCGGTCTTTCTGCACGGAAACACCTCTGCAAGCTTCTTCACGACGTGAGACATCCATCCTCCAAAGGGGAAGTTTCTAGCCCTTGTCGTTCTTGCAGAATCCACAGCTTCTAACATCCGGTGGCAGCTTCTTTGCACCCACAGCTGGCATTTCCTGGGCATCTGCCCCCTCCCGACTTGATCGTGACTCTTGGACTTGGTCCCCTTGTTCCACAGGTACTCTCGTCAGGAAATCCATTGTTGTTGCATTGCTGGTGTTGGTCTTCCTTGCAGAATTCCCCTATCACGACTTCTGTGCTCTTTGGGGAACTTAGGTGCACTTTGCACCCACTTTTCAGGGTCTTGGGGTTGGCTATTTTTCTAACCCTCACTGTTTTCTTACAGTCCCAGCGACCCTCTACAAGGTCACATAGGTTTGGGGTGCATTTGTGGTTCGCATTCCACTTCTAGAGCATATGGTTTGTGTTGCCCCTCTCCCTATGTGCTCCCATTGCATTCTATTGTGACTATACATTGTTTGCACTGTTTTCTATTGCTATTACTGCATATTTTGGTATTGTGTACATATATCTTGTGTATATTTGCTATCCTCATACTGAGGGTACTCACTGAGATACTTTGGCATATTGTCATAAAAATAAAGTACCTTTATTTTTAGTATATCTGTGTATTGTGTTTTCTTATGATATTGTGCATATGACACTAGTGGTACTGTAGGAGCTTCACTCGTCTCCTAGTTCAGCCTAAGCTGCTCTGCTAAGCTACCTTTTCTATCAGCCTAAGCTGCTAGACACCCCTCTACACTAATAAGGGATACCTGGTGCAAGGTGTAAGTACCCCTTGGTACCCACTACAAGCCAGGCCAGCCTCCTACATTGGTTGTGCAGTGGTGGGATAAGTATTTGCAACTACTTACCACTTTGTCATTTTGTACTTTTCATAAGAGAAAAATATACAAAACAAGTTCACTGTATGTACACCTAACCAAAACGTTTTGCTTTTCTTCTCTTACTCTTTTGCTAAGTGCTGAAAAGTACCTCTAAAACTTTCAAAAAGTTCTTAAAAAGTTTTAAAAGTTTTTTTCTGTTCTTTAAAAAGTTCTGAAACTTGTTCTTTCTTTTTCTGTCCCTTAAACCTTTTCTATAATGTCTGGTACAGGTCAAACTGTTGATCTGACTAAACTTGCTTATGACCACCTTAGCTGGAATGGAGCAAGGAGTCTCTGCATTGAAAGAGGTTTAGGGGTAGGGAAGAATCCCTCAAGAGAACTGTTAGTTAATATGCTCATTGAACAGGATAAGACCTTAGTTGGCACCTCTGGTGAGAGATTAGCTGATGGTTCCCACTCTGGTTCTGGGGCACCCCCAGTGAAAGGGTTAGAAGGGGACCTTCCCACCCTGCCCCTTAGCAGGCCACCTAGCATAGCTGGTACTAATGTGAGTTCTCATCATAGTATAGAGGTTACCCCTTTAGGCCAGGTTGTTAGAGTGCCATCTGTTAGGGACAGGTCTCCCTCTGTTCATTCTCACCATTCTTCTGTGTCAAGGCATGCCCAACCCACCCTCCCTGAAGACAGAGTGTTAGAAAGGGAGCTCAATAGATTGAGAGTGGAAGAATCCAGGCTGAAGCTCAAGAAGCAACAGCTGGATTTAGATAGACAAGCATTTGACTTAGAAAAAGAAAGACAGAGGTTGGGGTTTGGACCCCATGGTGGCAGCAGCAGTATTACAGATAGTAATCCTGTAAAAGAGCATGATTCTAGGAATCTGCACAAGATAGTTCCCCCTTACAAGGAGGGGGATGACATTAACAAGTGGTTTGCTGCACTTGAGAGGGCCTGTAATGTACAGGGGGTCCCTCAAAGGCAGTGGGCTGCTATCCTATGGCTATCTTTCAGTGGAAAGGGTAGGGATAAGCTCCTTATTGTTAAGGAAAGTGATGCCAATGATTTTACAGTTCTTAGGAATGCACTCCTAGATGGTTATGGCTTAACCACTGAACAGTACAGGATCAAGTTCAGAGAAACCAAAAAGGAGTCTTCACAAGACTGGGTAGACTTTGTTGACCATTCAGTGAAGGCCTTGGAGGGGTGGTTACATGGCAGTAAAGTTTCTGACTATGAAAGCCTGTATAACTTAATCCTGAGAGAGCATATTCTTAATAATTGTGTGTCTGATTTGTTAGACCAGTACCTGGTAGACTCTGATCTGACCTCTCCCCAAGAATTGGGAAAGAAGGCAGACAAATGGGTCAGAACAAGGGTGAACAGAAAAGTTCATACAGGGGGTGACAAGGATGGCAAGAAAAAGGATGGTAAGTCTTCTGACAAGGGTGGGGACAAATCTAAAAATGAGTCTTCATCAGGCCCACAAAAACACTCTGGTGGGGGTGGTGGGCCCAAATCCTTTTCAAATCAAAACAAAGAAAAGAAACCATGGTGCTATTTATGTAAAATAAAAGGCCATTGGACAACTGATCCCAGTTGCCCAAAGAAAAGCACCAAGCCTCCTACCACTACAACTCCTGCTGCTACACCTAGTGCCCCTAGTAATAGCAGTGGTGGTGGGAGCAAACCTACTAAAAGCCAATCCAAGGGAGAAGCTGGGCTCACTTTTGGTAATTTAGTTGGGGTTGGTCTTGTTAGTCTCTGAGGGGGCCATTGATTTGGCCACCTTGGTTGCTTGTCCCCTTAATATGGATAAGTACAAGCAACTTCCCCTAATAAATGGTGTTGAGGTTCAGGCCTACAGGGACACAGGTGCCAGTGTTACCATGGTAATAGAGAAACTGGTCCACCCTGAACAACACCTACTTGGTCACCAGTACCAAGTGACTGATGATCATAACAACACTCTTAGCCACCCCATGGCTGTTGTGAATCTCAAATGGGGGGGGGGGGTTACTGGTCCAAAGAAAGTTGTGGTTGCCTCAGATTTACCTGTAGACGGTCTACTAGGGAACGATTTAGAGACATCAGCTTGGGCAGAAGTGGAGTTGGAGGCTCATGCAGCAATGCTGGGCATTCCAGGGCATATTTTTGCTTTAACCAGGGCTCAGGCCAAAAAGCAAAAAGGACAGGGTGACTTGGATCCTGGAAGAATGGACCAAGTGCTCCCTAAAGCTAGGGTTAGTAAAGGTAAAACACTACCTACTATCCCTCCCTCTACAGTGGATTCTACTTCTGAGGAAGAAGAATTTCCACCCTGTGCAGAACCTACACCAGAGGAGCTGGAAGCAGACACTGCTGAGCTTTTGGGTGAAGGGGGGCTTGCCAGGGAGGAGCTGAGTGTGGCACAGCATACCTGTCCCTCACTAGAGGGTCTAAGACAGCAAGCTGTCAAACAAGCAAATGGGGATGTCAGTGACTCTCACAGAGTTTACTGGGAGGACAACCGCTTGTATACTGAAGCAAGGGATCCAAAACCTGGAGCTGCCAGGAGATTTGTGATTCCTCAGCAATACAGAGAGTTCCTCCTAACTCTAGCCCACGACATTCCCTTGGCTGGACATTTAGGGCAAATGAAAACTTGGGACAGGCTTGTCCCCTTGTTTCATTGGCCTAGAATGTCAGAGGACACAAAGGAATTTTGTAAATCCTGTGAAACCTGTCAAGCCAGTGGCAAAACAGGTGGCACGCCAAAGGCTCCCCTTATTCCACTACCTGTGGTTGGGGTCCCCTTTGAAAGGGTAGGGGTTGACATAGTTGGCCCCCTTGAACCTCCTACTGCTTAAGGCAATAGGTTTATCTTGGTGGTAGTGGACCATGCCACCAGATATCCTGAAGCAATTCCTCTAAGGACCACTACAGCTCCTGCAGTGGCAAAAGCCCTCCTGGGAATCTTTTCCAGGGTGGGCTTCCCAAAAGAGGTGGTATCAGACAGGGGAAGCAATTTAATGTCTGCTTACTTAAAGGCCATGTGGAAGGAATGTGGTGTGACATACAAGTTCACCACACCCTATCATCCACAAACAAATGGACTGGTTGAGAGGTTTAATAAAACTCTCAAAGGAATGATAATGGGACTCCCTGAAAAACTCCGGAGGAGATGGGATGTCCTGTTACCTTGCCTCCTTTTTGCTTACAGGGAGGTACCCCAAAAAGGAGTGGGCTTCAGCCCCTTTGAACTCCTATTTGGACACTCTGTAAGAGGTCCTCTAACACTTGTGAAGGAGGGTTGGGAACAACCTTTAAAAGCTCCTAAACAAGACATAGTGGACTATGTACTTGGCCTAAGATCTAGGATGGCTGAGTACATGAAAAAGGCCAGTAAAAACCTTCAGGCCAGCCAAGAGCTCCAAAAGCAATAGCATGACCAGAAGGCTGTTCTGATTCAGTACCAACCAGGGCAGAAAGTGTGGGTCTTGGAGCCTGTGGCCCCAAGAGCACTCCAAGACAAATGGAGTGGACCCCACATTATTGTTGAGAAAAAGGGTGAAGTCACCTACTTAGTTGACTTAGGCACTGCCAGGAGTCCCCTTAGGGTGCTCCATGTCAATCGCCTGAAACCCTACTATGACAGGGCTGATCTCACCCTGCTCATGGCAACAGATGAAGGACAGGAAGAAGAGAGTGACCCTCTCCCTGATCTCTTCTCTTCCACAGAACAAGATGCTCTAGTGGAAGGTGTAGTTCTGGCAGATTGTCTTACTGCTGAGCAGAAAGACCACTGCATAAATCTCCTGGGTCAGTTTTCTGAACTCTTTTCTACTGTGCCAGGCACCACTTCTTGGTGTGAGCACACTATAGATACTGGAGACAGCTTGCCTGTCAAAAGTAAGATCTATAGGCAGCCTGACCATGTCAGGGACTGCATAAAACAAGAGGTTCAGAAAATGCTTGAACTGGGAGTGGTTGAGCACTCTGAAAGTCCATGGGCCTCTCCTGTGGTACTCGTACCAAAATCTCATTCCAAAGATGGAAAGAAGGAAATTAGATTTTGTGTAGATTACAGAGGTCTTAACCAAGTAACTAAAACTGATGCTCACCCTATACCCAGGGCAGATGAGCTAATAGATACACTGGCATCTGCCAAGTATCTAAGCACCTTTGATTTGACTGCAGGGTATTGGCAGATCAAGTTATCAGAGGATGCAAACGCAAAAACTGCATTTTCCACCATTGGAGGGCACTACCAATTCACAGTAATGCCCTTTGGTTTGAAAAATGCACCTGCCACTTTTCAGAGGTTGGTGAATACAGTCCTGCAAGGGTTGGAGGCTTTTAGTGCAGCATATCTAGATGATATAGCTGTCTTTAGCTCCACCTGGGATGATCACCTGGTCCACCTGTGGAAAGTTTTGGAGGCCCTGCAAAAGGCAGGCCTCACTATCAAGGCTTCAAAGTGCCAGATAGGGCAGGGGGAAGTGGTTTATCTGGGACACCTTCTAGGTGGAGAACAGATTGCACCACTGCACGGGAAAAACCAAACTATTATAGATTGGGTTCCCCCTACAACTCAGACTCAGGTGAGAGCCTTTTTAGGCCTCACTGGGTACTACAGGAGGTTCATAAAGAACTATGGCTCCATTGCAGCCCCTCTTAATGACCTCACATCTAAGAAAATGCCTAAAAAGGTATTATGGACAGCAAACTGTCAGAAAGCTTTTGAGGAGCTGAAGCAGGCCATGTGCTCTGCACCTGTCCTGAAAAGCCCCTGTTACTCCAAAAAATTCATTGTCCAAACTGATGCATCTGAATTAGGGGTAGGGGCAGTCTTATCACAACTTAATTCTGAGGGCCAGGATCAACCTGTTGCTTTTATCAGCAGGAGGTTGACCCCTAGAGAAAAGCGTTGGTCTGCCATAGAGAGGGAGGCCTTTGCTGTGGTTTGGGCACTGAAGAAGTTGAGGCCATACCTGTTTGGCACTCACTTCATTGTTCACACAGACCACAAACCTCTACTTTGGCTAAAACAAATGAAAGGTGAAAACCCTAAATTGTTGAGGCGGTCCATATCCCTACAGGGAATGGACTATACAGTGGAACATAGACCTGGGAGTACCCACTCCAATGCAGATGGACTCTCCAGATATTTCCACTTAGACAATGAAGACTCATCAGGTCATGGCTAGTCTTATTGTCCTTCGTTTGGGGGGGAGGGGTTGTGTAGGAAAGTACCATCTTGCCTGGCATGTTACCCCCATATTTCACTGTATACATGTTGTTTTAGTTGTATGTGTCACTGGGACCCTGCCAGCCAGGGCCCCATAGCTCATAAGTGTGCCCTGTATGTGTTACCTGTGTTATGACTAACTGTCTCACTGAGGCTCTGCTAACCAGAACCTCAGTGGTTATGCTCTCTCATTTCTTTCCAAATTGTCACTAACAAGCTAGTGACCAATTTCACCAATTTACATTGGCATACTGGAACACCCTTATAATTCCCTAGTATATGGTACTGAGGTACCCAGGGTATTGGGGTTCCAGGAGATTCCTATGGGCTGCAGCATTTCTTTTGCCACCCATAGGGAGCTCTGACAATTCTTACACAGGCCTGCCCTTGCAGCCTGAGTGAAATAACGTCCACGTTATTTCACAGCCATTTACCACTGCACTTAAGTAACTTATAAGTCACCTATATGTCTAATCTTTACCTGGTAAAGGTTGGGTGCTAAGTTACTTAGTGTGTGGGAACCCTGGCACTAGCCAAGGTGCCCCCACATTGTTCAGGGCAAATTCCCCGGACTTTGTGAGTGCGGGGACACCATTACACGTGTGCACTATACATATGTCACCACATATGTATAGCGTCACAATGGTAACTCCGAACATGGCCATGTAACATGTCTAAGATCATGGAATTGTCACCCCAATGCCATTCTGGCATTGGAGAGACAATTCCATGATCCCCCGAGTCTCTAGCTCAGACCCGGGTACTGCCAAACTACCTTTCCCGGGGTTTCACTGCAGCTGCTGCTGCTGCCAACCCCTCAGACAGGTTTCTGCCCTCCTGGGGTCCAGCCAGGCTTGGCCCAGGAAGGCAGAACAAAGGACTTCCCTTTGGAAAAAGGTGTTAGGGCTGGGGAGGAGTAGCCTCCCCCAGCCTCTGGAAATGCTTTCATGGGCACAGATGGTGCCCATTTCTGCATAAGCCAATCTACACCGGTTCAGGGATCCCCCAGCCCTGCTCTGGCGCAAAACTGGACAAAGGAAAGGGGAGTGACCACTCCCCTGACCTGCACCTACCCTGGGAGGTGCCCAGAGCTCCTCCAGTGTGCTCCAGACCTCTGCCATCTTGGAAACAGAGGTGCTGCTGGCACACAGGACTGCTCTGAGTGGCCAGTGCCAGCAGGTGACGTCAGAGACTCCTTCCGATAGGCTCCTCCAGGTGTTGCTAGCCTATCCTCTCTCCTAAGTAGCCAAACCTCCTTTTCTGGCTATTTAGGGTCTCTGCTTTGGGGAATTCTTTAGATAACAAATGCAAGAGCTCATCAGAGTTCCTCTGCATCTCTCTCTTCACCTTCTGCCAAGGAATCGACCGCTGACTGCTCTGGAAGCCTGCAAAACTGCAACAAAGTAGCAAAGATGACTACTGCGACCTTGTAACACTGATCCGGCCACCTTCTCGACTGTTTTCCTGGTGGTGCATGCTGTGGGGGTAGTCTGCCTCCTCTCTGCACCAGAAGCTCCGAAGAAATCTCCCGTGGGTCGACGGAATCTTCCCCCTGCAACCACAGGCACCAAAGAACTGCATCACCGTTCCTCTGGGTCTCCTCTCAGCACGACGAGTGAGGTCCCTTGAACTCAGCAACTCTGTCCAAGTGACTCCCACAGTCCAGTGACTCTTCAGTCCAAGTTTGGTGGAGGTAAGTCCTTGTCTCCCCACGCTAGACTGCATTGTTGGGAACCGCGTGATTTGCAGCTGCTCCGGCTCCTGTGCACTCTTCCAGGATTTCCTTTGTGCACAGCCAAGCCTGGGTCCCCAGCACTCTAACCTGCAGTGCACGACCTCCTGAGTTGTCCTCTGGCGTCGTGGGACCCTCCTTTGTGACTTCAGGTGAGCTCCGGTTCACTCCACTTTGTAGTGCCTGTTCCGGCACTTCTGCGGATGCTGCTTGCTTCTGAGTGGGCTCTTTGTCTTGCTGGACGCCCCCTCTGTCTCCTCACGCAATTGGCGACATCCTGGTCCCTCCTGGGCCACAGCAGCATCCAAAAACCCTAACTGCGACCCTTGCAGCTAGCAAGGCTTGTTTGCGGTCTTTCTGCACGGAAACACCTCTGCAAGCTTCTTCACGACGTGAGACATCCATCCTCCAAAGGGGAAGTTTCTAGCCCTTGTCGTTCTTGCAGAATCCACAGCTTCTACCATCCGGTGGCAGCTTCATTGCACCCACAGCTGGCATTTCCTGGGCATCTGCCCACTCCCGACTTGATCGTGACTCTTGGACTTGGTCCCCTTGTTCCACAGGTACTCTTGTCAGGAAATCCATCGTTGTTGCATTGCTGGTGTTGGTCTTCCTTGCAGAATTCCCCTATCACGACTTCTGTGCTCTTTGGGGAACTTAGGTGCACTTTGCACCCACTTTTCAGGGTCTTGGGGTGGGCTATTTTTCTAACCCTCACTGTTTTCTTACAGTCCCAGCGACCCTCTACAAGGTCACATAGGTTTGGGGTCCATTCGTGGTTCGCATTCCACTTCTAGAGTATATGGTTTGTGTTGCCCCTCTCCCTATGTGCCCCCATTGCATTCTATTGTGACTATACATTGTTTGCACTGTTTTCTATTGCTATTACTGCATATTTTGGTATTGTGTGCATATATCTTGTGTATATTTGCCATCCTCATACTGAGGGTACTCACTGAGATACTTTGGCATATTGTCATAAAAATAAAGTACCTTTATTTTTAGTATATCTGTGTATTGTGTTTTCTTATGATATTGTGCATGACACTAGTGGTACTGTAGGAGCTTCACTCGTCTCCTAGTTCAGCCTAAGCTGCTCTGCTAAGCTACCTTTTCTATCAGCCTAAGCTGCTAGACACCCCTCTACACTAATAAGGGATACCTGGACCTGGTGCAAGGTGTAAGTACCCCTTGGTACCCACTACAAGCCAGGCCAGCCTGCTACACATTGACTTGTCTTCATTCTGCTGCGGTTGACCAAATGGGTATAATATTGCAATGTATTATGTGAGTACCTAAGTCGCAAGAAACACTGGTATTTGCCAGAGGTGGTGTGAAAATGGGCAATTTTATTAGTATTGGGCAGGGCTGCTGAATACTGCTGATTATTACTTTAGTGAACAGTACAAACTGAACTCCATCTAGGCATTTGAACAACTGGTGTTACTCTACTGAGTGGTTACCGTTTTATCAAACTCAGAAGGAGGATTAACTGAGTTGGGATTATCAGGCTAGAAACCTGTCATTGATTTCCTGTATGGGCATTCTCCTATTAAGTTAGCATGTGTTTTCAAAACAAACGTTATTGGTATTTTTAATTCTCGTTATACAAAATACGCACTAGTGACAGTATAAGGAGTCTGGTTACTATAACAGCAGTTGGATAAGTGGGATCAAAAAGATACCTCCAGAGGTTGAGTCCAGTACACGGAAGAAATTAACACTCCTTTTTGGGATTCCAATCATATATCCAAGGTCTTATTAGAACATTGGAATGCTGGAGGCTCCATTGAAAACAATGGAGTGCTGCGGGCTTTTACTGGCCGGTAAAAGCCCGCAGCTCCAACATTCCAATGTTCGCTTTGTTCACAGCAACAGCTGTGAACAAAGCCTCACGGAGCCCGAGGGGATTTAAATCCCCTCGGGCTCCGTGAATTTTTTTTTTTTTTTAATAGAACATTCTGCCCTGTGTGGCAGAATGTTCTAATAGCCTTAGAACCCGCCGTAGTGGGTTCTACCGGCTAGTAAAGTCCCTCTCCCTTGTTAAATGCCCTCGCCTTCGGCTCAGGCATTTAACGCGGGTAGCGGGCCTTTAATAGCCGGTAGAGCCCGCTACAGCGGGTTCTAAGGCTATATTAGAACATTGGAATGTTGGAAGCTCCACTGAAGACAATGAAGTGCTCTGGGCTTTTAGTGGCTAGTAAAAGCCCGGAGTCCCAACATTCCAATGTTCTTAGATCACAGCAATAGCAATAGAGGGGGGGAGATTTCAACCCCCCTCGGGCTCCATGAGGCCTTTGTTTTATTTATTAGAACATTCTGCCCTCTAGTGGCGGAATGTTCTAATAGCCTTATAGCCCTTCTTAGCTGGACTATACCGGCCATTAAAAAGTCCTGCTCCCTTTGGCTCGGACCTTTAACAGTGGAGTGGGTCTTTAATGGCCGGTCTAGTCTGCCACTGCGGGCTCTTAGGCTCTATTAGAACATAGCACAATTATTAGAGTCCGAGATCATCAGTGAATATTTTACTGTAAATTTGTCTGTCTCTGACTAGTAGCAATTCCTGATTAACAAACTGCAAAGGGGTGGGGTAAAATATTAATAGTAGGAAAGGGAGGGGAAGTGTCCTCACTCAAATTTAAGCCTGATGGGCTGAGGAAGCAGTATCTGAGGGAGTGGGTAGGATAGTGTATAGTCCCAGGGACAAAGGAATAGGTGATGCAGGAGCGATCCACCTGTGAAAAAAGCAGCAGGGGAGAAGGGAGCTCTATAGATGAACTGTGTGGGAAGAAGGGACTTTGGTGAAAGTTTATCATCTGTGGAGGGTACTCTCAGGTTCTATAAAACAGCATCCGAGGCTGCTGCTATGGTGTATCTGCCCAGGCTTCTAAATTCCTTGATGTGTAGGGCTTTATTTTCAGCCTCTGTCCACTCAGTGAAGGCACAACGCAAGGATTTGAAAGAAGGAGAGGCCCTGGCTTTCCAATTCCTGGTAATTATTTGTTTAAATGTAAGGAGAGCAAAACGGGATGCCCACTGAGTTATGTATGTATGTACTGTAGCCTTATAACCTGATGCTGAGAGCTATACCAATTTTTAAAGGCCCTGAACTAGAGTCGCAGGCGAGAGCCTATAACAAGGGAGAGGGCCTTTAATAACTGGTACAGCCCTAGGCAGAAGGTCTGTAAGGCTATTAGAATAGAATATTCCACCCACAGAGGGTAGAACTTTCTAAATTATAAAGGGAGAAACATTAAGACAAACATTGGAGTGTTGGAGCAGAATGCTTATAACAGCCCTTCTATACTCCTAAAACCCCTGCATGGAATATTGACCTTGACTTCCTCCCACTTGATTCCTCTCCTTTCTGTCTTCAGAGTGGCCCTCTTCTGATCTTCCATGCTCCGCATGCCATCTATTTCTTAGTATAGCCACTCAGTCTCATGCCTATGCCTTAATCTCTCTTATTGTAATTCTACAATTGTCTGATACCTTATTTCATATTTCACAGCCTTTCCTTCTTTAAACTATATCTCTGCAACCTAACACTATTTAATCTCTGCCAGCCTGTCTATTTAACCAACCATTCTGTTGAGCCCGTACTAACGATCACATCTAAGTGACATAAATATAATCTATCACCAAGTAACTCAAGTAAGTGAATGTCATTTTTGTGGAGTGCACATGACTAATCACAATAATGACCAATAACCATTGGATTAACCACTAACCTTGGGTTCCGGTGTAGCGTACTACTCACAGTACATCGCTTTAGTGCCTCCTCAGGAGTGGTAAGCGATACATAAATGCAATTACAATTATCATTTTTAAAATCTTATTCAAGAAAAGGCATTTTTCTAACACAGCACAGACAGCTAAGGGGTGCAAGAAAATAAAATATAGTACTTCAGGCCTTGCACCAATGCATTGCCTCTCACTGAGTTTACCAAAGAAAAAAATAATTCTATAGGGTTTTAACTGTTTTTCCTGCTGTAAGCCAAAAATGTTGTAGATGCTCATATTTAAGAAGTTATTTATTTTCTTGACAATTTAAGCAGTGCATGTGCTGGATTTATGTTTCTCTATTAGTGGTGCAGTATATGGATGATACAGTACTGTACATGTGTATTGTACACATGCTCTCAATGTATGTTTTCCTGTGAATGGTACAGTTCATGGAGAGCGCTGGGTTTCATTCTGGGAAACCCAGACCGGTATGATGAAACATGGAGAGAGGAGGTAGAGTGATCCCCCCAGACAGATTTGTATATTGCTGCAACACACACTAGGGAGGGGAAGACCAGGCTCCTCCTGTACACTTCAAAGGGTGTTCATTGATTCAGTGAGAGGTCACAAGGAAGGGGCCTGGACACATTGCTGGAAGGGGATGGGTCTGATAAGAGAATCATAAAGAGTAGGACTGGGGCAATGGGCTAACCCTTTGATGCCCATATCACTGTGGTTGACATCCAAGTGTGAATTCTAGTCATTCCCATGGCCTGTGCTTTTCAAGAGGGAGAGGGAGCGGAGTAGTAGGCAAAAGAAGAAGAACCCCAACATAAAACTTCAAAGACTCAGATCCTAAATCATATTTGGGTTCTGTAAATTAACTATATGAAAGGCAGCTTGATACCCAAAAATTGTCATCTACCATATAGCCAGACAAGCTGTACGAGGAGGGGAACGCTCTGCAATGCTTCTGCCAATGACCAGGACTGGGGACCAAGTCTCCCTGCTGGGTGAGGGGACATCACCCATAAAATCCACAACCACCTGCCCTTGAAACCCTCCACCTGCCAGCTTGCCAACATCAGTGTGCCCTGTGAGGAAGAGGAGAGCACTGGAGAGTGCCAGGTGAATTCTTTGATAGCCCTGAGACTTCGACAACAGGGGACAAGCCTACAAACCCTTGGAGGCCTTGGGTTAAAAAGGTTGTAGTGGGGCAGCTTCAGTCCTTCCTCACTGCAGGCAGTACTAGGCAGCAGGCCAACACAACAGAGCAAGCTGCAGAGTGTTAGGACCATATTTATACTCGGTTTGCGCTGAATTAGTGTCATTTATTTTACGTTAATTCAGCAAAAACCTAACTCCATATTTATACTTTGGCACCAGACATGTCTAGTGCCAATGTTATGGAGTTTACATAATTTTCTGGACGTGAAACCTTACCTTGCATCAATGAGATGCAAGGTAGAAAACAACGATATGGCCTTAGCGCCATATTTATCCCCCAGTGCTAAAATCTAGCACGGGGAATGGGGGCCTTAAATAATGGTGCTAAGCTTGCTTAGCACCATTATTTAACACCTGGGTCATGGCAGGCGTTAGGGGACCTGTGGGCCTTTTTCCATGGTCAGAGACTATGGAAAGAGCTCACAGGTACCCTTCCCTGGCCTCAGGGACACCCTCACCCACCCCCCACTCACACCAGGTAAGTAGAGATAGGTATGGGTGAGTATTAATTTTTATTTTACGAAGTGCCATAGAGGGGCCTAACCTGGGCCCCCCTACATGGCACTGGCCCAATGGCCATGCCCAGGGGACATGGCCATTGGGCTAGGGGGCATGACTCCTCTCTTAACTGAGACAGGAGTCATGTCCATGGGTTCTAATGTCAGAAAATGACGCTAGTCTGGGCAGAGGCCTTTTTTTTTGCCTCTGCCCATACTAGCGTCATCCTCTGATGCTAAGCCCCCTGTTCCCCCTACACCTCCCTCACCCAGCTAGCAGCATACCATAAATATGACGCCCGGCCAGCGTCTTGGTACAAGGGAGCGGTGTATATGGGGCCAATAAAGGGTAGGTAGGACCATCGTTACTTAGAGGAGCTAACCTAACGTGTAGGATTGTATGTTGTAGGGCGCAATCAAGCCAATTATGTTCTTGATAAGATAAAGCTATTTCTAGATATGCATATGCTCTATATTGTGCCCATGTGTTTGTAGGTGTATAGTGGTGAAATGTATTTGTGTTCCCTTCATGTGCTGGAAATGTGACCCAAGAATAAAATATTTCTGTTCTATAGGCTGGATGAGTCTCAACAAAAAATGTAACAGGACCCACCTGGGCCATTAGGCCCTTTGCCAATAAATGCACAGTAAGGGATGGTCGCATATTGACTGAAAATTGCTACCCATTGCGGGTTCGCCATGATGAATGGTATATTCTGTTCAGAGACAAGTACACCAAATGGGGATTATCCTTTTAGAGTTCAAGCTTGAACAACCTACAGCGTTACTTAGGTACTCCCTACTTAGCTGAGGAGGAAATATCCTCAATACCACAGACGTCTCCGTATATAGTACTGAGGTGTCTGCATGTAGTGAGACAGAGATACTCAGGAAATTAGAGCCTGACCAAATGTTTGGCGCCGCCATGTCGCATAGGTTCTCATCGTAATGAGACTACTGGATTTCAGCGGAGGACTGAGTCTGAACCTGCTCCAGGTGACACCCATCAACTTAATCCGGGTTTGTTCTGGCTAACTAGCAGTGCCTCATCTCCACCCAAGAGCAGGGATGATTTGGGCAACCGGGCGCATGACATGAATGACTCCTCGGGGAATCGTGGTTACTCAGATCTCATCCGTTTCTCTCAGTTACATTGGTCTCACATACGCAAGGACAATCAGAGGCAGAATAAAGTTCAATAAGGTTGTATTTAAGTAACTGCATCTTAGATAATAAAGCATGTATTGCAATAACTAGGACAATGAAGCACAACAGGATTAAAAAAGTGACAAGGAGAGTAAAACGCAAGAATAACGCTACCATATTGTCACTAGGGTTTGTATAGATAGTTTCTACCTTGGCTATGTTAGAGCACAGCATGTTAAGCTCTAATTCTGCCCTTCGGGTTCCCCCTGGGAAGACATCATCCCTCATACCTGAGCAAGAGGCCTGTAGTCTCCATAAGCAGCTGCAGCAAAGCAATCAGCATACAGTCGTGGTCATCTGGCCGGAATCTCCCTTTAACGTACACGGGTCAAAGTAGTGTTATTATAATAAAACAGCTGATGTTCCAACAAAGGATCCCAATGTTTACCGGCAACATATCTTACTGCAGCCTTGAGAAAGCACAGAGTGAAAGAAATGTCTGTTTAAGAATGCAGTGCTGGCCTAGGCAAAGAACAGCTAGAGAGAAAAATAACAAGACCGCAAATGTGGCTATTGTTAAAATAATAAATGAAGCTGAATAAAATATATCTAGGTTAAAGTGCACAGTGGCAGGTCTAGTTCACTAAAATAGCGTGTATGAAGCTATAACTAAAATGGCTATACAACACCCTCCCCTTGCTGGTTCAAGGCCTAATTATATATAAAGCTATTAAAATCTAACCTAAGGCACATATAAAAATGTCAATATTGACAAGTTAAAAAGGGACTTGACCAAGTGTAAAAAGGACAATTTAAAATGGTAACTGTGGCGTAAAAAGGGCCAAATTTTAAGAGTCAGAGTAATTTTGGAAATTGCCAAACGATTCCGGGATAATTGAAGACAGGAAAGCTTCCACTTCGGCAGGTGGTAAAGTAGAACGTTTATCGCCAAGGAAAATCAAGGAGCATTTGTGTTCCAAAGCCTGAGCTCCAGCCAGGGCAGCAGTATTCAGTGGTGTGCCCAACAATGAGTTTAGAGCTGCATCCTCTACAAAGAGCAACTCATAAGCAGCTTCCCGTAGCAAACGCACCCTCAACGCTCATGTCTGGTAATGAGCCCTCAGCGAGAACATCAACCAATCAGCGTCCAATGAAAGCAAGCATGTTCGAACGAGCACCAGAGGCACCGCAAAACAGGCTGCACACAATGCAAAACCGGTCTGAATGACAGAGACCAGTCACACTCCAATTGCTCCAGGAGTGATGCTCCAAAATACTGCATCATGCGTTCACGACACAGCTGCGCTGGTGGGAGCGCTTTCAATCCTTCTTGTTGCGGCGGGACAGCCATTACATAGAAAAAGTAGCAATAGCAAGATGCCACCTATTATTGTCAAAGTTATCGGAAATCCCCTGAAAATACTGGAGAATATTGAGTAGATGGCTGATGGTATTTAACCAAATATAGAGGAGAAGGTGTGAACAAAACCAGAACCAACAGCCTTAAAGAAATTTGCAATTCCAATAGTATTGGAGATATTAAATATTCGTCCCACGAGCTCACCAAAGTGTCTCGGAAAGTTAGTACTTTAAAAAGACTGTATCTCTGCTGATGACCTTGCCGCCTGAAGCGCAAAGGTCTCACGTGCAAATGTGAGAGCCACATGTTTTTGAAACAATAAAGCCTTGAGTCTGCTCAACTTGTCAAAATTCACATTTGAAGTAGCGATATGGGGTCAAATGTCAGATACTTCCCTCTGTCTTGTAGGAGGAAAAAGTACGTTCCCGCAGCATGTAACAATCCTAGAGACTGAAACCACTTAAACTATTCTGGCTCGCATCCCCCAACAGTTTTCACTATTGAGGAGAACATAGCTGCCATTTGAGAGCATCTGGAACGTAGGTCTAACCAAGGGGACTGGAACTGCCTTCAGATAACAAGCTAAGTTCGGTGCTGAAGCGTTACTCGCCCCGTGCAAGGACAGCTGTTTACAAACCATCGAATGGCTGACAGAAGTCTTGCATTCACTACCGCTAAGAAAGACCTCTTTCATGCCACTGAGACATCTGTACGAGAAGGGTAGCTCCCACACCTCATGGATGTAACGACCTCCTAGCCTTTCATATCTGCCTACTGGAATGTGTTTTAAGCAGGATGTGAATTGAAGTGTTGAAATAGGCAGATTAATGGCCCCGTGTACTAACCACTCAGCAGATGGTATTTCAACCACAGTAAAAGGCAACTTTTCTAACTTTTCAATATTTAACATGACGTAAGTCACTTCCTTCTTAGCCATTAGTTGTTGTTGTCACATTGAACTAAAGGTGGAGAATATATCCCTTGCTCTAACATGTTGCCAGGGAACGCGACCTGCCTTCAGTGTTGGTAGTGTCCAACCCAATTGCATAATGGACCTTAGTTGATTCTGTCCATGGTATAGAGAAGACATTTCACTTTGTATTATGTTTATTGCAGAAGAAATGATGTTGTTCAAGGTATATATCTGGTTGGACAGGGTATTAATCCCATTATCTACAACAGCTAATGCCTTCTGTAAGTTTTCCTGATCTATTTGCCTTAACCAGAAAGCTTCCAAATTTCATTATAGACTGCATATAAGAAGTACTTTCTGCATTGTTCTCTGGGGCTTAACAGGAAATCCTGTAAGCCAGTGTTATTAGACAGGAGACTAAGGTGTTCTCTAACAGCATCTAGTGAGGAACTCTTCAACCACTGCTGGCATATTTTCCCTACACTGTGTGTTGTTACTATACCCGCATGTTTGGATGACACATAGCGATGGTCTGGCCTACTTGTTCTAAAAAAAAATCTGTGGAGTTTATAAAACGTTCATGACACCCATTGGTATCTATTGGCCACAATAACCACCCGCCAGGACGTGACAGTGAAGAATTAAACGTGCCATTCTGGACCCATTCATCAAGCTGATCTTCAGTTGCATTTCTATACTTTTGCCATTTGTAAACTTTTGCAAGGGTAGGAATACTGAGCGCATTTAATTCCTTAATCTTTGCTAAACCTAAGCAACTTGTCTGTTATACAGTTTCATTTAAAAATATTATTTGAACAGGTATCAGGCATGCTCTGAATAAAGCTTCCTTCCCCCTTATTTGCCAATTTTTTGTTTCCCACACACTTTTTAAGTCAATCGATTTCAATCAATATTCGTAGCCTTCTATAGCCAACCGGGGAATCAAAGGAATCCGAATAAATTAATTTCGTATCTGTCAATAATATATGTAAATCTTCCATCAATGGCAATTTAAAATAATATGACTCAGTATTTTTAACATTGTACCCAGAAGAATATGTTTTAGAACTCCCTTGTGGTGGGATTGGACAATGTTCCGATTGTGTGTAAATAAAAACAGTTTTTGGGGTACTTGCTCTATGAATGAAATGGTGTCCATAATAATAACAGCAAAACATGTCACCATTATTCTCTTTGGATTGATAAACATCCTCACTTTCAAATACAGTAAAATACTGCAATTCAGTCATCATAGAATCAACTGTTTTCACATCCCAGTCATCACAAACAACTCTGGGTATTATTACATCATTTATTGAAAGTTTAAACACATATGGTATTTGAATGAGTTCTGTGGGGACCTATTTATCAAATGTAACTTTATTCCAAAAATCCCATCAGGAATTGGTATAGCGGAAATGTTCACGAAAGGCAAGTCTCTACGGACCCTATGAGAAGAAAAATTGTGTTTTAGGATCTCATCCACCAGTTCAACTGTTGATCTTTCAGGAAGAAAATGACCATGTATTAATAGAAAGAATGTTATGACATAGCCAATCCAAAGGAGGAAAGCTAATACAGTCAAGGAAAGCCACAGATTGATCCATGGGAAAATAAAGTAATTTGTTTTAAGCCAATTTATCAGTTTATGTGTTTTTGGCATTTCAGATGTAGAAGAGACAAATGAGTCCAAGAAAGTGTCGTTGACGTCGGCAAAGAATCCAGAAGCAGTTCATGCAAACGCTAGAGCAGTATTTGTAGGAGGATAACTGGTAGAAGTCTCCTGCGGTGTTTCACAGTAAATTACACAGTAAATTACGCCATCCATCTGTGTTGAAGTTGTGTCAAATCAATCACTAATTTCTATGTCATTTGTTGTAACAGATGTTAGTGGAACAGTGCAATATGATTTTCCATCCTCCCCAAGCTCGGAGAGGTGTCAGCTTTGCTGCTCAAAACTTGTAGAGGGAAGTCTTCACCAGTAGTGAGATGGATTCAGGACCTACTGGCTACTCCTCTTGGTCTGCTGTGCAGTATCGGCCACATGAAGTAACTTGACATTGTCGATAGATACAAAGCGATTTTCTTTAGCACCAGCCAACGGTGGTAAAAGGACAGTTTTGGTACCGTGTATTCCCAAGACTGGGACCGGTGCACGATAAGAAGGACCGAACTCCTATTTGACAGCAACTTTTTCATGTACTAGATCCCCAACTTTTGGAATCCAGGCGGTAGATGTTATTGGTACATCCTTAATTCCTGCGGCGGCAGCACTGGCAGAAGCGTTGTCGTCACTGAACTGTTGTAATTCCTGCAAGACAGTGACACATTCATTTATGTCAAAAAGTGTTATAGCCGCCTCCACGCCAGGACCATAAAGATCTGGAACATACATTTGAGTTCCAAACAGGCACTCGTATGAAGTACGACCCCCCAGGGACCTTCTAGGCAGATTGTTAAGTGCTCTCTGGACTCCATACAGGTGATTAAGCCAATTACGACCCATACCTAATACTCTGGCTGTTAAGGACTACTTTAAATCATGGTTTTGTCACTCCACAACACTATTTTCCTTGGGATGAAATGGAGCCGAGTAATGGAGTTGGACCCCTAACTCAGCCATGGCGTCCCTGAATGTCCTTGAAGCAAAAGCAGGGTCCTGGTCCGAGTGGAAAGCCGCAACTGCATATGTGCCGATAACGACTTGCAGATCTTTGATAACAGTCTGAGCGTCAGCTGATCGTTGTGGCCACACCCATTGAAATCTGGAACAAGAGTCAACAGTGACTAAAATGTATTTGTATGCAATGTCCGGTGGTAGGGGACGACAATGGTCCAGGTACACACATTGTAATGGTTTGTTCGAAATTAGGAGGGGTGTCTGCAGTGGGCGTTTGACAGTAGAACCATTAATTTGTTGGCAGAAGTCACAACAAAGGACGTACTGCTTGGTCTGTTTGTATAGACCTGCCCACCAATAACATGCTTGCAATAATGATATTGTAGCCACCACACCAGCATGGGCAGATGCAACCCCATCCTGCCCTGCCTTACTCAACTCTGGTCTTATGTCTTATTTGGGAATTACTTGAACTCCCACACCTGGTATCTTTACTTCAGCATCAAGGAAGCCTCTGATTCAGTAGGAATATTTAGCAGGAAATGCTTTTGGATAGGGTGTGCCTTCAGCCGTAGCTTTCCTAGCATATGTCATCGTCTAGTTTCATTCCAGAACAAGTTACTGCAGCAACAGCAGCCTTAGCTACTGCCGATTTGGCTGCTTCATCAGCCAGTGTATTTTCAGCAACGTGTATTCCAATGTGCTGGTGTCCAAGTGTATGTACAACATGGTAGTTTGGTAGCGTTTCCTTCAGATCCGTTACTTTTCCTCACAGAAGTCTCTGTTTAATGGTGTTGCCATTAGAATCTCTGAAACCATTCTGGCGCCAGTAAGGCAGGTATTCACTGAAGGACTAGACACAGTAATACGCATCACAGACAATCAGTGTTAGCTGTGCAGGATCCGTATGTTCCAGTGCCATCACCAGAGCCTTTAGCTCTGCTAGTTGTGCTGTGCAATCCCCTTGCGTGAATGTGTGCAGGGGATGAAATTTAGTACCCTCCATGCAGCCACTTACGACTGCGCAAGCAGCGGAGTATTGATGCTTTGTGCCTACTGCAGGTTGTGCTGAGCCATTGGTGTACATAACTCTTTGATATTGATCAATAGGCAATGTATTTGCCAGAACTGGGTATTCTAGTGCATATTGCAAAAATTCTTGAGTTTGTAATTTTGAGTCGAAGATATCGTCAACATCAGTGGCTGTCAAAGACGTTGCCCATTGAATCCAACGTGGATATAATGCTCTAGCATTTGGAACGCTGGCTTTGGTAACAGCCTCAAGGGCTGGAATTGGAGTAACAACAATAATGTGTTTGCCATGGGCCAGTGGTCTTACTTTAATGACAGCCATCTGAAGAGCAGTGAGAATTTTCTCGGGGGAGCAAAGCGGTGTTCTGCTGCTGAATACAAATGTGATTTGTATGCAATCAGGACTGTCTCACCCTCATTGAAAGTTACATAGGTGAAACCAATGGCACCAGCAATTATTCTGATGACCAGATATTTTTTATTGTCCCTTGTGTGTAGGTGTGCTGCAAGCACATCTGTTTGCAACGTTCTGAGAATGTGTGTATGTTCAACTGTCCAGAATTTATGGGAGAAGTCAGGATGTATTAAGTCATATAAGGTTTTATGCCTGATGCATAATCTGGAATGTAAATTCTGCCAAAATTTTGGAAACCCAGTAGGGAATGGAGCTTTTTAATGGTATTTGTCGGTTGTAACTGTGCGCATTTTTCTAAGAATTGTGGTCCTAGGCTCTTTCCTTTGCTTGATAATTCGAATCCCAGAAACAGGACACTAAGGAAGGCTATTTTTGTTTTCTTGAAATTGAATTTATAGCCTGAATTCGGCAAATCCTACAACAATGTGGGCTACCCTTCTTAGATGTTGCAATAGTTCGTAATCTGTAAGATAGATATCATCTACATAGGACAATGCCTCCTGGTTAAAAGTCGTGCAATATTAAAGTCACACGAGTCGTGAACAGTCCTGGACTGTTCTTATACCCTTGTGGTAAACAACAGAATTTTTCCTGAGAGCCTAGTGTGCTGAAACTTGTTAGGTCTCTACTCTCAGGTGCTATGTTTTGTCAGAAAAAAACATTGGAAATGTCCAGTGTTGTTTCGTATTTTTTGCGCACTATGTTGTTCATAAGTGCTGTGCTAGGAGATTTTTGTTAGCATATGTGCATGTATGAATGTTTTAGTGTCTGTAGTCTAAGACTATTCTGTATGAATAGCCCAGTTTAGCTACAGGGAATAAAGGTTTATTTATTAGTGAGACACAGGGTTCTATTACGCCCTGGTACTCTAGTTGTGTGAAGATTTCCCTCACGGGTGCTTTAGCATCATGTTTTACGGGATACTGAGGTTGAGGTTGGGGTTGATTTTTAACTGGAATTACAGGATAGGGGGAATCTTTATCCCACCCTACATGGTTGCGGTATAACACGTGTGCCTGCGCCAATGCCCAATCAATGGCGTAGGATTCTGTGAGCTCTTCAGGAACAAGGGGCAAGAAAGAAGGTTTGATAACTTCTTCCCCATATGGGCAAGTACAGACAAAGTCTGGTGGCCAATCCCTTTCAGCAGGTAGAATATCATATATATTTACGATGCGGTCCTAAAAGATTGCGTTGATTGTGCGTTCAATGTCTCCTTCTAACTGTAGCGTTACTTTGTACACCCTGTCAGGCGTGGAGACAAGCATGTCCGCAGTTTTCACCTTGTGAGAAGTAATTAGTTGCTTTCACCTCCAGATGCTCTTGAAGATTCTGTCAAACTATTGTGACCTATGCTGCACTGTCTAGCAGAGCTAGTGCCCACTTCTTATTCTGTAATAGAGCCCTGTTCTTGAGTGGCATGATGAATCGCAACTGCTGCCACTTTTTTCTTTTTAAATTGAGGTTTTGGTTGGGGAAGTTTCTCTTCATTTTTAACAGAAACTTCTGTTGAGCGTTGTGATTCCTGTCTCGGTTTCATGTACTCAGGCCCGTATTTATACTTTTTTTGCGCCGCATTTGCATCGTTTTTTGACGCAAAAACGGCGCAAACTTGCAAAATGCCATTGTATTTTGTAGGTTTGCGCCGTTTTGCGTCAAAAAGCGGCGCAAATGCGGCGCAAAAAAAAGTATAAATACGGGCCTCAGTTCTTTACTCTGACCGTCCACCTCTCTCACTGCATTTTTCCGGTGAGTCCTGAAAGGAACAAGATTGGCGTGTATCAATATATTGATATCTGTCAGGCGTTTTCATATTATCTCTAGTTCTGAGATTATATCTATTCTGTGGGGTCTCTGTATGCGGAGATTCTCACCTTTATTTTTTAGGTGTTTGTTGTTTTTTATGCCAGCCTTTTTTAGAACCCTCAGGAGCTTGCTTGGTACTATCTTTGGTAGATTTACCCTGAAACTGTGGTTTTGTGGGTCTGTCCCTCAGACTATCTCGACCAATACTAGGGCAGGTCTCCGCGATAATCTTTGGCAGCTCTCGTTCTTGTTCCTGTGGAGGAACGTCCCGGAGCCTCATGCGCACTGCTAGTGCAACTGCTTCCCCTTTAGGGTTACTTAATATGATTGAAGATACTGTGGCAAAATTACCCACCAAAATACCAGGAGTTGTTTCTGATGACTGGGATGTAAAAACAGTTGATTCTATGATGACTGAATTACAGTATTTTACTGTATTTGAAAGTGAGGATGTTTGTCAATCCAAAGAAAGTTATGGTGCTATGTTCTGCTATAATTATTATGGACACCATTTCATTCACAGAGTAAGTCCCCCAAAGACTATTTTTAATTATACACAATGGGATCATTGTCCAACTCCTCCACAAGGAAGCTCTAAAACATATTCTGAAAAATGTGCATATTTTTCTGGGCACAATGTTAAAAATGCTGAGTCATATTATTTTAAATTGCCTTTTGATGGAAAATGTACAAATATTACAGTATTCCTGCCCCTGCAAAATTTTACAAATCGCAAAAGTATATCAATGCAACTGAAGATCAGCTCAACGCGTGCATCCAAAATGGCATGTTTAATGCTTCACTTTCACGTCCTGGTGGGTGGTTATTGTGGCCAATAGATACCAATGGATGTCATAAACGTTTTGTAAACTCCACGGGGGGCTTTAGAACAAGTAGGCCAGACCCTCACTATGTGTCATCTGAGCATGCAGGTATACTAATGACATACAGTTTAGGGAAACTGTGCCAGCAATGGTTGAAGAGTTCCTCACTAGATGCTGTTAGAGAACACCTCAATCGCCTGTCTAACGACACTGATTTACAGGATTTCCTGTTAGGCCCCAGAATGCAACACAGAAAGCGCTTCTTATATGGAGTCTAGAAAGAAATATGGAAGCTTTCACAACAAGAAGCTGCCGCCCAGTTAAGGCAAATAGATCAGGAAAACTTACAGAAGGCATTAGCTGTTGTAGCTAATGAGATTAATACCCTGTCCGACCGGATATACACCTTAAACAACATTGTTTCTTCTGCAATAGACATAATACAAAGCACATGTCCTCGTTACACCATGGACAAAGTCAATTAAGATCCATTATGTAGTTGGGTTGGACACTACAAACACTGAAGGCAGGTCACGTTCCCTGGCAACACGTTAGTGCTAGGGACATATTTTCTACATTTAATTTAATGGAACAACAACAACTAACGGCTAAGAAAGAAGCAACTTATGTCATGTTAAATATTGAGAAATTAGAAAAGTCTCATTTTACTGTGACTGAAATACCGTATGGTGAGTGGTTAATACACGGGGTCATCAATCTGCCTATTTCAGCACTTCAACTCACATTCCGCTTAAAACACATTCCAGTGGGCATATATGAAAGGCTAGGAGATAGTTACATCCATGAGGTGTGGGAGCTACCCTTCTCGTAGAAATGTCTCAGTGGCATGAAAGAGGTCTTTCCTAGCAGTAATGAATGTGAGACTTCTGTCAGCCATTCAATGGTTTGTAAACAGCTGCGTGTAATGCTTTGGCAGCGAACTTGGTTTGTTATCTGAAGGGAGTACTAGTCCTTTTGATTAGACCTGCATGCCAGGTGCTCTCGAATGGCAGCTATGTGCTCCTGCGGGAATGTACTTTTTTCTCCTACACGACAAAGGGATGTAGCTGAGATTTGGCCCCATATCGCTACTTCAAACTTGAATTTTGAAAAGTTGAGCAGACTCAAGGCTTTATTGTTTCAAAAACATGTGGCGCACACATCTGCACGCGAGACCTATGCGCTTCAAGTTGAGAGGTCATCGGCAGAGATACAGTCCCTTTTTAAGTACTAACTTTCCAAGACACTTTGGTGAGCTTGAGGGACAGATATTTAATGCGGCCAGTACTACTGGAATCGCTAACTTCTTTAAGGCTGTTGGTTCTGGTTTCGTTCACACCTTCTCCTCTATATACGGCTTAATACCTTCAGCTATCCACTCAATATTCTCCAGTATTTTCAGGGGGTTTTCGATAACTTTGGCTATAATATGTGGCATCTTGCTGTTGCTACTTTTTCTGTGCAATGGCTGTCCTTCGCAACAAGGAGGACTGAAAGCGCTTCCACTAGCGCAGCTGTGTCGTGAACGCATGATGCAGTACTTTGGAGCACCATTCCTGAAGCATTTGGAATGTGACTGGTCTCTGTCATTCAGACCGGTTTTGCATTGTGTGCAGCCCGTGTTTCAGTGCCTCTGGTGCACTTTTGAATGTGCACTGAAAATTTGCCTTTCTACGCAGCGCTTGCTTTCATTGGATGTTGATCTGTTGATGTTCTTGCTGAGGGCTCATTACCAAACATTCGCGTTGAGGGTGTGTTTGCTACAGGAAGCTGGTTATGAGTTGCCCTTTGTGGATTATGCATCTCTAAACTCACTGTTGGGCACACCACGGAATGCTGCTGCCTCGGCTGGAGCTCAGGCTTTGGAACACGAATGCTCCTTGCTTTTCCTTGGCGATGAACTTTCTATTCTACCACCTGCCGAACTGGAGGATTTCCTGTCTACAGTTATCCTGGATTCAATTGGCGACTTTAAAAATGACTCTGACTGTTGAAATTTGGCTTTTCTTGATGCAACAATTAACATTTTAAATTTTCTTTTTAAATACATGCTCAAGTGTCTTTTTAACTTGTCATTATTGGCATTCCCATATATATATCTATATCTATATATCTATATATATATGCGCCTTAGGATACATTTTAGTAGCTTTTACATATATAATTAGGCTTTGAACCACTTTTGAACTGGCAAGGGGAGAGTAATGTGTAGCCATTTTAGTTATAGCTTTACACACGTTATTTTAGCAAACTAGGCCTGCCGTTGTGCCCTTTAACCTAGATATGTTTTATTCTAGCTTTGTTATATTATTTTAATAACAGCCACATTTGCAGCCTTGTTTTATTTTCTCTATCTAGTTGCTCCTCGCCTAGGTCAACACTGCGTTCTTAAATAAAGACATTTCTTTCACTCTGTGCTTTCTCAAGGCTGCCGGCAAAAGTGGTACACTTTGTCTCCACTGTTCACAGAAACATACACACTTTTACAGGGATGTGGATCTTGTTTGGGGTCAAGGGCAACAAGTTTTTATGTTTACTTTGTCCTTGGGACAAGTAGGCCCAACCCACTGCAGCACAAACCCTTTGGCTGCCTGTTTACAGAGAGTGGAACTCTCTACAGTTGAGGTAATGTGTTTCCAAAAGATAATGCTGTTCGAACTTGTATTTATGGTTCATTATTTGAAAACCTTCATTATTAGGGTGAGTGCTGTAAATAAATGTTTTAAGGTCACACTTCACTACTGACATTGGTTCCAGTACAAATAAAAAAAACGTGTATATACATGTTTGAAAAGTTTAGGCTATGAGGCTAAGTATAATGCTCCCAGAATGCTCTCTGATTAGATGCAAATGAGGTGTCATTTAGTAAAATGTTTTGATGCATGCTAGTATTTCCCAAAAATATTTCTAATGGAAAATCAGTGTAACCATTTTCAACACGATTATGGGAAGCATGAAAATAAACAAACACTGACAAGGCCAACTGATCTGACATATTTTTATAAGTCTTTTAGTTTCATCAATGCGTGTCTTGTTTTGACATGGCTTTTGTAACACTTTATTGTTGTGGGAGCTACCAGGCCCTCAACATTGTAACAAACACTGGCAAAAAAAAAAAAACATTTTTGAACTCTAAAAGCACACGTTGCCACCAGTGGCATAACAAAGGCCCCGCAGCCGCCCTCCAGGGGGCCCCTTCAGCACAGCACCTGCCCTGAGTGAGTCTGGAGAGGGGGCTCCTCCATGTTCTTTGCAAAGGGGCACCCTCCAGTTTCGTTACGTCACTGATTGCCACTGTAGTTCCTGACACTGAACAAAACTACTTTGTGTGCCAATATGCTCCTTTGTGGAAGAGAAGAATGCGATCACTCACAGTAAAGCCAGCCGAAAGAGAGAGAAATAGAAGTTTAATAAAAACAAAATGTCTTTAACACCAGACCTAATTAGGGACCAAGACCCACATGTAGGTAGCTTTTTGCATGTCGCAAACAGCGACTTTCGCTGTTTGCGACGTGCAAAAAGCACATTGCGATGCACAAACCCAGTTTTGCGATTCGGTAACCTGGTTACCGAATCACAAAACGGGTTTGCGACTCGCAATTAGGAAGGGGTGTTCCCTTCCTAATTGCGACTCGCAGTGCAATGTAGGATTGTTTTGCGAACGCGGGCGCAAACCAATCGCAGTTTGCACCCATTTCAAATGGGTGCTAACACTTTCACAAAAGGGAAGGGGTCCCCCTGGGACCCCTTCCCCATTGTGAATGTCACTGTAAACATTTTTTCAGAGCAGGCAGTGGTCCCCAGGACCACTGCCTGCTCTGAAAAAATGAAACTAAAACGTTTAATTTTTCGTTTTTGTAATGCATCTCGTTTTCCTTTAAGGAAAACGGGCTGCATTACAAAAAAAAAAAAATGCTTTATTGAAAAGCAGTCACAGACATGGTGGTCTGCTATCTCCAGCAGGCCACCATCCCTGTGAGGCCGCCATTCGCAAGGGGGTCGCAAATTGCAACCCACTTCATGATTATTCATGAGGTGTGCATCTGCGAAGCCCTTGCGAATCACAGATTGTGTCAGGGACACCATCCTACATTCGGATTTGCGACTCGCAATTTGCGGGTCGCAAATCTGAACCTACCTACATGTGGCCCCAAATTCTTAAAGAAAGTCACAAAAGTGCACCCATGGTATATGTCGTACCCCTATAAAATATTTGTGAACTGTATTTTAGCATGGGTAAATACGCATGTGTAGATTTGCTCATGTGAAAATCTATTGAGCATTTGCAAGTTCATTTTCCCTCCAGCCACTTTCTTCCCAACCCTGGAAGAAGTTCTAATTCTGCCATTGTCAGGAGTAAATGTCCAACCTTTCTTATTATGGGAAAATATTAGAGAGAAGCTGGTGAAGATCTTAAAAACATGCAGGTTAGTAGGTTTGCAGACTCAAAGGCATTCCAGACCTGGAACTATTGCTTACTGCTTCCTCCAGCCCCAGTATGCAGATCTGTACAAAGGTGGAAAAATAAGGAAATTGCTACAGTAGGGATTGAAACTGCAAGTATTCAAGCCCTACTATGGTAGTAGCCCTGGCATAATCAGAGAGGCTATTATCAGAGCTCTTACATAATGAGATTGCTGCCATAATTTGGCGCCACACTACATGGCACCAAAGGGACAAGTAGATCTTTTTACAGGACAAGTAGATTTGAGAAGCAACCTGTCCCGTGGACAAGTAGATATTTTAATAAATTCCACACCCCTGCCTTTTACGTCGGGATCCTTTCTTGGAACATATGCTGTTTTATTATAAAAACACTACATTGACCCATGTACGTTAGAGGGAGATTCCGTCCAGATGACCACGACTGTATGCTGATTGCTGAGTGCTTTGGTACAGCTGCATATGTGGACTACAGTACTCTTGCTCAGGTATGAGGGATGATGTCTTCTGAGGGGGAAACCGAAAGGGCAGAATTAGAACTTAACGTGCTGTGCTCTAACATAGCCTAGGTAGAAACTATCTATACAAACCCTAATGACAATATGGTAGTGTTATTCTTGCATGTTACTCTCCTTGTCACTTTTTTAATCCTGTTGTGCTTCATCGTCCTAGTTATCGCAATACATGCTTTATTATATAAGATGCAGTTACTTCAATAAAACCTTAATGAACTTTACTCTGCCTCTGATTGTTGTTGCATATGTGAGACTAATGTAACTGAGAGAAACGGATGAGATCTGAGTGACCACGATTCCCCTGAGGAGCCATTCATGTCATGCGCCTAGTTGCCCAAATCATCCCTGCTCTTGGGTGGAGATGAGGCACTGCTAGTTAGGCAGAACAAACCCGGATTAGGTTGACTGGTGTCACCTGAGCAGGTTCAGACTCAGTCCCCCGCAGTCCAGGCAACTCTGCTGCCCAAATCCAGTAGTCTCATTAGGATAATGAGAACCTACGCGGCAAGCTGTCATGTACCCCAGACGTGTATACAGAGACAGACAGAGGCACAGAATGGTTAAAGTATGAAAATGCCAACTTGCTAAAAGTGGCATTTTCAGACTTAAAATTTAAAATCTGACTTCACCATAAGTTGTGATTTTAAATTGTGAATCAAGACACCATCCTCCAAATTTCTATCTTTTCCCAATTGGAAGTTACACTTAAAGGATGGTTCAAGGTAACTCCAATGTTAACAGGCCTTGCAGTAGTGAATATTTTTTTAGTAGTTTGGAACTACCTGGACATGATATACTTAAAAGTGCATGACCAACATTTTAAATATACTGCACCCTGCCCTTGGGGTTAACCAGGGCCTAACTTAGGGGTTACGTATATGCAATAAAAAGGAAGGCTTGGGCCTGGTAAACGTGTACTCTTGCCAGGTCGAAATGGCAGTTTCAGCCTGCACACACATCCTCTGCAGTGGCAGGCATGAGACATGGTTGAAAGGCTACTGCGAGGGTTGCACAATCAGTGATGCAGGCCCACTAATAGCATTTAATTTACAGACCCTAGGCACCTGTGGTGCACTTTCCTAGGGACTTGCAAATTAATTAAATATGTAACTTGTGGAGACGCAAATGTTACTATGGTTTAGAGTACAGAGCACCTGCACTTTAGCACTGGTCAGCAGTGGTAACGTGTCCGAAATCCTAAAAGGCAGCAAAAATTAAGTCCGAAAAACAGGAGGTCAGAGGGCAAAAAGATAGGGAAAACCACGTCAAGGATCTCAAGTCTAACACTATGAAATGGTGACTGAAACTTGGTTATAGCCTCTATATGCTTACATGACTTCTTATTCATTTCAGGAATATGGCCTTGATTTCACCCACACTGTGGGTCCTGAAATATGCATAAATCGTTTTCAAACTTGCCAGGTGCTCACCTTCAAATGTTGCAACCATTCTGCTTTTGCATTTTAGATCTGCACCACACCAAAAAACTGATTACTCAATTTGCAACTATCTCTTGCAATTAAGAGATTCCCTACCAAATGTGTCAGTCGGATAACAACATAACAACTGATAGCAGCCATTCAGGGAAACAACCAGGGGAAACTGGAGAAAAACCAATAATATTTTCATGAGGCCCAATCCAACTTCTGTTCCCTCACTTTGAAGGGTGGACTGTAACATACACGAACACCATAAAGGGACATACGTAGCCGATCAAAGCTGCCATTGTACTGCTAACCATGACCTGTGTGTCATTCTGTCACACTTCTTCATCCATTACACCACTAGACGCTGCAACCCGTAACACCACAACAGTGCCCTGGTGGTGACCTCACACAACATGAAAAAACTTCCAAAACAGGCTCAAAACTAGATTAACACTTCCCAACCACACACTCTCAGAATAGTCTGGTCTTACGGGCAGTACCCCTGGGAGTGGGTCTCCCAAGAACTCCTTCAGACTCAGCATTCTGAAATGCCAACAAAAGAAAATCAGACAGACTTGATACACCATCAAACACCACAAAAACCCAGCGAGGACTCTTAGTGCAGCCAAGGAACACCACCCAAAGGAAGATCAGGAAGGCCTTTTGTAGCGCCACCAATGAAACATCCAAATGTAGACGAGTGTAAAGGTGGACTTGCTTCCCACACTTCCTATGGCAGTGAAAAACTCACCATTCCCAGAGATGAGGAGAGCCACTTTCGCCTTCTTAGGCCCAAGGAGCACTTTTTCTGCATCAGTTGAAAAACGCTGAGAGTGCAAGCTGGCCGCCTGTAAGGCACTCAAAAGATTGTAGACCTCTGCTTGTGAGGATCCTGCAACAAGCCATGAGAGAACAGGAGATGAAGGTTGCCTCTGCTACCTCAGTAGTACACTGCCATGACAGACAAATCTAGGGCTGTAGTTATCTCCTGCATACAAGTGTCTTCAGAGAGGCTAAGGGTGAAGAAAAAGACACTGAAAGTGAATATGAGGTGTTCCAGTTTTCCGTGTTCTATGTAATAAAACTGGTTGTAGGGGAGCAAAGTGCTTGTTTCACAAAAGGGTCTTCAGCTGTTATTTTATTTTCTCTAACAAACATAACCCTTAGTCCCACACTCTAAAATACACTCTTGTCTCCTTGTAAAGACGTGTGATTAATAAATTAGCGCTTTTTAGAGTTTGAAAATGTTTTTGTATAAACAGGGGGAGTGCAATCGAAATTAGGTGAGAGCAGACGTCAACAAGGGCTGTGTGCCTTTTTGCTCCTTTGTGGTTGTTGGCTGATAAATCACAGGCAACTCTAGTAAATACATCTTTACAGCTAGGTAGATTCCCAGCTACCTCTTTTTGACTTACAACTACTAACCCCTAACTCCTGGCTTCCACTTCTCAGGCCCCCTGCCCCAACTCGTAATTCCAGAAACCAACATTTAAAGCTATAAGAATCAGCTAATTCCAAATTTAAAATATTGCAGTCTTCGAAAACCAGAAACTCCCAAATCCCTGGCCCTGGCAAATCTAAATTCCAACTCCAGTTTCCTAGCTCAACAAAGAAATCACAACACCAAGGTAACAAAGTCACATACCAACATATGCAAATCATAAAGATGTTCATTGCTGATTCGTTGCAGAGTTGTGGCTGTGATTTTCAGCCCCCTGTATTTTCACTCTCCAAAGTATTCTTGTCATCTGTAGCCATATAACCACATCTCTCTCGCTCCATCACCCAACCATGTCCTTTCATTGAAGCCATCTTTTGATTGAAACACTTTATTCACTAATTCAAGCCCAACATTTCACAACGCACAGAGATGATCTGCATTCAGCTCATCACATTGTGGCCCCTGTGAAATTCTTCCACCTCACTCGCTGCTAAACCTAATGGAGTACAAGGGGTCGAGGTCACCTTTACTGTAATCAGGCTCTCTTCTGCATGGTGTACAGTCGTGCTATCCTGCCCCGAGTGCCTGACTTGCGAGAACCTGGTATGCTGTTTTTTTTTACCTCAGCCTCTTTTTTTTTTTTGCACCAAAGTTTATAATTTTTATCACATTCACCATGCAGAATCCATGATTAATCAGCAGTTAAAGTATTACAATTCCTTATAAGAGACCAGGCATAATGCAAAGCATATCGGTGCTACAACGTATCATGCTTACCCTCACTGCTAAACAACCAGTCCATCAACATGAACATGCTCCCAGCCTCGTGCCCGGTCTGTAGGTCGCATTCACACCATCTCGTTCACAAAGAATGGCCACGTGGGTCCGTTATGTCCCAAGTCAGAATCATTAAAGATGGGGAACAAGGGGAGGAGCATCGTCCCTCCGGCACCTTAGCCATTCACCGTGAGAGTAGTCTCTGAACCAGCATTTTGACCCAGTCTGCATTCGAAATGGAAGTGCCAATGTCAGCTGCCCAGGTTTCCCTGAGACTGGCAAGGGGAGTGCACGTGTCTGCTCGGTATGCCACATATAAGCTCATTAAGGCTTTGTACCTGCCAGTTGATGTACACAATACATGACAGCCCTGAGCGAAAATGCAGCTCCTCCTGTCCCCGCCACCACCCTCGCAGTGGTGCAGTGACCGCCCCATGGAACAGGAAATGACCCACGGCCCGTGGGCCACGGGTAAATCAAGCACCATTCTTAGGTCCTCAAAAGGCTGCAAGACCCCGGCGTCACACAAATCCCGTGGAGATATCAGCCCCAGAGCCACCCGTTCTCCTAATTGTTGAGCTGTGTAATTGGGTAAAAAACGTGCCGGCCACTTGAGGGGTATTACCGGGGTACAGGGAGCAGCCACTCCTGTTCTCTGCAAGTATGGCACCCAGCAATGCTTGGCCACTTGCTGCAATATAAAGGGCTCCACCCGGGCCTTCTTAGGCTCCAGCAGGAGCTGCAATAACAAGGGCAGCGGTGGCACGCCTCCCTCCACAAACCGTCCTCCTCTCACCGCAGCATCTGTCCACCTGGTTACCCATTGCAGCCGGGCCACCAGATAGTATGCCTCAAACTCAGGAGCAGCCAATCCTCCATCCTGGATTGGACCCTGCAGTTTTACAACGGCAACCCGGTGGCGGCCGAAGCCCCGTAAGAGATCTACCAGCAGGAAGTGCATCTCTCTGAATCTGGAGCAGGGAATCACAACAGGGAGTGTGGCGAAATAATATAAGCCAGGGCAACGTAATTATCTTGGAGCTTGCTTTTCGCCCCTCCACAGGGATAGGAAGAGTCCTCCAGAGCGAACTGACCCCTGGAGCCCTGCCGATGTTACTGTCAAATAATGCAGTCTTAGTTCAGTATAGCTGCACCCCCAAATAGCGAAAGGTGGTAATCTCCCATTGTAATTCCCCAACCACTTGAGGGTCCCCTGGGGTCTCCAGGAGGAGGTACAGGCTGGTCTTCCACCAATTTATGCACAAACCCGACAGGGCACCAGACCCATCTAGGAGTCCAGCCTCTCCAGGAGCACTCCTTTCGTAGTCCCGGAGGAAGAGCAACATGTCATCTGCATAAAATACGATATGGTGTAGAACACCCTGATACATGATGCCATAGTAATATCCACCCCCTTGTGCTCTGCACGCCAGAGGCTCCACCACCAAAGCGAACAATGGGGACAGGAGTCTGGCCTGTTGTGTACCCTGCTCCACTGAATAAAAGTCCGAGACCACTGCACTTGTTCTAACCCTTGTTGTGGGTGCCACATAATAGCAGACACATTCATGCAGGAACCCATCCCCCAACCCAATGTGGCTTAGCACAGCATATAGGTAGACCCAGCCCAGACTGTTGAATGTATTTTCTATGTTCACTGTTAGGACCACCCGCACGTCAAGAGCAACAGCGGTAAAAGCGCCATCAGCTGTCTGATATTGAATGCTGAGCACCTCTTGGGAATAAAGCGCCCATCTGGTCATTGTGAATGGGTCCAGCATGAGGGCGAATGACTTCATTGCCAACACCCTACTCAGCACCTTATAGTCTACATTGAACATTGAGAAAGGGTCGGTAAGACACCAACTCCTGCTAGGGGAGGCCCTGCTAAAGCAGGAGAACAATTAGGGTCTCCTTGGTTGTGGGAGGTAACACTCTGGCATCTGCGCTGATTTATACACTTCAACCTTCCAAGGAGCCAGCTGAGTAATGTAAGCCGCATAGAACTGGATCAGTAACCCGTCAGAGCCCGGTACTTTGCCCCACGCCAAGCCTGAACCGCTGCAGTAATCTCTTTGTCAGAGATATCTGCTCCCTGTCCCTCCGCAAACTCAGGCTCCAAGACCCGTAAAGGCAGCAGATCCAGGAATAAGTCTAAGGTAGGTGGAGGTGGCCAGTGGCAGCCCGCATCCAACTCTACAATCAAAGAAGAGGTAATTTATATGAATCAGGTAATAAGCCCGTGCACCACCCTCCTCTAACACCTCTGATATGAGTGAGCCGCGATTGGTGGGATTCGCCAGCCAAGCTAGCAATGTGTCAGCTTTATCCCTCTCAGAATGGGCCCTGATAATAAACTCTGTAATCAAAGCATCACAGCTGTTCCACTAAGGCCGCTAGGGTCTCTTTCCCCTGCAAAAGTGTGTCCTGTACTGATGGATAGTGTGTGCAGCCTCACCTCTTGTGCTCTCACCTCCCTCTGTAATGTTCTCCGCACCCCTCCTGTCCAAGCGATACACTGTCCACAGGAAAAACAGTTTTAAAAGCCTTCCACTCAATCAAAGCTGACACAGTGGACCCCGCATTATCAGCAAAGTAGTTACTAATATCCTCCCCTAGGCTGTCACAGAGCACCTGATCTTCCAAGGAAGTACTAGCTGAATATACATGTGGCAGCTGGTACTCAGGCCAGAATGACCATGAGTGGGTTATGGTCGGACAGTGTTTGGGCCATATACTCAATGTCACACCTGCATGTGGACGCTCGGGGAGCAAAGATATGTGTCTACCCTCATGCGGAGGTCGTGCAACGGTGAGTAGAAGGAGTAATCCTGGTCAGCAGGATGTTAAAACTGCCAGGTGTCTACTAGACTCTTGCTCTGTGACCAAGAAAGGGTCTGCTATGCAATTAAAATCTCCCCCACTTAGGGCAGGGCCAAAACCCTTTACATCTCATTTAAGAATTTTGTCTGCTCAATGCTGGAGGTGTAAATATTAACTATTGTGAGGAGTTTCCCCCCAAATACCCACGCAGCACTGCATATCTCCCCTCCTTGTCCACTCTTTCCCCCAGTACCTGAAACTGTACCTCTGTGTGGACCAAGATCAGCACCCCTTGCACAAAGGATGAATATGTGGTATGCATGGGGCCTCCATGTCCCTCCCTCTGTGGCAGTGATATGTATGTTCTGCAGGAGAGCAGTGTGGGCACCCTGCCTCTTAAGATAGGCCTGGACTTTGTGTCATTTGGCCACAATATTGAGCCCACACACTTTCCAGGAGATCACCTTACAGTCAAGTAGCATGCAGGCCACTGCAATCCACAAGCCCCGGTGATATGTCCGAGTTCGGGGCCTCCCATGGCCACCTTGTCCCATCCTCACACTCTTTCAGACACACCCACAGACACAAGAAACTAAGTCTCCCATTCCGAGCACAGACAGAAAACAGTCCCACCATCCAAACTCTAATAAACCAGAATAACAAAAAACGAAATAATTGGGTGCGTAATCAACAATGGGGTTGTGGTGGTCACCAAGGGACGGAGGGCCCCAGGCCACCGAACCCACTCCGGCCATACAAGGACAAGTCATGCCCGCAGAGAAACGGTGAAGACCTGGACTTTCATGTTACATAAAGCAAAGCATAATTAAACAAGGTGAGCCCAGCCCAAGAACCCACCCCCCAACACAAATACCAAGTAGTAGTGTCCATGGCTGGTGCAGCATCATCAACCCAGGCCATTGGCCTCTTGAGCTGGGGATGTTCAGCAGCTCTAGTTCAGAGGATGGATATATTGTGGAATTGGAGGGTGTATTTGGGTCTGAGGCTTGTGAACCTGCTCTGTGGTCGAAAGAACTGAGCTCAGAGCCAGTCCTCCTCAGATTCGTCACTGCTGCCACTACACATAGTTGACCCTCCAGAGCCTATTCTCGGGAGGGGCCACTGGGGGACATAAGGTTGGGATGAGGTCCTTTCCACTGACGCTTCCAAGGGTGCCCAGGCACGCCAGGCACCTCCAAGTTCCTTGAGTGAGTGTCGATCCACCTCCAAAGATTGTTTGGGTCTGTGAAGTCTGTTTGGGTCTGTGGAGAAGTGTGTTCCATTATTCCCAGGACCTTTAATTTGGCTCTAAAAAGCATGGCATATGACACCACACCTGTCGAAACCTCACCTTAGCAGCCACAACAGAAGTGCACCGTCACTGGACCGCTGGTGTGAAGTCTCGAAACACCATGACTATATAATTGTCCACAAATATGTCCTCCTTGTTTCAGGCCATTTGGAAGATATGCGTCCTATCCCGGTAATGCAGCAGCAGGGCAACCAGTGAGCGTGGTGAAGCACCTGGCTGTGAGGGATTGATGGCACCCTATGCGCTCTGTCCAGCACAAAAAAATGTGAAAGTCCCTCAGGCGCCACCTGCAAGTGGAGCCAGCCTTCCAATAATGAAACTATGTTCTGTCCCTCCACTCTTTACGGTATCCTCGCAAGGCATATGTTATTTTGCGGGCTCTCCCTTTGGTGTCCTGTACTCTGAGCTCCAAAAGGTGAATGTGCTCCATTGCCTCGTCATTTATTTAGTGAGGCTCCCTTCCACCATCTGTTGTATGTCAGCCACAACGCACTGGATGGTCACCAAACGCTCAGATGGTTTGCTGTGGTAATGCCTAAGAATGTCACAGTCTACCACCACAGTGTCTAATATGTGTTTCTGGGCCTCCCTGGAGTCGTTTATGGCCACCAAGATGGTTTTGAGAGCTGGGGATGAGGCATTAAGAGCGCTGCTCTGGCCGGCAGCTGGGGCAGTAGTACAGATAGACCCCTAGGAGGTCGACCGGCACCCTCGGGTCCCTTGACTCCGTTGGTGCGACCCATCCCCCTGGCACTACCAGATCCGAGTGAGAAGAGGCCAGGTACTCTAAGGCACCCACAGCGGGATGAAAAGCAATTGAGCAATGTGTTTCCAGGAGATGATGTTCCAGTAGTCACACAAGGTTCAGGCCCAGGTGGCAGTGTCTCCAGTTCTCTAAAGGATAGGGTGGTTATCAGCGTTATACACCCAGTCCTGAAGTGGGGAAAAGTAGGGGCTGTAGGCCCCCCCTAGGGACTGAAATTCAGTAGCCTGCACACTGGGTGCCCCAGAGAACGCCAAATCATTTGTACCATCTCCAGTAACAGGCCAGATGCCCCGTGGATCGCGCCAACCCAAAGCAGGGGGTACAGATAGGGGCTGCTTGTCAAAATCCAATGTATATGCAGTAGAGGTCACAGCTGGGGTTGTGTGTCCTCTATGCACAGGTTGTAGGCCATAAATGCCCCCTATGCTCCTTCACTGTCAATGAAGGAGGGATGGGCTGCCCATCAGATGCCCCCATGTGGGCCGCATCCTGCAAGCAGGGCTCACCCACTCACCGCTCCGCCAGAGGCCCCAGGGGGATTTGCTAGAATTGCTGAATTTCGACCCAGGTGCTTCTCAGGTCGTATATGTCACTGGGCTGCCAGTCAAGGCGGCAAAGCCACTGCACTCCTCTCCCTGTCAGCTCAGCAGGCCGCTCTAGGCCACAGAGTCAGTTGTCCCCTTCATGGCTCCCAGGTGAGGCCTCATCTGTGTGGCCATGTTGGTCCGCAGAACCCGCTGCCACATTCGCGGCCTTTGAGCAGGGCCTCCTCTGTGTGGTCGCTCCAATCTGCGGCTGGCCGATGAGGTGCTGAGCCCCTGACAAGAACGTGGTGTCACATTCTCTTGGCCCCTGTCGCTGAGCCCAGCACCCAATAATCCTCTGCTGGTTCCCTTAGACCTCAGCTGCTTGTGCCGCTATTTTGGCAGGTCGTGCGGTCGTAACGCAGCCTGTAACCGTAATGACCATCCTGCCCTCCTCTCTGTGTTGCTTCCGATGTCACAGATGTCTGAGCGCAGTCACAGGGTACTGCAACTCTCCAGAAGGGCACCTTTGGGCCGTGTTATGTGTGGATTAAGCTGAATTAGTTTCACGGCCACAGGAGCTCACTGCTGGTACGTCCTACTCCATCATCTCTCAGGGCATGCCCCCAAACATTTTGGCCCCAGCTTCAGGCTAATCTAGTGTGTGTGCAAAGTCCTAGGCCTGCCCCTTAACCTAAATGAGGTCCTGGACTTGTCTTGTAAACTGGAGGGACAGCCCAAGCATGTCCTCACTTACAGATGGTGGGCAACTCTTCCTTTCGTGGGTTTAGCCAATACAGTTGTAGAGGCAGCATACCATGTTTTGTGAATCAGTAGATGTGACGAGACCTTTTTATCTGGGATACTAAAATGGAGGCCTACTGGCTCACTCATGTAATGCTTCACTTCTACACGCTTACACAAATGTTAGCACCAACGTCCCAAGTGTATGTTGTGCATGTTTGTGAATGTAGCCCGTGAGGCACATACATGTTGTGAACAAGTGACCAAGAGTAATAGAGGCTGTGGGATCTATTTTGACTATGCTTTGCCTGGCCTTTTGCACAAGTTGGAGGCTAGGTTGTTTTCCCACACTCAAACGTATTGTTGACATTTCTGAAACTAGAAGGAGGCGACCAAGACACTAAAGTGAGTGAAGAAGAGACAAGGCTCCTTTAGATATTCAAAGAGGCCTTTTGCTGAGCAAGGAACTGCAGATTAGTCTTCGTGAATCGCCATTTGTTGGATGGTAGGGGTGAAGAGTGGGACTGCAAGCTTTGATGTGCAAGGTGAAGGTATCTCTTTAGGTAAGGCCCAGCCTTTTGTCTTTACCTGATTATGCTTTCAGTTGGCGGAAGACAGACAGGTGCAGAAACCTCAAAATCTCGTAGTGCCTCTTTTGTGGATGCTCCAGGCAAGAGATAACCCTGTTTTAAGAAGCATCATTCTACACTCATGTCCCTGCCGGACATAGTGTTGTCATCAATGATGTATTTTCAGATGTTGCAGTGATACCATTAAAGCTGTCATAGAACATGCTATTAATGAGGTAATTAGCAGTGTATGGTCAGGGTGTGAGTTATAGTTACTACAGGGCACAAGCTATAGTTAATAGAGATAAAGGTAACTGATGAATTTCAGTGTTTTTTAGGTTCAAACGTTACGTTGTCACTGACCTTTTCACCTAACTCAAACGTCACTTTAAACTTTGTTTTTTTCTGTGAATTTCTAGTTTTTTTTGCGTAAAGTAATATTTTATTACCACAGGTAAAGCCAGCCCCATGCTGCACATGCCCGGTGTGGGGTTCACTCTAATGCCATATAAAAAGTGGGCCCATTGGCTTTATTAAGGGGTGAGCATATCAATATATATAAAGCAGACATATCATCTTTATCCAAAAATCATCAATAATTTTAATGAAGTATATATTTCAGCAATTCACCGAATGCAATTTATGATAATCGTAATTACTCTAAAAATGTTCAATAAAGGTTTAAAAAAAAGTCAACATGTCTGTGAGTCTTTCTTTTTAACATTATTTTTATGACTGCATTTTGTGGGCAGAAAAATGTTAAAAGAAAGATTCACAGACATGTTTTTAAAAACAAACAAATAAATAAAATCAACATTTGCCTGAGTCTTCCTTTTAACATTTTTCAGCTTAGTACATCATAAAAATCATAAAAACCTAGTAATCATAAAAACGACCACCAGAGAGCCTTGCTCTTCAACTATATGGTAAGTTCTCCCGGGGTCATGGATTTAATGATCTAGGGCACTTACTGATTTTGTTAATGTTGCTGGAGGACTGTGTCACTCCCTGTAGTCCGCCACAACATGAGAAAAAGTGTTTGATGGTGCCCCTGCCTCTTGAAGGGTCACCACAAGCAAAAAAATAATGTATAATAAATTTCCTTAGGGCACATGGAGGCTTATGGAGAGGGGTCACTTGCACCTCTCTCCTGTAATTTAATTTTTATCCCCCTTTACTGTCCCATGGATGGGGGTTATGCACCTCCTCCCCTGGGCCTTTTAGAGGCCCACGGAAGAGGGCTGTGTGTCGCCCCTCGCCTCTACTTTTATGTTTCAAGGCCCTTAGAGGCTTTGGGAGGGGGGGGGCAAGTGCCCCTCTCCCCCTCAATTTAAATAGCAGACCTTTGGGGATAGGGTCCCTGTGGCTGAATTTGGCTCAGGAAGCAGGGCCTCATGCACGCTACCATCCACACATAATTAAATGTTGACCCCCAGACCCTGGCCCACCCCGTGGGTCATTTTAATTTTTAAATGGTGGCTGGCATTTTGTTTTTTTCCCCCTGCAATCCCACTGGAGTACAGCAGAATCATGGAAAAAATATTTTTTCATTTTTGCCCTTTTAGGGGGTTGAGGGTCCCTCTGTGGTCCCTCTTCAAGGGCTAGTGGGGCAGGGTCTCCCTACTCTGTCCACTTATATGTTATATCGACAGGGGACTAAGTCCCCGCGTCCTGTCATGGCTGCTGCAACATTTTTCTTCATGTTGCAGCCAGCCAATCAGACGGCTCACTCCTCCCTGAGAAGCGAGATGGCTCAAGGGAAAAAAGCCCCTTTGGGCAATCAGAACACTTTATTTTTAGAAGTTAAGCTCACAGAACTCTCGCGAAAGTCCTTCGAACCCAACCAGTGGCTAGTAGGTAGTTCTAGTTAGGGCCTAGTTTCATAGGAAAAACATTTTTTACTTCGCTAATAACTTTAGCGTCGTTTGACAAACCTTCATGGCATTTTCTAAACTAGTTTGCCACTCACTTTGGCTGCTGTCTTGAAAGTTTTGGGGTTATTTGTCAAGCGGGGGCTGAGAAAAAGGGGGGGTCCCAAATCGCATTTTCCCCATGCAATTTCCCATAGGGATTTTAGATACAACTACAGTCCGAACCACTGGTGGATTTACACCAAATTTGGCAGAAAGCTAAATCTTGGTCCAGAAAGAGTGCCTTTTGTAATCTGGTGCAAATCCGTTCAGTAGTTTTGAAGTTATTAAAGGAAAAACAAAAATAGATATCTTGCGACACAGATCCACTGTGGATCTTTCGCGTATCCGGGTGGATTTGCAGATCCACGCACCAATAGCAATGGTGTGATTGGCTGGCCACAACTTCAAAGGAATAACTCACGCCCTCGCCATTCACTGCTAAATATCCCACATATTACGTCACTCAAGACATCTTCTATGATATTATTGATAATATCACTGCAACATTTGCAGGGAACCTATTGATATATATATATATACATATATATTTATTATTTTTTCCATAAATGAGGCATTTTTCTTTGCTAATATCTTTGACCAATCTTCACAAAATAACAAAACTTTTTTTTTTTTTTAATTGACCATAGTCCCTTCCAGGAAAGCTTCGGAGTGATCTGTCAAGTGAGGGATGAGGAAAAAGAGGATCCCAAAGGCAAATTTCTCCATGCATTTTCCATAGACATCTTTGGGCAGCTCTACCTCAAAAACTACTTAACAGAATGACATTAAATTTGGCAGGAAGCTAGATCTTGGTCTTTGGATTGTGCTTTTTGGTGTAAATCTGTTCAGTAGTTTTTGAAAAATTAAAGTTAAAAAATATTTGTATATCTGGACCGTTGGGTTTGAGGAGCTCTTGTGGGCTTTGTAAACGCCGGTGTCCACATCTCCTAGGCACTGATTGGTTAAGAACGGGGGAAGAGGGGCATGGGGCCCCCTCCCTGAGTCTTAATAGCCCCTGGGAACTCCTTCCCCCAGGGCCAAAGTCGTGTGTAAAGGGAGGGGGTACATAGCCCCTTCCCTGGGCTATAAAAAGCCCCAGGGACCCCATCCTCCGGGGCCACCTCAAGTACTCTGTACTGGGGAGTCCATCCCTGGGACAGAGTAGTTTCCTTACTACTTTACTGCAGCAGCTAGACATGTGTTTGCTCCTGCCTTCCGGGAGCATTTTTAACTCTCAATCCAGACAGGAGCAAACGTGCCTTCCCTGCCTGCAGCAGCATGGGCAGGGAAGGCATGTCTGCTCCTGTCGGCTGGGAGCATACATCTGTTTTTCTGCCCACACTCCTGTGGGAAGGAAACCACATATTGAACCTTTCCAGAGGAAGCATGCATAAAATATCTGCTTCCCTCGAGATGGGAACAATGCTGGCCCCTGCACCATGCATGGGTTTGGCTGGGGCTGCTGGGGCATCCACCTATAATTTAGAAATGCCCTGGGTGATGGGGTCCCTGATGCCATAATAGGCCTGGGAGGAGGGGTCATGGCCCCACTCCCCTTAATAATAACATGCGGTTCCAGGGGATGAGGTCTCCGGGGCCTAATAAGTCTTGTGGAGGGGCTGCATGGCCCCCCTCCCATTTTTTATGCAATTTGGCCCCTGGGCATGGGGTACCTGGGGCCAAATAATGCCCGAGGAGGGGGCTGTGTGGCCCCTCGTCTTTGTAATGGAATTTGGCCCCAGGGATTGGGTTCCCCAGGGTTAGTATGCCTCTGGGAGGAGGGTCCTCAATCCCCTCACCCCTTAGAATTAAGTCTCAGGGGATGGTGTCCCCGGAGCCTAATAAAGCTTAGGGTGGGGGACCACATAGCCCCTCCCCCTTTTTAATTGAATTTTGCCTTGGGGTGGACATATGATCTGGCTGAAAGCCATTTGAGATGTCATCAGTGGTGTCTCAAATTATGTCATAGAGCATGTCATGAGTGAGGTAATATGCAAGGTTATAAGCAATGCATGGCGCAAGTTACAGTTAGCTCTACTAACTATGTAGTGTGAATTACAGTGTTTTTAAAGTTCAAAACATTATGTTGGCTCTGACATATTCACCTAATTATGGAAAAGGCATCTGTGTGGTAAAGGCGTGCATTGTATTGGTATACATCCATTTGAAAGTAGAGCCATCCCACACCAGTTCTGAAAATGCAGGCAGTGGGTACACATCTCTTGTCTGCTTTTGCTGTATAATGTGTGACCCCACTTGTTGTTCCAATTCCAACATCTCTATTGTCAAGTAAGCAAGTGTTCTGCAGAGTATTCAGAGTGCTGCTGTGCATCTAAAATGTGTGTTTTCTCCGAGGTGAAGGGACATTACTTGAGTCTGACTCAGTATGCTTGCCCTAGAAGCCAGTCAGACATCTGTGACGGAGAAGGAGGCTCCTAAACCCTAAAGCAGTGACTTTCCAGCAGGTGGGAGGTTCAGAGGATACCCAATACTGGTGGAACTTCAAGAAGAGGGGTGACTGCAGAGAGCAATCTGAATACCCTGGTGCCTGCTGGACAATTCTCTCTCAAAGTTGTACCTGACAGGAACTGAGACAACTTGTCCTAAGATTGCTGAAGCTCAGTCATGGCTAAGATCTGATTCCAAGGCGGCCTGTGCCTGGCTGTGCTGCCCAGAAGAAGATCATCCTGTGAATGGCCATATTGTCTAGAACATCACCCTGTACATGGCCATAATACCCAGAAGAGGCTCCGTCTGTATCGGACCATATTGCCCAGATGATTGCCTTGCTTGTGCCTTTGTTGTCCAGAAGGAGATCTGCCTGTGCATGGCTGCCTCACCAGAAGGCGATCAGCCTTTGCTTGACCGCACCAGTGCGGGAGAACCTGCCCATGCCCTGTTCCTCATCGAAATCAACCCTTCTGTGGGGATTGCTGTCTCTGCCTGCTCTAGCACTGCCAGTGCCGAACAGAGACATGGTGAGCCAGGACTACTGAAGCCGCATCTACCAGGAGGGCGCTAGCAGCGAGCAAGGAGGCCAAAAATGAAGCTGCCAATGAGAAGTTGGCACACAGAGATGAAGCAGGACGGCTGCCCAAACGGACTGTTCTACCATAGGTGAAAAGAAATGAGCAACCAAACTGCACAGGAATTAAAACTTTTGAAATGTGAGAGACTGAGCGGAAATACCTTAATCGGAGTGATATAAATCTGAGCCATAATCATTTTATTGCACCTCTTCGCAGGTGGAAGTTCCTAGACCACAAGGCAGGGAGAGATATGAGATAAAGGCGCAGCTCTAGCAAACAGCACCTAGGACATTAAGGGCCTGATTTAGATATTGCCGAACAGTTATTCTGTCACAACAGTGACAGATATCCCATCCCCTGAAATCTAAATCCTACACCATCCTATGGGATTTAGATTTTGGCAGACAGGATATCCGCCACCGTTGTGGCAGAGTAACTCGCCCATCAATATCTAAATCAGGCCCTAAGTTGTGCTTTGCTCATGTCTGTGTGTAGTATTCCATTCTGATGTACATTAAAATACTTTTCTTTCTTGAAAGTCAAACACTGTGTTGGACATTTAGTTATTGGGCAGATGTGTTGAGACCTAAACTGGAGCAACCGCTAAATTACATCACTGAGAAGCATGTGACTGCTCACCATTGTGTGTCAGGCGCTGAAGGATTTCTAATTGGTCAAGTATGCAGGAGGGACCCTGTGACATCCGTGGCAAATGACCGCAAGCCCCTCCAATGGAGTCTGATAGCATACTTTTCTCGTTCATCCAATAAGTCGTGGTACTCACACGATAAAAATAGGTTAAATAGCTTAAGAGTTCTAAGTCGAACTAGACTGGCACATGATGCCTCTCTTTGCACAATTTTGTTTCCTAAACACTGCTCCAAATTCCTTTACCTCAACCAGTGGAACAGGATCTGTAATTGCCTCTTAAACTACTGCTGATTTTGCTTGCCTCCTTTATAGTGATCCAGTAAAGGTGTATAGAGCACTCTAGACCAGTGGTTCCCAACCTTTTGATTTCTGTGGACCTCCACTTTAACATTAATGGAACCCAGGGACCCCCACTGAATCATGGGATTCCGGGGACCCCCGCCTTCTGAGTCCATTACTGGAAGCTGGGGACCTAATTTGTCAATATTTGTTAATATTTTTCAATTTTCTAGGCTCTCGCGGACCCCCTGAGAAAGCTTCGCGGACCCCCAGGGGTCCCCGGACCACAGGTTGGGAAACACTGCTCTAGACTATAACTGAAGATTCAAGTACAAAGCCTGCTGTTAAAGATATTCATCCAACTCTTGGAAGTACACACTAGCAACTAATATTTAAATACCGAATGGCGTACCAGTGTCGAGTTCACTTACCAATTTTCACAAAACTTGAAAATTTGCCAGATGACAATTATTACTGATATTCATTTCAACCTGTGCCAAAATGTTAGACAATGAATACAAAATGTAGCAATTTATTCAAGCACATACCATGCTGCAGTCCACCAGGGCTATGCCACCCCGCGAACTTCCAAATCAGGAGGACGGCTGATGGACGATACAAAGTCTGCTTAATGTTGGTGAAATGAGGTAGGTAATTATCTTGGTGGATTATACAATGTGTAGCAGGCAATTCTGATGATGAGAATACGTATTCACCAACCTGCCTGTAGCAGTAGCGCATACAGTCTTTTCTTATACGGCAGCACACGTCTTTAGAATGAGGAAAATGCTCCAAATTGCCACTTAATATCTACCAATGCTATTAATGACATATTATGTAATTCAACTTTAAGACCGACGTGCCTCTGCAATGAGACACAGATAAATTACAAATGGCATTGGGAACATGCAATACTATAATAGAAAGCTCAGTATTATGTCAAAACACATTTTTGTAAACAGTGTTAGACATTGAATATAACAATAACCTTAAAGTCTGATGTAGTTTTTCAAAGTAGGAATAAGACTGACCTGTTTGGCGGATAACCACAGATCCTATCAGTGCAGCTTCTTCGTATTTTTGGACATCTTTCAAGATCTTCTCTGCCATCTCCTTCTGTACTATCAGGATGGCACCAATTCCACAATTGAAACTTTGCAGCATTTCTTCCTCTGAGAAGTCTCCTTGTTTTTGCAACCAACAGAAGATTTCGGGAATCTTCCAGCAATGTGCATCTAAATAAAAGTTAATGTGTCAGCAGACACAATGATTCTTGACATCAGTATATGTAGAACAGGATGCAGTTACGGTAGACACGTGACCCTGTTGTCAGGCACACTATTTGCTGACCTGGGCTTTAACGTATTAACCTAATGCATTTTGGGGATTGTGACGGTTTCTGCTTTCAATGATCTAATCTGACTAATGTACTTGGTAGCAATAATTTTAGTTGAAATGCTCTGGACTGGACACAGTAGGGGTCATTACGAGTCTGGCGGTCTCTAGACCGCCAGACTCGCAGATGGCGGTCCGAGTGCCACATTACAAATCTGGTGTTCGGGCTACCATGGCACCGCCAGCTCCGACAGGATCAGAGATCCCAGCAGTCTGGAGGTAGTGGTGGTCCTAATCCATTAGGCCAGCGCTGCAAGCAGTGGATTACAACACCCTTCTACACCAGCGGTTTCATGGCGGTACCACTGCCATGAAAATGCTGGCGTAAAATCGGTGCATGCGGGCCCCTGCACTGCCCATGAACTTGGCGTAAGCAGTGTAGGGGCTCCCTGCTGAACATTGCAAGGGTGCTGGTGCAATCTGCGGGCTACAGCATTGCCGCCGGCTCGATTACGAGCCGGGGGCAATGCTATAGCCTGTTTCCAGCCAGGCTGGCCAACAGAAACCAGGGTTTCTGTCCGCCAGCCTAGCTGGAAACTCTTAATGGGGCCGGCGGGGAGGTTGCCGCCACACAGACTACCTCCCCACCGGAAGTTCAGCGGACAGTGAAAACCGTACATCAAACTCGTAATGACCCCCAGTGCCTGTGAACACATGGAGCTAGGTATTTATTATAGTTGATGTCCATTGTCCTTTCATAACGTCTAATTAATCTGCTGATAAATGTATGTAAACATATCACTCATGGGATAGGATGTCTTCACATGACAGAAGGTGTGTGTTGTACTAGAAGAAGACTCTGTGCCAGATTTATCATTATTTCACGGAACACAATGCAGCAAGACACCTTGCAGCTCTGTGTGAAAAGGAGTGGGCAAGGAATACACCATATTTAATATTACATGGCACACTCATTTTACAAAATAAACTTTTTATTGAAAGCATGCCAAAAGACAGGTAGACAGCAGATTGCTAAACAGACAGTACAATCAAATGAATAAGCTTCACAGATCACAAGACAATCAACAAGGCTCCCCCCCTCCTTCCCAACCATTTAGTCAACATTTGTGGACAATCCAAGTAGGCCTTGCAGAGTTCCACACCGGCCAGAGGAAACAGTAATTGCAGATTATATGGCACATTCTTGTCCTCTCCTTGCTTGCGCTGGCTCAGAATGTGCTGCCCTGCACCAACGCAGGCACCCTTGCGCCTTGGAGCTGCTTGCGTTGTAGGCAGGATTGTTTTTGTGCAGGAAAGGGCACCTTCCTGCACAAAATCAATCCTCGGGGCATGCTCCTCTTTCCAAGTGTGCTGAAGAATGATATGATATATTTCTCCTCGTCATGGCTCTCCTACAACGGAGCAGGATTTTGACGCATTTCCAGGTTTGCCTTTCTTGGTAAATCTGGGAATGCACCAGAATCCATGAGTGGATGCATGGAAACATCCATGCTATACCCCTGGAGCACCTTCCCAGGGCAGAGTGAGGCAAGGCAGCAGCTTGCGTTGTCTTGCGTTACTCCAGATCTACCAAGCCATACAGGGCCTCGTAAAGTGGTCTTGTGTGGCTTGGTAAATCTCATTCTATGTTTTCTGTCACCCTGCATCACTTTGCGTGGCACAAGGGTGTGACGCATAACCTTGACAAATTTGGCCCTCCTAATTTTGGTACCCAAAGAGCCCAGACTGTCGCCTTAAGCAATTTCTCTGTGACTGCGTTGTCTTTAAAATACACAAATGCTCAATATCCCTGCTGTTTCAACCTAGCAATTGTTAAGTTGCTGCCTTTCTCAGAGGCAAATGTGGATATGTCCAAACTGGCTCTTACTGTATGCAGGGAAAATCATTATCATACTGTTTGGTATTCACCGGAGCAAGATCAGAGACCTCTGTCTGTCTTTTTCAAAGTGATGAAATGAGAAAGATGGATAACAATCTGCCCACTTACTTGGACAATAACCTAAATCTCCAGGACCATGGTTAAGGGTGGATTGTTTCAGCTACAATTATTTAAGATCACCATGCTTTAGCTGTAGGGACCATGACCAACTCAGGGATTGGCTATTTCTATAGTGCCTATGCAAGACTGCCTGCTACAATGCTACACGGTGTTCAAAAACAAAGAGAGAGTTCCTCTTTGAGACATGCTGCAGGGAATTTGAAAGTTGGGCTAAGGTGCAAAGAAGCGACAATCATGATTGAAGCTGTGCCTGAGTTTTGACAGGCCTAAACAATCTGACCCACAGAAGCGACCTAGTTTCAATAAGAATACTTTGTCTTACTGTTCGTAGTGTGGCCTAAAAGCGAAACTTTCCCGACAGGAAGTCCTTGTGACAAATGCAAACGAGATAACCAAATAACAAAAAGACTGTAAATGTGAGGAACTTAAATGCCCAAATTAAGTTAGAGAAAAGATACAGGTTTTCATACAATTATATATGTCGTGCATACAGGAAAATGGATAAACGTTGAACAAAGCTACAAGGTAAAATACTATAATTTACCACAGAATTAAATTGGGGCTGAAATAGTCCAAAGTCATTCAGTGCACTTATGTTCAGTTTGAACCACTGGGCAGTGTAGAATCACATGAACTGGTGCAAAATCTAACGCTGCAGGCTTTGGAGCCGGGCGCTTGCGCTGTTGAATTCCCAATTCACAGGCGTAAGTCGCTTGGAGGTGACCAGGGAAGGCAGTGTGATGGAGTTAAGCTTACATTGTGAAGCGGCTTATTGGCATTGAAGATCTAGTATGGGGTGTCAAAGAACACACAAAACTACAGAGGGCTGCTGGATGGAGTGCTGTTGAGCACAAGTGCAGAAGGGAAGAACACTCTGGGAATATGGTAGTGATGAGTGCAAGTCTGTGCCTGATTGAAGGCCCCTCGGTGGCTGAATGAAAGTTCAGCAGATGCTGCTTGAATTACCTGCGGCTCATCACAGAGAGTCCCTGCCGGTGAAAGATTAAAATTAAGAATAGGTTGCTAATTCAGTTGCAGGTGTTTCTGGCTGGTTGAATCCAGACCCCCTTATTCAGTCTCCCTGAGAAACAGCTTCCTCTTCTCTCAGGCTATTCTAGACTCAGCAGCACTCCGATTTCCTTGAGCAAGATTCCCCCAAGAGACAAATCTCCTTCTGCACTCAGGTTCTTCTAATCATCCGGTCTTGCAGAGAGTTCCACCAGCAGGCATATTCTTCTTAGGAGATGATACAGGCTGGCCTCTGAGCTCAGTAGGCAAATGGCTCCACCAACTTTGGGGGCAAATGCTGTAAGTATAAGTACAGGTCAGAAGTAGGAACGCCTTCGCAAAGTGTCTAGCAAGGACGCAGGGACTTTTGCAGGCAGAAACGTCTTCCTTCTTCTTCAAATCCAAGCAGGTTATATCCTTGTTGTGGCTCAAGCATGAGTTTTTAAAGAGTTGATCAGGATTGTCATTGCTAGTGGCCCCTAATCCAATCTCAAATAAACTTCCACACTTCCTACTCCTACTTTTGTAACAGGATGAGGAGTTTCATGCTCTGAGAAGATGATTTGTGGAAAAATATTTCCCACAGCCCTCTACACTAAATGTTCAACGTGGCAGTACCATGGTGTAGCTTTGAGAACCTCTTCTTCCCTCCACCGATGTCCTGTCAATTCTGCCTCATGAATTAGAAATCTATTCTCCTTGCTAGAACAGGACTAAGGCCTCCCACAGCAAGAGGTTACATGAAAGTCCTGACTTTGCCTGGCCTCTGAACAGATGGTGAAATAATTTGTTCCATTCAATACCAAATGTATCACTAAGAAAAGCTTGGAATAACCCCTCCCTCATCTTCTGTGTATTGTGGGTTGGTCATGGGGACCATTTTGCTGGACAGCAGTATGAGTAAAGGTTGTTGATCTCACCCAAACAGAAATGCGTAGCTAAAGAAAATCAATGCTCTCGGTTTAAGCAGATATTTCCTACCCCAACACAAATATAAGCATGCCTGGTAACTGAACTATACTTTCAGCAATGGCCTTTTCAGGCCTAGCTACATATTTGCTCATCCGTGCTCAGCACAAGCTTTGTGGACCCCCGTGGGGGGGGACCAAAACAAAAACGTACCTTTTTCCCACGCCGCTCCATCTGAACTGCTCTGTCGTTGCAGACACAGACTCCCAGCCTGCCCTGCAGCCAATCCTGATGCTGCTCAAAGCAGCGTTAGGATAGGATGGGGGCACGCCCAAGCAGACTGGGAGCATGTACATGCTCTCTCTAGCCTGGCAACACAGTGCCAGGTTAGAGAGACCACAGTGTGCATGTATGTTTGGCTGGCCTGAGACGGCTGGCCAAACATACTTGCGCACTAAGGGGGGAGGGGTGGCTGTGCACTCCCCCTCCGTCCATGTCACGCCCGTGGCACTGCCCACTTTTATAGTAAAAACATAATAAACTAAGTTTATTATGTTTTTACTATAAATGTTTTGTAGCTCCTGCTGCTGGCGGGGGCGATGCTCCTCCGCCCTAGCGGACGAGCCGTCCCTGCAACGATATCCTTATCTTTCTTAAATCTCTTGGCTTTGTAAAACACACACACATTTTCGATTCACGTTTCATCGAATATTGTACCCAATTGAAGAGTGTGCCAGAAAACTAACTCAAGAAGAGGGTATGGAGCTAAGCTATCTAACAGGTGGGGCAGAATAATTAATACCACTGGTGGGTGGTGGCATGCAAAAACTAATATACTTTATGCTGCAAAAGATACTTTATTGGGCTGGCACAGCATTTGTGTCCTTGTAACTGTTGCCTCCCACATGAAAAACACCATTCCTATCTCATACCATTCCTTCTTTATTTCACTAGTGTCTCTTCTTTGGTTTATTACTCAAAGATGCAGCCTACAGCTGCTAAGCATCACTGTCTCCATTTGGAACACAAAAAATGTTGAGTGAGAGTTTTGAACCACAAAAATGACTGCCCTGTTTATATGCATTGCACATCTGTAGAGTTATGCAATGGGAGGCATCCGAGGACATGATGGTTGATGCAAGTATATTACGTGGCTACATACATTGGCACTGCCAATGCTATGGTCATAGAGCCATCGTTTATGGAGCATAAACTAAGTCGGATGGGGTTGGAGCTGCTCTGTATTGTCCACCGTCAATCACTTGTGAAGTCAGATATGGGAAATGACGAAGGCAAAGTACCAGCTGGACCAAGCTGAAGGGGCACCATGCACAGTATGGACTGCACTGTAGAGTGGGCAGCCTGCTGGTCATCCCAGGTATCAAAAGCCTGTAAAGGCAGAGAACAGAAACTGCTGAAAGCAAAGTGCCATGTTAGGATGCAGGGAGCTCAGCATCCAGTTGAAAGGTAAAGCGAAGCGGGCTCTTTGAGAGAGGTGAAAGGAGGAAAGGATAGCTGCATGGAACGAAGCACAGATGGAAAGAAACTGAAAGCCTTGCTAGGATAATCCAGGTTGTTCGCAACTCAAAGGAGTGAATTCAATGCACGCAAACACATTTTCAAAGAGTATCAAATAGTATGGATGAACAAGCAAAAGGCAAATGCCCTCATTACAACATCCTCATTACCTCCAGTGGGATCAAAGTCAATGATTCCAGCTGGAAGCTCCCGTGATCTTCTGTGGATTACGGATTAAAGCCCACAGAATGGGGAATAACCTGCAGACCTGGATTTACTTGGTCTTTGGTTCTGGAGATTTTAATGCTGATATTTACGCATGATCAATGTAGGTACTAAAACTCCAGTGGGGTGCCATGACAGATCAAGGGGATGTGGGACAGAGGACGGGGTTGTGCGGGTGGGGTTGAGGGGAGTTGGGGTTAGGGGAGGCTTGGAAGTCTCTGTGGGGGGTGCATTGTCTGCCCACCCCATGGTGAAGGAGCGGGAAGGCATCGGATGGGCTGTCCCATGGTCTGCAGGCCTGTCTCAGTCTCTCCCCCTATTACTTCAGTGAATGTGAATCTGCGTCTGATAAAACTGGGTCTCTGTTGTTTCTAGATTTATTAATTTGAGTTCTGGAAACAATCGACAGCTTGCAGTTTCCAAAACAGTATCATCCGAGAGTACTGCTGCGGGCAACTTGTAGTGAGAAGAAGAGCCTCCAGTCTGGCAGAATATCTAGGAGAAAAACAGAAGTACGATGTTGCACACAGTGATAGTCATACATGCTTGTAGGGCGTCTCCCGTACTTAACAGCCTTACTTCGTTTTCGTGCTGTTTTTCAACAAACACGCTGCCTGGTACACACTGAAACTAATCCACACCCCTGTTCTTCCCCTCACACTGATTGTCAGTTTTGTGATATAATGGTCTCTTACCATACAAGGTATGTGGTGCTGTGTACACATTTGAAACAAACTAAATAAAACTTGTGTAAATAAAATCTGGCTTCTGACATCATTTCCTTTTTGTCCTTACCTAATGCTACTCCGAGTGATGCTGGCACCACTTGGGAAACGCCATCGAGTAGGCCCCCGCCAGTGATATGGGCACATGCCTTCACTTGGCCTGTACGTACAACAGATAGCAGTGTTGTGCTGTATACCTTAGCAGGGGTAAGCAATAATTCTCCTGTGGAAAAAAAATGTAGTGTCAGTATACTGTTAATATTGAACTGTTGCCATGATACATCAGATATATTATGTTTCATTGCTGCACATGCTTGTGATTCTACAAACGAGCAGCCATGCCCTACCGAACCCTCTCCCTTGAGCTTGTACTTGTCCAATAACACAGAATCAGACAGAATCTACATCCCCACAGGTACCCCAGCCAATGTCACCGGAGAGGACGTGCCAGCACTATCCAGTCCCCCAACTGAAGAGGCCCACAGTGATGACAGCAACTCTGGTCTTCAAGATCTGGATGACCTACCTGGCCCATCAGGAACCACTGGACAGCCCAGGGTACTCAGGGAGAACTTGGCTGTATCCTTTTTGGGTGATATTATTATTCTCTTGTGTCCCAGGTCAGGGATACTGGTGTCTATAACTTGCTAATAATACTGCCTTTTTTATTTGGCAACTTAAGTTGCTGGGTAAAAGCACTGAAAGGGCACGCCCACTGGACGTTGAAGGAAACTAAAGCCAGATAAGCATCACAGGCAAGAAGAAAGAACTGCTGCATGATACAGAATAAGTTACCTACTACAGTACCTGGTTGGAAGGCAAGACAATATTATTGTTCTTTTTAATATGTTTGTTTTGCCATTGTGTGGCATATATTTAAATACATTTATATGATTTAGATGGAAGTGGGAAATGGGAATAGTAAATCTTACTGCTCCAAATCAAACACTTTTTCTACTGTTACAAAGACTGGAGTGAGATTAGTAAATCTGACCCCTCCGAAATCCCACACTTTCCCTACTGTTGCTTATATCAGAGTTTGCAGTAAATTTGACCCCTTCAAAGTCAAACACTTTTGTTACTTTTGCTCACGCTGGAGTGGGAATAATAAATCTGACCCCTCCAAAATCCAATACTTTTCCTACAGTTGCTCAGGAGTGGGAATAGTTAACCTGAGCCCTTTAAAATTAAACACTTTCCCTACCTTTGCTTATGCTGGAGTAGGAATGGTAAATCTGAACACTGCAGAGTCCAGCACTTTCTCTACTATTACTTAGTTCGGGGAAACAGCCTTTACAATGCTGCCTTTACCATGTTATGCCTTTACCATGCAGCTAAGTATTTGTGCCTTTACCGGTAAGTATTGATAAGATATGTATACATGACTGAAAAAAACAAAGGTTACAGGGACGTTATAGTTAGGTTCTGAATTTACACGCACAAACCATAGAAACTCAGCAGTTATAGTTATGGTTAGCACAACTAAGGTAACTATAACTCGCGCCCCCGCCATGCACAGTTTTCTCCTGAATTGTTTTTCTGCAAATGTTACATCGATATTATCAATTATGTCATGAGTGATGTAATATGTGGGGTAATTAGCAGGGCATGGTGCGTGCACGAGTTATAGTTATCTTAGGGCACAAGTTATAGTTACTTGAGCTAACCATAACTATAAATGCTGAATTTCTGTGATTTTGTGAGAGTAAACTATAAATTCCCTTTGGTCTTTTAAATGAATTTCTATGTTTATTTAATTCTGTTTCCTAACTATAACATACCTGTAATCTTTGGTTTTTTTTCAGTGAATTTCTATGTTCTTTTTTAACTTAAAGTAATTTAAATTACTATACGTTAATCGAACCACTGCTGCAGTCTGGGTCTGAGTGGGTGCATGAGTGTCTGAGTGTGTCTGTGAGTAGGTGTGTGAGTGTCTTTGTGGGTGTGTCAGTACCTGTGTGACTAAGTTGGCCACAAAGGAAGCTCACCTCACCTTTTATCCAACAACAGTCCACAGTTCTGCAAAAAATATATACCATAGTGGAGTTCTTTCTGCCTCGTTGGGTAAATATCCAGTATGTATTCTTCACTACAGCTGCATAATGGAGCACAAGGAAACGTCAACAGTGACCTTGTGTGCATTTTGGAAATATGATTGTTCCTGGTGTGTCTTTATTTAGAAATATGAAATCACATGAATCCTCCTATAGTGAAGCCAACAAGACTACAAAGACGTAAATCTCAACCAAAACAGGGTCCTTCCTCTTATCTATATGACATAAGTGCTTCTTTGTTTTGTGGAGATGTCCTCATATCCCTCAGCATCAAAAACAGGCCACCAAAACTGGCTGCAAATGCACTGGGGGCCCATGGTAAGCTGTCCATCATCCTGGAAAAAGGCAGGAAGACCTTTGCTTACTGGGGCCAGCAGGCGGAGCTTCCATGTGATTTGCACATTTGCATACTTATAGCAATTTAAAGGGAGAACTATGCACTCTGCTCTCACCAGGAGAGGACAAGAAATAACCTGCTCATAACAGTCACATGCAGATTGCGCTTCAATAGATCATAGATGTATTCACCTCCACAAAGGATTTCAGAGAGTTTTTCATTATGGAATTGCTGAGAAAACACACTTGTTTTGCCTTCGCCAACCCAGAAGTGAGAATCATTTCCCCTTTACAGAAGTGGAGCTGCAGCTGGGGCTCCTGCTATGTTTATATTTGTGAGTGCTTCCTGGTAAGGTTTAATTTCTTTGAAATGAGCTTCAGGGCCCTGGGAGCCCCCTGGGAGCCCCCTCCCCTGGGGCTTGGCCACCTCTTAATGTGGGGATTTCAGCCCCGGGCCCCATTTCTTGGGGCCCCTCCATGCCACCTGGGTGCCCTGGGCACCCAGTGTATACGATGGGGACCACAGTGGGAGCCTCAAGGCCAGGCAGTCCCAGTGAGTTCCATGCCTCCTGCGGGAGCCTGCACTGCTATTGCACCCAGGGACCTGCTAAACATGAAGCTACCTGTGTGTAAGAGCAATTGTTTAATCTCTTTCCCTGTCTGCATCTCTGCGGGCAGGGAAAGAGAGGAAACCTCCGCTTCCAGCAGGCGAGAGCACTTTGCCATCTCCTGCCCACTGGAAGCAGAGTGTTTGCTCTGACTGTTAAAGTTACCGCCAAGTCAGAGCAAACAACTATGTCCCAGGGGTGGGGGCACCCCAGGACATAACATCAGCCACACTGGGGGTAGCGGTCCCCAGGGCCATATATGGCTCCACGAGGGGGGCCACGCTGGCTCCCCTCCAATGTTTAAGTTAGGCCCAGGGAGTAGGTGGTCCCCTGGGCCGGGGGTCAGTGACGGACCTCCTTCATTATTCCCAAGATGGCTGGCAACACTTCCTGGTTGAAATATTGGCAGCCAATCATATCTCAGCACGAGATCAGGAGGATTTGCAGAGCCTTCGCGTCCCCATGTATACTAGTTTGATTTTTCTTTAATATCTGAAAAATTCCTGAATGGATTTACACCCAATAACTAAAAGGATGCTTTCTGGACCAACAGCTACCTTTCTCCCAAATTTGGTGTAATTCCATCCAGCGATTCGGGCTGCAGTTGTGGTAAAACAAAACATGGGAATTAACATGGGGAAAATATGTTTTGGGACCCCCCCCCCATTTTTTCTCAGCCCCCGCTTGACAGATGACCCCAAAACTTTTCAGACAGCAGCAGACGTCAACGTCAAAAGTTTTGGAAAAATTTTGTGAAGATTCATCAACAGGTGCCAAAGATATAGGCAAGTGAAGAAACACTTTTTCTTTACAAATTAGGTCCTAACTGTAGGAGGGTGGACTGGCTTGTAGTGAGTAACAAGGGGTACTTGCACCTTGCACCAGGCCCAGTTATCCCTTATTAGTGTATAGGGTGTCTAGCAGCTTAGGCTGATAGATAATGGTAGCTTAGCAGAGCAGCTTAGGCTGAACTAGGAGACGTGTGAAGCTACTACAATACCACTTAGTGTCATATGCACAATATCATAAGAAAACACAATACACAGTTATACTAAAAATAAAGGTACTTTATTTTTATGACAATATGCCAAAGTATCTCAGAGTGTACCCTCAGTGAGAGGATAGGAAATATACACAAGATATATATACACAATAGCAAAAATATGCAGTATAGTCTTAGAAAACAGTGCAAACAATGTATAGTTACAATAGGATGCAATGGGGACACATAGGGATAGGGGCAACACAAACCATATACTCCAAAAGTGGAATGCGAACCACGAATGGACCCCAAACCTATGTGACCTTGTAGAGGGTCGCTGGGACTATTAGAAAATAGTGAGAGTTAGAAAAATAACCCTCCCCAAGACCCTGAAAAGTGAGTGCAAAGTGCACTAAAGTTCCCCTAAGGACAAAGAAGTCGTGTTAGAGGAATAATGCCGGAAAGACACAAACCAACAATGCAACAACGATGGATTTCCAATCTAGGGTACCTGTGGAACAAGGGGACCAAGTCCAAAAGTCACAAGCAAGTCAGAGATGGGCATATGCCCAGGAAATGCCAGCTGTGGGTGCAAAGAAGCTTCTACTGGACAGAAGAAGCAGAGGTTTCTGCAGGAACGAAAAGGGCTAGAGACTTCCCCTTTGGTGGACGGATCCCTCTCGCCGTGGAGAGTCGTGCAGAAGTGTTTTCCTGCCAAAAGAACGCCAACAAGCCTTGCTAGTTACAAATAGTGCGGTTAGCATTTTTGGATGCTGCTGTGGCCCAGGAGAGACCAGGAGGTCGCAAATTGGACCAGGAGGTAGAGGGGACGTCGAGCAAGACAAGGAGCCCTCTTAGCAGCAGGTAGCACCCGGAGAAGTGCCAGAAACAGGCACTACGAGGATGCATGAAACGCTGCTCACCCGAAGTTACACAAAGGAGTCGCCGGAGACCAACTTAGAAAGTCGTGCAATGCAGGTTAGAGTGCCGTGGACCCAGGCTTGGCTGTGCACAAAGGATTTCCGCTGGAAGTGCACAGGGGCCGGAGTAGCTGCAAAAGTCACGGTTCCCAGCAATGCAGTCTAGCGAGGTGAGGCAAGGACTTACCTCCACCAAACTTGGACTGAAGAGTCACTGGACTGTGGGGGTCACTTGGACAGAGTTGCTGGATTCGAGGGACCTCGCTCGTCGTGCTGAGAGGAGACCCAAGGGACCGGTAATGCAGCTTTTTGGTGCCTGCGGTTGCAGGGGGAAGATTCCGTCGACCCACGGGAGATTTCTTCGGAGCTTCTAGTGCAGAGAGGAGGCAGACTACCCCCACAGCATGCACCACCAGGAAAACAGTCGAGAAGGCGGCAGGATCAGCGTTACAGAGTTGCAGTAGTCGTCTTTGCTACTATGTTGCAGTTTTGCAGGCTTCCAGCGCGGTCAGCAGTCGATTCCTTGGTAGAAGGTGAAGAGAGAGATGCAGAGGAACTCGGCTGAGCTCTTGCATTCGTTATCTAAAGTTTCCCCAGAGACAGAGACCCTAAATAGCCAGAAAAGAGGGTTTGGCTACTTAGGAGAGAGGATAGGCTAGCAACACCTGAAGGAGCCTATCAGAAGGAGTCTCTGACGTCACCTGGTGGCACTGGCCACTCAGAGCAGTCCAGTGTGCCAGCAGCACCTCTGTTTCCAAGATGGCAGAGGTCTGGAGCACACTGGAGGAGCTCTGGACACCTCCCAGGGGAGGTGCAGGTCAGGGGAGTGGTCACTCCCCTTTCCTTTGTCCAGTTTCGTGCCAGAGCAGGGCTAAGGGGTCCCCTGAACCGGTGTAGACTGGCTTATGCAGAATTGGGCACCTCTGTGCCCAAGAAAGCATTTCCAGAGGCTGGGGGAGGCTACTCCTCCCCTGCCTTCACACCATTTTCCAAAGGGAGAGGGTGTAACACCCTCTCTCAGAGGAAGTCCTTTGTTCTGCCATCCTGGGCCAGGCCTGGCTGGACCCCAGGAGGGCAGATGCCTGTCTGAGGGGTTGGCAGCAGCAGCAGCTGCAGTGAAACCCCAGGAAGGGCAGTTTGGCAGTACCAGGGTCTGTGCTACAGACCACTGGGATCATGGGATTGTGCCAACTATGCCAGGATGGCATAGAGGGGGCAATTCCATGATCATAGACATGTTACATGGCCATATTCGGAGTTACCATTGTGAAGCTACATATAGGTAGTGACCTATATGTAGTGCACGCGTGTAATGGTGTCCCCGCACTCACAAAGTCCGGGGAATTGGCCCTGAACGATGTGGGGGCACCTTGGCTAGTGCCAGGGTGCCCTCACACTAAGTAACTTTGCACCTAACCTTTACCAGGTAAAGGTTAGACATATAGGTGACTTATAAGTTACTTAAGTGCAGTGTAAAATGGCTGTGAAATAACGTGGACGTTATTTCACTCAGGCTGCAGTGGCAGACCTGTGTAAGAATCGTCAGAGCTCCCTATGGGTGGCAAAAGAAATGCTGCAGCCCATAGGGATCTCCTGGAACCCCAATACCCTGGGTACCTTAGTACCATATACTAGGGAATTATAAGGGTGTTCCAGTAAGCCAATGTAAATTGGTAAAATTAGTCACTAGCCTGTTAGTGACAATTTGGAAAGAAATGAGAGAGCATAACCACTGAGGTTCTGATTAGCAGAGCCTCAGTGAGACAGTTAGTCACTACACAGGTAACACATTCAGGCACACTTATGAGCACTGGGGCCCTGGTGAACAGGGTCCCAGTGACACATACAACTAAAACAACATATATACAGTGAAAAATGAGGGTAACATGCCAGGCAAGATGGTACTTTCCTACACTAACTATAACTACCTAGTGGCTACCGCCCTTTTTGTTATTTGGTATAAATCCATTCAGTAGTTTTTGAGAAATCTATGAAAATCCAAATTTGTATATATCAGGAAGCGAAGGATTTGTGACCCCTCCAGATCTCGTGCTGAGATCTAATTGGCTGATAACACTTCAACAACAGAAGTGTTGTCAGCCGTCTCGGAACTCGGCTGAAGCTGAGTCCCAGAAAAAAATAATAAAACAAAATACAAAAGGGGCTAGGGTACGAACACCTTGACCACTTAGATTTGGTGGTGGGGTCCCAAAGGGACTCCCCAGGGCTAAAAAGCATTTTAATTAAAATATAACAGTCGGATCTATGTCGGATCCGCCTTAAAATAAAAACAAAAATTAAAAAATGAAGCGCGGTCTCGTTATCATAAAGTGCCCGGGTGGGCAAGCCCAAAGGGCCTTTATTTGGAAATGTGGGGGAGGCTCCTGGCCCCCACCGGCTGCCCCGGGGACTGCTACCTCCCTGAGGCATTTAAGAAATAATATACGGGGGCTGTGGTCCCCCTGCACCATGGGGACCTCAATACCCCAGGGGCAAAATATAATGTATGCTCTGCCCTGGGGACCACAGCCCCCAGGGCAAATATTTAAAAAAAGAAAAGGGACTCTATTTGGGACCCGTGTGCCCTGGGGACCACCACCCACCGGGGCACATACTCAATAATGTAAAGGGGTCCTTTTTTTACTGAAAAAAACATACGGGGATGTTATAGTTAGGCGGTAGAATAAAAAAAAACATAGACATTCACACATTCACTTTAAAAAAACAAAGGTTATCGGGCTGTTATAGTTAGGCTCACATTTTAAACGTACAAAGCATAGAAATTCAGCAGTTATAGTCAGAGTTATTTCAAATAACACTAACTCGTGCCCTAAGGTAGCTAAAACTCTCACTTCTGCCATGCACAATTTTCTGCAAATGTTACATTCATATTATCAATTATGTTATCAAAGATGTCATGACTGTTGCAATATGTGGGTTAATTAGCAGTGCATGGTGAAAGCGCAAGTTATAGTTACCTTAGGACACGAGTTATAGTTACTTGAAATAACTCTAAATAGAACTGCTGAATGTCTATGGTTTTGTACGCTTAAAATGTGAGCCTAACTATAATGTAAAAAAGAAAAAACATTTTGTAGCCCCAGGGAGGTGGCGGTCCCTGGGGCTTTTGGCTTGGTCCACAGGACCCTCCATTATAACTGTCTTGTTGAAGTGTTGGCAGCCAATCAGATATCAGCACAGGGACAACTGGATCCACGGAGGATCCGCGTTCCTAGATATCTATATTTTTCCCCTTGAATATCTCAGGAACTACTGAACGGATTTAAACAAAAAAGCACAATCTGTGCACCATGATCTAGCTTCCTGCCAAATTTGGTGTAATTTCGTTCAGGGGTTTGGACTGTAGGCGTGTCTAAAGACACTATTGGAAAATGTATGGGGAAAACATATTTTGGGACCCCCTCATTTTCTTGGCCCCCTCTTGACGGATAGCCCCAAAACTTTCAAGACAGCAGCTGAACTGAGTGTCATATTAGAACATTGGAACGTTGGCAGCTCCATTGAAAACAATGGAGTGCTGCGGGCTTTTACGGGCCTGTAAAAGCCCGCAGCGCCAACATTCCAATGTTCGCTTTGTTCACAGCAACAGCTGTGAACAAAGCCTCACGGAGCCCGAGGGGATTTTAATCCCCTCAGGCTCCGTGAGCAATTTGTTTTTTTTAATAGAACATTCTGCCCTGAGTGGCAGAATGTTCTAATAGCCTTAGAACCCGCCGTAGCGGGCTCTTCCGGCTATTAAAGGCCCTTTCCCTTGTTAAATGCACTCGCCTTAGGCTCGGGCATTTAACGCGGGAGCGGGCCTTTAATAGCCGGTAGAGCCCGCTATGGCGGGTTCTAAGGCTATATTAGTATGAAAATTTCATGAAGATTCGTCAAACAGCACCAAAGTTATTGGCAAAACAAAAAAACGCTCCGGCTATGGAAAAAGTTGGTCCTAATAATAACTACCTACTGGCAACTGACAGTAGGTAATATATATATATATAAATATATCTGCAAAATACTTACATTTTCGTTGTGAAGGCGTGAGTGGTAAAGGCATATGCATGGTAAAATTTTGTGCAGTAAAGGCATGCGTAATAAAGGTATATGTGTTGTAATGGCTGCGTGGTAATGGTATTGCGTGGTAACGGCTGCATCGTAAAGGAAAGTATGATGGAACAACGCATGCACCAACCACGCATGCCTGAACAATGCGGTCGGAACAACGCGTTGTGGCCACGAATGCATTTACCATGCATGCCTTTACAACGATTTTTTGGCATTTTCGGTGAAGGCATGCCTAGTAAAGGCAGGTATGGAACGTCATGCCTGGTTTTCACATGGCATCCCCCCCACTCACCCTAAAAATAAAAACTATGCCGACCCCCTCACCCACCCCTAAAAACTACCCCATTACCCCCACCCACCCTGAGCCCTAAAACCTACCCCGACCACCACACCTGCACCACGCCTGCCCTAAAAACTGACCCCAACCCAAAAATAAAACTACCCCACCCCTAAAAACAAAATTACCCTGTACCCCTACCCCACCCACAAAATAAAACTACCTCGACCCCCCACCCGTCCCAAAAATAAATCTACACCGCCCCCCCACCGCCCCTAATAACTACCCAGATACCCCCACCCACCGAGCCCTAAAACCTACCCCAACCCCCACCTGCCTTAAAAACAACTGACCCCACCCCCAAAAATAAAACTACCCGCCCCTAAAAACAACATCACCCCAACCCGCACCCCCAAAAACCAATGCCCCCTCACCCTCCCCCAAAAACCAAACTACCCCAACCCCATCCCCAAAAACACTAACTACCCTGACCCCCTTCCCAAAATAGAAACTACCCTGATCCCCCACCCCCAAAAACCTAACTATCCCAATCCTCCCAACCCGAAAAACCAAACTACCTGACCCCCACCCCGAAAACCAAACTACCCCAACCCCCAAAACAAAACTACCCCAACCCCCCACCCCGCCCCTAAAAACAGAACTGCCCCGATCCCCTGACCCTTAACACCAGAACTACCCCGATCCCCCCACCCTGCCCCTAAAAATAAAAAAATTACCCCAACCTCTTCCCACCCTAAGCCCTTAATCCACCCTCCTACCCCTAAAAACTACCCCCCAACCCTGCCCCAGCCCAACTTACCTGACCGAGTCCTCTCCTGATGGTGACTTCCTTTTTCTCTGCCTTAACCACGCATGTGTGTTGTTCAGCCCATACGTGGGTGAGGCAGAGAAAAAGGGAGTCGTTGTTAACGCAAGCGTGGTTCCGCTTGCATTAACAACGTAGGCTGTTGTTCCCGGGGTCATTGTTCCGGATGTTCCCTGTCATAAAGAGTATATATACATATATATATATATATATACAGTCTGTAGTTCTAGTTAGGATTCTGAAAAATAGGAATTCCTCAGATTGTGTCTTCCTAATAACCTTTTCACCATTAATGGTGAATTACCACAAAACTTTGCAGACCTATTCTTTTTTTTTACATTGGCTGATGATGAAAAAGTTTTGTGGTGATTAGTTAGGGAGTGCACACATCAAGGGGGGCCCAAAACAAGTTTTTCCAACAATGCACTTGCCATAGATTTTTTTAAACAGACATAGTGGCAAAATGGCTGAACGGATTTACTGTACATGAAATTCGGCTTGAATATAGATTATGGTGTGGAAAGGGTCCTTTTTGTTATTTGATCTGAATTTTTTCAGTTGTTTTTAGGTAATAAGGGGCAAAAACTAAGTGATAAATTGGGGCGTGGTATTTCCTTGCAAAATAAAAAGCAGCCATATTGTTCAGACTACACTTTGACTTTGTTTGGTGCTTTAATGTGAAATATAACATAACACTCTTTTTGTAATGTATAGGAAGAAATGAGGCAGTTTAGCAAGGTCTGTAGAGTTAGGGAAAAGTATTTTTATTGATTTGTATATTGTTTAAAAAGTTTAGGGTGAACTATAACTTGGCCCTCTACCATGCACACTCTTCTCATAAATTATGACATTTCAGATGGCATGAGTGCTGTTATCAATGCTATGATTTAACATGTTATTAGTGATGTAATATGAAGGGGTATAAGCAGTGGACGTAGAAGGTGCGAGTTATAGTTAATGTAGTCTGGCTAGCGAGTTCACAACACTATGTACGGAGGGAAGTATAGTAAGCTTTGGGCGGGCTGTAAAATACAACTTTTAATATACCAATAACTTTTGAATTTGTTTGGTTTGTTTAGTTTAAGTTGGTTTTGTATAGAAATAATACATTAGGTTTTCCTAACTATAACATCTTAAACCTTTGGCTTTGGGTTTGGTTATTGCATTCAATATATATATATAAGCTGTGAGGAGGACTGCACTCCCTCGCTGTTTGCATCAGGGAAATACCTTCTCTCTGATGTTGCGCTGATGTCAGAGCAGGAGGCGGCTTGGAAGACTCAGTGCTTACCATCTGTGCAGCGCGAGTCCTCTGAGAAATACGCTGGTCTCTGGGAAATCCCTCAGCACACTGGTTTTCCCAACAACAAAGAAACACTGTAGTCAGATCCTGCTTATGCCCCGGGGGCAATGTAAAGTGCACGCTCGATTGGAGCGAAGGAACCTTTGCACAAAAAAAAATCACCCAGTCTCCAGAGCGCTGAGGGAGCTGCTATGGTGCGCCATGCTAATAAAATAAAAGGCATGCAATTATGAAACATGAAAGCGGCATCATGACAGGATTTACAGGCTTGCTTTCACTAGGGTTCAAAACGGAAAGGCAGGGGAGCAGCTGTGTGTAAGGAGAGTCTTCCCATGGAGAAGGGTGGAAAGTCTCCGAATGCCCAGAAAATGTGACCGGATAAGATTAAGATTTACAGCCCTGTTTACAGCAGAGCTCAGAAAGAAGAGCATTCCTCTCCAGTGCTCCAGATGAAAGATCAAAGTAGTCCCTGAACACCTGTTAAAATGGTGAGCAGTGTATTTAGCTAATAGTTGGTGCGATCTCCTGGGAGGAGACAAAAAAGAGAGAAGGTGGGACACAGGGTAATGTTACCTAGTAGCAAGCAAGGATTTTTAAAGGACACTAGCATACACAAATCACAAGATCTGGGTGGAGCTGAACCTCACAAACCATCTACAACAGGTGCTAAGCCACAGCGCAAGCGCTGTCTAGGCTCGACCTCAAAACTGCTGAAAGGAATTGCAGCAAATCTGGCAGATAGCTAGATCTTGATCAGAAAGAGTGCTTTTTGTGATTAGGTGGGAATCCGTTCAGTAGTTTTTGAAATACTAAGGCTCAAAATCTTTGTATATTTCATGTCAGGGATATATATTTTTTATACTTTTACTGCAAATTAAAAATAAATAACTCTTGGGTGTGCATTTGATTACTTAGGGGAAGGGGGCATGTGCCCCCCCAAGCCTTTAGGAGGCCTTGGTGACCCCATTCCCCAGGGCAGATGTTAAATTAAAGGGGGAGTGTGCAGCTCCCGCTCCCTGAGCATCTCAAAGGACCCGGGGACCCCATGATTCTATATTAAAGTGGAAAGGTCATGCAACCCCACCTATCCGAGCATGGTAGGGCCCTGGAGACCACATCCCCTAGGGCTGATTCAGCCTGGTAAGGCTCTGGACCCCATCTCCAGAGCTGTAATATTAAAATAGGGAGGTGGGCGCACAGCCCCGCTCCCTAAGCATTGAATGGCCCAGGGCACCCAATGTCCTGGGACCGGCTCCAGTGCTGTGTCCAAGAGAAGCCCACCCCAGGACACTGTTTCCCTGCCTACAAAAACACAGGAAGGGAAATCTTGTATGCTTCCAACCAATGGGTGAAAAAAACCTGCACAGAAAAATTCTTGCTCCCTTCGGGGCAGGAGCAAAGCCAGCTGCTGCTACACTCAGGTTTCGTGCATACAGGCTGTTGGTGGGAACACGGGGGCCCTAGAGCTTCACCTGCAGCCCTGGACATTATGTGTACTGGGCACGGTGGATTTCACATTGGTCCCTAGGGCCAGTATTGGCTCTGTGAGGTAGACTGTGTGCCTTACTTAAAATGACACCCAGACCCTGAGCTCAACCCTCCAGCCCCGTGTTGTCCATAGCTTGGGGGCAGAAATGTGGGCAGAGCACCTGTGGGGGGTGGGAGCAGGGCCTGGCCATAGTTAAAGCCCTGCATCCAAGCCCACACTGGACATAGTCGAAGGCCGCAGGCCACGCCCTCTGGCCAACCCCATGCTATCATAACATTTGGCCGTGCGCAGCTTGGGGTTGGCTTTACGTATGGTAATAATGTATTACATTACCTTAAAAAACCCTAGAAATTAAATAAAATAGCAAATGTTAAAGTGATGTTACAGTTAGGTATGTTAAAAATATCTTACTTTGTGTTAGACCTGACATCCTTTTTGTGGTTCCCCTAACTTTTTGTCTTCAGATCTCCTGTTTTGCTGACCGTTTTTGCTGGCCTTAGGATTCTGTACACTTTAACACTGCTGACAAGTGCTAAAGTGCTTGTGCTCATTCCGTAAAACCGGGTAACATTGGTTTATTTCCATTTGGCATATTTAATTTACCTATAAGTCCCTAGTAAAATGCACTGTGTGCTCCCACGTCCTGTCAATTAAATGCTACCAGTGGGCCTGTAACAATGACTGTGCCACCCACTTACGTAGCCCTTTAAACAATGTCTCAGGCCTGCCATAGCAGAGCCTGTGTGTGTAGTTTCAGACTGAAAGTTGACCTGGGAAAGTAAACCTTTTGCCAGGCCCAAAACGTTCTTTTTAATACACATGTCACCCCTAAGAAGGCCCTTGATAGCCCCAAGGGCAGTGTGCAGTGTATTAAAAAAGTTGGACATGTACTTAAGTTTTACATTTCCTGGTAGTGAAAAACAAGTCAAATTTGTTTTTCACTACTGCAAGGCTCATCTCGCCCATAGGATAACTTTGGAGTTGCCTTATAACCTTTTATAAGTATAACTTCCAATTGGGTAGAGATAGATTTTCCACGTTTGGTGTCACAATTTAAAATGAAAACTTATGGTGAAATCGGATTTTAAATTGCAATTCTGAAAATGCCATTTTTAGAAAGTTAGCAATCTCTTATTTTAGCCATTTGGTGTCTGCTGCCTGCCTATGCTCACATGTCTGGGGTGAGGTGACAGCTGGGCTTTATATATTTCTCCTAGACAGCCGCACATAATGGGAGCTTAGGTGTGACCTGATGGGCCTTGATGGGCCATCTTGGGCAGGATGGGAGGGAGGGGCTGGGCACAGCCTCAATTACACCTGAATAGGCTGTGTCCCTGGCACACACAAAGGGCTGTATAACTCCTGGTAGTGAGTCTAGAGCCGGGACAGGAATCCAGGGACTCTGTGCACTTTAAGGCTTGTCTTTAAAGTACACCCCCACTTCAAAGGCCCAACGGGGTATAAGTACTGATCCTTTGACACCACCACTTCAGTACACTTCTGGAGTTGTGGATACTCTGCCAGGAAGAAGGACTGTTAGGCTGTTGAAGGATTGCCATGCTGCTGGATGGCTACTCTGCTGGACTCCTGCATTGCTGTGCTGACCTGCTGCCACCTTCCCTGGGAGTGAGAAGCACTGGGCCTGCATCTCTCAAACCCAGAGTGACTCCAAGGCGTGTTGGCTGGCCTCCTGATCTGAAGTATCAGGGTCATAACAGACTACCAATCACCCTGCTCCTGCGCCTCGACTCTGTCATCTGTGAGTCTGCCCTGCCAAATGGTGCCACCCCAGTACTGGACCCTTGGAAGTGGGCCTAAGGTGTTTGCTCCAGCAGAACTGACACAGCCTCTGCTGCTTGGAGCAGAACCAAAGCATGGCTACTACTGTGTGGGTTGGAACTGATGCAACAGACTTTCATCACCGCATCTTAGGACCGATGCATCGCCTTGCATGATGCTTTCCCCAGTGCAAGCTCCTAGCAACCTTGGTTGACGGCAACCTCGATGACGATGCTACAACTCTGCATCGCAGCCTTAGCGCTCATCAGAATTGATGCATCGCCTCAGCTGCACAAGGCATCCTCAACACTGGCCTTCACATCGCAAGCCCCGTCGACGGGATCCTTGACAGCAACAGGACCTCACACCACAGCCTCACTGCAATCGTAACTAATGCATCTAATCGGCTGCACTGCACATCTTTGTTTTGGATCCATGCATTGTTCCGCAACCAGGATTTAAGGTACTTTGGTTCAGCTAGACTATAGCCTGTAGCTGGCCCACGGTCCATCCTGGTCGGCCTGAACCTTTGACTTTGGTCCAGTATGGCACAACCAGATATCCCTGGTAGAAGCTTCTTGCTTCTAAGCCCTGGTTTACAGTTTATTCTTTAAAAATTCATAACTCAAGTTGTACTTATTGGATTTTGTCATTTTGGTCTTTTTATATTTATTAATTAAGTTCTATTTTACTAACCTGATGTGAGATCCTCTTTGTGAGGTGTTTTCACTGTTTTACTGTTTGTAGAGTTGCACAAATACTTTACACATTGCTTTTGAGTTAAGCCTTACTATTCTGTGCCAAGCTACCAGAGGGTGAGCACAGGTTAATTTGGGGTTTCCTTGTGCCTTACCCTGACAAGAGTTGTGGTTGCTGCTTGACCAGAGCTCACACCCCAGTCAACCAACAACCTAATTTCTCATACTTTGAGTTGAAAAATACCTTAGAAATTCACTGTAAAAAAATAAAGTTAAAGGGACAATAAAGTTAGGTGAAAATGCCAGTTAAAACATATCATTTTAAACTAACAAAACCACTGAAAGTCACCAGTTATAGCTATCTCAAGTAACTATAACTAGTACCCTAAAGTAACAAGCACAGCTTATGATCTGAATTACAACATCCCTCATTACATATACTATGACACTTCTATAACATCACTTCAACATCTGAAATTACATCATTGATGGCAACACTGTGCATGGCCTGGGTGCGACTTTGCTGTAAAACTGTCAAATTGCTTTGTTACTTTCTAGCTTGCGGTGAATGATACTGTGCTAATCCTATGTTTAATAACTCTGCTATCAAAAAAGACATTTGGGGTGAGCAGATTCAGAGTGTCCGTGGTTTGTAGGGTGCGCCATATAAAGGAGATGCTCTCTGCCTAAACTTGGGAACTATCCAGAGTTCCATGCTTCCTTTTTTACATAATTTATGCAGCACTCTAAGCCTGAAACAGATTTCTCTCGAATTATACTTGATGCTCCCTTGTGCCTGAACAAAGCTATACCTTGATGACAAGCTCTAATTAGAGAGAAACACATGTCACGAGTTGCTTTTATTCATTTCAGGTTGGCTTTGGTGGTATTGTACTGATCCAAAGCTGTCATATTGTGCCTGGAGTTGTAAAAGGCTTTTGTCATTTTTCATTTCAGAATGGATGGCACTGTGCTAATTCTATGCTTTAAGATTTTGCTGTAAAAATGGCAAAAGGTTTAGTCACTTTCTAGCTCAGTGTGAATGGCACTGTGCTAATCCTATGCTTAAAAACTCTGCTAGAAAAACAGACATTTTAGGCAAGAAGATTCAGAGTGTCAGTGGTGTTGTAGGCTGCTCCATATAAAGGAGCTGCTCCCCAACTCAACTTGGGAAGGGCCCAGAGTTCCCTGCTTCATTTTTTCCATAATTTATGTGGCACTTTAAGCCTGAATGGGTTTTATCTATCCATCTATCTATCTATCTATCTATCTATCTATCTATCTATCTATCTATCTATCTATCTATCTATCTATCTATCTATCTATCTATCTATCTATCTATCTACCACACATATAATATGTGTGGTAAAGTCTGCATGGTAAAGGCATGTGTTGTATCACCATACAGCTCTTAGTTAGGAGTGGGTATATTTATTTTAACATTTTGTATTTGTAAAAATATTTTTAAAATATATTTAAAATTAAATTATTATATTTTTTATAGTTTTTATTTCTTTGGTTTCTTGTTTTCTTATTCGTTCTAAAATTTATCAGTGTTTTGTATATATGTTTATTATTTTTAATTATAACTAATGCCATTTATTTTTTATTAATTGTTTAAATAACCTAATTTTGTAAAGTATATATTTTCTTTTTAAAATGTATTTTAGAATCTTTTTGAATATTATGTTTATTTTTAATTGTATTATGATCTTAAACTTTACTACCAAATTTAAATGAAATATAATGTTATATGTAGTAAAAACAACATACCTGTTTTTGACAATTTTTTAGTTCACAATATATTTTCTCCATATAGTTTAAATACACAGTATGTAAACATTATATTCGGTTTTCTGATTATGTTTGCGCTATTTGAGTATTGCAATATGTTTGTGCTCAATATTATGTCATCCAGCCGTCAGAGATAGCGTTTGTACTTGACAATGTAAAAGGACAAGCAGGGAAGCCTCGCTGGAGGAGATGGTAGTTGGTTTAGGTACAGGGTTGACATGACACTGTAAGCTTAACACAGTAAGGAGCAATATCAATGTCATTTCAGTAAAACGATTTCCAAACAAAAAAGACTTTAATTTTAATGTGTTGTACACTGAAAATAAGGCACAACAAAGCAGACAAGCAGCTCTTGATAATTTGGATGCCAAGATGTGAGTCCACATGTCCTTCAGGCATGCACAGAGGGTTCTCGGTTCTGAATATACCCACGAGCCATGGTCTTCTTTTTGGCCCCAGGTCCTATTGCACTTAGTTGTGAGCCTTGGGTATCATGCACTGAGCACCCCAACCTACAACGAGATCCTTCTGCATACAGTGTGTGGTTGTGCACAGCAGGTTCTGGACGCAGGCTGTGGCCTTCACCCGCGATGTGTGCCAAGTCCTGTGGGCCCATAGTCAGTAATACACAGCCTCCAGCTAAACGCTATGAGCATTCTAAAAGCATAGCGGCTAGATACAGGCTCTGTAAAGAACCACTTTTTAACTACAACGTTTTAAATGTTTTTTTGTTTTTGTGTGCAAAATAACTGAAACTTGGAAATTCGTGAAAAACGTGTTTTGTAACTAAGAAAGGGGTAAATAAGTTGATTTTTAATTTTAGAATCAAACAGTTATTTACTTCTTGTGCTCACTGATCACCAAACCTCTTTCCACTTGGCTTTCTTTGTTGGTGTTCATTAATATCATCAACGGTTTTGCAGTGGATACATAGGGGCATATTTATACTCCGTTTGCGCCAAATTTGCGTCGTTTTTTTCGACGCAAATTCGACGCAAAACTAACTCCATATTTATACTTTGCCGTTAGACGCATCTAGCGCCAAAGTTCATGGAGTTAGCGTCATTTTTTTGCGTGAACACCTTCCTTGCGTTAATGATATGCAAGGTAGCCGTTCCCGTCTTAAAAAATGACTCCGATGCATATGCGTCGTATTTATACTCCCGGGCAAAAATGACGCCCGGGAGTGGGCGGGTCTAAAAAACCCGCATTAGCGCCGGATTTTAGCGCCTGGGTCAGGGCAGGCGTTAAGGGACCTGTGGGCTCAGAATGAGCCCAGAGGTGCCCTCCCCTGCCCCCAGGGACACCCCCTGCCACCCTTGCCCACCCCAGGAGGACACCCAAGGATGGAGGGACCCACCCCAGGGACATTAAGGTAAGTTCAGGTAAGTATTTTTTTTTAAAAAAAATTGTGGCATAGGGGGGCCTGATTTGTGCCCCCCTACATGCCACTATGCCCAATGACCATGCCCAGGGGACAGAAGTCCCCTGGGCATGGCCATTGGGCAAGGGGGCATGACTCCTGTCTTTGCTAAGACAGGAGTCATTTCAATGGGGGTTGGGAGTCGTAAAAAAATGGCGCAAATCGGGTTGAGGCGATTTTTTTGCCTCAGCCTGACTTGCACCATTTGTGGACGCCCATACTCCATTTTCCCCCTACGCCGGCGCTGCCTGGTGTACGTCGTTTTTTTTAACGCACACCAGACAGCGCCGGCGGCTAACGCCGGCTAACGTCATTCAATAAATACGGCGCCCGCATGGCGCTTCAGAATGGCGTTAGCCGGCGCTAATTTTTTGGGCCCAAAACTGCGTTGGCGCAGTTTTGCGTCAAAAAGTATAAATATGGCCCATAATTTTTTAAGATTATCACTATCAGTACACTGCACAATATTTCCTGTGAGGGAATGAGATATTTTCTCACCCACTCCCAGTGCTTGAAATGGAAAAACAGAAGTGCAGGTACTCTCTATCAGAGTACCTGCTTGTTTCTAAAAAGTGCTGGTACTCTCCAATTAAAAGTATTATGTTTTTCTTGAGAAGAGCAGGAACTCTCCCTCGCAAAATAAAAAAGTGCTGGTACTCAGTCTGGGACGGTACCGGCCCATTTAAAGCACTGCCCACTCCTATCCTAAAGATAAAGTCGATAGCAGTGGCTCCCCTCCTGCATCATCGTTATCCTTTGGGCTACTCCTGTCCTTTGAATAGTGTCTAAACCACTGATTGTGTTGGATCTTAACCTGGTGACCCAAAGTACTTGCACTGGAAAAATACTGCTTTCAAATCTTCCCTCAAGACATTTCTACATTAGAAATGTTACATGTTGCCGTCTGTGTTATCACATCTTTTTCCCCCTCTGTCCACGCAAAGCAATCCCACATCTAGGAGGTATTTGGTCTTGTTGTGGGTTCCTATCCCCTGATTACTGTGCTTGATCGCACAGCTGTTCTTCTCAATGGGGAATTAGTTAAAGCCCATCCAAGTCCTCCTCAGCACAACTGAACTTTTATTATTCCGTTGGCTTATGTGATTACTTTCTGAAGAAGCTAGATAAACAGACCTTTACCAGCTGACTGACTCATGAAAAGTGATGTGTATGGTGGAACAATCTGTTCCCAGTTCCACTGACCTCAGAGTTTAATGTGTACGGCCATTGGCTGTGCACAGTGGTCTCTGTTTGTAATCTGTGGTCTTTGGCCATGCCCTGTGCACAGTCCTCCTAACTCCAGAGGCCAATGTGCACAGCCTTCAGACATGCCCAGTGTATTCTGTCTGCAGAGCATGTCCTTTACCACACCCTGGCCCCAGTTCCTGAGTCAGATGTTTGGGACCCTAACCCCAGAGTCCTTTTGGAAGTTTTTTTTAAGACTGATTTTATGCAGATAAATTCTTGAGTGGTTCACAAACCAGAGATAACTCATCATGTTCTTCCAGCACAGGCTACTTTGCTGTTAAATCCAACCCTCTTGCTAGTGGAACCAAATACACCGAGAGTGAGTGGCCCTTGTTACTTGCAATGTCAGCCGAGCACATTAGCTGTGTAAGCTGCAATCAGCAATCATTACACTGGTTAAAGGATCTAGACTCTAGAACCAAGCAAGACATACAACATAGCTTGAACAAAATACCCATCACTGTATGCCTAAGACTTCAGTTAGTAGTGTTTGGCAAATATATGCAAGGATGCCCATGTAGCTGTCTGTTAGGAACTGGGAGGCTTCTGGGAAGAACTTGGAGGCAGCTATAGCTCAAGTGCAATGGTAGTCAAGCTTTTGTTTACCACGCCCCCTTTGATGGTAAAGGCAGCGTATCTGTTCGTGTGCAGTTACTAGTTGAGCTAATTGCCTTCTTGTGTAAACTCCTTGCTACCATGCCATGCAGAAAACAAACCTTAAGCATCTTAAGAATGCTGAAAAGAGAAAACATCTTACCGCAAGTCTGTCCTTCATAAGGGTGAGGTGCCGGGGAGGAGTACTCTAAACTGGATTTCTGGAGGATACATCTGGCAAGGATGAACTCATGGTTATAAAACCCCGCAGATGCAATGCCAATGATGAGGTCTCCCTCTATTATCTCCTCAAGTTGAGGGAGCGCTTGTCCTCGCTCAACTGCACCCACCATAAACCCAGCAAGGCTGCACTGCCCAGGCAGAAGCATACTGGGTATCTCAAGAGGGCCGCCTCCTGGTAAAAAGAAAACAGTTCGCAGTGAAGTTAAAATACAGATTTGATATTTGCTGTCCCCTAATTGTCCAACCAAATGTTATATTGGGGTTTAAGAAAGAAGAAGAAATAGGAACACAAATAAAAAAACAGACTACCTAAACTGCTTTACATTTCTCATCAGATATGTAGTACATACAGAGTGCGTCTGGACTGGGTGACAACTTTTTGTGCATGTGCGAAACTGGAAAGTATGCATTCAAAAATGTGTTGTGTACGCACAAATTCCTTTGCACACACACACACACCGATCCTGTGTTCAAAATGTAAGTATGAAATGGCTTAGGGGGTATGGCTGGCGCAGATCTGTGTATGTCATTCCCTCTCAAAGGGCTGAACACAATGGCCCGAATTTAAGAAAAGTGGAGCTGCATCCAATGCAGCACCACTTTTCTTGTGTCCCTTAGCGCCCCCCTACCACCACCATGTGTGCACTGTATTTAATATGCGGCACACCATGGCGCAAGGCAGGGGCAATAGCATCAAAATTGTTTACGCTACTGATGTTCTGTGCAGGATTAGCGCCAAAGTTTTGGCGCTAATCCTGCAGAGTACATAGGGGCCCATTGAAAACAATGGTATGCCCGATTTTAACGCCTGCTCTGTGCAGGTGTTAAAACTTGTTGCTAGAAATGGTGCACTAGAATCTCTTAGATTGCACTGTGCCATTTTTGTGGTCTCTCTAACGGGGAACGCTCCCCTTACTTACATTATGTCTGGCGCAGGCATAATGTGGCGCAAGGGGTTATAAAGTGGTGCTATGCATGCATGTGCCACTTTGTAAATATGGTGCAGCGAAGTTGGCCTCGTTGGGCCACCTTAACATCATAAAAAATGATGCTAATGTGGCACAAAGGAAAGCTATGCCCACTTAAATCTGGGCCAATGGTTGCCTATGCTGTTGCATCGCCCCTTCCTGCTGGAGGAGGTCTGGTGTGAAAAAGCAGCCCTGCACTTGCAATTTGTGCCTGGTCCCTGCTCTGAATACGGAGGTCACTAAGTGAATCGGGACATGTGGGCACTAGAATTGTGCACACAAATGTACACACTACAAGCGCTTTTGCATACAATTGTGGATCGTGCCACCTGTTCTTCTTCTATACCAGACAATTATTACATTACCTAGACAAACAATCTTATCAAACCAGACCAGCAAAGACATGTTGGCATATTGATACAGTAGAGGAAATTATTACGGCCAAACTTATGCCGAAAAACAAACATGAAAACAAAGGATACAGAGTGAATGTGAGTGCAGTATATTGTGTTGTCATCATCTGTTACTATAACGTAAAATATGGGAGCTGGCGTAATCATGACGTATGCACACTTTCGGCATCAAAGCTAGTTATACCTATACCACATAAGTTTACACTTATTTCCACACATGCAGAATAAGTCCGATCCTTCGCGCTGGTAAACACAGTGAAAGTAGTGCGTATTCTGTTTTAGAGGCTGGCCACCAGCAGCACCGTGTTTTAAGGTATAAAGGATTCTGTGGTAAAACCGAAGACTCCTATTGGGCATTCACCGATTCCTTTTTTTCACAAAACCAAGAAAGAACAACATTACTTTGGAAAAGAACAGAAAAACATGGTCCACATTATGAAACGGTCTCTTCGTGCGTGCACTCTCCTCAGTAAGTCCTGGTTGATGACTGTTCAGACATAGTTAATTCCCTCCGGCTGTTTGCACCATTAGTTCCATTCCAAGCACGTGGACCAGTGTTTTGTTCATTTGTATTCTGGCTCTAGAGGCACATGGCCAGGCGACACACACATCATCCCTGCCTCCTCACAAGGGGCTGTTCTAAAGTAGTACTTGGGCTTGCCACGTTTCTTTGTTCACGCGCACGGGCCATGCAGCTCCAGAAAATGGCAGAGACTTTTTTGCTGAGTTTCTTGGCAGTAGAGGCTTTAATTGGACTGGTCTGACATTTATTTTGTAATCGGAAAAAATCATAAATATTAATAAGACATAACAGGACTAAGGATCAACCCCCTTTAGCAATTCCCTTCACATTATGGATTCGCCCAAAGCCCAACATGCATTAAGTAAGGCAATGGGTCAGCCACTTTCAGCCATTGGTTTGCTGGAAGTATCAATCACATTTTTGCTCAGCCCACACTACCATCAATCTGTATTTTGAGTTATTCGTCATCAGTGATGGCTTTTTGCCTCTATGCCTGAGTCTGCCTCGGTTACGGTGAGCCCTGAGAGGCAAATGAGTCTGTCTTTCTTTGCAGTTCATGAGATGCATTGTTCTCAGCAGCTCATCAACAGCAGGATGTATGGAGTAAAGTGCTTTAATAGGATTGCTTTCCCCTATAAAAGCAAAACATTCCTTCCTTACTTGAACAATGGCCTACATAATGTGTAAGTGCACTATAATGTTTGCAGGTCTTAAATTGCATGAAAAATATAGACTCGTCATTTCACTAAAATAATGAGACCAGATTTTGAATTGCTCATGTCTGCAATATGATTTCCATTACAGTAGTTTACTCAATTTGCACAAAATTCGGTAATTGCTCATACTTTTTTATGATGGGGGTTGGCAAAACGTACGCAAACTTTCAGCCCTTGTGACTGGTGACAAATCCTCACATTGGTTCTGACTCCAAGCTCCTTGTGGTTAGTGTCTCGCAACGTGCTTTGGCAAGGTATTTTCTTTTGGGTACTGAGGGTAATGTTATGACTTGGTCAGATGGTCATCATTGGTTAAGAAGTTTCAGAAGATGGCAATTTTCCTGGATGTTAGAGACCGCAGGTGAGTAAATAGGTTGTGGGTTTGCGTTTGATCTGTTGAGTGTCAGGGTTTTGTGCGCTTTGTTCACCAGGCTTAGAAACATTGTGGGTGGAGAAGTGCCATGGATCCATGTGATGGCTCGGTGTAATATGTGGTGTATTATGTTACCTTATGATTACTGTTTCTTTAAGCTCTTTGTTCCATGTGTGTTCTTTGTTCCATATTGCATCAGTGCCCTGGCGGGGTTCTAGAGCCGGTGTTTGACAGTTGGAGGCTGGCTCTGGACTCGTTAGGGTGCTGCTAGCTGTCGTGGATCAATTAATAAAAATACTACAAAACTTACACAGGAGTCTGAGCGGTAGTTCCTTTCCTGTATTATTGGTTGCCCACCCTCCTACAATTTTTAGTACCAGGAGTGGGGTTGAGAATTTGATCCACCGACCGCAACCGTTGTTTCTCCGACGCAGATTGAGCGACTTCGAGGACCAATTTTTAGTTCTTGCCCAGTTTTTTCCCTCAGCGCTTCTTCTTCTTCATTCCAGCTCAGGGTGAGCTTCGACACGGAGAAACAAGAGAAAGGGTTATTTCTCGTTATGCGTTCGAGCACACGGGTGACTCGCAGCGCGTGAACATGCGAGCGTACCTCCTTGTGTCACATGACGCTAAGGGCTCACTAGCAACCTCGCGTCATCTTCAACTGCGTTTATCTTAGACGCTTGGGTTGCTAGGACAACGCTCCGTCGCCGGATACGCTGCTAGTCACTATGGACGCTCAGAGACACTCGTTTGATCATGTGAGTCCAGGATCAGGCTCCATACGTTACTGCAGACGTGGTTGACATAAAGGAGCGTGATTAGTTTTGTGAACACCAACCAACACTTCGTGTCTGTTTTACACAAATTAGGAGCTGAGGACATTGAACCAGACGCTGGGAAGAATCCAAGGTATACAAATTTTACTTGCCTATATTTTGCCTGTTCCCATCTCACAGGAAGGAGTTTTGTGAGACAATATTTACCTACATTCTTATCTGTTGGTTTCTTGAAACACTCAATAAGACAATACTTGCTCATTATACTCAATTAGTATGGCATCAAATCAGTTGGTGATGCAACCGCCTCCTTTCATGCAAAAAGCTGGCAAACCAGAAATAAAATTGAATGAATGGCTGAGAATTTTTTTAAACTATTTGTCTGCGATAGACGCTGTTGGATACTCACCAGCTAGGAAAATGGTGCTTCTTTTTAACCACCTTGGGATTGCTGGTCAACGTATATTTGACAATCTGCCAATTATTCAACCACCAGCGGTAGAGAACATTGTTTGGGATGTTTACATCAAAGGAAAGGAGAGGATCAAAAAACAATATTCAGATGACTCAAATGTTTTGCTTGAGAGGTTTAATTTTGCAATGTGCAGGCAGTCTGCTGATGAATCTGTTGATGAATATCTAGTTAATTTACGTGTGCTTGCGGCAAAATGTGACTTTGGTAACATTGTTGATACGTACATAAGAGACCAGTTTGTTTTCCATTGCTATTCGAAGAAAATTCAAGAACGCTTACTAGCTTGTCGCAACCCTTCCTTAGATGAGGTTGTCGACTTAGCTAAAGATATCGAGAGATCAATCATCACATCCAGAGTTGTGTGTGGACAAGGTGTTGCATATGGGCAAAGTGAACAAGTGAATATTAATCAGTTAATTGACGAATCAGGAGTAAGCTTTATCAGAGAGAGGTCATTTAAACAGAAGAAGGCTCAACCCCAATCGGGTAGGGCCTGTTACCGTTGTGGTTCTCACAATCACATAGGTAACAACCCTACCTGTCCTGCTGTAGGGAAAAGGTGTTTGAAATGTCAAAAAATTGGTTACTTCCAAGCAGTCTGTAAGCAGTCAGGCTATAATTCTAATTCTGGGTCCAAGGTGAGAATCAGCAACGTGTATACTCCAGACACAGAGGAAATGGCCCATTGTTCTAGCAGACTATCTAATGTGGTTCTCACTGTGGATCTTCCAAATCAGAATAAGGGGTGTTTGGTGGAACACTTCAAGGTTCCAATATGTGAAGCAAGTGTAGATTCAAAAAAAATATTTGTTATGGCCGACTCTGGTGCTCCTGTCACCATTTTAGCAGACAAAACATTTTTCCAACTATGGCCAGAAACTAAAAAACTGGAAAGTGCTGACATCGCAACCAGGGCATTTGGGGATCAAGATATTGATCTATTGGGTTTCTTCTATGCTGCTCTAGAGATGTTAGGAAGATCCATTATTACAAAAATGTATGTGGCATTGAAAGGGAGGAACATAATAGGATGGAAAGGCTTAGCACGTTTGGGCATTGTACTATGGCCAGGGCAGGAGAATCTTATAAGATTAGGTGAGAGGCCACACATGGATGAAGGAGAATCTGTTTTACATGTCATACCCAATAATATAGTTCCAGAACGTTACACATGTAAGTTTCCCAAGATTTTTGTAGATAAAGTTGGGAACGTCAAAGGTTTTGAGCACACTATCAAACTCAAGGAAGGAGCTATTCCAGTTTCTCATAAGGTCAGGCCGGTCCCTTTGTCCATCAGAGACCAACTTAAATTGTTGCTCAACAAGTTGGTTACAGACAGCATCATTACTCCAACAAATGCCTCAGAGTGGGTTTCTCCGATAGTGGTCACAAAAAAGAAAAATGGAGACCTTAGACTATGTGTAGATTTGAGATTGCTCCATAAAAAAATACTAGTTGATTGTCACCCACTACCACATATCCAAGAACTAATAACCACGGTAGGGAACTCAAAATTGTTCTCAACTATAGACCTACATTCGGCTTATTACCAAATTCTTCTTAGCAAGGACTCCCAAGACTTAACTACTTTCGTTACGCCTTATGGAGCACTTAAGTTCCTCAGATTACCTTTTGGTCTGGCCTCAGCGGCGAGCATTTTTCAAAAAATTATGGATACTTTGTTTGGGCACCTTAAGGAAGTTTGTGCTTTTCAAGATGACATTCTAGTCCACACGGCAACCATAGAAGAGCATGAGCAAGCTCTAGACTTAGGTGGTCATTACAACCCTGGCGGTCGGTGTTAAAGCGGCGGTAAGACCGCCAACAGGCCGGCGGTAAAAAAATTGCAATTACGACCGTGGCGGAAACCGCCAACAAAGACAGCCACTTTCACACTCAGACCGCAAACGGCGGTACAAACAAACAGCGCAGCGGTCACTGCCAACAGACAGGCGGGAGACACTGTACCGCCCACACTATTATGACAGGCCAATCCGGGGCGGATTCACCGCAGATAAAAACACAGCGGAAACAGGAATTTCGAAGGGAAAACGCTCACCTCTGCACACTCCACGAGGAACGAGGACACCATGGAACCGGAACTCCAAATTCTCCCTGCAATAGTCTTCCTGCTCCTCTACCAGGAGCACGAACGCCGGCGGCGAAGACCACGGAGAGTACAGCACCTACGGCACAGGGGAGGGGGGAGGGAAAAAACAGGGACACACACACGCAACACCCCCACCCTCACCCACCACAACACACACACTAATGCATATCAATACATCACAGTTACACCCCCAAACCCCCCGGAAGAATGCAAAGACCAAAGAAAATGAGTGTAACCATCAGAATATATTAAAAACAAGTAGGCAGAAATATATATATGCACAATGTACAAAATAAATACCAGGCATAGTAGTCCAGGTACTGCACAAAGAAAGTCCGTGGAACACTGGGACCACACGGTATGGGCGAGGCCCACACAAGATCCCCGACCATGACGGAGAGAACACTGCAGGGGCATCAGACAGCAAGAAAACAGGCACCTCAGAGGGAGGGAAAGGGGGGCACCTCAGCCGCTTGAGTGCACAATGCCAAATCCACGAGGGGGCCACATGCCCACTGTTCCATCCTGGGGAGTGCAAAGCCACAGTCTCTCAAGTCTATACAGTGGGTGGGTTGCCCACTGTTCAATCCTGGGGAGTGCAAAGCCACAGTCTCTCATGTCTCTACAGTAGGTGGCTTGCCCACTGTTCCATCCTGGGGAGTGCAAAGCCACAGTCTCTCAAGTCTATGCAGTGGGTGGGTAGCCCACTGCTCAATCCTGGGGAGTGCAAAGCCACAGTCTCTCAAGTCTCTACAGTGGGTGGCTTGCTCACTGTTCCATCCTGGGGAGTGCAAAGCCACAGTCTCTCAAGTCTATACAGTGGGTGGGTTGCCCAGAGTGCTTCATCCTGTGAAGGACAGAGGTAGTGGATGGATCTCTCCACTGGTTCTGGAGGGGGACTGGTGCCCAGAGTGCATCACTCACCCCGTGACGGACCCAGTTGCGTCAGTGCCCCTGCCGCTCATGGGCTAGCGGTGCTTCAGATGGCGGTGCCCTGTTCAGCGGTGCTTGTGATGGCGGTGCCCTGTTCAGCGGTGCTTGTGATGTCGGTGCCCTGTTCAGCGGTGCTTCAGATGGCGGTCTACATTGCAGGGTCTCAGCTGCTGGCGGTCCTTCATGGCCCAGCGGGGCTTGTGCTGGCAGTCCTCCATGGTCCAGCGGGGCTTGTGCTGGCGGTCAGCCATGGCCCAGTGGGGCTTGTGCTGGCGGTCCTTCATGGCCCAGCGGGGCTTGTGCTGGCGGTCCTTCATGGCCCAGCGGGGCTGGTGCTGGCCTCCTGGGCAGCTGGGCTGGGGCTGGCGGTGGCCTCCTGGGCAGCTGGGATGGGGCTGGTGGTGGCCTCCTGGGCAGCTGGGATGGGGCTGGCGGTGGCCTCCTGGGCAGTTGGGATGGGGCTGGCGGTGGACTCCTGGGCAGCGGGAATGATGGCGGTCTTCTCCGCCGTGCTGTTCTTCCCAGACTTGCTGGGTTTCTTGTGGCCCTTGGAAGGTGTCACAGCTGACTCCACACTCCCAACGGGACCCCTGGGAGCGGCTTTGGTGGCTGGAGTCTTCCCCCTCTCCCGCCGGGCACTGGTCAACTTCTGATGCTTCACAGGTGGGGGACTGTCTGTGCTGTGGCTCCGTGCCACACTGGCTGTCCTGGTGGCCAGTGCACTCCACATACCGGTGACTACAGGCACCACTGGTCCCGGAGAAGTTGTGGCTGAGGTGCAACTTCCGGACCTATGAGATGGACAGGGTGGGGAAGGTGTGGGAAAAAGGTCAAGGGTGGACAGGAAAAGATTTTGGGACACACTGGGATGGGTAGCTGGAGGGGGTTTGGGAGTGGAGGAAGAGGTGGTGGTAGTAGGAGGTGTACGTTTGGTGACTTTGGGTGAAGGTGCATGCGCTGGAGGCTGTCATGATGTGGATGGCTGTTGGGTGGGTGTGTGCCTGCGTTTGTGTATCTTGGGAGGGGGCGTCACAGACACACTGGGAGAGGACACAGGGGACGTGTGAATGGTAGTGGGGGTGGTGACTGCACGTGAGCGGGGTGTGCTGGTGGGTGTGCTGGTGAGGGACGTAGTGGCTGTAGAGGTAGTGCATGCAGGTGTGAGTGTAGACGAGACTGGGAGGGAGGAGGGAGACGACGAGGAGGGGGACACAGTGGAGGCAGTGGATGTTGGTGTGTCTGCATGTGTGTGTTGCTTGCGTGAGTGCCTGTGGGATGTGTGGTGCTTATGTTTGCCTGAGCTTCCCTTGAGTGTTGAGGTGTGTGCAGGCTGTTTGATGGTGTGCTTGGGATAGGCAGAGGCCAAGAATATAGAGAGGGGACCCTCCTATAACCAATATAACGGGGGAACAGGGTACCGTAGCACAATAAAATCATAAAAAAGTCCCCCACGGGAAAGACACACCAGTCACACCTCACTCATACAGACAATGAATCTCTCTATTGATCAGCTAAAGTCAAAGGAATCAAGGGTGATTTTTTAATATAGTTCCAAGTAAAAACCCAAATCATACAAGACCAAAACAACCACATAAATACTAAAACATTGATAGCACAACACAAGTGTCAAGTAAAATTCAATAAAAAGGGAGATAAACACAAGACATATACAATAGTCTATAAAATCAAACTGTCCCAATATTGATAGGAATAGGCTTATCGATAATTATCAACACTCTTTATTCTATAAGAGCCTCCTTCTGTGGGTCCAGTAAAGGTAATACGTTGACGCGTTTCGGTGGGCTTCCAAACCTTTTTCACCACCTTCTTCAGGACTATATATTGTACTCCCCAAGATGGTTCGATAAAACCTCCATAAAGGTCAATTCACACCATCAACACTGATACAAATAGATACTATCCTTCACATCCACAGTCTTTGTGAAGTATATTTCATGGAGTCCAAATTTATTGAACTAGGTCAGAACCATATATAAATCAACAGGTTCAAGCCTTACTTCTTTATTGCGGCGTTCGTCCGTTTTTCTTTCTTTCACTGCCGTTTCATATTTATATTATGGATTATCCATGTGCTATCAATGTCTTAGTATTTATGTGGTTGTTTTGGTCTTGTATGATTTGGGTTTTTACTTGGAACTATATTCAAAATTCACCCTTGATTCCTTTGACTTTAGCTGATCAATAGAGAGATTAATTGTCTGTATGAGTGAGGTGTGACTGGTGTGTCTTTCCCGTGGGGGACTTTTTTATGATTTTATTGGGATAGACAGAGGTACAGGGGATTGGGTCTGGGTGGAGGAAGTTGTAGGGGGGAGGCTAGAGACGGGGACAATGGCTGCCATCAGTGCTGAGGCCAGAGTCTGAAAAGCTCAGTGAAGGGCCACCTGACCAGAATGAATGCCCTCCAGGAATGCATTTGTTTGTTGCAACTGCCTTTCTACACCCTTGATGGCATTCAAAATGGTAGACTGCCCAACAGTGAGGGACCTGAGGAGGTCAATGGCCTCCTCACTGAGGGCAGCAGGGGTGACTGGGGCAGGGCCTGAGGTGCCTGGGGCGAAGGTGATGCCCACCCTCCTGGGTGAGCGGGCACGGGGCGAAGACTGAGGGGCTGCTGGGAGGGCGGTGCTGGTAGGGGGAGTGGCAGCTGTACCTGTAGATGCGGGGGGCATAGATGTTGCCACCACCACAAGGGAGCTCCCATCAGAGGACGAGTCCGTGTCGGTGGTCTCAGCTCCTGTCCCCGCTGTGGAGCTCCCCTCGCCCTCCGTCACACTGGTGAATTCCGAGTACGTAGTCTTGCCCTCCAGGGCCATGTGGGATGCAGCTCCCTCGTGCTCCGGTGCCACTGCTCCTCCGCCTGATGATGCTAATGCACACAAGAACAGGGAGACCACAAAAAGGGGGGGGAGACAGAAGAAAGACATGTTGAGTGCATGGATTACCGCTACCGTTGGCGGACACGACAGACACAGAAGCCCCCTGCACCATACCACGCTCTTGGGCTCCACTGTTCAATTCCTGGGAAATGGCCTACAAGGCTATGCATGACATCTGCACACATAGATGACACAGGGGCATGAATAGCTGTACTTGGCACTCTACAGAGGTGGGGTTGGGTGCCACATGGCCTGCCTTACGGAGGGGCCTTGCCTACGGAACTCGCCCTGGCCTAGGGAAACCCACAGCTCTCCTCCCCCACCCAGACACCTCCACTGCGCGCAAAGTCAGCAGAATGAGAGTGTACTCACCCCCTTGTGTCTGCTGTGATGCCCTCAAGCGCCCATCCAGCTCCGGGTAGGCCACCGCCAGGATCCTGAACATCAGGGGGGTCATAGTGCGATGAGCACCCCTCCCACGTTGGGAGACCATCCCCAGCTGAGCCTCCGCCGTCTTCTTGCTCCAGAGGCGAATGTCCTCCCATCTTTTCTGGCAGTGGGTGCTCCGTCTGTGGTAGAACCCCAGGGTCCGGACGTCCTTGGCGATGGCACGCAAAATATCTTTCTTCTGGTGGGCGCTGACCTACATGAAATGTACAGGGGAAAAAGAGAAGTCATTACCAACTGCACCGTCAAAGTAATTGGCCCCCATCCCTACCCTTGCCATGTGGCACATGCATTCACCGTCTTTCATGCACGCAGCACTCTGCCCCCTTCCTTCTTACATCCAGCCCTCTCCACACAGGCATAGCTCATACAACATTATCCCTGTGTACTTACATGTTTGTCTGGAGGACCGTAGAGTAGGTTGTACTGGGGGAGGACCCCGTCCACGAGTTTCTCCAACTCCTCCGATGTGAAGGCAGGGGCCCTTTGCCCAGACGCACGAGCCATTGTCTCTTCCAGACCGAGGTCACAGCAGCACTTGCAGTGTAGGTCCTCTCCTGTCGAAGATCAGGTATCGAGTGATTGAACAGATAGAAAATGGCGGTCATGTCCGCTGCGGTGCGTACCGTCACCGCCGGCGTACATCGTCATTGGCTCCTGGGACCCATAGGGTCCAATGTTAATCAATGCAGCATTGCGCCACGGTCTTCGACCGCCTACCGCGACGGTGTACAACGCCAGCGCAGTTACCTCACATCCCATTGTCCCACTTAAGAGGTCAGGTAGCCGCCATTTCAGGGGCCCACATGGCTTCATTTTCAACTGCGTCACATATACCTAGGCCCAGATTCAACACACATACAGGCCACCTTTTGTGTATGGATGGTGTTCTGTGTAAACTGTGGGTACGTACCTCTGAGTTGGTTGCCTCTGTGCTCGCTGTTGTTCTTCATAGGCACCGTCCGCTGGGACATGTGAGGAGATGGCGGCATCCTCCGGTGTACCGACCGTTGGTGGACCTGTCGACAATGGGGGAGCGACATTTGATTATCACCTACAGGCTTGACCGTGGCACAATCCAGGAACTGTGTACCCAGTTGAAGCCAGACCTGATGTCAGCAATCCGCCATCCCACAGGAATCCCCCCTCAAGTGCAGGTGCTGTCAGTGATCCATTTCCTTGCAAGTGGCTCTTTTCAAACAACCGTGGCCATGGCATCAGGGATGTTCCAGCCTATGTTTTCCAACGTATTGTCCAGAGTGTTGTCTGCCCTTCTGAAACACATGCGGAGCTACATCGTTTTCCCTCAGGTGGAGGATTTGCCTACAGTGAAAGGTGATTTCTATGCCCAGGGACATATCCCCAACATCATATGTGCCATTGATGGGACCCATGTGGCTTTGGTCCCCCCCAACAGGAGTGAACAGGTGTACAGAAACCGGAAGAGTTATCATTCTATGAATGTACAGATGGTATGTTTGGCAGACCAGTAAATCTCCCATGTGAATGCTATGTTCCCTGGCTCAGTGCATGACGCCTACATCCTGCGGAATAGCAGCATCCCTTATGTGATGGGTCAACTCCAAAGGCACTGTGTGTGGCTATTAGGTGAGCACCTGGAAGCAAGTCATTGGGAATGGTTGTCTGGGTCTGGGGTTATCCCTACAGGTTAGTGTGTGTCTAACAGTTGTCCCTCGCCATTTGCAGGTGACTCTGGTTATCCCAACCTGTCATGGTTACTGACAAGGGCAGAGGAACGCTACAATGAGGCCCATGGGCGAACTAGGAGGGTGATCGAGCGGACCTTCGGCCTCCTGAAGGCCAGGTTCCGGTGCCTCCATATGACAGGTGGATCCTTATTCTACTCACCAAAGAAGGTGTGCCAGATCATCGTGGCCTTCTCTATGCTTCACAACTTGGCTTTGCGACGCCAGGTGCCTTTTCTGCAGGAGGATGGTCCAGATGGCGGTGTTGTGGCAGCTGTGGAGCCTGTGGACAGTGATGAGGAGGAAGCAGAGGAAGAAGACATGCACAACAGGGACTCAGTGATCCTGCAATATTTCCAGTGAGACACAGGCAGGAATCCAAACCTGCCTACTACATGTACTTTGACACTACTACCTCTCTCCTGTCTGTCGTTTTCACCCAGTGTATGGTCACTGAGTTGTCACTTTCCCTTACGATTTCACAGATGTGGGTCCCACTGTGTGACATCTGCTTAGATTCCTCATGGACTAGAGCTGTGTGACATAGGTATGTTGATATTACTATTTAAAAAACATGTTAGCACTGTAATTGCTAATACACTATTTCTAAATCACAGACAGACTCCAGATCGTTTTGTGCTTTAGGTGTGTTTATTTAAATGCTTAATATTGGAGGGGGTAGTGAAATGGTGAGGGGTGATGGCGGAGGAGTGTCCATGGCAGAGTCCAGTCTATTAGTTTCACAGGTGCATTGCCCATATGGGCATAGGAAGTGGAGCTGGGGCAGTTTAATTATGGACAGGGTGACAAAGTGGGACTGTAGGATGACAATCAGGGTGGTCTCATTTCTTGGCGGGGGTCTTGACATCATGCTCTGTCTTTGTCCTGGATCTCAGGGACCATTTGCGGGGTGGTTCTCCCTCTGCAGGGGGTGGGGTGCTGGTGTGGTGGTCCTGTGGCGGAGCGTCCTGTCCATTAGCGCCGGCGGAGGTGGTGGGCAGTTCATCGTCCATGCTAGTGTCAGGGGACCCTTGTAGTGCCACAGTGTCCCTCCTGGTGTTGAGTACTTCCTTCAGCACCTCTACGATGGTGCCCAGGGTGGAGCTGATGGTTCTGAGTTCCTCTCTGAAGCCATATACTGTTCCTCCTGCATGCGCTGGGTCTCCTGAAACGTGGCCAGTACCGTTGCCATCGTCTCCTGGGAGTGGTGGTAGGCTCCCATGATAGAGGAGAGGGCCTCGTGGAGAGTGGGTTCCCTTGGCCTGTCCACCCCCTGTCGCACAGCAGCCCTCCCAGTTCCCCTGTGTTCCTGGGCCTCCGTCCCCTGGACCGTGTGCCCACTACCACTGCCCCCAGGTCCCTGTTGTTGTTGGGGTGGTGGGTTATCCTGGGTTCCCTGTAGTCGTGGACACACAGCTGATTGACGTGTCCTGGGGACGGAGGTATGGGCCCGCTGGGTGGGTGCTGTGCTGGTGTTTCCAGAGGGGGGAAGGTCTGTGGTGGCCCATGCCTGTGTGAGGGGAACCGACTGTCCAGAGGTCCCCGATGGTCTGGGCTGGTCATCTAGATCCAGTTGGACAGAGCTGCTGTCATCACTGTGGGCCTTTTCTGTTGGTGGTGTGGACATGTGTGGACCCTCCTGTCCGGTGACGTTGGGTAGGGATCCTGCAGGGGTATAAAAGGATGTTTATTAAATCTGTGTGTGTAATGGTGTGCAATGGGTGGGTGACCGTGTACCCCAGTGCTAGCATTCCTGTGTGGGAGCTTGTGTGATGATGGTTTAGGGGGGTTTATGGGTATGTGCAGTGGGCATGCTTTGGTGATGGGCGTCCATGCTTTGTTGTTGCATGCAGGGCTTGGTGTTGGGATGTGTGGTTTGTGATGTTGGGACATATGTAAGGAGTTGGGGTGCTGGGGGTGAGGGTGAGGGTGGGGGTATGTGATAGCATGCAGGTAGGGTGGGGGATGTAATAGTAAAGCTTTGACTTACCAGAGTCCATTCCTCCAGCTACTCCTGCGAGGCCCTCAGGATGCAGAATCGCCAAGACCTGCTCCTCCCATGTTGTTAGTTGTGGGTGAGGAGGTGGGGGTCCGCCGCCAGTCCGCTGAACCGCCAGGTGGTGTCTTGAGACCACGGAACGCACCTTCCCCTCTAGGTCGTTCCACCTCTTCCTGATGTCCTCCAGATTTCTTGGGTGCTGTCCCACTGCGCTGACTATTCTTCGCCATAGCTCCATCTTCCTAGCTATGGAGGTGTGCTGCACCTGTGATCCGAATAGCTGTGGCTCTACCCGGACAATTTCTTCCACCATGAACCTGAGCTCCTCCTCCGAGAACCTGGGGTGTCTTTGCCGTGCCATGGGGTGGTGTAGGTGATGTGTGGGGTGGAGTGTGTGGTGATAAGTGTGGTGATATATAGTGTTGTGTTGTGTGAGGTGCGTGGAAGTTGTGTGGGTGATGATTGTCTCTCTCTGGCCTTCTCTCGGTAATTGTGGTCGTAGGGGTTTGTGGGCGATGTGGGTGTGTGTTTTATATTGTATTGGGTGTGTGGGAGTGGTGTGTGTATGTGTATCAGGTGTGTGTATTTGGAATTGTCCAATGTGGCTGTGTTTTGTAAGAGTTTGTGTATTTTGAGCGCGGCGGTGTGTACCGCCAATAAAATACCGCGGTTGAAAGACCGCCCCGTGGATTCGTGTGTCGTGATAGTGTGAGTGTATTTCTGTTGGTGTGACGGTGGAGGTTTTGTTTTCGCCAGTTTATCACTGACCTTTGGTGTGGCGGACTTGTGTGGGTGTCTGACTTTTGTCGGATTCCGAGATGTGGGTCATAATAGCTGTGGCGGATTTCCACGGCCGCGGCGGTGTGTTGGCGGTAATCTGCACGGCAGTAAGCGGCTTTTACCGCCAATGTTGTAAGGACCGCCAAAGTGTTTAGTATTCTCCAAAATTGTGGTTTGACTATCAAGACTGAGAAATGCAATTTCTTGGTTGAAAGTGTGGACTACCTTGGTCATTCTATATCAGCTGAAGGCATTAAACCCAAAATGTGCAATCTGGAAGCTATTAAGAAACCCCCTTCTCCGTTTAACAAAGATGAATTGCGCTCTTTTCTTGGACTGTGCGAATATTATTCGAGATTCGTTAGTGGCTTTGCAATATTATTTCAACCTCTCCGGTCACTACTTAAAAAAGGGAGCAAATTTGTCTGGGACAAACAAGTTGATGATGCATTTGAGCACATCAAACAGGTTGTTCTATCTGCTCCTACTTTGAAATCTTTTATTCCCTCTTCTAGGTCGTTCATAACAGTTGATGCTAGTCTAAAGGGGCTTGGAGTGGTGTTTGGGCAGTGGCAGGATGGTCAAGAACATACAGTTGCATTTGCATCCAGAGCCCTTTCTAGTGCTGAGAGTAATTACAGCACTATTGAAAGGGAAGCCTTAGCTTGCGTTTGGGCAGTTCAGAAGTTTAAAACATACATTTGGGGAACTCATTTTGAGATCTACACAGATCACAGACCTTTGGGATTGGGCAACCAATAATACAGGAAAGGAACTACCGCTCAGACTCCTGTGTAAGTTTTGTAGTATTTTTATTAATTGATCCACGACAGCCAGCAGCACCCTAACGAGTCCAGAGCCAGCCTCCAACTGTCAACCACCGGCTCTAGAACCCCGCCAGGGCACTGATGCAATATGGAACAAAGAACACACATTGAACAAAGAACTTAAAGAAACAGTAATCATAAGGTAACATAATACACCACATATTACATTCGGCCTTGTGAGAGAAGGAATGGGAGAATGTAGTAAGGGGCGGTGAAGCCTCTTACCTACTGACTGTCACTGATACCAGAGAGTTTCTCCGTCCCATTTAAACAAGCCCATCTCACTCCTATACAAGTCTGCCTCCCAATACCCCCTCCAGCAACAAACTACTACACCTACTCCAAAGTCTTTCTGACCCACAGATAGATATCTGTCCCCTGAGCACTTTTTCCTTGGTGTCCAATCTCCGTTATAGCGCTGCTGCTGACCTGCTTCTAGGGTCGCTTCCCATGCTATATGCCACATCCAGCAGAAGGGGGCCACAGCAGCAAACTGATCAGAGATTCAACAGACAATGCCACTTTCCCGACCCAGTGGTCATGCAGGATACCACTGGCACCCACATCAATACAACTTGTGGTAACGAGCACCGGGGCAGCTGGAAACAACTATGGGTGATGGCCCGCTGCCTTCTATGCTAACCAAATAGCCAACCATATCCGAACAGGAGCAATCTTGGACACAATCAAATGCATGATTAACAATACTGTTCACTAAAGTGCTGTAAAATTATGCATTGCCTACTTTAAAATGGCCCTTGGATTGGTAGTTAGTGTGGTTAGTCAGATCCCAAAATGGCTGAACACTGATCACCTTTTCTTTTATTTGGCTGCTTGCTTCTAGGCACCGATAAGTCTCCACAGCTAATACATGTCTACCGGAAGGCGTAGTGCTCCTGAGAGTGAGCAAAACAGAGTTCGGCTATGACCCAACAATGAGACCCTCTCTATCGTCAGTGGACGTGAATCTGAGATACGTCTTGGTGGAAACACAGCTGTACTGATGGTACACCCTGGTGAAGACCTCTCTTCGAAGGAAAAGGAGGGGAGTGACTTGTGAACCATCTTAGACATTGGAATACAGAGATGGAGTAGGAGGCATGTTACCCGGGAGCCTTGTGTGGTGCTGGTAGAGCCTCAGTAAAGAATATCGAGGACTGCATTGGTGAGAGTGAGGAGTAGTGGTGTTCATTTTTGCTCCTTGTAGGCAGCCACCTGAATTTCATCTGGCCCTATAACTGAAGTATGATTGAAGTATTCCTGTTACTATGTTGGTACTGTAGAGTGCCACCCGGCCTCTATCATGCAAAGTATGCAACAGGCAACGTGAGGGCTGGCCGTGGCCCAAGGGTATAAATAAATGCGAGGTGGTCGCTTGTGATTTACTTGGCGTAACCCTTACACACGGTGTACGTGTATGTCCGTGTCCCCCAACAGCGGCCTGCGAGGCCTTGATGGATGCAGTGTACCAATACTACGTTGGTGACAGAGGCAGGATACCTGTCGCATGCAAGAGGAAAGAGGTAAGGTTGCCTAACTCTCATCGCGCCGTCCAGCATGCAAAAAAGCTGCTCCACTGGAGAGGCTGCACCCAGGACAGCATGACTGACTCCAGAGAGAGCCATATCCCTACAGTGTACGCCTGGCAGTGTGCCCATCACAGCAGCGCCACCCTTCCACCCCGACGCACGGAAGGTAGAAAAAGCGTGCTACCATGCGTTGGAGGCCAGAACGCTGACAGGTGTGTTTGTTGATCACACTCACAGCTGCGCACGGCATACCCGCTGTGTACCTGCCAGAGCACTTGGCTGAAGTGGAGCTGCCACACAGAGGCTCTGACTCGATGTTAAACTAGTCTCCAGGTAACAGTGCTGCACCGTGCGCACGCCTGGCAATGTGTCTGTCCAACCTTGGCTGGTCACCTGGTGTGCATTGGGAGCCCTAAAGCAGAAAGGCCCAGCCCGCTTTGAATTCCCTGTGCTGTGCAAACAGGGCACAAGTCTGAACATGCGCAGCAGCAAAGGACTGTGCCCGTGCAACAGAGGCTGTTTCCTCTTGAAAGATTAAAGTAATAAACGACAGGGAGAGACAAGCAGAGGGATCAGGCAGCACAGGATAGAGCAAGAAAGTGTTCAAGCAACATGTCAGCACCCTCGCTAGGAGCTGCATTCCCAACACCACACCATTGTGCACATGCACCATTCACAGCCTTACCTCCATTCAGCCAGCTCTCGGATCTGGTGACTGCTGCCCCAAGATGGCGCCAATGGATTGGGCACCTCCAACATTATTTTCACAGCAGGCGTGATCCAATGGTGCCGTCAAATGGTCGCTGATGCTGCATATTGGTGAAGATGAACTCTATGATTTCTTTGAAAATGTACTCAACACAGGAGATGATGCAACTTTGATGTAATTTTGTTCCGCAGCTGGATCCAGAATTTGAAAGATTCAAGCTCCGGCAGTCCCGTCAAGCAGAAGGGGAATCAGTACACACATTCTGTGCACAGCTATGCCAATTGGCAAGTATGTGCACAGATATCAACAGACACAACGGAATCAGAGCACAGCTGATACAAGGATGCCAGTCATCCAACCTCAGGATGCTGATTCTTCCACAACCTGGCATAACGCTTGCCACCGTATTAATTTTGACCACGGGTTGGCAGACAGCAGGCCCAAGGTCATAGAAACAACAACACTAACATGCACTTCAAACACCCTACCAGCTTCTGGCACAGTGAAAGTCAAGAAAGAACAAATAGATATGATGCAACGAAGACCTGCAAGACCCCGGGCAGTTGCCAGTGCCACACTGGGTGGGAGAACATGTGGAAACTGTGGGTTGATGCACTGCACACCAAGTGTATGCCCAGCACAAGGAAAAACCTGCCTGAGGTGTGGTTGCCAAAACCGTTTTATGAAAGTCTGCCGCACCAACAGTCTGATGCCAAGTTCTAGCACCAAAAGGCAGAGAAACGCAGGTCTTAGCCAGTTGTCGCTGGAAGATACAGGGAAGGAGAGACTTAATTGAACAGCACGTACACAAGCCACTCTGATGCTGACAATAACGAGGAAGAGTTTACAATTTAATTCACTGGCAGGGACAATCAACACAGGAAATCTCTGCCATTGTGCCAAGTGGGAATCTCGGAGTTAAAATCACAGCCTTCATTGACACTGGCACATCGGTCAGTGTCATAGACACCTCACCAGCTAAATCCAAGACTGAAAATCATACCCACAAAAGCCCAAATTTACAGTTATGGTGGCACGGACCTTTTGCCTCAGAGAAGGTGGAATCGAAGTGGAAATGGAGAATGGGGACACAAAAGCACATGACAAGCTCCACATGACCAAAGGAAACACTGGCACCATACTGGGTTGTCACACTGCCAAAGACTTAGGGTTAGTCTTCTTCGCGCATCAGATACATCAGTCTCATGTCGAAAATATTATTGAAGATTTCCCCAAACTATTCAAAGGACTAGGTTCGATAAAAAGCGTGCAGATCAAATTCCACCTTGATGAAACAATATTCCAGTGGCGCTGCAACACAGAAGGGTGCAGTTTCACCTACGTCCACTAGTCAAAAAGGAGCTGGAGGATTTGGAACAGTTAGAAGTCATTGAAAAGGCAACAGGGCCAGCACCAGGGGTGTCACCTCTGGTCTTTGCTCCTAATCCCAAATAGTCAGGTGCCATCAGGTTGTGTGTCAATATGAGGCTGCCCAAGAGGGCTATTCGTAGGGAAGAGTCATATCACCCCACCTACTGACGAGATTGTGGTGGACCTGAACGGAGCCAAATGGTTCTCCAAGACTGACTTAAATTCTGGATATCACCAACTGCTGCTTGCCAAAACAACTAGATACATTATGACATTCTCGACCCACGTGAGACTCCACTGATACAAGCTCCTCAGTTTCGGAATATCATCCGCTGCCGAAGTCTTTCAAGTCTCCATTCTGGAAGCACTGTCTGGCCTGGTAGGGGTGATTAACGTGAGTGATGACATCTTGATTTTCTCTAACAGCCTCGAAGAACATCATGCAAGGTTGAGAGCTACACTGATATGCTTGGCAAACTGCATACTGACAGTCCACCATCAGAAGTGCTCTTTCTATATCACTGCCATGGAGTTCTTTGGATTCCAGTTCTCGAATTAAGGGTTACAAGTTGACCCAAAGAAGGGGGATACCATCAGATCCGCCACAGTACCCCAGAACCCCTCTGAAGTTTGTAGTGCCCTGGGAATGGTCAAGTACTGCGGATGATTTATCCCCAACTTGGCTACCTTGTCTGAACATTCCTCAGCAATAACAAAGAAAGACATCCCATGGAAGTGGAACAACAAAGCTGCCCAGAGATAAAGAAGGCACTGTTCCATGACACCACCATGGCACACTTCAGTCCCACAAGACAGTCCGAACTCATTGTGGATGCCAGTCCAGTTGGATTGGGAGCTGTACTGTGACAGAAGAAAAGTGAAGGGGTCTGGGTACCTGTTGCATATGCAAGCAGGGATCTCACTGAAGTTAAAACACGATATGATGAGATCGAGTGTAAAGCCCTCACAATCTGGTGGGCCTGTAGACATTTTCACCTCTATCTATGTGGCCAGAAGTTCCAAGTGGTGACGGATCACAAGCCCCTAGTCCCATTATTTGCTGGAACTGCCCAAAACAGACCTCTGAGACTTGAAAGCTGGGCCATGCAACTTCAACAATACTTTTGAAGTAATATATCGACCCGGAATGAACAACCCAGCCAACCGGCAACACGATCTGATGTCCGGCTCAAGTTCACTGGGCGAGGAATTTCAAGGAGTGGAAGGATTCGTACAGATGGTTGTGAAGAAGGCGTGTCCCAGAGTGCTACCCCTTGTAGAATTCCAGGAAGCAACAATGACTGGTGTGTGTCTTTCACGAGCCAAAGAGGCACTAAAAGGACGACATTGGCGAAATTTCCTTGATGGTGTACGAGGTCTAATAACAGAAGAACAAGACGCTCATACACAGCTATGGCAAGATTGTGATGAACTAGTATGAGCGAGGAAGGACTAGTACTTTGAGGTCATCAAATTGTCATCACTCGCAGTCTGTGGGCCCAAGTTGTAGCACACAAAGGACATCCGGGCATTGTTAAAACAAAGGCCCATCTGAGGAACAAGGTGTGGTGCCCTGGTATGGATAAGTGGGTCAAAAAGAGGGTGAAGGACTGCAATTCATGTACCATGACCAGCGGCGAGGCACTAGTGGCACCAGTGATTTCCGAAAAAGCCAGCACCCAACCATGGTCATCTGTCAGCATCGACTTTGGATGCTTTCCTGACAACTGGATCACTCTCATCATCATGGACAGCCACACAAAGTTTCCAGACATAGAGTTGGTGGGATCTACAGCGTTTGAGTTTGTCAGACCTGCTCTAGAAAGAATCTTTGCATTGGTTGGACTACCCAAAGAAGTCAAAACTGGCAATGGTCCACCTTTTCAAGGTTAGAAGTTTCAAGAACACTTACACAGCGTCAACATTATACACAGAAGGATAACCCTGCAAATGGGGAAGAAGAAAGGTTCATGCGGACACTTAACAGAGCACTTTGAAGCTGAGTAGAAAAGAGCGAAGACATTGAGTGCTGCCTGCATCAGTTCCTGACGGCATATCATCAAACACCCCACAGCACAACAGGAATGTTATGAGTGATCTCTTGATAAAGAGGTGTGCCCAAGACAGCATCCCTGCAGGACCAAAGTGAAAGCCAGAGGTCATTGATGTGCAGGCTACCCAAGAGAAAAGGGGAATCACCAACGAGAAGGCCAGCTGAGATCGAAGAGCGGTTGAGCCAGACATCAGAGCTGGTGATAAGGTTGTCATGAAGGATTGCCACCCTTTTGAGAAAGAAGTGTGGGAAGTTGTGCGAGTGTGAGGAACCATGATAACAGTATGGAGCGGAAATTCGGAGGCAACCAGGACTGTATTGTGGTTCAAAGGGATCCTACCTACAAGGCTTGAACAACAGGAAAACCCTGATGATGATGCAGGGGAGAAAAATGCAGTTGAAAACTCACACATGGATATAAACACCGAAACAACATTAATCAGGGATCCAAGTGAGTCCAGCCTATCCACAACCACTTGAATGGAGGATGAAAACTGGTAAGCCAAGAGCCAAGAGTTGAGCAGTTGCGGACATCCATGTCATCTGAGATCCAACACAATGCCAAGTCAGAGACTGAGAGACTTTGGGCCTGATTTAGAGTTTGGCAGATGGGTTACTCCGTCACAAACGTTACAGATATCCCGTACTCCATAGACTAAAATGGGATCATAATACCGAGGACGGGATATCCGTCACGTTTGTGATGGAGTAACCCCCTCCACCAAACTCTAAATTAGGCCCTTTGTCTGCTGTACATGCGTAATAATACTTTTCAAAATGTTACTTTTTTAATTTCAAGAAAGGTTAAAAGTAATGTAGAGTGCGACCCGGCCTGTACCATACAATGTATACAGCATGCAATCCAAGAGCCGGGAGCAGCCCGAGTGTATAAATAAATGTGAGGTGGTCACTCGTAATTCACTTGGTGTAACACTTACATACGGTGTACGTGTATGTTTGTGTCCCCCAACGACGGGCTGCTGGAGGCCTTGATGCAATCACTGTGCCAATACCACAGGTATTAATCACCCTCGTTATGACCAAGAATAGAAAATCGTTTTGTCTGATAAGGGAGCTAGCTCTGACCTGTGAATGGATACATTTGTTTGGCAGACGTGAGACAATAAAGCTTGTAAACTGGAGGTAACCAGAAAGTACGCATCAGCCACTCCCACATTGGCACCCTCCCTGTCACCCACCTCACACACTCTAACCCACTTTGCCCACACAAACATTTACTACCTACACATGAGAAAAAATATGCGTTATGTTCCCCTACACTGGGAAAAACCTGTAATGGACCTGATAATCCCGGGTTAGGCATGTTATTCACCATACCTGGGATTATGGTTATCTCACAGAGAGATACAGAATGGAATGGTTAATTTTTTCACCCTTAACCCCAAGTGCAGGTAACGGAACTCGTAATGGATTCCTTAGTGCTATATGATGTTTTGTGGTAAAACAGCACTTAAACAAAAGCACTGTAAAAAAGCATACAACCTGTAGCTGCAGGTCATAGCATCTAATATGGTGCTGCTTTACAGAGCCACAGAAGTGACCCATTAGGAATTGCGTGATGAAAATGTTACTTATGTTTGGTACAATGGCCCAGATTTACAAGAAAGTGGTGCATTGGTCCCAATGGACAACTTCTTTTGCGTCGTCTCTGCCCCACCTAACGACACCATTTGTGCGCCATGGCGATCGTTTCCACAGTAGCGTCATCACTTATGACGCTATTGTGGTGCTTTGCAGCATTAGCGCCATAAATTATTGCCACTAGTGTAGCAAAGTGCTAGGGAGGCCCATAGGTTACTCTGGGTCCGTCACTTTAACACCTGCCCTGTGCAGGTGTTAAAAATGATGGAACAAATGACACAGTGAAATCTTGCAGATTTCACTGCGCCATATTTCTGGGACTCCTAACGGGGGGACCGCCCCCCTTTGTATACATTATGCCTGGCACAGGCATAAAGTGATGCAAGGTGTTACAAAGTGGCACAATGCAAGTATTACGCCACTTTGTAAATATGGCGCTGGGGGATGGCCTCCTTAACGCCACATTAGCGTAAAGAAATGACCCTAGTGTGGCACAAGGAGGCGCAAGGACCTTGTAAATATGGCCCAATATTTCTGGTGAATACATTATCTTCCTGCGCGCCAGCCAGCCTACGAATAATATTTTCGAGGCTCCAAACTGGTAAATATTTTCTCCAGCAATAGCTCTCTAGCACCACCAGGTGGCACCATGCAGCTTCAGCAGCAACTAGAGATGACGCCACTGGAGAATTGCCAACCAATGTACAGGCCTCAATGTCTGGACTTTAACTTTCACATCACAGATGCATGTAGAGAGGAACCAAGAGAGGAACAGCAACAAATACAACATAAACATACTCACATATCTTGAGATATTATTAATAATGGCAATAATTCCTCAGGGGAGGACAGAGATCGATGAAGAATCGGCAGAAAGATTATGAGTCTGACAGAAATATAGTTACCATAGGTAACTTTTCTTCAGATGGATACAAACTCCAACATACTCTTCATCTTATGAAAGAATCCCCAAAAAATAACCCCTGGAAGGGAGCCTGAGTAGTGGTGCTAACCAAGCAAGTCAAGCAACAAACCTCGAGCAACAACAGCAAGAAATAAAGCACATAGGGGGTCATTACAACCCTGGCGGACAGTGTTAAAGCGGCGGTAAGACCGCCAACAGGCCAGCGGTAAAACTTTTGCAATTACGACCGTGGCGGAAACCGCCAACAAAGACAGCCACTTTAACACTCCGACCGCCACGGCTGTACAGACAAACAGCGCTGCGGTCACCGCCAACAGACAGGCGGGAGACAATGTACCGCCCACACTATTATGACAGGCCAATCCGCCACCTTTTCCGGGGCGGATTCACCGCAGATAAAAACACGGCGGAAACAGGCATTTCAAATGAAAAACGCTCACCTCTACACACTCCACGAGGAAGGAGGACAGCATGGAGTCGGAACTTCATATTCTCCCAGCGCTAGTCTTCCTGCTCCTCTACGAGGAGCACCAACGCCAGCGGCGAAGACCACGGTGAGTACAGCACCTACGACGTAGGGGATGGGGGAGGCAAAAAACAGGGACACACACACTCAACACTACAACCCCCACCCCGACCCTCACCCACTACAACACACACACCAATGCATATTTATACATTACAGTAACACTCCCAACCCCCCCGGAAGAATGCAAAGACAAAAGGAAATTAGTGTAACTATTGTAATATATCAAAAATCAGTAAGCAAATATATATATATATACACTATAAACAAAATATACACCACGATTAGTAGTCCAGGTTTTGCACCATTCATAGTCCATGGACCACTGGGCCCAAAATGCATGGGCGGGGCCCACACAAGATACCTGAACATGACGGAGAGGACACTGCAGGGGCATCAGATAGAAATACAACAGGCACCTCAGGGGGAAGGGAAGGGGGGGCACCTCAGCTGGATGAGTGCACGACGCCAGATCCACAAGGGGGTACCATGCCCATTGATGTATACTGGGGAGTGCAAAGCCACAGTCTCTCAAGTCTCTACAGTGGGTGGGTTGGACACTGTACCATCCTGGGGAGTGCAAAGCCACAGTCTCTCAAGTCTCTAAAGTGGGTGGGTTGCCCACTGATCAATCCTGGGGAGTGCAAAGCCACAGTATCTCAAGTCTCTACAGTGGGTGGGTTGCCCACTGTACCATCCTGGGGAGTGCAAAGCCACAGTCTCTCAAGTCTCTACAGTGGGTGGGTTGCCCACTGTTCCATCCTGGGGAGTGCAAAGCCACAGTCTCTCAAGTGGATGCATGTCTCCACTAGTTCTGGAGGGGGACTGGTGCCCAGAGTGCTTCATCCTGTGCAGGACAGACGGAGTGGATGCATGTCTCCACTGGTTCTGGAGGGGGACTGGTGCCCAGAGTGCTTCATCCTGTACAGGACAGACAGAGTGGATGCAAGTCTCCACTGGTTCTGGAGGGGCACTGGTGCCCAGAGTGCAGCATTCACCCTGTGACGGTCCCAGTTGCGTCACTGCCCCTGCCGCTAATGGGCTAGCGGTGCTCGCCTTGGCTGTCTTTGCCCTGTTCGGCAGTCCTTGCCCTGTTCAGCGGTGCTTGCCATGGCGGTCTTTGCCCTGTTCAGCGGTCCTTGCCCTGTTCAGCAGTGCTTGAGTTGGTGGTCTCTGACCTGTTCAGCGGTCCTTGCCCTGTTCAGCGGTGCTTGAGTTGGCAGTCTCTGACCTGTTCAGCGGTGCTTGCCCTGTTCAGCGGTCCTTGCCCTGTTCAGCGGTGCTTGCCATGGCGGTCTTTTCCCTGTTCAGCGGTGCTTGCCCTGTTCAGCGGTCCTTGCCCTGGCGGTCCGTCATTGTCCAGCTGGGCTGTGGCTGGTAGTCCTTCATGGGTCAGATGGGCTGTGGCTGGCGGGGCACTCCTGGGCAGCTGGGCTGTGGCTTGCGGGGCCCTCCTGGGCAGCTGGGCTGTGGCTTGCGGGGCCCTCCTGGGCAGCTGGGCTGTGGCTTGCGGGGTCCTCATGGGCAGCGCTGATGAGGCTGGCGGTGGCCTCCTGGACAGTGACGATGGGGCTGGCGGTGGCCTCCTGGGCAGCGACTGTGGGGCTGGTGGGGCCCTCCTGGCCAGCGGGGAATATGGCGGTCTTCTCCGCCATGCTCCTCCTCCCAGACTTTGCAGGTTTCTTCTGCCCCTTCTCCACCTTGGGAGGAGTCACAGCTGAGTCCACATTCCCCCTGGGACCCCTGTGAGCGGCTTGGCTGGCTGGAGTCTTCCCCCTCTCCCGCCGGGCACTGGCCAACTTCTGGTGCTTCACAGGGGGGGGACTGGCTGTGCTGTGGCTCCGTGACAGACTGGCTGGCCTGGTGGCCGGTGCACTCCACATACTTGTGACAACAGGCACCACTGGTCCCGGAGATTTTTGGGCTGAGGTGCTAGTACGGGACCTATGGGTTGGACGGGGGTGGTGGGAAATAGGTTAAGGGGGGGACAGGAAAAGTTGTTTGAACACACTGGGACAGGTAGCTGGAGGGGGTTAGGGAGTGGAGGAAGAGGTGGTGGTTGTAAGAGGTGTAACTTTTGTGGATTTGGGTGCAGGTGCATGCGCTGGAGCCTGTCGTGAGGTGGATGGATGTTGGGTGGGTGTGTGCCTGCGTTTGTGTATCTTCGGAGGGGGCATCACAGACACACTGGGAGAGGACACAGGGGATGTGTAAATAGTAGTGGGGGTATTGAGTGCACGTTAGCGGGGTGTGGTGGTGGGTGTGCTGGTGCGGGATGTAGTGGCTGCAGTGGTAGTGCATGCAGTTGTGAGTGTAGACGAGACTGGGAGGGAGGAGGGAGACGATGAGGAGGGGGACACAGTGGAGGCAGTGGATGTTGGTGTGTCTGTATGTGTGTGATGCTTGTGTGAGTGCCTGTGGGATGTGTGGTGCTTATGTTTGCCTGAGCTTCCCTTGTGTGGTGAGGTGTGCGCAGGCTGGTCTGATGGTGTGCTTGGGATAGGCAGAGGTACAGGGGATTGGGTCTGGGTGGAGGAAGTTGAAGGGGGGAGGCTAGACACAGGGACAATGGCTGCCATCAGTGCTGAGGCCAGAGTTTGAAGGGTTCGATGAAGGGCAGCCTGACCAGAATGAATGCCCTCCAGGAATGCATTTGTGTGTTGCAACTCCCTTTCTACACCCTGGATGGCATTCAATATGGTAGACTGCCCAACAGGGAGGGACCTGAGGAGGTCAATGGCCTCCTCACTGAGGGCAGCAGAGGTGACAGGGGCAGGGGCTGAGGTGCCTGGGGCGACGGTGATACCCACCCTCCTGGGTGAGCGGGCACGGGGCGAAGGCTGAGGGGCTGCTGGGAGGGTGGTGCTGGTAGGGGGGGTGGCGGCTGTACCTGTTGAAGTGGGGGGCACAGATGTTGCCGCCACCACAAGGGAGCTCCCATCGGAGGACGAGTCCGTGTCGCTGGTTGCAGATCCTGTGACCGCCGTGGTGCTCCCCTCGCCCTCCGTCCCACTGGTGTATTCAGAGTCCGTAGTGTGGGCCTCCATGCCCATGTGGGATGCAGCTCCCTCGTGCTCCGGTGCCACTGTACCTCCGCCTGATGATGCTAATGCACACAAGAACAGGGAGACTGCAAAAAAAGGGGGTGTGTGAACAGAAGAAAGACAGGTTGAGTGCATGGCTTACAGCTACCGTTGGCGGACAAGACAGACACAGCAGCCCCCTGCACTACGTCCCGCTGTTGGGCTCTACAGTGCAATCCCTGGGAAATGGCCTACAAGGCTATGGACGACATCTGCACACATAGATGACACAGGGTCATGAATAGCTGTACTTGGCACTCTACAGAGGTGGGGTGGGGGGGGGCCACAGGGCCATGCCTTACGAAGGGGCCTAGCCTACGGAACTCGCCCTGGCCTAGGGAAACCCACAGCCCTCCTCCCCCACCCAGACACCTTCAATGCACGCAAAGTCAGCAGAATGAGAGTGTACTCACCCCCTTGTGTCTGCTGTGATGCCCTCAAGCGCCCATCCAACTCAGGGTAGGCCACCGCCAGGATCCTGAACATCAGGGGGGTCATGGTTCGACGGGCACCCCTCCCACGTTCGGAGGCCATCCCCAGCTGAGCCTCTGCCGTCTTCTTGCTCCAGTGGCAAATGTCCTCCCATCTATTCCGGCAGTGGGTGCTCCGTCTGTGGTGGACCCCCGGGGTCCGGACGTCCTTGGCGATGGCACGCCAAATATCCTACTTCTGGTGGGCGCTGACTTACATGAAATGTACAGGGGAAGAAGAGAAGTGATTACCAACTGCACCGTCAAAGTGAGTGGCCCACATCCCTACCCTTGCCATGTGGCACATGCCCCCACCGTCTTTCATGCACGCAGTACTCTGCCCCCTTCCTTCTTACAACCAGCCCTCTCCACACAGGCATAGCCCATACAACATGCTCTATGTGTACTTACCTGTTGGTCTGGAGGACCGTAGAGTAGCGTATACTGGGGGAGGACCCCTTCGACAAGCTTCTCCAACTCCTCTGCAGTGAAGGCAAGGGGCCCTTTCCCCAGACGCACGAGCCATTGTCTCTTCCAGACCAAGGTCACAGCAGCACTTGCAGTGGAGGTCCTCTCCTGTCGAAGATCAGGTATCGAGTGATTAAACAGTTAGAAAATGGCGGTCACGTCCGAGGCGGCCATGTCCGCGGCGGTCATGTCCGCGGCGGTGCGTACCATCACCGGCGGCGTACATCGTCATTGGCTCCTGGGACCCATAGGATCCAATGTTAACCAATGCAGCATTGCGCCGCGGTCTTCGACCGCCTACCACGACGGTGTACAACGCCAGCGCAGTTACCTCACATTTCATTGTCCCGCTTTAGAGGTCAGGCAGCCGCCATTTCAGGGGCCCACATGGCCTAATTACCGACTCCATCACCGGTGTACCGACCGCTGGTGGACCTGTCGACAATGGAGGAAAGAAATTTGATCATCACCTACAGGTTTGACCGTGCCACAATCCAGGAACTGTGTACCCAGTTGGAGCCAGACCTGATGTCAGCAATCCGCCATCCCACTGGAATCCCCCCCTTAAGTGCAGGTGCTATCAGTGCTCTATTTCCTTGCAAGTGGGTCTTTTCAAACAACTGTGGCCATGGCATCAGGGATGTCCCAGCCGATGTTTTCCAACATGTTGTCCAGAGTGTTGTCTGCCCTGCTGAAACACATGCAGAGCTACATTGTTTTCCCTCAGGTGGAGGACTTGCCTACAGTGAAAGGTGACTTCTATGCCATTGGACATATCCCCAACATCATAGGTGCCATTGATGGGACCCATGTGGCTTTGGTCCCCCCCCACAGGAGTGAACAGGTGTACAAGAACTGGAAGAGTTATCATTCGATGAATTTACAGATGGTATGTTTGGCAGACCAGTACATCTCCCATGTGAATGCCATGTTCCCTGGCTCAGTGCATGACGCCTACATCATGCGGAATAGCAGCATCCCTTATGTGATGGGTCAACTACAGAGGCACCGGGTATGGCTATTAGGTGACTCTGGTTACCCCAACCTGTCATGGCTACTGACCCCAGTGAGGAATCCCAGGACCAGGGCAGAGGAATGCTACAATGAGGCCCATGGGAGGACAAGGAGGGTGATCGAACGCACCTTCGGCCTCCTGAAGGCCAGGTTTAGGTGCCTCCATATGACAGGTGGATCCCTATTCTACTCACCAGAGAAGGTCATCGTGGCCTGCTGTATGCTTCATAATTTGGCTTTGCGACGACAGGTGCCTTTTCTGCCGGAGGATGGTCCAGATGGCGGTGTTGTGGCGCCTGTGGACAGTGATGAGGAGGAAGCAGAGGAAGAAGACATTGACAACAGGGACTCAGTCATCCAGCAATATTTCCAGTGAAACACAGGTGAGAATACATTCCTGCCTACTACAAGTACTTTTACACTTCTACCTCCATCCTGTCTGTCGATTTCACCCAGTGTATGGTCACTGAGTTGTCACTTTCCCTTAAGGTGTGGGTTCCAACGTGTGTCATCTGCTTAGATTCCTCATGGACTAGAGCTGTGTGACATAGGTATGTTGACATTACTATTTCCTGGAAATTTTGTCACTGTAATTGCAAATACACTATTTCAAAATCACAGACAGACTCCAGATCTTTTGGTGCTTTAGGTGTGTTTATTTACATACAAAATATTGGAGGGGGAAGTTAAATGGTGAGGGGTGATGGCGGAGGAGTGTCCATGGCAGAGTCCAGTCTATTTGTCTCATTGGTGCATTGCCCATATGGGCATAGGAAGTGGAGCTGGGGCAGTTTCAATATGGACAGGGTGACAAAAGTGGGAGAGTGGGTTGACAATCAGGGTGGTCTCATTTCTTGGCGGGGGTCTTGGCATCGTGCTCTGTCTTGTTCCTGGATTTCAGGGACCGCTTGCGGGGTGGTTCGCCATCTGCAGGGGGGTGCTGGTGTGGTGGTCCTGTGGCGGTGCCTCCTGTCCACTAGCGCCGGCGGAGGTGGTGGGCAGTTCATCGTCCATGCTAGTGTCAGGGGCCCCTTGGAGTGCCAGTGTCCCTCCTGGTGTTGAGTATTTCCTTCAGCACCCCTACGATGGTGCCCAGGGCGGAGCTGATGGTTCTGAGTTCCTCCCTGAACCCCAAATACTGTTCCTCCTGCATGTGCTGGGTCTCCTGAAACTTGGCCAGTACCGTTGCCATCGTCTCCTGGGAGTGGTGGTATGCTCCCATGATGGAGGAGAGGGCCTCGTGGAGAGTGGGTTCCCTTGGCCTGTCCGCCCCCTGTCGCACAGCAGCCCTCCAAGTTCCCCTGTGTTCCTGGGCCTCCGTCCCCTGGACCGTGTGCCCACTGCCACTGCCCCCAGGTCCCTGTTGTTGTTGGGGTCATGGGTTATCCTGGGTTCCCTGTAGTGGTGGACACACAGCTGATTGACGTGTCCTGGTGACGGAGGTATGGGCCCGCTGGGTGGGTGCTGTGCTGGTGTTACCAGAGGGCGGAAGGTCTGTGGTGACCTGTGCCTGTGTGAGGGAAACCGAGTGTCCCGAGGCCCACGATGGTCCGGGCTGGTCATCTAGATCCAGTTGGACAGAGCTGCTGTCATCACTGTGGGCCTCTTCTGTGGGTGGGGTGGAGATGTCTGGACCCTCCTGTCTGGTGACTTTGGGTAGTGGTCCTGCAGGGGTGTAAAAGCATAATTATTGCATCTGTGTGTGTCATGGTGGGCAATGGGTGGGTGACCGTGTACCCCAGTGCTTGCATTCCTATGTGTGGACTTGTGTGATGCTGGTTTAGGGGGGTGTATGGGTATGTGCAGTGGGCATGCTTTAGTGATGGGTGTCCATGCGTTGGTGTTGCATGCAGGGCTTGGTGTTGGGATGTGTGGTTTGTGATATTGGTACATTTGTGAGGAGTTGGAGTGATAGGGGAGGGTTTGAGGGTGGGGGTGTGTGATAGCATGCAGGTATGGTGGGGGATGTAATGGTTAAGATTTGACTTACCAGAGTCCATTCCTCCACCGACTCCTGCGAGGCCCTCAGGATGCAGAATCGCCAAGACCTGCTCCTCCCATGTTGTTAGTTGTGGGTGAGGAGGTGGGGGTCCGCCGCCAGTCCGCTGAACCACCAGGTGGTGTCTGGAGACCACGGAACGCACCTTCCCTCGTAGGTCGTTCCACCTCTTCCTAATGTCGTCCCGATTTCTTGGGTGTTGTCCCACTGCGTTGACCCTGTCGACTATTCTTCGCCATAGCTCCATCTTCCTTGCAATGGAGGTGTGCTGCACCTGTGCTCCAAATAGCTGTGGCTCTACCCGGATGATTTCCTCCACCATGACCCTGAGCTCCTCCTCCCAGAAACTGGGGTGTCTTTGCCGTGCCATGGGATGGTGTAGGTGATGTGTGGGGTGGTGTGTGTGGTGATAAGTGTGGTGATATGTAGTGGTGTGTGGTGTTTTGTGCGTGGAAGTTGTGTGGGTGATGGTGTTGAGGGCCTGTGGATGCTAGTTTGTGGATGGTGGTGTCTCTCTCTCGCCTTCTCTCTGTAATATTGGTCGTAGGGGTTTGTGGGTGATGTGGGTGTGTGTTTTATATTGTAATGGGTGTGTGGGAGTGGTGTGTGTATGTGTATCAGGTGTGTGTATTTGGAATTGTCCAATGTGGCGGAGTTTTGTAGAAGTGTGTGTATTTTGAGCGCAGCGGTGTGTACCGCCAATGGAATACCGCGGTTGAAAGACCGCCGCGTGGATTCGTGGGTCGTGATAGCGTGGGCGTATTTCTGTAGGCGTGACGGTGTCGGTTTTGTTTTCGCCAGTTTATCACTGACTTTTGGTGTGGCGGACTTGGGTGGGTGTCTGAATTTTGTCGGATTTCCAGATGTGGGTCATAATAGCTGTGGCGGAATTCCGCGGCCGCGGCTGTATGTTGGTGGTCTTCTGCACGGCGGCAAGCGGCTTTTACCGCCAGTGTTGTAATGACCACCATAATATGCTCACATACCTTGAGATATAAATAATGCCATTGACTTTTCATGGAAGGACAATTTTGAGTCTGCAGGAAATATAGTTACTATAAGTAACCTTTTCTTCAGATTCTTCATCTTATGAATGAATCCCAACGCAATACCATGTGGGAAGAGGGAATGGGTAGTGCTGGTTAACTAAGCAAGTAATGCAACACAGCTTGAGCGAAATACCCATTGCTGCATGCCTAAGACTTCAGTTAGTAGTGTTTGATAAATTATGTTCGAATGACCATGTAACTGTCCATTAGCAACTGGGAAGTTCCTGGGAAGAACCTGGAGGCAGCTATGGCTCAAGTATGATCAGTGCTTAATTTGAGCCTGTGGTTTCTGGAGCTTAGCACCAACACTTAACTGGCAACACTGGCTCTTCTGACAGTGTGCCACATGGTGGTGCTGTTTGTGTAATTCAAAGATGAGCACACAATAGTTGTTTATTAATTCAGTATATATTAAAAAATTATAATAACAAATTACCTGTATCCCTAGCCTGGAGTAGTCTAAACTTTCACAACTGTAGGAGTGTGATGATTAGTAGTTATGTTGGTACTGTCATTGCCAGCGCTGGCACGGGCAATGGAGGGGGTGCAGGCTGCAGTGGCATCCTGAATAGGACACTGGCACTTATCTTTTTTACAAATTAGGCAGTACGATGGACATCAAGTTGTTGTTTGCCATGCCCCCCTTGCTATGCTCCCCAGAGCAACAAACATGTTCTCACAATTATTTATTTTAATGTACAAATCAAACAATGCAAGTATGTCGAGTCCCCCCCTTTAAAAATGCAATCAAAATCATGATTGCCAATTTTCTATTGGATGCCATGTTTCCCTAAAACTGTAAAAATATACACAGTGTGATATTTGATGACAAATGAGGAGAGTGTTTTTGAGAGTTGTTTGGATTCCTCCACTCGCCCCAAAGTTTAAAGATCCCTGTTCTAATATCATCACCTTCTGTACAGTCATACTCTTTATCTGTGATTTTACGGGCTTCAGAGCTCAAAGTAGGACTCAAAAATCTACTCCATCTAGACAAACCTTGGAGCCTTCGAGAGGTGCTATACCAAGGGAACATCACTGAAGTTCACCTTCAGTTTTCCTCTTTTCCACAAGGATAATTACTACCAATGTCAACAACTTCAAGAGCGGTCTCAAAGCTCTGTGATTGGCACTCCCACTGGCAGTGAGGGAGGGTCTGACTGACGTGGGGCGGGGGCACATTGGCAGACTTCCACTTCTGTTTATGTGCTGGGGTGAGAGCCTGTAGAGGTGCTGCATTGGATTCAAAGTTGTTGGAGATGCCAAGGCCACAAGAACGTGATCCATTTTGAGAGGCAACCCAGAGGGTGCAGGAGAAATCTTGAATAAATCCAGTGTAGCATGTCGGAAGCCCTTGGCCTGCACAGGGTCAGCCACTAGGCCCAGAAATGATGTCCTCATCTTTTCTAACACTGGATCTTCTCCAACAGTGAGGAAGAGTTCATCATTGGGGAAAAGAGTTCATACCCCGAACAGTCCTGGGAGAGGGACTGTGTCCTGGATGAAGAAGAGGGCTTCTTCTTTTTGTGTTCTCGCAAGCTTTAGACAGAAATAACTTGTTCCCCCTCACCCCCCTTCTCCTGATGTCCTCAGAGGGCAAGGAGGCATAAGAATCAGAGAAAGTGGCATTGTTGTCCAATACGAGAAATCGTGTGTAGTTGTTATTTGGTTGTGAAAGGGGTATGTTCTTGCAACAACTACAACAAAGTTTGAAGAATGTTTTAGAGGAGACATTTGTCCTAGTCGCTGCCTAATGCTGAGGAATTTTGTCAGCAAGACACCAAGATCAAGCCCTTGACCTGCGTTGATGATGCATAGAAAAGCAGGAATTGATGCCAGTTGCACATCGAGCTGTATGATGCCACCTGACACTGCGGGAGAAATGTTGGGAAAGGGGCTCCAGTCTGAAATTTGGAAGGAATAATTCATAAGATTATGAATCTGCGTACCATAGCCATGAGAAGCATACATTTCAGAAACTAGGGCCCTGCAGACCAACTATAGCTTTTTATTTCACTGTATCTTTTCCCACTGAATTATATTTATGTCCTGAGGAATTTGTAAATCCTCATGTGAAGGAGTATATTTAGCTGTCTGCACACTGCTGAATTTCAGCTTAGCTTTCAATTTAGGATTCAGACAGTAGTTCATTACAAATATTTGCATACTTTTTATCCTTTAGTGGTGTCATTACAAAGGTATCTGCAGATATAAATAAGTACATAACTTAAACACATTTAAAACATTCATCTGTAGAATTTATGGAAATGCACCTAGGTAAGCACATCTTGACTTCTTGCAGGCCTTGATAACTCCAGCTACAATTGCTTCAGATGCCCCAGCACTGAGGTTTCCACTGACTAAGGAGTCCAGGAAAAAGAGGGGCTCTGCCCCCTGTGTCAGGATTTCGTTGGCACACATCGCAATCAGGTCCAGACCAATCGTGTCATATTTATCACAAGCGTGGGCAACCTAAAGAGATAACAAAATCACTAGCCGGTAGTTGACAGATGAGCAAAAAGCTGAAGACATCTGCACTTTTAAAATATCATCTAAGGTGTTCTTAACAGTCCACCAGCCTCCACAGGGCCCCCATCACATAAAAGCCTGACTCATAGACTCAATGTTGCCAAATACAGCCAGTCTCACTGACAACTTTGGTATCATAGAAAAACAAGATGACAGGCAAAGGTAGGCTTTTATTCACCATGAAACCACAAGACCTTTTCTCCAGGGGCACTCACTTATTACTGGGCAATGTCAGTGGTGGTTACTGTCACCCACCAGTGATCACCAGGGGGTACTATTGCACTCCAAATGCATAGCCCAGGCTCCCATTGTACACTTGGTTCTTCATGCTAGCAAAGCAGTCAAGTGTTACACTAGTAAGTGGTTATAGGTTTGGAACAACTATTTAGTATAACATCGTAGTCACACACATTAAAATAAGTGAAGAGCCAGAGTTGTATTTTATAAAACGAGTAGCCTATTACTTACGCAAATTTACAGCTCAACAAAAGAAACGAGAAGTCACTCTCACAGGAGAATTGGATAAAACACTCCAAACGCCACTATGGTTCTTATGCTTTAAGTTGTGCTAATTTTGCTAACAAGGAGGCCTTTCAACAATGTTAGTTTATGGTAGAAGGACTGCTGTGTTTCTCTAAATCTCGCTTCCTCTTGGGTCTCAATGAATTTCTCTGGCTCTTACGCTTCATAAGAGTATAGGTATCATACTGAATATATCTTCAGTAGCTATAAACCGTATGCCCTTTGCCCACATTTCTCTATATCCAGCCTAAGAGTTTCAAAGAGGCCGTCTCCCTTGGCCAAAGCCTATACGTCTGCACGGGGGCTAAAATACAAGGTATGCATGATCCAGTGTGAACTGGAATCCAAAGGGAACTAGATCATGAGTCAATGGGCGACCTTCAAATACGGGACTGGATCTATATTCTTTGGGACATAAGATGTAAAAGGGTCTCAAGGTTTTGGTTCTGGAAGGAGGGGTTACAGGACACAATTCTGGAGACGAAGTGGGTTTCAAACTGGTTTCTGGCTATGTTACAATCAGCTTCAAAGACGCTCATAAGCGCCCACGACCTGTATCTCAAAAACAGGGAATCGTGGTCATGATATTCTGCTGGTGGGGACACCCATGTGTCTGGCAATGGGCCAGCATTAGGGGGACACAGTTCCGACCCTCTCTTCTCGAAAATACTGTGCCTCCAGATTCCTGACTGTAAACCCTTCTCTTGGTTTTGTTATGTACGATGACGCCCATATAAGCATATCACTATAAAGGTAGCCCTTACAATAGTTCGTTCAAGTTGTCATGACAACTGAAAACTAATTTTTTGACAACCCCTGCCAAAATCATGACACCTGAACAAAAAAGGGCTTTGAGGCAGCAGCACAAAAATACTTAAATAATTGAATTTGTAAGACCTAGATCAACTGTTCCAAATGAAGTCACACAATTTCAAGCCTCACAATAGAAAGGACACCAATGGCCTTCACGTAACGAAATGAACCTGGAGAGCCCAAGAAAGAAAGTTTATCAAATTAACATAACCTTCTAAATACACGTATGACCACATGCAGTCCAAGACCTTCCCACTGCTACAGCAAAAGAGCTTCTCTTCTAAATTTAGATCATAAATGTAGATAGACTTCCAAAAGGACATTTATGGATTCATATAGATCTTGTGGCCGCAAAAGCAGTAGGACTCACTGTGTTACCTCCAAACAAGTGTATAGTTATCTAACTTGCTTATATTGTATCATGTCAAGCATCACATTTTCTACTCCACTCTAGGTACCGCCAACACAGAGACATGCAGCTAGTTGATCTCCCTCAAATTCCTCAGTGGCCCAGGAAGGGGATGCTACAAAGCTACTATACTCTTAGCAAATTTTTCCTCACCTTCAAACACTAGTAACATAATACAAAGACAGTCAATGTAGGGCTTGTCCCGGTGGACCCTCTCATCATTGTCCTAATCAACACATGCCAATTCTTGATACATGTAGATCGACACAAGCACCAAGGCCTTTCTCACAGAAAACGGCATGTGATACAATATCAAAACATCATTGCACTAATAAATAATTGGTTTAACATTTTCAAACAAATTGAGTTAAAGTGATAAAAATGTTGAGCTAGGTGCTACAGTCAGCGGTGACCTGGTGCTGTGTTTTAAGTTTGCTTCCAGTTTATTAAACTTTTTTCAGAGAACCACCTTCTGCTCCTAGGTCACAAGCCACTTCAAGGTCCAGTTGGGGCATTTTATATTTGCCAAGAACAGACAGACCAGCAACACGGGGTTCTTTCTTCAGAACATGTAAAACTAGTGTGTCTGACATATTGGGAGGTGTTTGTAGGAACATTTAAATGCAACATGTATTTTGTTTCCTATGTTTTATATTTTTTCTGTTTGAAACCTCCATACTGTACATGGCGGTCCCAGACTGGAAAAATGTCAGCCTCATGGTGGTGGGAGGCCTACCGAGGTAAGGGAATGTGAAAGTTGGGCAGATGGGATTTTCACCAATTTCTGCTGGATATACTGCTTCTAAATGGCGCTGTTAAGCATTTAAATGACACCAACATTAATACCGTTAGATGTAGGGATCAGGAGTTATTACAAAAATAAATTCCATAACATTCAAAGGGAAATCCTAATTCAATCTAAATTTTTGAAGTACATAGACCACAATGTAGACATTCTCTGCGGAGTACTGCTGATAGAGTGTGGTAGGACAGAAGCTGGTTTTCATCCCCCACAGAGAGGGATTTCTTTCTTCAATAAATTACCTGCACATGACACTTTATGACCACATCATATGATTGGGTATAGTGCCTTACTAATTACCCATACTAACTACCTCTTTGGGTATAAGTCTATTAGGATTACCTATATTGTTTGTGTATATTATCATAAAAACATGATAGGGATAACATAATCTTTTCCTACAGGAAACCATTTACAAACTCGGGTACAGCTACATCAATAAAATGGGTGAGTCACTAATGATTTTACGCTGAGGTCTCAAGTGAACTCTGTGATCATTTATTGCCATGCCGTCTTGCTCATAACAGGACACCAAAAGACCGCCCAAGTTACATTTGGGCCTCACCCAGGAACAAGTTAACAGTTCCCTCACAACTCCCACTACCCCGTACACCAGTAGTGAAGAATGCCTTGGGCTTTATGGGGGGGATTAACACTGGGACCTGATCGACGCATGATGCTTGCTAAACTTAGTAAGAGTAGATTATATGTTCAGGCTCTCCCATATACAATTTACACTCAAGGCAAGATATTATATCTACATTTGGAACACGTGCAAGGGCCAAACCTGTTGAACACCTAGGGCATACACTGTCAGACCATAATCTGGTGCTGGTTTAAACCCACATGCATTCAGGATGACAAACATGACCCTGCAGGTTGCAGCCAACGGGAGTGCCGTTGGGATACTACTTCACAAATGAGGGAGTGACGGATGGCATGCTGAGCGGGAGACCCTCAAGGCTTGCCTACGTTGTATGTGCACACAAATGTCATATGGAAAAAATCGACCCTGAATAGAGAGGCTACTCAACAGGAAGGGGTGATGTGTCAGGTGGAGGGCCGGGCAGTGGAAGACCCACAACTCAGGAGGAAATAGCAAAGTTGTGACAATCCCACAGGGAAACAGTAGAATATCAGCACCGACTAGACTACAGAGCGTGTGGCCAGGGAACACAGTGAAAGTGACTAGGCAGAGAGATTGCCAGACTGGAAACTGAAAGGTACCACCTCAAGATGCTCCATCACATCATTAAAGATCCCTGAAGGCAGAGTGATGTTTATACAGCTGAAAATAAATGATGTACTGCTGAAACTGACTGCGTGACTGATGAAGACTGCAGGGCTACATTAGCGAGGCATGACTGAAGGAGACTTGCAGGGCTACAGTAGTGAGGCACAGGTGAAGCCATTAACCCTGGCACCAACAGGAGTCTTAGGAGCACCACAGATGAGATTAGACAGGCAATACAAAATCTGGCACCTGGACAGATGTCCAACCACATTTTATACGATTTATGAACTATTATTGGTCCCCCCAAATACTCACATTGCATGCATGCAGAGGCAACACACATTGGTTCACTACTCCTACAAGCAGGGAGCCATAACAATCATGCTACCCACACCCCACCTCGGCCCTCTGGAGGTGGCCTCCTATCATTCACTCTTGCTTTTAAACTTCGAACGTAAATTGCTGAGTAAGGCACTCATGTACTCTGGGCCAAATTTCAGAAGGCCAGGAAGGAGGTGAAGCTTCTATCAATGTTATCTTTGTATTCATGGTCACAAATATCCTGCATCCATGCCAGTGTAATAAACCTTGATGTCGAGAGTAAAACAAGATCATTAGACTGGACATAATTGGTTATAGGGTTTTTTGAAAAGCCTGTATACCACGTTACAGCAGCCTAAGAGTAGCCCGGGGTTAGGTACAAGAATTAAGGCATACAATAGGGGCCTCTCCTCTATTTGCCAGTATCTGTTTGCTACTTTAGGCCAGTTCTTTTCCTTCTCTATTTTCAGGAGCCAGGAAGCCTCCTAGACAGCAACATTATTATAAAGATCGAAGATCCAGTTAATCTTCCTGCTGTGGTGGAACCCTGGAAGAGCCAAAAATATATAAAAGTGAATACGCCATTATAGTGTTTCCTGTGAAGGTACCAAAAGTCTGCTGGATGGCCACTGTCAGTTTTGACAGCCATCCATCAAACTTTTTGGTTTTCAAAAGAAACTCCCAAACTCTGATTTTGTTTTTGAAAAGTAATTAACTAATGACCAGCACACCAGGGCAGTTTTATTTCCTGGGTGTAGGGTATCTTGTTTTTATTTTTCTGTTCGTCACTACACAAAAAAGGACATCTGTCCTAAATAAGGCAGACAGCCTTTTACCTTGATCTGTCAAGCAACTACATCAGGCCATCTTGACCTTTCTATCAGAGGAGCCTTTGGGGACACAGCTGATGGAAAGCTGACCGTCCATCTGAAACTAAATAGGGCAGGTGGACTGGGGGTTGGGCAGACAGGGTACTCGGTCAAGCTTGTAATCAAAATGCCAAACTCTAAATCAGGCCCTTAGTCTCATTTACATAAAGAAAGACAAAGGCGCTTATGGCCCTTTACTACTTCACAGATACATATGGGAATGGGAGATGTCATCACTAGTTGCAAACACTAACTCATACAAAATCATTAAATAACACAAATTCCTCCAGACTATAAGAAAGGATTTGAAACGGCCTGAAATATTTGGTTCAGATGTAAAGATGTTTTCATTAAAGGTGATTAACCTTCCCTACTTAGAGCATTTTTCACATGTTTCTACTGACTTTCCCCTACCCTGTGCTAGATATGTTGTAAAGTGACTGTACAGAACAACATTCTCCCTAGGGTTTCTTAGAGATTGTTATCATAAATGGCATCAAGGGGCATACATGTCTCAAATCATTGGTTGATTTGTGCCGGTGGCTGCAGGGGTTGAGCACAGCCACTCTTTTTGGGGACCTGGAATTATTTTTCATTATATTTCTTCTTACTTTTCATTATTTGAGTCCTCGTTCCTCCGCAGGCATAACCAACTAGGGACAGTCACGCAACAGAGATTATAATATTGGAATGTTGGGAACCACTGTATTGACTCAAGTCTTATAATGGCTAGTATAAGCCTTATGCTCCAACATTACAATGCTTATCTTTTTGTTTCTCCCTTTTTAATTTTGAACATTCTACCCTTAGTAGGGGGAATGTTCTAATAGATTTAGCCCTTGTGCCTCTGGCTATACCGGTTGTTAAAGGCCCTATCCCTCTTTATAGGCCCTCACCTGTGGCTTGGGCCTGTAACTTGCGTTCCGGGCCTTTAACAACCAATAAAGCCCTTGGCAACGGGCTATTAGGATATATTATCCTGCTCTGTGACTGATAATCCCCTATGCCACATGGTTAAGACTGAGATAACTTTCCTTATCTTTATGAATATTTTAAGAGGTTTTGAAATATGTTTCATTTGCCAAGCCAATGCTATTAAACGTGAAACAGAACAAGCTCTCCCTTTGCACACCTTCCACTTTAAGTAAATTTTTGAAACTTCGTTATCGTGATAGCAATTAAATCCCTTAACTTCAAGAAAGGCCGTAGGTGTAGAAAAAGGTATAAATGAGGCAGGAATTCAATCATCATGCTTGGATATCCATGCACAATTTAGGGAATTACGTCTGCAAATAATTATTATAATTTATGTTCCTGGTATAAAGCAATTGGTTACCTCTAACTTGGCTCCAACACTATTAGCTTTGGATATTAATATAGGGTCGCTGTATCCAGTGGTTTTCAAGTCAAACACTCCAGAACATCTTATGTGACCCAAGTGGTAACCTGCAAGTGGGACAAAATAATGAATAATCTTACCAAACACTGTTCTACGACATTTCTTGGATAAAATAGATAAATGTACACATATATTTTAACAGGTGATTAGATGAGGAAAGAATGATGAAAAAGAGCACCTTGTTCTGAGCATAAATCCTAAAAAAGAAATCTCTGGAGATTCTCAAAGGCTTCTGGAGAACAGCAATCACTACTTATTATGTTTGTATGCATATTGAAAAAATGGTAGAACTGGTTATGGACTGCTAAGATGGCTGCTCTCCCTTAGCTCCATCAGACAGTGTGCCTTCCCATACTACAGGCCAGAAAGAAGTGAAATGGAGTAAGTAGTAACCTTTTAGTCCTGTGACAAATACGAGGGAACGGGGCACCTGGCCAAACTTCTAGCTTATAGTGCTTTTTCAGTAGTTTGTGGCATACATGTAGTGCTTAGATAGTGCAAAAACAGCCGAAAGCCAGCAAAGCACTGTACAGGATCAAATTCAAAGATACAGCCAATGAGTGATTGGAGGATAGCTACGTTCTGAAATTTGAGGGCGACTGTCACTTTGTCTGATGTAAGGCCTGATTACGAGGTTGGCAGTCCAAGGACCGCCTGCCTTGTAGTGATGGTCGGACCGCCACAACTGTGGAGGTCCGACTGCACCATTACAACCCTGGCCTGCCAGGGGACCGTGTCCACACCTGGAACATGGTTCCCGATGGTGTGATGGCTGTCAGACTTGTAACCAGCCAGGGCGGTGCTAAACTCAGTACTGCCTCGCTGATTACAACTCAGCTTTCCACCAGCCTTTCCATGGCTGGGACCCCACCATGGAAAGGCTGGTGGAAAACCAGGCCTTGGGGCCACAGCCGGGCCTACACTGCCCATGGCATAGGCAGTGCAGGGGCCCCTCTGCCCAGCACTATCGCAATGTGCACTGTCTGCTTTGCTTGCGATGGTGCTGTAGTGTTAGGGTTTTGGGATCAACTCCCTTAATTGAACCGAGGCCAATATCGTAGCACTGTTCCCGCCGGTCAGGGCAGCGGGAATGCATAATACAATGTTCCCACCGGTCAGCCCGGGGGGAACACTGTTATACGCTTGGGAGGGGACACCTCCGTTATGACAGTGACGTCCTCCCCACAGCTTTGGCAGTCCACTCTAGGACTGCCAAAGTCATAATGAGGCCCGTGGTGTTTACCAAGAAGCGTGGTTTCAGCTCTTTTTAAAATTGGAGATGGGTGGGGCAGTCATGAAGGAGAAATGAATGGAAACGGCAATGTTGTTCCATATCCTGGGTGCACAAAAAGAGAAAAACGGTTGCCTTGTTGTTTCTTTTTTTTTTTTACTCAGTATATCAATGGCCAGGAAGTGTCTCTACTGGCTCCCAATACACTCACGTGTGACGTTCAAGGCCATGTGCACCATTCTATCTTCAAATCTGTTTTATCGACAAAGACATTTTGGTGCCTTGCCATACTACAAAATGTCAGATCTAATCAACAATTTTCCTCCGAGAGCATACAAATCGGTCCTTGAAATACTGAGTTAGAACCTTGTCTGTGGCTGCAGTCAAAAGCTAGAATTCACACATCATATCGCTGCAAACAGCATCATTACCTGAACTTCAGAAAGACTTTTAAATCATTCCTTTTTGACAAATAATCATACCTGGTTCAGGGCCAAGAAACCTATCTATTTGAACGTACTCACTATATTGCTAGAATTGTTTAACAAACACAATAAGATGCTGTCCAGCCCAGTACTTGTCTTGTAAAAAAAAAGTATTTTTATAACATTACAAAATGTAATGCTACACAAAGTAATGGGACCCAGTTAAGGGTTTCTTCAAATTGGAATGTTGTGTGACCAATGATCTGATTAGAGGTGGTGCCTGTAGGAGGCTGGACTGGCTTGTAGTGAGTACCTAGGGGTACTTGCACCTTGCACCAGGCCCAGTTATCCCTTATTAGTGTATAGGGTGTCTAGCAGCTTAGGCTGATAGATAATGGTAGCTTAGCAGAGCAGCTTAGGCTGAACTAGGAGACGTGTGAAGCTACTACAGTACCACTTAGTGTCATATGCACAATATCATAAGAAAACACAATACACAGTTATACTAAAAATAAAGGTACTTTATTTTTATGACAATATGCCAAAGTATCTTAGAGTGTACCCTCAGTGAGAGGATAGGAAATATACACAAGATATATATACACAATAGCAAAAATATGCAGTATAGTCTTAGAAAACAGTGCAAACAATGTATAGTTACAATAGGATGCAATGGGGAAACATAGGGATAGGGGCAACACAAACCATATACTCCAAAAGTGGAATGCGAACCACGAATGGACCCCAAACTTATGTGACCTTGTAGAGGGTCGCTGGGACTATTAGAAAATAGTGAGAGTTAGAAAAATAGCCCTCCCCAAGACCCTGAAAAGTGAGTGCAAAGTGCACTAAAGTTCCCCTAAGGACAAAGAAGTCGTGCTAGAGGAATAATGCAGGAAAGACACAAACCAACAATGCAACAACTGTGGATTTCCAATCTAGGGTACCTGTGGAACAAGGGGACCAAGTCCAAAAGTCACAAGCAAGTCGGAGATGGGCAGATGCCCAGGAAATGCCAGCTGCGGGTGCAAAGAAGCTTCTACTGGACAGAAGAAGCTGAGGTTTCTGCAGGAACGAAAAGGGCTAGAGACTTCCCCTTTGGTGGACGGATCCCTCTCGCCGTGGAGAGTCGTGCAGAAGTGTTTTCCCGCCGAAAGAACGCCAACAAGCCTTGCTAGCTGCAAATCATGCGGTTAGCGTTTTTGGACGCTGCTGTGGCCCTGGAGGGACCAGGAGGTCGCAAATTGGACCAGGAGAGAGAGGAGACGTCGAGCAAGACAAGGAGCTCTCTCAGCAGCAGGTAGCACCCGGAGAAGTGCCAGAAACAGGCACTATGAGGATGCGTGAAACGGTGCTCACCCGAAGTCGCACAAAGAAGTCCCACGTCGCCGGAGAACAACTTAGGAGGTCGTGCAATGCAGGTTAGATTGCTGTGGACCCAGGCTGGACTGTGCACAAAGGATTTCCGCCGGAAGTGCACGGAGGCCGGAGTAGCTGCAAAAGTCGCGGTTCCCAGCAATGCAGTCTAGCGAGGTGAGGCAAGGACTTACCTCCACCAAACTTGGACTGAAGAGTCACTGGACTGTGGGGGCCACTTGGACAGAGTTGCTGGATTCGAGGGACCTCGCTCGTCGTGCTGAGAGGAGACCCAAGGGACCGGTAATGCAGCTTTTTGGTGCCTGCGGTTGCAGGGGGAAGATTCCGTCGACCCACAGGAGATTTCTTCGGAGCTTCTAGTGCAGAGAGGAGGCAGACTACCCCCACAGCATGCACCACCAGGAAAACAGTCGAGAAGGCGGCAGGATCAGCGTTACAGAGTTGCAGTAGTCGTCTTTGCTACTTTGTTGCAGTGTTGCAGGCTTCCAGCGCGGTCAGCAGTCCATTCCTTGGCAGAAGGTGAAGAGAGAGATGCAGAGGAACTCGGATGAGCTCTTGCATTCGTTATCTAAAGTTTCCCCAGAGACAGAGACCCTAAATAGCCAGAAAAGAGGGTTTGGCTACCTAGGAGAGAGGATAGGCTAGCAACACCTGAAGGAGCCTATCACAAGGAGTCTCTGACGTCACCTGGTGGCACTGGCCACTCAGAGCAGTCCAGTGTGCCAGCAGCACCTCTGTTTCCAAGATGGCAGAGGTCTGGAGCACACTGGAGGAGCTCTGGACACCTCCCAGGGGAGGTGCAGGTCAGGGGAGTGGTCACTCCCCTTTCCTTTGTCCAGTTTCGCGCCAGAGCAGGGCTAAGGGGTCCCCTGAACCGGTGTAGACTGGCTTATGCAGAATTGGGCACATCTGTGCCCAACAAAGCATTTCCAGAGGCTGGGGGAGGCTACTCCTCCCCTGCCTTCACACCATTTTCCAAAGGGAGAGGGTGTCACACCCTCTCTCAGAGGAAGTTCTTTGTTCTGCCATCCTGGGCTAGGCCTGGCTGGACCCCAGGAGGGCAGATGCCTGTCTGAGGGGTTGGCAGCAGCAGCAGCTGTAGTGAAACCCCAGGAAGGGGAGTTTGGCAGTACCAGGGTCTGTGCTACAGACCACTGGGATCATGGGATTGTGCCAACTATGCCAGGATGGCATAGAGGGGGCAATTCCATGATCATAGACATGTTACATGGCCATATTCGGAGTTACCATTGTGAAGCTACATATAGGTAGTGACCTATATGTAGTGCACGCGTGTAATGGTGTCCCCGCACTCACAAAGTTCAGGGAATTGGCTCTGAACAATGTGGGGGCACCTTGGCTAGTGCCAGGGTGCCCTCACACTAAGTAACTTTGCACCTAACCTTTACCAGGTAAAGGTTAGACATATAGGTGACTTATAAGTTACTTAAGTGCAGTGTAAAATGGCTGTGAAATAACGTGGACGTTATTTCACTCAGGCTGCAGTGGCAGGCCTGTGTAAGAATTGTCAGAGCTCCCTATGGGTGGCAAAAGAAATGCTGCAGCCCATAGGGATCTCCTGGAACCCCAATACCCTGGGTACCTTAGTACCATATACTAGGGATTTATAAGGGTGTTCCAGGAAGCCAATGTAAATTGGTAAAATGGTCACTAGCCTGTTAGTGACAATTTGGAAAGAAATGAGAGAGCATAACCACTGAGGTTCTGATTAGCAGAGCCTCAGTGAGACAGTTAGTCACTACACAGGTAACACATTCAGGCACACTTATGAGCACTGGGGCCCTGGGTTACCAGGGTCCCAGTGACACATACAACTAAAACAACATATATACAGTGAAAAATGGGGGTAACATGCCAGGCAAGATGGTACTTTCCTACAGTGCCATCCTGCTGCGGCCGTAGTCCCCGCTTGTCTTTGTAACACATTTCCTTATGAGAAGTTTCAGGCTCTAACTGGCCCAGGTGCGAGTACATTATCATGGCTGTTTGATGGGTGCCCCAATGCGGTGGATCTTCAGTCTCTTATCATGCCGAAATATTGGGTGGCCAACTGACTGTGTTTATTTATACAGTTCTAGGGCAAGATATTGGGGGTCATTCCCAAACCGCCCAAACACCGCCCCGCGGTCAGATGACCGCGGGGGGCATTCCGACTCCGACTGCTGGGCCGGCGGGCGATCTGCAAAAGATCGCCCGCCGGCCCAGCGGGAAAGCCCCAGCAAAGATGAAGCCGGCTCCGAATGGAGCCGGCGGATTTGCTGAGGTGCGACGGGTGCAGTGGCACCCGTCGCGATTTTCAGTGTCTGCCAAGCAGACACTGAAAATCTTGCTGGGGCCCTGTTAGGGGGCCCCTGCACTGCCCATGCCAGTGGCATGGGCAGTTCAGGGGCCCCCAGGGGCCCCACGACACCCGTTCCCGCCAGCCTCTTCCTGGCGGTGTAAACCGCCAGGAACAGGCTGGCGGGAAGGGTGTCGGAATCCCCATGGCGGCGCTGCTTTCAGCGCCGCCATGGAGGATTCCTTTGGCCAGGGGAAAACCGGCGGGAAACCGCCGGTTTCCCTTTTCTGACCGCGGCGTCAGAATTGGCCAGGAAGCACCGCCAGCCTGTTGGCGGTGCTTCCAGGGTCAGAATGACCCCCATAATCTCTTTGAAAGTCTTATGTTACCTGCCCGAGTGATTGTGGGTGTCGTCCCGCACTCTTTCCAGTCACATCGCATAGTCCTTCAACAATCTCTCAGGTTGTGTCAGAGTTGTCCCTTCCGAGGTGCGGAGAAGGTCCTCGGCTGCAACATCTGGATACACAGCATGTCGGTAGAAGACCACAGGCTCCCAAGTCACTGCGGAGATACCACTCAGCACACTGATAATGAAAGTTAATATTGCTTCAATATTTTTCCAGATGAACCATGCACCGAGGCTTGGGGCAACCTTTCTCAATTTAGGTTGGTACCTGGCACACTTCCATGCACATTGTCTCTCTGAGCAGACAGACAGGCTTCTTGGCACTAGGCAGACTCACAATGTTCTCTAGCAAGTTGAGCAGGCTCCAGGTGATGTTACCTCATGTCTGGGAGACTAGCTGTCAGGCAAAAACCACCCCTGGTTACACAGCAGCTCTTCTAAAGCAGAGCACTTCCATTCTCTGAACAGCTGCATCCTTCCATTCATCTGACTGGGTTTACTTTCCAAGCCACTTTACTTTTCACTCCAAATGTAGTTATCGAGGTAAATGGGACCAATCTCAACATTCACCTGCCATTTCCCATCTTCCCATCTTAAAGACTTCACTGTCCGAGAAGTATTTACTTGAGGAAACCCCATACATTGCAGTCCTGCAAATTCTCTTGTAGGACTTTGTTATAAGGTTAAGTAACTTAGACATGGTTCTTACATGTCATATAAAGGTCCCATGCAGCTCTCCTGACCTCCCTACTTTACCCTCTTCTTACCCTGTCTCACACTTAATTAACCACAATCCCACATTTCGTATGTGTTTGCCTTACTCCTTTATCCGTCCCTACCCTCTTCTCTTTCTTGTCCTCTTTCCTCTCACCCTAGGGTTGTGCACCATGACTTACCCATAGGTTTTATGGTGTTATCTTTAATGAATTCTTCAATTTGTTGTCAGTAAAACACATTCTACTTTTATTTCTATCTGCTGGTTACTGTTTTTGCTAATACATTATGTTTGTGGGTTTAGTAGCACAAGCCTAGCTACAAAGCAGAGGGTCATTTTACAATAGTGTCAGGAGAAATGAAGAGTTGGAGGTTAGACGAGGGGAAGGTGGACATTTGAAGGGGCAGTGCAAAGGGAGGTGTAAAAACAACACAGGGGGGAAGAGGAGCAGCAGCACAATGCAATACAAGGCCTGGAACAAAAGGGAATAGTGGAAACGGGGCTACCAAAACTGAAAATGCTGCAAGAGAACAGATGAAGCAGAGAGGGCATAAAGTTGATAGAGAATGATCATAGGAAGGGAGGTGGAGAGCAAGATGGCCAAGGAACAGCATAATGAAGAAATCATACGTCCATCTTACTTGAAGATTAAGGACTCGATTTCTCTGAAGCAGAAGAAGGTTAGACATCATCAAGGTACACCATGAAAAAGAAGAAAATACGATTCCCCACTGTATGTTTGGATGCAGGCAGCCAAATGTGAATACACAAAACATATGTGTTTATTCCCACTTCATGCTATTTCTCACCTGGTTTCGGCAGACCAGTAGCCAATGGTTTTACTGCGCATATCAATGGGATACTGGAACCAGCGCATTCACCACTGTCATTGCGTTTCAGGCCTCTAAAATGTAAGAAAGATAAATCTTGTTAAATCTTAATACTGATTTATAACCATCTTTGCACAGGTGGAAAACCCCTCTCTATGTAGTATAGGTGATTGTGTCCTTTAACCACATTATCATTTTGAATTCACCGCACAGAACTCTGAGCCAAAACAGATGAACAAAAATTCAAGAACTAAGAACCACAAACGTTTCCCCCGGTAAAAAAAATACTTTTCAGAGCAATCACTCATTCATCAATGACAACAACACATCCTAACCCAACACCACAGGGGTGTGAAAAAATATACAAAGCTTTAAGAATATTCTATTAAAATTGATAAATTAAAAATTTCATATGCATAAAAGCACAGATACACCAACATAACATGTACAAAACAAAAGGGAGAATTTCCCAAAACAAATCCAATTTGTCTTTTATAAGAGATGCACTCCTACTTTTTATGTCACTGGATCTCTACGAGTACATTCAATAACATATACATATAATCCATGTACTGTAGATCGTGCTTTCAAATTCCGTCAACGTGTTTCGGTGGCACCAACATGTAAACGGCACCTTCTTCAGGACTAAGAAATATTTATCTCCTCCCAAATATCTCATTCACATTAGCCTCGGGACCCACATGTCCCACTTAATTAATTACTAGGACACTATCCATTAAGGTCCCTATTGTCCAACAACAAATGCGGCCACTCTGCCCAAGTTTCTGATCATCTGTCCCAAATCCAAGCAGACATCCCCCACTCTTCATATTATTATATTCATTAACATCATCAGTATCATCGTCTAACACCTGATCATTTTGAATTTTCATGAAGGCAGATGATTGCTGGGTAATGGGATCTGGCACTATGGTGCATTAACACAAACAGGGGGAATTTTTTGCATGAGTTTTACAAGCGCGGGACCAGGACAGGAAGAAATAAAAAGCATTACACTTTGGCTCAGATTTACGAAAAATTCATACAATGTAAATCAGCAGCTAAAGTTGCTGTACTGTGTTGCAAGAGAGAGACCAGAACAGCAACATATTTACTAAGATATGGCCTGTTTTCCTCTCCCCCGGGGCCGGCACTTCAAGGGTTTGCCCTTGGAGCAAATTAACGCAAAACAGTGCAGGAGCCTCCAACAGGTGGATCACTTTTTTTATCCCTTCTTACTTGCATCTCTTTCTTTCTCTTCCTTTTTTCTTGCTTTCATGTCTTTCTCTCATTTTTCAATTTCTTTTATCTCATCTTTTTCTCCTTTTTTCTCTTTCTCTTCCTGTCTTTTACACTACTTCATTCTTTCCCTACTTCTTTCTTTCTTTGCCCCATCTTTATTGTTCATTATTTTTCAATTTTTTCTTTTTGTTTTTCTTTCACTGTTTATATTTGTTTCTACTCTGTTCTTTTTCTCATTTTTAGCTCTAACATTCTCCCTTTCCTCCACTTCTCCTTCTTTGATTTTTCCTTACTTTTTCTTTCTTCTACTTTTTCCTTCTATTTGTCTCTCCCCTTTTTTCCATGCTTCTTTCTTTTTCTCTGTAATTCTTTCTTCATCACTAGTTATTGTTCTTTCCTCCCCTCTTTCTTGATTTCACTCCTTCTTCTGTACTTCCTTTCTTTTGCCCTACTTCAGTCTTTCTCTTCTTATGTTTTTCTCTGCTGTTTTCTCATTTTCCTTCCTTTTGTCCCTCCTTTCGCTCAGTCTTATCTTCTTTCTCTGTCTTCATCATTCCTGTGTTATTCTTTCTCGAATCTCTTTTTCTGTTGTATTTATTTATTGTACCTTTTCCTCTCCTTTTCTCCTTTCCTCCTCAACTACTGTCCTTTTCTCCATCGCTCCTATCTGTTTCTTAATTTTCTTTTTTCTATTCTTTCTTTTCCTCATGTTCCTTGCCTTACTTTCCATTATTTTCACATTCTATTTTTCTTGCTTTATTTCTTTATACTTACTATTTTGGGTGCTGCCTTTTTATTTTCTTCTTAATTTCTCACTCTGCCTTTGTCTCTTTTTCTGTTCATTTTTTATCTTTTCTTTTTTCCTTCTCTGCTTTTTTTTGTTTCTTCTGTCTTTCTCTTTGTGTTTCTTATTTTCTTTTGTTTCTTTCTTGCCTTTTTTCTCTAATTCTGTTATTCTTCCTTTCCCAGTGTCTCTCTTCCGCCTTTCTCTCTGTTTTACCCTCATGTTCTCTGTCACTCTTTCTCCCTTTCTCTTTCTCAAGAGCAAACGGACAAAAAGGATCCATACGGAACCCAAATGTAAACCTTTTGCAATCCAGCTCCTGTGCCATTAATGCTGTGTGCTCCCTGTAGCAGGGGTGGGCACTCTAGGGACAGTGTTTTAAGTTATTTGGCCTCTGTGAACATTGATCAAATCTTGTATTGGGCAGTAGTTCACACCGGTCTTCAATGATCACAAGTAGCTCTTACTTTAGGAAAGGTTGGAAACCCCAGGCAGCGCTTTGCGTTACTTTGGGAAACTATCCAATGCAAATTGTGATTTGCGCTGGATGGGAAATCCCTGCGGAACACTTTTCGCTGGGTTTACATTAAAAAGAAAACACACACCCAGGACAAAGCATTAATAAAGCTGGACCTTTGTCCTTCCACAAAAATAGTGCCTCCATTGTTGTGAATCATCTTTGATCACATACCGCTGAATACAAGTTGCACTGATGCTGTTCAGTGCGAAATAATGCTTAGCAAGAAATGAAAATCTCTTCTCTGAGAAAAAGGGATTAACAGCATATCCAAGTCATTCTCATCAAACACAGAAATGCATAACACCCAAGACTCAGCAGATGCCATGAGGGGAAACAATCTCCCTTTCAGCTCTCAGCTGAATTTTAAATATCTGAATTTGAATGATGAAGTCGCCTGGTTTCAGGAAGGAGAGGCATTACCACTAAAAAGTATCTTGTCTTTGAGGTGGTATCAGCGATCTCTTTTGCAAATGTGATGATGGCCCGTAAAACAATGTTCTTTCCAGTTTTGTTTTCTTTGCTACAACTGACCCAGACACTGAAATTCCGACTGGTTGCTTGGCGATATGGAAAGTGTGGAGTCTAAAGAGCAGACGTGGAGGCATGCACAACTCGGTGCAAAGTCTGTGAATGCGGAGGTGCACTTCCAGTTACAATTGAGATCTAGGGCCTCCGAGGCTCTGCCAAGTCAGTTGTCTTGGAGTTGACAATGGAAGATGGGCATGATCAGGAGAATTCTAGGTGTGGGGCCCTCTGCATGTAAAACTACTCTTGTGTTTGCATCTACTGCACACAGTGAGGCTGGACCACCGGGACAAGTACTGCTGTGAGTGACTGTGGCGTAGGGGAGCGGTCCAGTACCTGCCCGTGTTAGGTGTCACTACTGAGATACAGGAAATCTGTCCTTCAGTGCCACAGAATCCTAATCTTCTGTGGGGGTGTTCTCTTTGTTGGGGTCGTGGGCCTTGATAACATGCAAATGGAACATTTACGGGAAACAATCTGACATATTAGGGAGAATCCTCCCTTTAGCATGACGCCACTTTGGCATGACATGTCACCAAACAATAGTTAACTTAAAGTGTGCATCTATTTTCATACAATATACCAAACCTAGAGAAGTGTAGTAAGTTAGCAACAGGTAGAAAGAGCAGAATAGATGGGCCTCAAAGGGAGAATTACAAATCACTGAGGAGGAGTGAGTACTGAGACAGTGAAAGCCTATCTCAAAGGTGGTATAATCGTGTTAGAAATGGAGCCTCTGGTTGGCAGTCAGTTTGCACTCTGTCGAAACAGGGACCCTCACTCTAGTCAGGGCAATGGAGATACATACTTAAGGTAACCTCTGCTCACCCCCTTGGTAGCTTGGCACAAGCAGTCAGGCTTATCCCAAAGGCAATGTGTAAAGTATTTGTACCAACTCACATACAGTAATACAGTAAAAACACTACAAAGTGGAGACCAATAGGCAATATTTATCTAAATCAAACAAGACCAACAGGACAAAAATCCAACATAGACAAGTCAAGATATGAATTTTCAAAAGAATAAGAGTCCTACTCCATAGAAAACTATGGAAATGTTGTTGTTACACAAAGTTCCTGGTTTCATCAAAAATAAATCCGCCCGGGCGAGCGTGCGTCCAAAAAGTCAGCGATGCATCAATTTCTTTCTCGCAAGTGAGGCCTTGCATCGTTTTCTTCTTCGGTCGGGTAGATGATGCATCGTTTTTCTCTCCTGCAAGAGAACAATGCATTGATTTCCAGATAGGCACGTTGGATCCACGCAAGCTTGCTTTGGTTTTTGATGCACAGCGACGATGCTTGAGAAATCCGGTCGCAGTGTCGGAAAACCGTGTTGCATGGGGTTTGCGTCATTAGCAGCAGCTGCAAGCCCGTGTTGCGTCGTTTCTCCAGCCGAGATGCATCGATCACCCAGGGAGATCGCTTTAGGGGTCAGGAATCCTTCCAGTAGAAGCCACCTGCAGGGTCAAGAACAGGACCAGTTGGAACTGATTCTCTGGGCTCCTTCTAGCTTTTGTGTTCCTGTAGCTTAACAGGAGGTCAGCCAACTGACCCTTGTAGTTCACTTTTCAGTTCTTGGTACATGTGGGAGCAGGTACACCCCTTGAGGGTCTCCTCATAGGTCAAAACAGCAGGTGCAGTCCTCCCCTGTCTTCTGTGGGTCCATAAGTGTTCTGGTGAGGGTATCTGGGGTGCCACATTGATGCCCAATGCTAGCCCGTGGGTGGGGGAAACCCCTGGCCATTCTCAACCCAAAGGGTTAAATGTTCCCAGAGGTGATCCTAACCACTTTGTCAGCAATATCTGAGTACTTTACCTTAAACTATTCAACAGTGCCCTTCTCTACCTAAATCCAACATAGCAGAACTGTTCTTCCTTCCTCTCTGCAGAGCTTCCTGTGCCCACCCAGAGGTGTGGCTATGATAATAGGCAAACCCTCCCTTGTGGTCACTTCAAACCAGTTCTAGGGCAGCTCTCCCTCCCATTGAGCTTTGAGACAGGCTATCTATGAGGACAAAAGGGAGACAGGCTTAGGCATGAGCTTCATCTGTAGTGACAGGGTAAAGTACAGCCCCCCAGGCCATTCTGCTCAGGATGAAAATTATCTCCACACAAACAAGAACTTTGTCCACTGCCTGGGAGTAAAGCACATCTTACCACTGGAGAGGCATTAACAGTCAGGCAACTCTGAACAATGGCGGAAAGGGACATTTGGCTCAGGCACAAAAATGACAACTTTCTGAAAGTGCCATAATACGGGGTGTCCATACAAAAAGAGGCATTTTGCTGTAGAAATCAAGTTATTAATTTTACTAAAAGTAAAAAGCTTGTTCCATTGACTGTTGATTTAGGTCCCGATAGTTTGGTACCATGCCCTCTCACACTCTCTTTGTCCAGCTAACACTTAAATGCTGAAAAGTGGGGCACTTTTGTTCAGAGGATTTTGTTTGTTTAGTAGTTTTTTAGAGTGCTCTGCTAACCCTATGGGCATCCTATGACTAGAAGTAAATGAACACAATCAACGAGTGCAGATCCATCAGAAAACACTCGGACACTAAACAAAAATGACTTCAATCATTCCCTTAACATCAGGTCAGGGATCATGCACAGAGAACCATGAAACCAGTTCCAATCTTTGGCCACGGAAACAAAAAAAAATGACTTCCGGCTCCTATTTTTTTGATATTAGGTAGTGCCAGTCTGCACAACGAGTAGTTGTGAAGGGCTATATTGGGTTAGTAGGGACTCATTAAATTAAGGATAAGCATAGGACTGTACCATACACGACTTCATGGCTAATGCACAAACTCCATAACAGACCTATCTTGGGTTTGGGAAACCAATTATATTTTTTCAGATGTTAATAGATGAGTGGCCAGGAAGCATGTTCCAGCTGCAGTCCAGAGGCTTAATGTTGAATCAAATAAAGATTTTAAAGGTGATATTTAGGAAAACCCATGTAAATCGAAATGTAAAAATCAAGCTGTGATCCTGCAAATCCACGAATAACCTGAAATCCCACATCCACTGGAAGACAGGGCAACACCTTCATTTACATCTGTGTTGAGAAGGGTACCATGAAAATCAGTATTATTCTGTACAGTATTGTGTATGGCGCTAATATAGAAAAAAATGAAAATAAAAGAAACACAGATGCTTCACATATGCCATATTTGGATCTGATTTAGAGATGAAAAGTAAATTAAAATACATTGATTCTTCATGAATATGATAAAGATGACGTGTGAAATCAGTGCCAGTGAAATTACCACCACATTGTTGTGGTACAGCTGCAGCAATTACGTTGTTGGAAATGTCAACCAAAATAATCCCACCAATGGTCAACTTAAGCAGTTTGCTGTTGAACACTAGGTTTTACATTACCCTAAATATATTCAAATCAGGCCTTTTATGTTAAGGAACATCACATTAACTACAGTCATGTAATATTGATAGTCACATAACTGTACCCTTAGCTGCAGAACTGCATGCCCTTTGCTGTCTGATGTGGAAACATCCGAAGGGTTATTAGGTTGTCAATCAGCAGTGTCTATGCTAAGTAACATAAAGGTTTTGCAATATATCATTGACACTGAAAATCCAAGCAATATGTTCGATGATGCTTTCTAATGCACACCTGCACTGTTGGAGGAACGCTATTGCCTGATAACCCATGTCCTTTCTGTAGACTGCTCCTATGAACTTTATGGTTTGCAGCCCTTTGATGACTTCATCTGAAGCCGACATAAAGTCACTCTTAATAGACGTCACTGCCAGGATTCTACCACCATTAGTTACCACGATGCCATCCTTCATTGTGGTCTCCGCGTGAAACACCTCCAGCCCGAGTTCCTTGACCTGAGGAAGGCCTGCAAAATAAAAAAAATACTGTTTCGTTCATCACCTTTATTTGCAAAGAAGGACTTCTCTTTTGTAGCAAGCATCCCCTGAGCACATTAGAATCTGTTTGTTTGCATGCAGATCTATGCTTGGCATTAATATTATTGTATTAAGATTATCCAGGGGACAACACCATGAATAGCAACAGTGTAGCAGTTTGACTACCATTACTGCATATCTAGTATTAATGGTGCATTTTTAACCTCTTTTCGTGTCAATATTCCGGTGCTATTTTGGTCTCAAAATACTGATGATGGGTGTTAGGGAATGCTCAATTAATTAGTATTTTCATCCTTGCTGTTACCACTCTTGCATCGCCTTTTTTAACTAATAGTAGGCAGTAACACATTTAAGACATCATGCTATTTTAGGTAACGTTCTGTACATTTTCAGAGCACCTTCTGCTCTTCAGAGCCCAGACAATGAAGCAGAATACCTTTCCTTCCCTCCACAGGCATTTTATTGTCATCAATAGTTAATTAGATAAGTCAGAAACATCTCCTTCCACCTCATGCACTGGAGTGGGGGATCCCTTTTGTTCTGTAGGATTTTCTGCAAGGATTAAAACTGCATTAAAATATACTTCCAAATGTCTACCAAATTATCACAATTGTGTCTGAGACAAGTGGTAAGCACAACCTGCAGGTGGGGAAGAAAGATTGCTGTTAGTTCATGCATGGAAACAGAAAAAGTCAGTGGAAATTAGGAATGTTACACAGTACAAAGGTTACACTCTAGAAGGAGGATAAAGTTAACTTTAGCTCTCTGGAAGCCAGTATTCAGATATGGAACAAATTGGCAGAACAGTAATAATAGCCATATAGTATCCACCACAGCGGAACACACTCTCCTCAATATGCAATGGGATACACTAAGGGCCATATTTACGAGGCCCATGGCACAGGGTGGCACTGCCCTGTGTCACCCGAAAAGGGCAGAAATGTGCCGTATCTACAAGATACAGCGCATTTCTGCCCTCTCCTCCTGTGCTGATGCACATGGTGTGAAGGTGTTGGTGTTGAGGGGATGATTGTATATGGGCAGAAAGGGACACAAAAATAATCAATGGAGGCGGTTTCCTCCTTCTACGTGTGCTGCTGAATGCAGCACACAGAAAGAGGAAAAAGCAGGTAGAAATAATTTTATTTCTCCACCTTGCGCCACTCTTTCACCACCCCTGGGGAGAGATAGGCTATTGACACATTCCCAGGTTTACGAAACCTTGTAAATCTGGGAATGCATCAAAATCCATGGGTGTTGCATGGGAACACCTACGAAACACCCATAAAAATGTCTCCGTGGAGGAAAGTAAGGCTAACACAGCGACTTGTGCTGTGTTGCCTTACTCCATATCTACAAGGCCATGTAAAGCCACGCAAAGTGGCTTTGTATGGCCCTGTAGATAAGGGTGTGCAGCCTGCAACGCCAGTGCATCACAAACAGCAGGTCCCGGCGGCACAGGCAACTTGTAAATATGGGCCTAAATGTTGGCAAAACTCAATGTGATGCTTGATGTGCTGAAGTTGAGCATCCTTAAGTGCAACTGGCTGTGTAGAGAGTGACAGACACCGTGTTGATCAATTGTACTTTGACACAGTCCTCACATCCCGTTTCTGTAAATGTTCTCCGAGCTGTAATTTTTAATTAAATGAACCATCCCTGTTTTGCTAAGCACCTCTTGTCTTTTGTTTTTTCAGGGTAAATTCACATCTGAGAAATGTTTTGGTGAATCAGCCAGGAGCTGATTGGTTCCTCTGACCTGAATGCGACCAGGGAAAGGGACCCTGCCCAGACGGATTCACATTTGTGCAACAAGAAAGGTGAGCATGCCCTCAATTTGTTTGTAAATTCTTCTGAATCCGTGGGGTGGAGGTCCGCCCTGAAGCCGCCGTCAGAAGGGTAAGAGACTATGGCAAATTAGGAAGAAGCGTAACCAGTATAAGTCACCTTTTTTAATAGTCAGCATGGTAGAAAAGGTGACAGTTGTTTGAATGAGGTTTTCCTGCTTAGACCAGTGGGCGTGACACATATGGTACGCATAGCCCCTAGGTGTGATATAGGGCCGGCATCTCAATTTTGAGAGGTGTCTTATCGCTTGGACAACTGGGCGTGACACAGATGGTACGCATAAGGCCTGGGTGTGATATAGAGCCAGGACCTCAATAAGCAAGAGGTGTTTTTTCACTTGGGCCACTGGGCATGACACAAATGGTACGTTTGTCCCTTGGGTGTGGTACAGGTTTGAGACCTCACCACTTGAACCGCTGGGCATGACACAGATGGTATGATTGGGCTCTGGGTGTGATATAGAGCCGGCATCTCAATCTTATTTTTTAGTCTAAAAGCGTTTTCTCAGTGCTATTGTTTTCTTAACATTGTTGGTATCTGAAAGAAGTGAGAGATGTTGTTGGTTTGGACTGCTTGGCGTGACACAGACTGTACGCATGACCCCTGGATGTGATATAGGGAGTGATTTGGACGTTAGTGAAAAAGATTTGGTTCTAGGAAATTAGGTGTAGCTTGTGTTTGGCCAAAAAGGGCTATGGATGTTGAGTTATTCCTTTTTCTGCATAAATTGTTATTATGTTTGTCCTCGAGCCAATATTGACAGACTATCAGGCTTACTTAGGGACAGATTTAGGAGCCCCTAGCGCTTCCTTGTGCCACATTAGCGTCATTTTTGTATGCTAATGTAGCCCAACGCAACGAGGCAAAATCGCTGCGCCAAATTTACTCTGTAACCCTTTGCGCTACATTATGCCTGCGCCATATGCAAAGGGGGCATTGTCTATTGGGTTGCTGAAAAAATGGAGCAAAGAAATCCAAGAGAGATTTATTTGCATCATTTTTTTTGCACTTTTAACGCCTGCTCAGAGCAGGCGTTAAAAGGAGGCACACCATTGTTTACAATGGGGTTTGCAGGATTAGCGTCAACATTTTTTATGCTAATCCTGCAAAGCTCTGAACTAGCATCAACATTTTTTGCACTAGTTTCCTAACTACTGCCATGGTGCACTGTATCTTAGATACGGCACACACATTGTGGCATTAGGGGGCGCTAAGGGGTGCAAGAAAAGTGCCACTACACTGGGTGCAGCGCCACTTTTCTTAAATCAGACCCTTAGTCCCGTGTACCACACAGAGCTTCCCCTGGTCACAGGATAGCATGTACAAGGACCGGGCTAAGGCATTTTTGACAGTCATAATTTTTTCTCAGTCATTTTTTCCTTCAATATGGTTGAAAATTGATGTATTTTTTTTATATTGTGGTGCTGGTAAATTAATGCAACTATGTTTTGTCTTGAGTATTGTGTTTTGTTGATGACTCATACTCTATATGAAGATATTGCTATTTCTCACAATCGATATTTAATAACAAAGTAAAGTTTGCTATTTGATGCCAAAATTTCGGGACGTTTGAATTAATAATTGCACTTTTGTCCAGGTTGTGACCCTTCAGATGCATTGCTATTTGTGTTTATGAAATGTTCATATTGATGCATCTGTAAATAATGTTGAGCTCTGTCCCATAAATTACTGCCCAACTTATCATGGAGGTATAACTAAAACACATGTAAGCCAGGCTCCCCACACAGGCTAAAAAACGTAATAAGTTTTGCCACAAATGAAATACACACACCAAAGCACATGTGCTTCCCTTGCCAAAGGAGGGAACCTTTGACACTAATATAATCAAACGCATGAGGACTCAATACGGACCAAATACGTAGGGCAAAAGAAGGACATGAGAGAAGCTCTTTTAGACCTATGGGCTATCTCCAAGGAGGCCGAGACTGATAATCCTATTTCACAATCAGCAAATAAGACGTCCGCACCTACCCTGTCATATGCAGGAATGGAGTTGCTCTCCTCGATGCCTCCGATTCCCGCTTAAGTATATACCAATCAGCTGGTCTAGGGAGCTGGAGGGTCCCCTACCGAACAATGACCTGTTAGGTCACACCCTGACAGACCTACAGACCAAGAAGCCCAGGCAGTCCCAGAACCATGCCAGTTTAGCGCTAGATCGTCCCAAAGCTCAACGCCCCACACCATCCATCACATTCAACCCACCGAACCTCAGCAGCAAGAAGAACATGTACTCCCACCCATGAGCACATTTGAGTGACAGGGAGATTGAAAGCAGTTCTGGACAGTGACACAAGTAGCGGAGTGAGGAAAGGAGACTCAGTCCTCCTGGATCCAATGCCAAGGGGGGCAACCACAGGGTTTGCCCAAGTAGCCAAAGAAACAACAGAAAGCGTGTTTGAGGTCAAGTCCTGAACAAAAAGAACAGTGTATAGCTCAGAACAAAGAAGGCAGCCTAGGTGGGATTTAGAGGAAAGGCAGGAACTAAGGAGACAGAGAGAAAGAGAGAGCTCGCATCCTGCAAACACAACGGGAAAGTAGAGCAGCGCGCCCTCCACCTGAGAGCAAGGGTAGGTACAGAGCACCACCGCTCTCGGAAGAGTCCAAGGCAGAGGTAGATGAGAGGCTTTTGGCTGGGATCCAAGCCTCACCAGATCATCAGCATAGGAGAGGGGCTGACCAGGAAATAAGAGACCAAAGTTGCCTGGTGCAAACTAAACTTAGACACAGGAGAACTAAGATGGCACCTTTGCATTCACATGAGGGGAGCTGCGGCAAAGACGTCTGCTGCGCCTACCAAACATAGAGGACAGACGAACTAACCCCAAGAGAGATAGTAGCTCGAGAGGAAGGTGAGATCTTTAAGCAACCATTCTGTTGCTTGCTAGCCCACTGGACAGAGGGAAGAAACCAGTGCGATAGACCCTGGCTGGAGAAGGGGATCCTTTGAACCAGAGGACATGGCTGTTGTGGAAGACTGCATCTGGCATGGAGGGGGAAATCCCAAGTGGAACTTGCCCTACATGCAGGATTGCCTAAGAAGATGAGAAGGCTATGTTGGAGAGAAACCAGTGGAGCTATCCAAATGCAGAATAGGCCCGTTACTGCAGAAGGGCACGTCAGGGACCATCTATTTTCCCATGGGCTCAGATGGAAAAAGAAGAACTAAGAACCAAATTGCTACAATTGTTGGGTGGGGCGGGGAAATGGATCCCATGCTTTGAGAAGAACACCGTGGAAATTAACCTAGTAATAGGCAATGTCAAAGTCTGCTGAGCAATGTTATCAGAGAGCAGACTAACACGGTATTCACCTGAGCTTGCATCCCAGCAATCATGCTAACAAATACTGAGTATGACAGGCCACATTCAATTGGTACAGGCACCAAATGTGGAGGGCTCTGAGGGAAATGTTTCCTGACTGCTCTGATGGAGGAGGGTTAATGACAGAAACTACAAAAACTAGGGAGATTTTCTGGATAGGATGAGGGAATGATGGGAACAAGAGACAGGACAGCCATGGACTGATACGGGCCTAAGGTCATATTATTTTACAATGTTCTCAAGAAGGGCCTGCCCACCGAAATACAAAGAGCATTGGACAGAGTAGTGGGATAAGACACCAAACCCTGGTAAAAAATACAAGTTCACATATTACAGTATCACAACAAGAAACAATAAAAGGACAAGAAAAGACAGGAGCAAGCCCAGAGAGACCCCCTAAACTGGTCCAACACAAATTGAAAAAGACTGCCCTCGAAGGGGCACAATTGACCTCACATGTGCAAATGGCACCAGTTCTGAAGGGAACTCCACAGCAATATCCCAGAGGGGTTCAACGTAGCTAAAATTACAGAAACCAGAGAGGTTGGTAGCAGCCAGACCTTATAGAATGTTACTTTTGCCACAGAATGGGTCACATGGCCGAGAGATGCCGGTTCAAGGCATATCACAAACAAAGGCCAATGAGCCTGGGCCCGTCCCTGCAAAATCTCCATCCAGAAAACCAAGCCACAGAAATCCGAACGTACCTTACACTCAGTCTCAGGGAAGTCAGTCCACCATCGCACCACTGCAACAGGGGTCAGGTAGTTGAACAAAAATGTGGCAACAGCAACCACAGATAGGGAACCTAGCCCAACAAGAACCGGGGTCACAACCACGGAAGGAAGGGTTAACTGTTTGGGGAAGCAATGGCATCACACAAATGCAGAACCCAAATGTACAGTAAGTTAAAACCCCCAATGTGAAGCATCCATTTCATCCATACCTAAAAATTTGCAGTACCAAAACCCAAAAGAAGGACAAACAAGACAATGGCTCTCATTATGACTGCGCCAACATACCGCCGCCACAGCGGAATACTGCTACCCATATTATGACACACATATAGCAATCCGTCACTATACAGCCACACACCATCTTCCGGCTGAGGTGCCCCCCCATTCCCCGTCCCCCTGAGGTGCCTGTGTATTTTCGACCTGATGCCCCTGCAGTGTTCTCTCCTTTTTGTTGCAGGAGTGAGGTGGGGCCTTGGCACAGTACAGGAACATTCCAGAAGAATTCCGACTGTTCTCTGATGCACAAATATCAGCGAAAGAGTCCATACCCTTCTTCACAGGGCAGGCAAAAGTGAACGTCTGCTGGTTACAAATAACCAGGTGGGAAATGCTCAAAATGATGAACAGCACTGAGCTCGGTCTTAATTAGATCAAAGAAGAACCTAGAGCCATTCACCTCATAGTGATGCAACATCGATAGGTTTTCGACTTATTGACCACAATGAAGGGGGGGGTGTACCAATATTGGTGCCTCATGCTGTGGCAGTTTATACCATGCAATGAAATGGACAGTGGCAACCTGACTCTTGCCATCCAAGCATTGCACCGTTTACAAAGAGACGTCTGAGGAGAGCAGTGCCCCTGAGCAAGAGTGGTTGACAAAATGGTTCACCTGTCTCCCCAGTGGCTGACAAGTCTGTGCACTTCATTGTTGCCCGTTTTCAAATTATTATTGTTTTTGTGTGGTTTTCTGCAAGTGGGAGTTTCCTGCTGTAAAAAAAATGCATTCCTCAAATTGGGTAGAATGCAAGTAACCAGGTAAGTAGTAATAGTACAAGTCTCCAATAATGTGACTGACATGAAGTATGGGTTAGGTAGTGTAGTTGAAAATTCAGCTGGGGGGGAATGTTAATATTGGAAAAGTCAATGTATGTGCACCATGATACGTTTACATATAAAAACAAAATTGCATCAATGTTGTTGAATTCATCCGTTATGAAGTCTCCATCAATCCCAACTCAGGAGTACGTGGTCAGGCAGGCTCTGGGACCTTGGCCTGAGGTTACTGATTGACAGGTCACAGGTGGGGCAGCATGCATCCAGCAGACAAATGTGTGAACAGGAAACTCAGATCAATCCCACAGATAGGTGCAGTGACACCACAAAGGTCCCAGGAGATTGGCCTCAATTAAGCACAAGTGTCCGGAGGGGTGTGTGCGTTCCTAAAAACACCATAAAGGCAGATGCCACATGTAGTTAGGAATACTCAGCCAATCAGAACACAGCACACAAAGTAAATGCAGTGATCACACGCCCTTCAGGCTGGACATGTGGAAACGTTACCCAAAAGCCCTCATTGTGTCCACGCAAGGTCAAGGCCCACCTGTATTTGCTATCAAGGACTGTGTTTACAACTCCAAAACACCTACTCACATTCTTTACCCTAAAAGGAATGTTGTTATTGTTTAATGGCACTCGGAGAAATGTATAAAACACCATGCAGATCAATTGTACTTTGAGATAGCCCTCAGACTCCGTTTTTGTAACTGGTCTCCAGGCCATAATGTTTAATTAAACAAACCATTCCTGTTTTGCTAAACACCTCTTGCCTTTTGTTTTTCAAGGTAAATTCAAGTTCATGCAAAACCAGAAACAATAGAATGAGTCCTGAACTAGCTGATTGAAGTCCTTAAACCTTCGGTAGAAAATGCCAGTACAAAACTGCTGCATAGCTGAGTGTGAACAAGAGACTCTCAAATCAGATGCTGCACACACAGGTGAAGGGCCAAGACTGCAGACCTCAGGTTCAAGCAAATTGTAGCCAAAAATCAGTGCTGTGATCTAGAATGTTTACACCATGTTACTAAAAGTTGAACATTACCAAAGTAAGAAACAGCAACCTTAACCCACAGTTACATCTGCCAAAACCATCCCACATGGAACATTGTGACCTGAAGGTTCCAAGGGGGACATACCATGGGAGGAATGAAAGGCAAACATTGTGATAATAATAAAGAATATAACAGTAGCTTTCAGTACAAAATAATATGATTTGCCATAGATTAAAACTGTCTACATGTTGTATGTGTGCAGTGCAGCACACATGCAAAGTTTGAACTATTTGGAGTGAAGAAATCTTTTCGGCAACTTTACGCCTGCTTGAGGAGGTGTAATTATTGACACAAATCTATGCCTATCAATGTTAGTTAGTAGATAGAGACTTACATCAAAACACATAGGTAGTTGCATGGGAAAGCCCAAGTACCACCCAAGGGTTGCACCCTGCAAAGTAGGTCACAATACTACTTTACATTACTTTAGTGTAGGAAAGTGGATTATTATCAGGTGGAGACATGCACCTTCAGCTAGTAGCAATACCACAGTCAATAATAAGGTCCGGTCAAGTCTCAATAAATTAATCCTTTCTTAACCCTTGGCAGCTTGGCAACAAACAATCAGGCTTGACCTAGGAGACAGGTAAGTGTAACGCAATAAATATCACCAAAACAGTAAATAAGTAAAAGACAAAACACAATAACACCAATTTATAATAGATAATATAAAATGCCACCAAAACGACCAAGGCGTAGGCTTTTGACACATTCCCAGGTTTACAAATCCTTGTAAACCTGGGAATGCATCATAATCCATGGTTGTTGTGTGAGAATACCCACCACAACGCCCATGGAACGCCTCTTTGACACAGTAAGGCAACACAGGGACTTTCACTGCATTACATTACTCCATATCTACGAGGCCCTGAAAAGCCATGCAAAATGGTTTTGCGTGGCCTTGTAGATATGGGCCTGCAGCATGCGCCCCTGGTGCATCATAAAAAGTGTCACACCCTGGTGGCGCAAACCGCTTGTTAAATATGCTCCTTCGTCTTTTTCTTGGAGCTTTTCTCTCAAAAGTGATTCCATGAGCTCCTCGGATCCAGAGTTGGATTCAACAACGACGGCCTAATGCAGTGGGGTACCTCGGTGAGCCCCTGAAAATCTTTGTTCTCAGCATCGATGGTGAGAAGCTCCAGAGTTTCAGCGGGACATGCAAGCATGGTCAGGCCGATTTGCAGTTCGTGAATGCCAGCTTGACATTTAACTGGTCTCCTCCTGGAGTTTTTTAGCAAAACTTTGTAGAAAGTTTTCAAACGTTCAAATCTTGTTGTTTCTGTGTTCCTTTGGGGGAAAATAGGAACCCGGTAGCTCCGGCCAGGGATTCAGACACTCTGGATTACCTCTTGGTGGCTAGGACTCACTTTCTCACAATGCACTAGCACAGTCCAGAGAAAATCTAGTTTCCACTGGTCAGCTGGTTTGATCCTCTCTTTCGGCTTCCAGGTGACTTCTTCCAGCTCCTCTGTGTCTGTTGCTGATCAGGGAGTCCACTCCTTTCCCTTTGTGTCAGGCACAGTCCTTACATTTGGAGCCTTGAGAGTGCAAGCAGGAGCAGTCCTATTGAGTGCAAGCCTTCTGTGGAGCAGTCCAAGAGTCCAGCAGGGCAGTCTTTTTTCTTCTAATGTTCCAGGCAGTGATCTGAGGAGGTCCTGCAGCTCTCCCATATTTATTCTCCATTCTGGGCTGGCAAGAGGCCAGGAAACTCCAACCAATGGGGGTAAAGTTACCTCCCTCAGCTATGACAACTTCCTGAGATGTGTGGCATATTTTTGACCCAGAATGCACTATTCTAACAAAAAGCAAAATGGAGAGTGTGTGTTTGTGTAATCTACCCAGAGCTGTGGCTAACATCTAATTACATTTCTATTCCATCCCCTCTCCTAATCTAATTAGGGGGGACTGCCATCTAGCAGAGGTTCAAAGAAGTGGGGGCTGGCCTGTTTCCTGGGATATCTGTTCTGCTGCCTTTAAAGTCCAGCATATCTCCCCACCCGCTTCCTCCCCCTGGCTTCTCCAGGAAGCAAATCTCCCACCACTGTATTGTTGCAGCCCCAGATCTCGACACACCTACAGGTAGCAGCTTGGCTCAGGCTGTAAAAGGCAGACCAAGCCTTGGAAGAGACATGTTGATCTGTTTTTGTTACAGTAAGCTTGCTGTTCAGGATGATGCCAAGGTTGAAAGTGTGGTCAGTCAGAGTGGGTGCTGGTCCTAGTTCGGTAGGCCACCAGAAGTTGTTCCACAGAGACATGTTGTTCCTAAAGATCAGCACTTCTATTTTGTCTGTGTTGAGTTTTAGGCACTTAAGATAGTTTTTGCTGTCAGACCCCTTGAATTATCTCCAGTCGTGTTCAATATATGATTTCACCATTTTCAATATGGATTTTCAAAGGTAATTGTATGAGAACCTATACTGGGGTACTTGCAGAGGCCCTTTCTTGGTGCTGTATGTGACAGGGAAATGCTTTTTTGTAAATTCAACTTATCCCAACGTTACTGACCTTATACTCTGATCATTCTGCCTCCATGCCTCTCATTGTTGAATAAGGATTAGCAACGACCTGGGGTTGTATTCGGGACACTTGCGCTATCTGATTTTGTAAATTTGTGCATTTCTTTGTTAGGAGCACACTTGGTAAATTCCTTTTGGTGTTTCAGCTGCAACAATAAGCGGACCCTTCAATGGAGCATGGATAGCAGTTTTTGTTTTTCAGAAGCCCATGATTTGATGTGGGAAGGATAGCTCTGGGTCAGCAGAAACCCAGATTTTGTGATTTCTGCCCCAGCAATGGAATAACTCCTAATTTCTGGGTCTCTCACAGTGGACCACCAACATCCAGTAAATATGTTTTGTGCAATTTTGGTGCATAAATCACTCCTTCATGTCTCAAGTGTAATTTTGAAGCTTAGTGTGGTATTTTGTCCTAGGCAGTTGTAAAGCTGTATTACCAGTGTACAATGGAAGTGGCCATTGCTGTTGTCTGATGTTCAATGCCAAGAACAGCATGTAGTGGCATACCAAGGACCTCAGGGAGAAACCAGCGGTGGCATGCAGTGTTGTCAAGTCAGAGACACTCTACTACCACTGTTGGAACCCACCATCTCCTCCAATCACTGGTTGAGTGCTTATTCACTTTTGCATGAGTATAGAGCTCCACTACTCTACATATTACATGCACACCCCCACTTTTCAACACATTCTAGCAGCAGCCTGTGGTCCAAGCATGAATGAACTACAAACAGAAGGTTCATGTCAGAAACATTATGTCATTATGGTCCAAGAAGGATCAAGCATTTTGGACTGCTTGGCATCCAGCGGAACAGACATGTCTTTTTTACATGAAACTCTGCCTGCCCACATCTCTCTCGACAATCGCAACAGAGTGACTTGTCCTACAAAGCTGGAGAACTACCAAAGCCTCGGGTAGCCTGCTAACATCTCACAAGTTGCCAGTCCACCGCCTTGCAGCTCCCCGGCCCTGACCGACACCACAGACAACCAGGAGGAGGTACACGTGCTCTGGAAGACCAGGACTGTCTCCAAACCGAGTGACGACACCAGGACCCACTGGAACCATGCAGCACCAGTCCCCGGAGTACCAGATGCCCTGCACCAAGCACCAACAGTGACAGTCCATTCCGGATTCCCACTGCACAGGACCAAGCAGCTTTTGAGGGACATCAGCACCACTGACACCCACTTTATGAGAAGCCCAGCAGTCTTGATTTTTTCCCTTGCCAGCTATTACCCCTAACCTCAAGGAGCATCTTTGCGCACAGAGCCTAGCTGCCCTATCCACTCTGCATCCAAGCCACGCGGCCTGAATCCTGAAAAACCGTCTGTGCCCCCTTGCTCCAAGGCCCCTTGCAACCCAAGCCCCCATTTGGGAGCTCTCTGGCTTGTCCCCAAGTCCCTCTTTGCAGCCTGTTTCCAGGTGCCCCCCCCCTTCTCCATAGCACACCCAGCTACAACCTCACAAGCCCCCCTGCTCTCAGTGGAATTCGGAGAGCTCCAGATGAACTGCTGGTAGTACTTTGGACCTTGGGCCCCTACATCTCTAAACCCAGAATGTGAACCCCTGAAACCAACTGTACTTGCCTTTATGCATTATTGACTTTTCCTCACACAAGACTGTATTGTGAGTAAAGGCGCACAGGGTTGAACTCTTTACTCACCTGTAAGAAATAATAGCGAAAGCAGTACTTACTCTTTTATGCACTTCTTAGTTACAAAATATATTTAAAAGAAGTGTTATTTTTCTAAATTGGTCTCAGATTTGTTCCTTCAGTGTGTGTCTTTTTTATTGCCTGTGTGAGTACAACAAATGCTTTGCACTGCCCTCTGATAAGCCTATCTGCTCGCCCACACTACCACAAAAGAAAGCGTTACTATTATCTACGTTTGCCTCTGTCCACCAATTAGGGATCCACTGGAGACTCTGCATGGTGTACATCTTTTTAGTGCACCATATAGAGAGCTAGCTTCCTACACATATTCCTGGAGCTTTGGCATTGTCTCATTTGTCATGCCCTTATTCAGGAATGGGGGGTGTTAGAGATGAGAGTGATACATGTTCAACTCACTTAAGCCTTTCAACATAGTCATTATGTTATGTTTGAGCATCCTAATCAATAAATCCTGTGGGAATGATTCATTGATCCTTATCACAATCTTGAGAGAGAAGGTTGTGATCAGATTTTGATGGCAGATGGTGGGCAAGCAGTGGTGGAATCGTTTTTTTAATACTTTGATTTTTCTTCTGTCACTTAGAATATGTCATGCACTATGTGGGACTGGATTTATTGCGGTGCTCATGCAATGGAAATGAAGTGGACGTTTTCTGAGGAATATTGAACACTGTAATATTTTTATCTACTCTGGGTAGTGGAGAGGTAGCAAGATTGTGTTTCAGTGTTGAAATGTAGCCTCTGGAGAGTTCTTGATGACTTCTCATTTCTGCACCTTTTGAAAGGTTCTGAGGAGTTTGCTACTTTGGTTGCCAAAGACAACTGCCCTCTATTGTACCAGGCAGGGAACCGGGAAGTCTGTCCCCATGTGGAGTTGAGGCAGCGTCTCACCACCGATTGTGTAGGGTAGTAAGCACATCTCCCAGTTGTCCGAGTCAGTGAGCCACTGTGCCACATATTGCAAGTGGACCACATGGTAGCAGTGCTGCACATCTGGCAGTGCCAACCCCCATCAACCATGTCTCTCTTCAAGACTGGTAGAGCTACTCTGCTACGTCGACCGGGCCATACAAAGGAGATTAGCAGACTGTCCAGTCTCCTGAAGACACCCGGGGCAATCGGACATAAGGAATTCTGGACAGTGTACAGGCAGCAAGGCTATAGCCACCCTGTCCATGTTAGACAAGGCTAGCCTGTTCTAGAACTGGATGCACCAGCAGAGACTCCCCAGCACCCGTTCTATATTATAAAGATTTTGTTGTGTCTCCATATGGGCCACCATGCCTCCAAGATACCAGGAACTCTCAGTCTCCCAACAGAATCCAAGCTCCAGGAGGGACAATTGCTAATCCACCCAGGGAAAACAACGCCTGTTGACCCAGAGCACAGACGCCTCTAGAATTGTCACAATATGTCTCATTAAAGCCAGTACTTCCTCTCTGGGGGAGCAGACATTAAAAAGCGCATCTTCCCCATAGAGTAAGATAATGTGTGTAGTGTTGTCTACCTTGATTCCCCAGTCCCTCATCTCCTGATGTAACAACACAGCCAGGGGCTCCAGTGCTAAGGTGAAAAGCAAAGGAGAGGTGGGGCATCCCTTATGGGTGCCCCTCTCCACCATACAACTATCTGATACTGCACCTCCCACTTGAACCCGGGCTACGGGCTCCGTGTATAGTAGCTGCACCCAGTCTCTAAAGGAAGGACCAATCCCCATTGGCATTAAGTATAACCAGTCCACTGTGTTGAAGGCTTTCTCCAAATCATTAGCCACAAGTGTCATTTCCTGCTTCTCATCAACAACCTCATGTAAGATATTAGCCTGCTGACGTATGTTCATCACCGTGTTCCAACTCTGGATGACGCTGCTTTGATCGCCATGCACTAATGGCAAACGTTTACAGAGTACCTCGACATCTGAGTCAATCATCGTAAGGGGTTGGTATGAGGAGCGGTCGGCAGAGTCCCCTTCCGGTTTAGGCAGTAAGCATATGAGGCCCTCGTGGATGGTTAGAGGGAGAAACTTCATGACTCGTGCTTCCTGAAAGACCTCTAATAGCCGCTCCGACAAATGGGAGGTGTACGTTTGATAAAACTTCACTGGGAAGCCATCTCATTTATTACATTACATTTATTATGGTCCTGACAAATGGGAGGTGTAAGTTTGGTAAAACTCCGCAGGGAAGCCATCTCATTTATTACATTACATTACATTACATTACATTTATTATGGTCCCATATGGGCCCTCTTAAGTCCTCCAGTAAGAGCTCCTTATCCAACTCCTGCATGCTCTCAGGGGCAAGGCCAAGGAGTGTAATCCTCTGGAGAAATGCCTCCACCCCACAACAGTCTCCCTGGCTCTGTACACCATCTGAGGGTGTGTCTGAAAAGTCTTCAGTATGTCCTGTCATCCGGTAACAGTTCTCTACCCTGAGGCCTGCAGGTGCACTACAGGGGGGCGCCTGCTGTTTACACCTTAAAATCCATTCCATGAGTTTCCCAAACTTGTCCCCCTCTCAGTGTAGGGGTAATCTGTACTGTGTATGTATCCTTAGTATATATACACAAATAACAACAAAGATTGTGGCTATGTGAAGATGGTGTGCACGTCCAGGAATGTACAAAATCCATGGTAATGGAGTCTATGTTGCAGGAAGGAGTGCCCAAGTGGTTTAGCACCCAGCCACAGGGTGCATAAGCTGTCACCTTAAAAGGCCACAGTCGATTTGTAAGGAGAAGAAGAACCACCGCACATCGCAGAAATGTGAAAATTTCAATTTATTCCTCTGTGTTGTCTCAGGAAACACATCGCCCGACCCAGTAATACACAGTGGGCATGGTGTCAAAAGGCCAATATCAATCTCATGTTTGAAGAAGAACAACAGCCGACACGTGTTTCGTCAAAATGGACTTTTTCAAGGGTCCAACTTGTGGAAGTATCAAGTTGTACTGTTAAGTTCCAAAGGCCAATGATGATTAGAAAATTACATAGCATGAACTACAGAGAGTATCCAAAGACCATGATAAGCCTCGGCAGAGAAACAGTGAGTATTCTTTCAAGCTGTTAGCGGTGTCGCATCTAAAAAGATTGTCCAGCATATTTCAAAGGTCGTGTAAACTGGGCTTCACTTTCACAAGCCCCCCACTCTGTCTGACCTCAAGGGAGTCTGATCTCCCCTCTGTATTTCTTGCTGTGCCACAACCGCCTCCAGTTCTTTGCATATCCCAATAGGGGACCCAATGCAAACACAATGCATCCCTGCTTTCATAGCCTCCCGTTAATTGGTCCTAGTAACCATTAATTGGTCCTAGTAACCATTATACCCCAGTTGTGCTTCATATAATCCATCAGTGCATCAGCCAGGGATGCCCTATATGCAGCATCCGTTAGGATATTTGGAGGCAGATGCCAGTTCCTCTCCACTTTTTCATCAGTTTATGTGTATGTGTTTTGCTGGTCATAAGATTTGCTGCTTGTAAACATGCTATGTGGACCTCAGTGAGCTTCAAGAAGTAGTGAACCCAGTATATTTTTGCAAAGTCCCTTAAACCTCAAACATTCCAGGAGATCACATTACTGAAGCCCATATTGAAGGGTCATGTGAACTATTTTGTGCACCCGCTTCCCGGTTGCATTGGTGGCTCAGTGATATTAGTCTCCCATCATGTGTCATGGTGCAAAAAAGGACAATGAGGAGTAACCCAATTCCAACAAACCCCCACAAAAAGCAGTGGCAAACCAAACAGCACCCGAACCTTCCCCCAACAAACAATCCAACAAAAAGCATATTCACCCATCACTATAAAGCTGTCAGGACCTACAGCATAAACCCAAAACATAAAGAACTAGGCCTACCACTAGTAAAGTGGGAGGAAATCTCCCACCCCGTGCACAAATACAGGTTCAGAAAACATATTCGATTACACCATCTGATCTGCTCCCTAACAATCCAGAAATTAAGTATCACATGACATCATGTCCCCCCACCCAAAAGTAGAGGATCAATATTGCAGTGGATACACGAGGCCACCAGACTAGTCGCTCCTCCGCCCTCCCCACCGGCAGACAGTCTGGATCACATCTCCAGCCAGACCTCATATGTGATATGCAGTCCAGAAGCTAAACAAAGGTTTAGGCAGACATTGAACAGTTCCCCGCTGTCCCGGTGGCACTCCACTCTGGCTCCTACATCTCAACTGAGGACCCACCCCCCAACAACTCTATCAAAGCAGGATCCAATGCCATGGTGCCATCTCCCTGGATCACTATTCAGGATGTCCTTGGTCCCTCACTGGAGCAGAGTTCTGTCTGTCTGTCGTTTTCTCTGGTCCTCCAGCCACGGCGAGGACTCCACTCCTCCAAGACCCAATTTTGCCCTGCAGCACCTTTTCCCTCATCTCCAGCCATCTCCAAACGTCATCTGGGCAGTCGAAAAAGTATGATTTTCTAACTGAGATCACTCGCATACTGGCCAGATACAGAAGCATATATTTCAGACCCATAGCTTTCAATTTTTTCTTTACTTCCATGAACTATTTTCTGTTCCCCCTGAACTTGCTGTGAGTAATCAGGATAAATGGAGATTCTGTGGTCGTCCTAATGGGCAGTATCTGTTTCACAGGGCATCCCAAATGATGCTGTCTTTATCTTTATAGTTAGGAACATGGGCTATGATCGCACAAGAGGGTGCCCCAGGTGTTGATGGGACGGTCAGCGCCCTGTGCACATGTTCCACAACAAAATAAGCTGAAAGGTGTGTTGGCTTCAGGACATCCTGCATACATTTTTTCAATTAATTGCTCTGTTGATCTCCCTTCAGCACGTTCAAAAAGCCCAGAAGCCTAACATTATTGCGACGTGACCTCCCCTCCGTGTCTTCAGCCCAGGCCTCCAGTATCTCCACCTTAGATAGGACACCAGCCATTTACTTTTTAATGGTAGCCACTTCCAGTTTGAGACTCCCAGTCGTCTCCTCAGCCACACGCACTTTTTCAGAGACTTTGAGTAGTTCTGCATGGAGCACATTGAGATTATTTAACGCTGTTTCTATCTTTCCCTCCAGCACAATTCTAGAGCCCTGATTGCCGTCAATAGTTCAGCTCTGGAGGCTGCCCCTGGCAGCAACTCCGGACTAGGATCACTCTGAGAGCCCCCTGGGTGCATCTGTCTGTGGGTGCTCACCTGGGCCATGGTATAGTACTCCTTGGTGTTGCTCTGACAGGGGCCCTGGGGCTTGCACTTCTCCACGAGGAGCGATACCGTTAATGAGTGATGACTCCAAAATGAAGGGGGGAACAGGGCAGCAACAGTCCACGAGACAGCTGCAGTGGAGGCAATTCTTCCTAGTCTTCACCAAGCAGGCAGAACCCACCTGTCGAAAGGCCTTCTTGGGCCCACGTTGGTTCTCAATTTTAGCTTAGTTTTATATTTTACATTTTGAGCGCTTTAGCTGACATAGCTTATAGCAATGACATTTCACACAATACATTGTACATGTTGCTTCTTTTAGTTAGCTTTTCTCAACATATAATCTGTACACTGTTTTAAAGGCTAGGAACACAGAACAAGAGATCCTAGTGCTTGCATTGCCCATTCGGAGAACAGTCTCTAACATCTAGGCATATCACTGCATCAGAGCTGTGCCTCAACCAGTGTGGTTTTGATTATATCAACTGTGCACAGCCCCGAAGGTGTCAGAGGAGCACTCCGGCCACTAATGCCTAGGAGTGTATGCTGTGTTTGACATGCAGCTCTGCTGATACTGATCTTTCATCTGGCAGAAAAGAATTGCCAACTCGACTCTTGACTGGCACCCTGGCTTAGCTTTCCCAGTATGGAGGTCTTAGGCTATCCTTTTAGATCGGCACAGGCAGAGGGGCAGAGGGTACACCCGCTATGCTCTAAGATTGTAGATAATGCGTCTTTTCACCACATTTGTAACTCTGGTTATAATCCATGGTTTCATCTGCCTAATTATCAAAGCTCACTCTCTGTATGCAAGACTACAATTGTTTCAATTAATGTGTGAAAGTCTTTATTTGTATCTTTCTTGGGTGTACCCTGGGCATGCGCGAGTAAAACAACGAAGTGGGTAAGACCTGTTTCCACTATTTCCTTGGGAGTCAGAGTGTAATGTCCGAGGTTGCTGTAATCATGTGCTCCCCTGGAAATCCTGGGGGTTCAGGTGAGGCACTGTGAGCTAGCTAGGAATTGGGGCTGTAGTTACTGATGGTGTAGGTGGACTCAGGCCCCTCAAACTGAAGTTCTGCCACCCTAAAACACAGTCCTATCTTTTAATGGGTATCCTGAGTAGTTCTTATGTGTGCCGAAGGACCCCTATTCTCCTAACATCTGAGACGTCCATAGTGTTAGGGAATATATCATTCTCAGCATGATACAAAGCACCTACATTTGTCTGTAGGTTGTTCAAGCTTAAACATTTAAAAACATACCCCACTATAGTATATTCCTTTTCTAAATTCCATTAAAAAAAAAAATGACTGTAATAAATATTCCTGCTAACTGCAGACCTTCTGTTACAGCACACTTAACAACACATGGGCTATCTAATGGGGTTGGAATGTTACCTTCATGGTTGAGGGCCATGATTCTTATAAAACTGAAGTATTTTACTCCTGGGTCGCCTTTCCTGCAGTCGATGCTAATACAAACACATTCCATACCATACATACATTGATGCTGCCTTTCCAGTCCAATACAGAACTTACAATGATTTAGAAATGCCATTAACATTTCAGAAACATCAAAATTGGTTCTGAGGTGCCCTACCACATGTATTACAAAATATCAGACTGGAGATGGACTCAGTCCCCTCGTCCTGAAGTTGTGTCACCCTGATATGCAGCCCTACCCTTTAGTGGGAACTGTATAACATGGCACCACCAACATGCATCCTCCCCTGAGAGGGACCAGCAAGTCACTAACAAAGGTCCAGGACACATGGAGGGCAAGACTGCATCTTCCAGGGGGCCATAATCATCGATGTCTGCTCTGGCTGGACTACAATGCCTTCAGAGACCCCTCCAGGGAAGCCAGTGCATGAGAGCCGTCCCGCAACCTAGTAGCCCGGGGGGTCAACAAGGCAGTCAAGCTCATAAGGTGCAGCCTATGTGGCCACACTCACGAGCGGCCCTTGAGCCTAGCCTCCTCACAGAGACGTCCTCTAGGCCCGCTGGGCTGGTCCACAGGGCTGTCTGTGCTAGCCCCCACTCCCACAGGAGGGTTCTACATCTCGCCAGCCCCTCGGAATGGGTCAAGAGCTCCCACAGTGTAGCTGCTGTCCCGGATGACCCCCAGCTAGCCACACATGTCGATTATGCCCCAGGAGAAATGGGCGTTGTCAGCCTCACAGAGTCCCAGCAACTGCCATGTCCAGGCCTCAGTCCTCAAGCCCCTTTCTGCGCTCCAGCACGAGCCTCAACATGTTCCAGGGGCCGTGTTCACATCCTTAGCGCCGCTGTTATGTCTGTTCCTTTGATTTGCTCACAGAAGGCATTGGCCACATGGGATGCAGCACCAGCCGAGCACTTCCCAGATGCAACTTAGGATCTGAGACAACCGCACAGGCCTCAGCGTGCCCCTAGCCAAGATAGGTCTTGTGAAACCACCAGCTGCACTCCAGATTGTCTCCTGCGTCAGAATCCAGCCTCATGCGGTACAAGAGGGGGAGAGGAGGAATCTCCAGTCAGTCACTGCCAGGAAGCAGCATTACACAGGCAACATATTTACAGGCCCTATGTCACCTTGGTTGGTTGGCAGTCCACAGAGCAGGTTTGGTGGTCAACGTATTGTTGCTAAGTGCTTGTGCGTGATATATGATTTGATGGATTGAATTGTATTGAGGCTGGTTTTGTTCTGTGTATTGGGATGATTCTGTTTTGCATGATCTTTATTTGTTTCTATGAAGAAAATCACAAAATGTTAAGTCCAGTCATTAGATGTTATGTGTCTTGTATATCGTTCATGTTACTGCCTTGCCTTGTGACAATGTATGATGTGTGAGATCTCCATAGAGGGAGGGCCAGGGTCTTGGTGGTTTGCTTAATAAGACATAGGATGGGCTAGGGAAGAGCATTGCTCCAGGTAGAGTGTGCATTTAATTGGTTCTGCTTGTGAAGACTTGACAATATAGTGTACCTGTAAAAACATATTGAATGTGACACTGAACTTGTGGACTGAGAACTTTACAACAAAGTAAGGCATTATGTCATCATGACAGTGGCTTACATACACACAACATGCCTCTACTTATGCAATTTGCATGAGCAACAGCTTACCTGTAATTTCCAGTCCCCTTGAATAGCGGAAAGGATACCCATGACTTGTCATGAACGCAGTGAGGGCAACTTTCTTTTCCAGCCATGCTGGTGTATAGCTGCTGAGCCTGCCATCAATGGTCGACTGAAGCACTTCGTAAAGATCATTTTTCAGCAATGGAAGAATCACCTGCTGAGAGTTAGACATCTAAGTAAAACTTGGAAAACACTGCACCTCTTTATCTTTGATGATGAAGAAGAAAGCATCAGTAGAGAGTTAAAATGATTTTGCAGTATAGAGTAAATCCTTTCCTTGACCAATGGATTTCAATTAATCACTGTAGATCTAAATTGCGCAGCTATAAATTTTTAATGAAGATTATTAAAAAAAAACATCACTGCTCCACCATCCATGTCAATGGCTATGTGATATACTCTCCTGTAATATCATCGAGGTAGAAGGTTTTCTTGTGCCACCTTTCCTATCACTAGGATATTTGTGAAATTACACAGCTAATAGGACCCATGAATATATATTTATCTATAGTTTAATCAGACAGAATACCAGGTCTGACATTCTTCTGTAATTTCTTCTGGCGTTACAGAAGTATTCACTTCAATAATGTCTGACTACTACTAATGCTAATTGAAAAGGGAGCTCGCCATATTGCCCAGTCTATGTGAAGAATATTCTTCTTACTTCAAGCTACACAGCTGATGTGGAGAAAGTTTTACCATCTGCTCTTCATGCTGGTGATGAAAATGTGGCCTCTGCTGCTCAAGAGATCTGTAAAGGAAACATTCTCCATTGTGTGTAAATAAAGCTTGTCTTGCTTCTAACCATGATATGTTTGTAGGGAGATTGCCCCACCACTTTTATGCTATGTCCCACCCTGTTGGCTCCCAAGTGCGGTAAGGCAACGAGGACCTTGTGGTTGCGGGGTGGCGGCTCAGAGGCAACCTTCTTTGGCAGAGAAGTGGTCCTAGGGCAGTGAAAACCATTTTTGCCTTTTGCTTCTTATGCTGCTCCAGGATGCTGTGCTGTTTCCTCTGGGGAATCTGGAGCTGGAGTTCAGGAAATGATCTCACCACCTTAAAACTTACAAGAGAGTCCTCTCCCAAGGACATTTTCAAAGCATGAGCAATAACGAAGTGATGATCAAAAACAAGATAGAATTTTGAAGAGCATACTCAAAGTATTAAGAGTCCCCTTCAAAGAATATTTTAGGACATAGAACAAAACAGTGCAAAAGTTCATACTTAAGAACACTTGGCCGGTAAAGCTGGTAAGATACAAGTAGGGTTCAAAGAACACTTTAGAATGGGAGGCCTCCCACCTTACCAATAGTGAGAGCCACCTATGATGGTTGATGACCGTTGTAAGCTACTACCTAATAAATGCAATACATTTACACCAAACAATCTAAACACTGTCACTAGAGTACCCAGCCCTGCTACTGTGAGCATACCGTATTAATGGTACAGGAGCCGTATCATAAAAGGTTTACATTTTGGGTTCCTACGGATCAGTTGTGTTCCTTTGCCTTTGAGACAGTAAAAGGAAGAAATAGAGAGAAAGAAAGCCAGAGAAAGTGAGAGAAAAAGGAGAGGGAGACAAAAGAAGAAGAGAGAGACTGAGAGAGGAAAGAATGACAGAATGAGAGAAAATGGGCAACAGCCATAGAAAGGAAATTATGAAAGAAATAAGCAGAGAAAGAGAGAAAAAGAAAGAGAACAAAAGCAACCAGGAAAAGAAAGAAGAAAAGATGACAATAAACATTAAAAGGGCAAAAGACACAAAAGTGACAAAGTAACAAAGAGAAATTGCCTAACAAAGAAAAAGAAAAGAAAGAAAGCAAGAGAAAAAGATTGAGAAAAGAATAGAAAGGATGGAAAGTAACATAAGGAAACAATGGAGAATGAAAGGAAAGACTAGAAAAAACAAAACGAAGAAACAAAAAAGACAGATATTGAGACAAGGACAGTAGTGGAGGAAGAAAGGACAAAAGAGAGGAAAAAGTACAATAAGTAAATACAGCAAAAAATATAAGATAAACAATAATGGAGGAATGATGAAGACAGAGGAAGTGTATTAGAAGGAATGAGAGGAGGAAGAGAAGGAAAAAAGAAAACAAAAAAGCACAGAATGAAAGAAGTAGAGAAATACAGAAATGGGACAAAAGAAAGAAAGTAAAGAAAGAAGAGTGGAATCAAGAAAGAGGGAAGACAGGAACATGAAATGAAGAAAGGAAAAAGACAAAAAGGGAGAAAAAGAATGAAACAATAAGGTCAATAATTTTCGAGAGAAAGAAGAGCAAAGAGGAGAAATAAAAAGAATGAATGAGGAGAAGAAAGTAAAAAGTAAGAAAGAAACAAAAAAGGGAACATGAAGGAAAAGGGGAAATGCTGAGGTAAATATGAGAACAAAGAACAGAGTAGAGGCAAATAGCAAGAGTAATTTATAAACAAGAAGAAAAAAGGGCACCCAAAAAAATATTTCACAACAAAGAAGGGGGAGAAATACGTAGGGAAAGAGTGAGGTAGTGTAAACGTTAGGAAGATAGAAGGAGAAAGAAAGAGGGATATATTATTTTTAAAAAGGAGGTAAAGGCCTAAAAGCAAGGAAAAATAAAAGAGAAGGAAGAAAAGGCAAGATAGAATGGAGAAAAAGAAGTACATAAATAATTTTTCAGACGAAGGTAGGCTGCACAATACTGCACTGTTAGCTTTTGAGTCATCACAAAAACGGGCAGTGTTTTAAATAGGTACCCTATCAGGTGGGCAGCTGTATATCATCACCTCTGCTCACAGGCTATTAAAATGTGTAAACTACTCAGCTGCAGCTTACATGGTGCCGGTATCCACCTGTTGGAGAGCCTGTTTTAGATAGTTAGTGCAAAATAGAGCATTTTAAAGGACATTGATCTTGCAACATACGTCAACATACAATGCTCTTCCTTTCTCCTGCTGTTACTGCCTGACTCTCACACATGCCCCAGTGTGCCCATTATCTCTTTTTGAACTTGATGCCTGTTCAGAAACTGCATTTTGTAGTACAGAAAGTACTACAAAATGCTATTCACAAACCTACGAGTGTAAATCTCCACCTCTACAGCTCCTATCTTTTCTCTGGGCAGATCCTCACACATGTAAGTTTACCACTTAATAGTAAATGATGGGAGGGACTAGGGGAAGAGGCTGAAAAAAGTCATACTTATTAATAAATGGGAGAGTTTAGGGAGAAGTAAGGAGGGGTTTAGGTAGTGTTAACGAGGGACACCCTCCCATTGCTATTCACAAACTGCATTTCTAAAGTTACTGCAGCTAAAAAAGGACCCCAAAACCGTAATAAATTCCTCCAGCTCAAAACTGGAGTGAGTCCAGTGCCACACATAGCCAACCACTAGTGCTGCAACATTCACCTATGGAAAGTTACAGATTTGGGGACATAAAAACCCATAGGAAATAATTTTAAATTAAATTAGCTAAAAATATGAATATATAAAATTTAGTGTAGAACAACTCTAAAAAACATATTCATTATTCAATTATAAATGATTTTAACAGTTTATATTTAATTTATACATCAATGTAATATTAATTTGTATTAAAATACAATTACATTCTTTTTAATTTTTTTATACATCACTTTTAATAATTATTAGTGCACAATAAATATGTAATATTTTTACTTCAGGTGAGAATTTATTTTTTTAATTTAGACTTTAGAAAAATAATTGTATTTAATTTAATGTATTTAAATGAATTAAACATTCAAGTTATTTTTAAGTTAATAGCCCTGTACATTTTAATGGTGTTCTGCATTTAAAATAAATATACAAAATTAATTTACATTAATTAATATTTAGCATGAGAATATTTTTGTGAAGGAAGCATGGGTGATGCTGAAGCACAGCAGCTCCACTTCCCTGGAGAATCCAGCTACCTGAAGCAGCCAGTCAGGTAAAGAATGAGGGGAAATCAGCAGGGGCTTAGCTTCAGGAGATGTTTGGGGTGTTACACCGCCTTAATAAATGTATTTTCAGGTAAAGAATTGAATACAGGGGCTTTCAGTCGGGTATTGTGAGGTGTTTGTTGGATTTTACCAGGAATTTTTCCATACACAAAGACCAAAACCCACACACACTCTCTCCTCTCTCTGTTTTGAAATTAAAAAATGTTGGTTATTTTACAAAATATTGGCCCAAATTTAAGAAAAATGCTGCTGCATTATATGCGGTGCAACTTTTCGTGCACCCCTTAGTGCCCCCCTAACGCCACCATGTGTGTACCGTATTAAACATATGGCGCACTATGGCGCAGGTTAGGGACAACAGCATCAACATTTTTGACGCTATTGTTGTACTTTGCAGGATTCGTTGATGCCGCTAATCCTGAAAAGTACATGGAGGCCCATTATAAAAAGTGGTATGCCTCCTTTCAACGCATGCTCTGTGTAGGCATTAAAAATGCCACAAAAAATGGCACAGTGGAATCTCGTAGATTTCACTGCGCCATTTTTGAGGTCCCCCTAACAGGGGAACATCCAAGGCATAACGTGGCGCCAGGGGTTACAAAGTGGTGCAATGCATGCATTACGCCACTTTGTAAGTATGGTGCTGTGAATTAGGCCTTGTTGAGCCACATTAGCGTAATAAAAAATTATGCTAATGTGATGCAAGGAGGCGTTAGGCCCTCTTAAATTTGAGCCATTGTGCTTTCTCCCACTTAAGGCCTGATTTAAGGAAAGTGATGTTATACCAAGTGCAGCGCCACTTTCCTTGCGCCCCTTAGCACCCTCCTCATATCACCATGTGTGCGCCATATCTAGGATATGGTGCAACATGGCGGTAGTTAGGGAACTAGTGTCAAAATGTTTGATGCTAATCCGGAACTAGTTTGCAGGATTAGTGTCAGAAATGTTGATGCTAATCCTGCAAAGACCATTGAGGCCCATTGAAAACAATAGTGTGCCTCCTTTTAAAACCTGCACTGAGCAGGCGTTAAAAGTGCTGATAAAAGTGCCATTAAAAGTGCCTAATGGGGAACGCCCCCTTTGCATACACTATGCCTGGTGAAGGCACAATGCAGCACAAAGGGTTACAAAGAGGCGCAAGGCGTGCGCGGAGATTTTGGCCTCACTGGGCAACATTAGCGTTAAAAAATGACGCTATTGTGGCGCAAGGAGGCGCTAGGGGCTCTTAAATCTTCCCCTTAGGACCCCTACCAATCTGCATTCCTCTCCCATTACACTGCTCCTTGAGCTCCTGTCGTGTGCCCTGCTTGTCATATAGTGTATTTTAATATTATATGCCTGTGTGATAGCTGGAAAATCTGTGGCTCATGCCCCCTCCCCCCCATCTTTCTGACAAAGCTACGACCCTGGAAATCAGGAAAAGGATGAGGACTAAGCAGGAGGGACTGTGTTTGTTAAAGTTGATTCCCCTGGTTATTCCCCATTCCTAAGTGGGACACCTCAACACCCCACCTCTGGTCCAACTCTTAGTAGGTACCAGTGCTTCCAACTCCTGGAAATCCTCCGGCCAGTAAAAGTATAGTGGCCTTTCTACGGTGCAGATATTCTCTATTTTTATAATAAATACAGACCTGGCAGGCTGTCTCTCCAAAGCAGCATTTGAAGGTTAGAACTTTTGGCCCCTCTTTAGTCAGCATTATTTTGGCGTGCAGCACGCCTGTAAAGAAAATGAAAACATTAGATTTAGCACATGCGCTTGCCATTTTACAATTTCATGGTCAATATTGTTTACTATGCAACTCAAGTTTTCAGGGCTGTAACTCAAGTTTTCAGGGCTGTTCTATCATGTAGATCTGCACACAGCAACAGAGAAGTAGCAAAAGGTGTTGGAGGTGACTGAAAGTGAGTTTGGGCAGCAAAGGGCATAGGGAGAAACATAGGCCCAGATTTAAGAAATGTGGCGCTTCACATGCGTGCGCCATATTTAAGATACGGCGCACCATGGCGATATTAGGAACAATAGCGTCAAAATTCTGGATGCTATTGTGGCGTTTGCTCCACTAGCGTCAAAAATTCTGACGCTAGTGGAGCAAAGTGCAACGAGGCCCATTGATTCCAATGGGTGCATCCTTTTAATGCCTGCTTTCAGCAGGCATTAAAAATGATGCCAAAAATGGAGCAATTAAATCTTGTCGATTCATTGAGCCATTTTTACAAGCCTCCTTGCACCGGAACGCCCCCTTTGCATACATTATGCATGCCACGTGTATAATGTGGCGCAAAGGGTCACAAAGTGGCATAATGCTTGCACTGCGCCACTTTATAGATATTGCGTGGCATTTTTGGCAATCTAACGCCACATTAGTGCCAGAAAAATGATGCTAATGTGATGTTAGATGGCACAAGGCCATCCTTAAATTTGTGCCATGGTTTGGCTGAGAGGTGGAGTGTGTGTGATCAGCTCTCTTGCGTGTTAATCTGTCACAGTTGCAACAAGGGTGTATTGAAACTGCAATGCAGGTATAATTTAGCAAAGCCAATCGGCCTGGCTTATACCTGGAAGTAACTCTTCATTGTTTTCAGTCATCCATCTGTCCATGCAACTAATCACTCATCATCTGTGCACTTGGTTACTCATCCTTGCACTATTCGCTTTATTGCTTTCATTTATTTAGATTCTTGATACAGCATGTCATGCCCCTGAGCACAGAGTATAAGAGTGTTTTACAAAGCCTAGCACAGAAATAACACCAAAAACACAGAAGCGAAGAACGGGACTATAAGGCTTCAAGTAATAATGAAATCTTTGTACTGAACGTCAAGGGGTATGAGGTGGGCACAGAATACAAGAGATCTTTTGAGCATTCTGTTTATGGTCCCTTTTAAAAGCATGGATTGAAGTGCCCTTTCAGATTTATGTCAGCACAGCGTTCCAGATCACTGGAGCAGCTCACAAAATAACCGCTGGAGGGGGGGAGACTTTCGGAATCTAAAACTGTTCATGTCGAGCCGAGCTTAGCTTCCCAAAAGTGCTGTGTCTGCCAGAAAGCTGACATTTTTCAGACAAGTACTCAGGTTTCACCCCATGTCCGTGCCGCATTTCTTTTTGCCACTCCAGCCCCCACCTGCAAGCACAGTTTCGAGTTTGTGGACCATCTGCTCCCTTCTCGACAGCATCATGCAGCCGGGCACCTAAGCACTATGTTCTCTCTCTGCAACTGGGTTCCGTGGGGGTGATGAACTATGGGCAAGTGTTTGGGCCTCTTGCTGGCACCAGAATACTACCTACTTCTTACCACACTGTCAGCAAGTTAGTTAACTGGACAAAACCAGCAGTCTTCTTTTGCTACCTATGTTTGAAATTCACTGCAAAACTGTAACAAATCCCCCTTGAAAGAAGACAAATCCCCCGTTGATAGACTGGAAATGTGGATCCCCCTCACTCCCACACACATCTGCAAAGATCTAAAAGCAGAGCTCCAAACCCCCAAGTATGAGGTTTCAAGTCCATCTTCCCCCCCTTGTGCTGAATGTTTAGGGCTTGTGCAGCTGGACCCCCACCAACCCAGGCCCCCACCTGCCTGGCCAAGAGGGTGGACACAGGACCTGAAATGATGGCATGGGTCTATCAATAACACACTGACTCTGCAGTGTGAGTATGCAAGAGACAGGGTACAGCACAGGCCTGCAGGGTCTGGTAAAGTTACTCCACACATAATTTTGCTGCAGGAACTGAGCAACAACCTCAGTTATTAATCCAGTAATAAATCATTGTTAATAGGGCTTTATAGGGACAATATAATTACACATACCATAATTTCAATCTGTGCATATATAATACTTCTGTATCTCTTATATTACATTACAGACTGCCCAGAGGCAAGAACCAAGTAACAACCTGGTTTACTAATCCAGTTACAAATTATAGTTAATGATGCTGCACAAATCCACTAAATAATTTTACATATATCACATCCTTCCACCTTTAGAAGGTGTAATGCCCGCATATTATTAAATAATAAAATATGGAATAATGAGATAACATGTTTCCAAGCCCTTTAGAGGTGATTTGTGGTTTGTCAGCGTGGGAACTCTTGAATAAACTGGTGATGCACCTGACCCACCAAACTCAACAGGCCCATCTCATTTACAGGTTTCCATTGCAGAGCCGCAGACTCTGCCATCAGAAGCCTATGACTCAGTGGATCACCCACCAGTGGGCCGCGTGGTCAATGTGTTGGATGGCCCGCCCTATTTAGGGCAGACCTTCTAATACATATTTATTCCCTGGGGCCACCATGTGAAGCATGGTAGATCTGGGGAGGAAAATGAAAAATAGCTCTACAGTTCAGGGACAATCTGCCATGCTTGTTTCCAGTGCAGAAATAATCCACGTCCACCCTATTTAGCATTTGGTGGGAACTGGCAATCCCCCAAATTCTAGACTAAGTATGGATTAAAATCCAGTGGCTTTTATTCCTTCACACTAATTTCACTGTGGTGGACAACATTCAGCTGGTGGATTATGCTCCATATTTGGATTTTCCACTACAAATTGAAGGATTTTCAGTTACCTCCACGATATTTTCACAGTAGCATATGTTTTTCAAGGCAAAGGTAGGTATACAATGGACTTCTCATTATCACCAGAGCACAGGGGCATATCACAAATCCTCTCACCTACATATGGTATGCCCTCCTGCCGTAGTCCATCAATGGTTTCTTGAATTATAGTATCATTAATTTTCCTCAACACGTTTAATGGAAACTGAAAATCAACAGAAATGAGAAATTATGTGTATTAATCTCACATTACCTCCCCTTACATTACCTTCTCATTTTGCAATTCTTTGTCCCATTACCTACTTTGGCTAAGAGTACGGGGTTGCCTTGCATGTACAACTCTACCAAGTGTTTATCAATGATATTTACTAAACCCATGGCTCAGTGCCCCCGATTATTACACAAACAGTTAAGACATAATTAGAAATACATGTGTGTGTATATATACAGTAAAACAAACAACAATGGTCTAAGCATCAGGGGTGGATGGTACAGAATACAGTTCCCAGCATGAGCCCACAAATGGTAATCAAAGACATCTGATTATTATATTGTTGACGTTTCGACCTCTGGAGTCACTTAAAATACCTCTTCAGGACAAGGGAAGGTCGGGACACCTCAATTGGATGATTCACATTTAAAAGGAGGCACACAGAGAAGGGTGGTTGCAGTGGATTTCATATATCTATTGATGCTTGTTAGAAGAGGGGCACTCACATGTAAAGCATCTTGATTGTTTTACAAATTTCTTGCAAGCTTAGCACAAGGCGGCAACTCTTAGTAAGCCTCAAGGCGCCTTGTACCTGGCGTAGGCCGAAGCTTGAGAGTCACTGGAGCAGCAGCATATATTGTCACTGCCAACCACAGTCATTCATAATGACAATGTAATCCCAGTCTTCCAGGTGACTATTTCTAAACATGGTGGGCTGTCCTCCATCAGGAGAGTGGAGACCATAGCCTCTACAAACTTAGCAGCCTGGCAAGCCAGACTTTCAATGAGTTGGTATTTGTAAAACTGTTTTCCCTCCTAATAATGATAATTTAATTCATCATCTCTCCAACACAATAACCTATACTATATCACATGCAACATGACATGGTAGGCTATGATAATAACAAGATACATCACAATACACTCCACCAATTGAGCCATTACTAATGTAGTCTATCATATAAATACAAAATAACATAACATATAACATGTTACATCACATCATGTAATATACAAAGTAATACATCACTCCACATTCGATATGTGACAACCTTCATCACACTACATAACATATATAACAAAAAACATAACACCACGTAGCATTTGACAGGCTACAACTCATTGCACCACACCGCAAAACTGAATATAAATGATACAGAAAATCACAACACGCCACAAGATTTTTTACAAAATACAGCAAACCATTAAAATCATATGCAAGTGCATTTCATAAAAACAGAATGAATGACTGTAAGTTATTACCATCCAGGTAATAGTATTTTAGAGCCACAATCACAAACAACTTTGTGGATAGGCAAAGGGCACAGTATACACACACACTGATTAATGTATGTATTCTCTCTCTAAAGCATATATTTATGTGTATGAATTGATCAGTGTCCTTCCTTCATTCATACATTCATTAGTACATAGACATCCTCATTTATAATGTTGGTTTTCTTACAGTGGTTGTTGGTAGAACAGGGGATCATTTACCTCCACTTTAATTTTACTCAGTGTTACAGGTTTCCGGTATAGTGTGTTAGGCATCTATGTTTATGACAACATTCAGGATAGATGATCAGACATGGTTAACTCTACACAGTTCAGAGGTACAGAAAAGGCATATTGGTGTAAAGATGAGGACACACGTAATCTTGTATTTCTTAAGTTTATTTTCTCAAGCTGGTCCACACATCCTTTCGCAACCGTCTCCCATATCAGAATGCCTCAGCCTCCAACCCCCAGGTTCCATCTCCCCACATTCTACATTCCACCCCTCAACCTTCCACTATACTTAAACATACAACACACTTTCCCTCCTTAAACAAAACTAACAAAAGAAATATAAACATTAAAATACATATAACAACAGAATACAGAAAATGTATTGTAAATCAAAACATAATGTAAACACCATACTTTTTTTCTAAACAAAGTCTTTGAGCTTTGCAGGCTGTCGTCTCGTCCTGACATAGGACTTTACACGTGACGCAACAGAATTATAATTCACAGGATGATAATTCACAACAGAATGATCATCCATAGTAACATTACCATTACTGTCACCCAACTCCATATTAGCCTCTCCTTCACAAGAACCATTCTCCATGACTTCCTGTTGTTCACAACTTGCCCCTTTTTTTATACAAACACCAGATTGCATCCCACTTCCAAACATCACTAACGGATCAGTTCCACAATTTCCGTCATGATACTCAAAATTACCAGCACATTTTGCCAATCTGCTCACATTCCACACTTTACCATCCTGTGTAACAACACTTTTTTTGAACACTTTTACAACCTTCAAAGCCCTGCCAAACTTAGATGCACCTTTCCTCACAAAACCTGGCTCACGCACCTTTACCCAATCACCAACCGAAAAACTAGGTTCCCTCACCTTCCACTTGTCATCATATCTCTTCTTAAATTTCTCTTGTTTCCCCCTCACCCTTTCTCTAACTTCCTCCACTGAGATATCCTCCCAGTCCTTACTCAGTTTCTTCTTAAACCACCACGGACACAATTTAGACACAGGATGTCTTCCTTTCAGTAATTTGAATGGACTCACTTCCGTGGTACTTTGCGGGTTAATGTGATAATACCACAACTTCTCCCTTAATTTCTCTTTCCACATTCCCCCAAATCCTCTTGCCCAGCAAATACTATCCTTAAGAACTCGATTGAATCTCTCTACTTGACCATTCCCTTGAGGATCATACAGAGGTGTAGTAACATGTTTGATATTACTATATTTTAAAAAACTTTGCATTTCACCAGAAGTCAGTTGGACGCCATTATCCGAAATCAACACCTCCGGATATCCTTCCCTAGCAAATACCTCCTTGAAAAACTCAATAATAGCTGCAGATGTCGCCTGAGCAACCAACTTCACCTCTGCCCATTTGGAAAAATAGTCAATTAACACCAAAGCATAACGTGTATCTGTTGGAAGAGAAAAAAATGGGCCAGAAACATCAAAACCTAGCTTCTGCCACGGACAATTCGTCCAGGGAATAGGTTCAAGGGGAGCAGGTACTGTTCTCAGCATTTTCTCCGCATTTACACACACACAACACTCCCTCACAACCCGATCTGCCATTTTGTCTAAACCAGGCCACCAAAAACAAGTGCGTATCAATCTTTTCATAGAAGACATTCCAGGATGACCACGATGTGCCAGTTTCAAAATCACATCTCGCATACCCTTGGGTGGAATGCACTTCCCATTCTTAAACAACAACCCACTCTCTATATGCAATTCATCCCTAACTTTACCATATGGTTCTAACTCAGCAGCTATACAATTCCTTCCTGGCCCACCGTCCCTCACATATCTCTTAACCTCTTGGAAAACTAAATCCTCCTCATCACACTTCATCCACTCATCTTCATGTATACTACCAAACTTGGCAGACATGTATCCAGACACAGAAGATACCACATCCCTTTCCACAATACTCACACCTTTCCCTTCATCCTGTGGAAGACGCGACAAACAATCCGCTACAGCATTACTTCTACCCGGCACATACTCCATTTTAAAACAATACTCTTGCAACCTGGAAACAAGTCTGGCAATACGGGCAGTGGCATTCCAACCTCCCCCAGGAGATAAAATACCTACTAAAGGCTTATGATCTGTCTGCAGAATGAAATTGAACCCCCAAATATAGTCTCGAAAGTGCTCCACAGCCCAAATGCATGCTAGCAATTCCTTCTCAAATACTGCATACCTTCTTTCTGCATCCGTCAATGTGCGAGAAGCAAACGTAACATTCCATTTGTCTCTCCCACATCTGTGAGATAAAACCCCACCAATCCCATACATGCTTGCATCAACAGTAACTATGCATTGTGCCCCCACACAAAAAGGTCTCAAAGTAGGCGCCTGTATTATCTCTTTCTTAATCCTCTCAAATGCATTACTCTGTTTTTCTGTCCATACATATTGGACTCCTTTTCGCGTAAGCTCCCTCAAAGGCTCCATTTTTGTAGCAAAATTCTCAATAAATTTGCTATAATACTCACACAAGCCAGTGAATGATAATAATTTTTCACGATCATCAGGAGCAGGAGCATTTACTATTGCTTCCACTAGGGATCGTTTTGGTACAACACCTTCTCCCGAAATTGTATGACCTAGGTACTCAACAGATTTCAAGAAGAATTTGCACTTCTTCTCCCTTAAAGTCAAACCATTCACACTCAACACTTTACAAACATTTTCTACATGCAGTTTGTGTTCAACTTCATCTTTTGAGAAAATTAAAACATCATCCTGAAAACACTTCACATATTTGTCCATGTCTTTAAACAAATGAAACATCGCTCTCTGGAAGACTGACGCTGCTGACGCCAATCCAAACGGCATCCTCTTAAATTGGTATTACCCTTGCGGGGTGATAAACGCCGTGAGATGTCTAGAATCTTCCGTTAATTCAATTTGGTGATACGCCGATCTCAAATCCAATGTGGAAAAAATATTCGCCCCCTCCAACATACTAATGACCTCATTTATCTTGGGTAAAGGATGGCAATTCACAATGATGTTAACATTTACAGCTCTCAGATCCACACACAGTCTCAAAGAATTGTCAGATTTTCGTGCTAAAACGATCGGAGAAACCCACTCAGAGAATTCAATCTCTTCTATCACACCCTCATTCACCATATCTGACAAGATCTTCTTTAATTCATCTCTGACACTAATGGGAACATTCCTAAGTTTCTGAATTACAGGTTTGGCATTAGCCTTGACTTTAATTCTGTGGCTGTAGTTGATCAATTTGCCCAATCTACTAGTGAAAATTTGTGGAAACTTAGAAGTAATCCACTCTGTTGCCTCCCTGGACTCTATCACTAATACAGGTTCACTACACCGGGGATTCAAAATTACACCCAATTTTCCTTGGTCCCTCCATCCTAGGACATTAACCCCCTTAACTGCAACATACAATTTAATATTGGCACGTCTCTCTTTGAAAGTGATTCCAGTTTCAACAAAACCAGTCACATCAATAGTCCTCCCTTCAAAACTTTCAGCAATAATATCTGGTTCCTTCAAATCGGTCAATTCCCAAATTCCCTCAAAGACTTGCTTAAAATAATCTTGTGTAACAATTGTCCAAGGTGACCCCGAGTCTGCCATTAACTCCAGCCTCCTCCCAGCGATTTGTACCTCACATCTAGGTCGTTTTATCTGTTCGCACCGTATTTCATCCCCATGCTTGAGTGACAACACCATGCCCTTTTGCTCATTATCACCCTTCAGCCAATCATGACCATCTTTACCACTACTAACACACGCCATCTTCCCTTTGGCTACATAGTTACTTTTCTTGAAATCTTTACATACCCGAGCAAAATGTCCCAACCTTCCACATTTCATACATTCTTTTCCATCTGCCGGACATTGGGGCGACGATGCAAGATGGTTCACACTACCACAACGGAAACAGGATAGTTTCTCCATCCTATCTTGTCTCACCCATTTCTTACCCACACCAGTATTCTTAAAACCAGGATTACCACTCGAATTACTACCCATCATTGCACCCACCACCTCAGATTCTATATTATTAACTTTATCGACATCCTGTACAGATCTCATCAACTTCTCAGATTGCTCTAGAGCTTTTGCAGTAGAGATTACATCTTGCAATTTAGGATCCCCCATAACCCACAGATGTTCTTGGATCTTCCTGCTTTTCACATGCACTATAATTTGATCCCGAATCATCTCATCAGTCATATCACCAAAATTGCAATGTATAGATAATCCTCGTAGTGCTGTTAAAAACTCATCAAATGTCTCATCAGAATGCTGTGCCCTAGTATAAAACTTGAATCTATTTAATGCCAGACTTGCAGTAGGTTTGAATCTCTTCTCCAATCTCATTAGCGCTTCCTTGAAAACGTCCACTTCTCCCTCCGTATGATCTGGTAACAGTACTGGTGGTAAAGTTCTGAAAACCATCTGCCCCTCAGAGCCTAAACAATGTAATAAAATATTTTTCTTCCTATCTTGTGACATTTCGTCATCATCAATAGCTTTCATATAAGTCAAAAACTCTTCCTTCCACCTAGTCCAATGCAATGGTGGTTCTCCCTTGTTCTGTAAAAACTTTGCAGGAGGTTCAAACTGCATCTTTTCTCCCTTTTCCTTTTAATAAGTATATTTATATATAAAAAGGGGGGAGAAAAAAAAATGAAAAAAAGAAGAAAAAAAAAATGACATTTATGTAAGTGACTTTAGTTGTTCATAAAGTTAATGAATATTTGTCACAAAGATGTTCCTTTTCCGCATTTTTCCTTTAAAGACCTTCTTTAGTGACAATAATAGAAGAAACTATCCAATAGTCCTTTGTTTATGTCTAGAAGACAAAGTCCCGGCTCCGCCCAGAACAATATGCAGAGAACAGCACAGACGGCAGAAACAGCAAGAAACAGGTGTACTCCAACACAGGGCTGCGCAAACAAGTAAGGTATATTGCTAATGTAATCCTCATGTAATCCTCAACACGGCAGACTTCCACTTAAATTCAATCCGGTACGATGCGAAGATTCGCTACTGCGCGTAGAGCACAGAATGTACAGCACGCTCTAGGATCCAGAAAAGGATGTCGCGCAGCGCGTTGTTTAAATTAGGCCGCGCGACCAAACCCACAACGGCAGTTCAAACGGGCAGGCAAAGGCAGAGAAGAAGGAGGAACAGAAAGCACTAAAATAAAATAAAAACTGAAAGCCCACCTTCACTGCTGTGCCTCCATATCGCGCACCCGTTCAATTCATGTGTTTCCTTCTGTTGAAATTGCGTGAAGTACTACTCCTTCACCTCCTCCGTAGTGTGCGCCTGGAGTACATCCTGTCAAACCTTTAAAAGTCCACTACTTCTTTCATTGAATCTTCCTTTCCCTCGTCGCCAAAATGTAAAGATGAGGACACACGTAATCTTGTATTTCTTAAGTTTATTTTCTCAAGCTGGTCCACACATCCTTTCTCAACCGTCTCCCATATCAGAATGCCTCAACCTCCAACCCCCAGGTTCCATCTCCCCACATTCTACATTCCACCCCTCAACCTTCCACTATACTTAAACATACAACAATTGGTTAGTAAAGAAATTGGGAAAATACATGTACACTGTACCTGAGGTGTCGGACAGTAGGCTCCCATTCCATCTGTGCTTGGACCTTTATCCCCCTCAAGCAATCGTCTGTGTTCCCTTACTGGTGGCATGGGGGCTATTGAGACACCATCACTAAAACACAAGCACTGTGAGAAAATTCATATATTACTGCAGGGAAATGTAATCTGTGCTGGCTAGTAACAGAAAGTTATATGCGGCTTCCATAGGAAGTCTGTTGTGAACAACACCAGTGGGTAACCAAAGTGGTTACCCACTGTTGTGACGTCATAAAGGGACAAGCTCACTTCCCTTGTCCCGCAATCTTGCCTGGTTCTCCAGAGACCCAAGCGCAATGGTGTTATAGCCGTTCTAGTCTATTCAGTTCATTCATGCGCATGCACTCAATTAACTCAAGCGCATGTAGCTCCCCCGTGTAGTGCAGCTGAAATCTTATCTGCTTTCTTCCACTTTTCCTGGGTCTCCACAGACCTGAGGGTGGTGGAAAACAAAGGCTACATGTGTCTATGCAGACCCGCGCTGACAGGACAATACGATGACAAGGGTCTTGCACAAAGCTGTTGTTAGCACAGAGCACGGCTTTGAGCAGGGAGGGGCTGGGTGGCACAAGATTGGGGGAGGGAGGAGGAAACCAGTTATTTTTATTTACTATTTGGATTTTGGGCAGTGGCCAATTTTCGGAGGAAGAAGGGGGTGAGTGGCAGGAGGTCAGGTATTTATTTAAAAATTTGGGATGGGGTGGGACAAAGTGTGTACATGATGAGAGTGGGGGGTGGCAGAGGGTCAGATTTTTTATGTAGTGTAAGGCTCCAAGATTGTTCCCTTGCCCCTTCATACATTCTGCGAGACGGGAAGATGCCTGGAGGGCGTATGTAACATGCAATTATAGTTGGTTAATATGATGCCTTACATACGGCTTCCCATGTGCTGAAATGTATGTTTCATTAGGGCAGGGCCATCAGCACCTCCTCCTCTCAAGCCAACTTTTTTAAATAAATCTATCATCTATCACCCTACAGTCCCACCGAGGAAACACACAAGTACTGAAACCAACCTTGCAAGCTGGATGAACACTTAACTTTTAATTGTTTAATCTCAGTAGCATATCTGAGGTTAAAATGAATACTAAGCTAATAAAGCTAATAACAACTAGTTGTCTTCACCATCAGAAATTTCAGCAAGCGTCCAATACACTGCAGTGCTGCTGGCACTGCAATGTCAGAAGGCCTACCCTACTTACGTTGGCCAATCCTACATAGATGTATGCTGCTTGGGAGGGCTTAGAAGGATAACAAGAAAAAGTCCCTCTTATGCAAATCCTGCTTGGAGTCTTGTTTCTAAAATACAAACAATGGCAAGCAAGAAATCATAATAGGGTAAGCATTTTCTCTGAAACTCCTCCCAGTATCTCCTCCTTATTCTAAACTATCCTCTTAGCCTTCCTGGGACATATGTGCTGGAATCAAGCATTCATTTGTCACTTTCTTTAAATTTGTTAAATATGTGTTTTAAGGACCATTTTCTACACAATTCATGCCAATTTTAATCTTTTGTCTGGTGTACCTCCCAGATTTTAATAAAGAATATCTAGTTGTACTGAGGCAACAAACCAAGTCTCTATAATCTACAATATTCTTCCCAGCTTGGAGGAAAAGCACACAGATCCGCCATTACACTGACTTTATGGTCAACACATATCTGCACTGCTAAAAAAGTTTTTTTGCTATGAGCAGGTTGCACTGCCGTCCTGCATCAAGACTGCAAGATGAGGACTCTGCCCAAAATGATGATTGGAATGCCCCGGGTCCTAAACAGACGAGGACTGGGCTGGTCCCAGACCATGTTTCGATACCTGGGCGTCAACATATACCATGACATGGGAGATCTACTGGAAGGTAATGTTAACAGGGCGATCCGGAAGCTGAAAACTGATGTCCAATTCTGGAAGACACTACCCTTATCAGTGGCAGGCAGAGTAGCGCTGGTAAAGATGGTGGCCTGCCAAGACTATTATATGGCTTCTCGACACTACCTGTAATAATCCCCGCTCAACTTTTAAAGAGATCGACACTATTATCACCAGCTTCATATGGGGAGCGGGATGCCATAGACTGGCTTTACATAAACTCCAAAGACCAACAGCAGAAGGAGGGCTGGCAGCCCTAGATATGGAATTATATTACTTGGCGGGCAGCTTCAATGGTAGGCCAGGAAATGGCATTCAACCTTCCTGACTGAACCGGAAACACATACAGGGGAGGCCCCAGCTACAGTGCTTGCGGGGATACTTCTAACACCAGGTGGGAGGCGCAGGATGGGCCCATTGGAGCTTCAAGTATTGAACCATTGCTGGAAATGCAGCCTACAACGCACACGAACCACACACCCATACTCGCCAAACCTCCCCTTGGCCAGCCTAACCGCACTATCAGGGGGCAGCAACATTATGGGAGTCACAAAAGTGGAGAGGGCGGGCGTCGTCTTGGTGGGAGACCTTTTTAGAGATGGAGAACTGCTAACATATGGAGACCTAATGACTCATCGTGGAGTCCCGGCAGGGATGTTCCTCACACATAGAGCACTTATAACACTAATACAAAAGCACTGGAAACAAGGAATAAAGGAACCCCCACACATGCCGGATGTCATAGTATATGTACAATTGGAGGACACAAGAAAGCGATATCAACACTTTATAAATCATTGCAAAAAGACACACTACATCCCCTAGATAGACTGAGAACCCAATGGCAAGATGACACTGAGGACAGTATAGACGAGTCACTATGGGGGAAAATCACAACACACATATATAAAGTCTACCGAAACGCCCGACTCAAACTGATTAACCTGTACATATTTCTTAGAGCATATTTAAGCCCTGCAAAGGTAGCCTCAATGTATCAAAATGCAAGCAGTATGTGCCCCCGATGCGTGGAACAAGAAGCTGGACTAATACATTTGCTTTGGACGTGCAGAATAGTGAAACAATACTGGGAGGAGATATTAAATACTATTACAACAATATCAAATAGAGGACTCCGGCCCACCCCAACAGTGACACTGCTAGGGGGTTTCCCCAGACCACATCGGAAAAACCCCACAAATAAGTTCATAGACCTAGCATTGATACTCGCGAAAGGGAGATCACAATGCATTGGAAAGACCCAAGAGGCCCGCAGATACCAAGATGGAGAGACACACTAGTCAAATGGGCTGAAGCAGAGGGAGAGGTCTTACACCAAGAAGTAGCAAAAGGGACAAGAAGTGTAGAAGGGACCCAGGGATGGGATGACCTGCTCGATCGCCTGAAAAACCCTCAAAATTACTCCAGGGAACAAAGTGCATCATCAGAAGAATCAGATATCGCAGAGAAACAGCAATAAGGACATGTATACATACCAAATGTGTCAAGCAAGCCTAAATGGGACTACAAAGGACAGTGACCAGAGGGGAAGTAAAATAAAAAAAAATTAAAAGAGAGAAAAAGGGGAGAAACATAAGGTAACAATGGACTGGAGCGGGAACAGGGGAAGGGATGAGGGGGGAAAGTGGGATAAGTTGTGTATTTTTCAGTTGCTGACAGAAAATAATAAATATATTTTTTTTTTTAAATGATGATTGGAATGCAAATGAATCCCCTCTACATGTGTGTAAGATGTGCAAGACTGACTAAGTTTTATAATTCTGCAACTAGATCTGGAATATGTGCTCCTGTGACATTACTTAGAGATCTCCTACTGTTGTACCTAGTTATATTAGAGAAAGTACAGACAGAGTACCCTACACGTGACCAATAAAAGGCTCACACAAGACACAAAGGGCCAGATTTATTAAAGCAGGGTTCTCCAACGATTAGCTCCCCTATGTGCAGCGCAACCTAGTAAATGAAAAGCTTTTGTTTGGTTAAATTCGGTATGATTACAAGGTTCAAAATTATGTTTTTAAAATTAAAATGTGTCGATTATTAGAACGAGAAAGCTGAAGAAATAATATATTTAATGCTGGTAGGTTAAACGGCAATTGATGATGTGCGGGGGAGTCTCATAGCTGTTTTTCTTTCCTAAATACCAGGGGGCATTGGATACATGACTGCTATGGTATTTGACATTATTGCTGGTGACACTGCCTGATGTACCGAGGTGGTCACTGCTAGTAATCCTACATGCAATGGCCACTAGTGGGATATTGTCTGAAGTGGCCACTACTGTAACACTAATATTTTGCGTTAGTAGATCAGGATGATTTTCATTGCACATAAATAATTCTTATTTTAGAAAAAGTTGGAGATCCCTGCACTAAGGTTTCACACAATGCAACACATCAAGGGAACTTGCTGTGCTGCACTCCATAAAACGGAGGGAGCAGAAATGTGCCATATGTATTAAGATACCACCAGTACAAGGGACCTTGCGCCATAATGCAAGGGTGCTGCATTACAGGCAAGATTGTTTTGTGCAGGAAGAGATGCCTTCCTGCACAAAAACAATCCTAAGAGGTAATTTCCTGTTTACATGCATGATGCAAAGTGCATTAAGCATAGAAAGAGGAAGTAACGAGGACAAAGAAAACTATTTTTCCTTGTTACGCCATCTTTGGGAAGTGCACCATTCTGATACAATCCTAGGTTTAATGATTTCAGTAAATTTTGGATTACGTCAAATTCCATGGGTGGATCCACAGGAACACCCAGGCTCCACTCATGAAATGTCTACCACTGCGTAATGTAATGGAACATGGCACAAGCCGCTCCATTGATTTACATTTCTTTACAAAGTCACAGAAAGCGGTGAAAATAGGCCCTTGCGTAGCCTAGTAAATATCACTTAGGGACATGTGTTGCCTTGCATTGACTTTCATGATGCAACAGCAACACAAATCCTTAGTAGACCCGGACCCAAATGTATGATATGAGATATTACAGGAAGAGAAGAAATCTTGCAACTATGGCTTCCATTCCTAACCTTATTGTCATCTCATTCTCAAGGGTGTTCGGCATGAATTGTCAACATTATTAAATTGGTCCAGTTGGGCATTCATGTCCTATAATCATTTTCATTGGGGGAGGGGAGTATGGCGAAGATGTCACCATGCTCTGTGGCTCGTCTCAAATCAGGCCCAGCCTCAACCATGCTACACCGTTCCCGCCCGCAGCATGGCAAATTTGTGTCTCATCCCCTCTCTAACAGGGGACAGCACACAGATGGCAGCGGCCTGACTGGAAGCCCACCCCAGAACAAGAAAGAAGGACGGTGCTTGTGGCCTGATTGGTCAGACGTGACCTGAGATCGCGGAGTGAAAAGCACACACTTGGAATTGGTGCTGCATAGTGGGGGACCCTACAGAGTGCACAAGACACTCCTTCCACACTGGAAGGATCCATTGTCTCCCTGGTGTGTGGCATGTTGGGAAGAACGGGCCCGGGTGCTTGGGGCCTGCATGCCAACAGTGCTACTCCTCTCCAGGATTGTGGGCCTAACAGCAGAACGGAGGTATGCCTGCAAACTGTCTACCCTGGTCTGATTGAGTGATGGCGTCCCTGGAGGCTGTGAGTTGCTGCCACCTGGGTGCCTCAACCATCTGATGAGACTTTGACCAAGTATTGCTCTGACTACAGCGGCTTTGAAGTATATTCGGTCCATCACCACTGCGAGATACGTGGACTAGGTGGACACATGGACTGGTATGGTGCTTGGAGGTTCATGGAAACACCATAACTTTGACTAGCGCGAACCCCAACTGTATGCACATCCCTTCAGGCCTCACTGCGCACCCCGGGGGAAATGAAGCTGCTACCGCCCAGGTGTTCTATGTGCTGAGAAAGACACTGACCCAGTGCTGACCCAATAAAAGTGGCCTAGGACCACCCTCAGCCCAGTTGTACCACATGGTGTGTGGGTCTGGTGCATGGGTGCAGAGACCGGCATTGCACCTAGACTTACAAGGGGACCCTGCATAATTGCATACACAGAGCTGCTTGTTGGTGGGGTGTCCTGGACTGCGGACTAGATGCTGTCCAGAACAGACATTTAGTGATGCTTCTGCCTCTGCAGTGATTAGGGTCGTAGCCCAGAGAGCGCCCCAGATGGTTTTCCCCCCACAGGGTGCATGGTGCAGTCCAGCACCAGAGCATGACTACTGACTGCTACTGATGGTACCGGAGAGCTGCAGGTTGTGCATCAGTTGGGACTCTGCAGCTGGTGAGGGCATGGTTCACCTCTAGACACCGAAACCTCTGCCCAGAAATCCATCATGGCCATGCTGGCAGCCACCCAGATGCTGGAAGATCCAATTTGCCAACTTCAAGTACACTGGAGAAACATACAGGGATGTTTGATAAAATTCTGCAGGCTATCTGGAAGTCCAAGACTGCACTGGAGGCACAGTTTGGGGTAATTCAAGCAGAGATTGGATTGTTGAGGACTGACCATGCTAAACTTTATGAACGAGTTGACGAAACAGAGTCCTGTCTCACGTCACTCAGGCCCTCTCAGATGTTCATGCAAGAACAGATGGATGGCAGCTGTCCCATGCCAAAGGTCCATGAACATTCAACGGGAACAACACAACGACATACCCAGACTACATAGCAGAAGTATAGAAGAAGCATGGTACATTTGGGGTAATTAAGGCACCTTGGGATTAGCTTACGCATTGCTATTCCCGGCCCGCCTCTGAGTGTTGGACGTTGGCATGATCCATTTCTTCACAACCCCTGAGGTGGCCTGGATGTGGCTTCATTCCATTGTTGCAGATAAGTGTTATTGGCCAGTAACTTTTGTAGGCTGTTATGGCACGATTCTGGCGAGCATTTAAGCCTGGGGTAGCAGTGTTGTGTTTCAGTTTCTTTTATTGTTTATTCTTCCCTGATTGCGAGGGACATAGGTGGGAGCGGATGGGGAGTATGGGCAGTCAAGAGGGGGGACATCTCAGGAGAGGGTGATCACAGGGTGATGTGTACATGTCCATGGCCAACACCTTTAACACATTAACCTGGAATATCCAAGGCATAGCAACCCCTGCAAAAAGACACTGAATTTATCCTTAACTCAGGCGCAGGCACATTCACTTTGCATGCCTCCAGGAGACACACCACATGAAGGGAGGATTAGAGAAGGTTTGCAGGCGCTGGAGTGGTCAGGCTTTCGGGACCTGCTACTCTACATATGCACATGGGGTCTTGTTTTTGGTGGCACCAGGGATGCCCATCTTGAAGATCAGGCTCCTTGTTGACAAGGAGGGCCAGTATGTGGCCTTTGAGGGGACTCTTGATGGACGCCCCATCTTGCTAGTGTCCCTGTACGTGCCTAATATTCTACAGGGTGAGTTTTTGGACACTGTGTCACCATCCCTGCTGTGCCATCCCAGGGCCCCGAGGCTGGGTGGGGGGGTAGATTTATCCTGCATACATGAGCAGATTTCTACTGCTCCCTACCTCCTCTACCAGGCACACAGGGGATTCAGGCGAAGAAGCACTTTCAGCACTGGTCCAGGGTATCCCACCTGCATGTTTGTTGTTTGGGGCATCTCGGGTAGGCGGAATACACATATTATTCTCCGGGTCACCAGGTGCATAAGCGATTAGATGATTTCTTCTGCAACTCTGACTACTCTCCTCTGATACACAGCTCTGAATACTTGGGCAGAACGTTATCTGATCATAGCCCCCGATGGTCAAGCTGCAATGGGGGGGACCCGGGCCTCCATCCCCACATGAAGGCTCAGGCCGGATGCACTGAGTGATACGCCACACAGGGTCACCGTGGCCAAGCACCTCCAACATTATTTTGAGGAGCATGTTGGGACAGGCTCCGAAGGACTGGAATTGGGTTGGCATGAAAGTGGTCATGAAGGTGGCATTGTAGAGCCATGACCTTGGGGGTTAAGGCATCCCTCTATTGGACCTTTGCGGATTTAGAAGCATGTATACAGTCATAGGAGGTCGAGGCAGTGACACTGCCTGCCACTGGCCACGTCTGACAGACCTAAGTCGCGAATAACGCAAGGGGGTTGGACAGCTCTGTTGCCTGGACTAAAGGGCTTATCTCGCTTGCCAACACACAGACAGTGATAAGCCGGTACAAATGCTGGCATGGTTGCTGCTCTGAGGTCTCTAAGACCCTAATAGGCGCTATATGGAACAATGCAGGTTATGCTGTCAAAACTCAGGCAGATATCAACACAGTGTTTGCTTGGTATTACGAGCAGTTGTATTCTACTCCTGCGGTACTTCTTTCTGACCAAGTGTGGGACTACTTTCAGGGAGTGACCCTTCCCTGCCTAACTCCGCTACAACTGTTTGAGCTGGAGAAACCCCTCCAGATAGAGGAGATCCAGACAGAGATACAGCAGATGGCCAGTGGTAAAGACCATGGCACGAATGGCTTGCCCCTGGCATGTTAGGCAACATTCAGGGCTACCCTGGCTCCCAAAATGTTGGCCATGTACCAGGAAGCGCATAACGAAGGCATACGCCCTCATTGTAATATTACCAAAGTCGAGCAGGGACCCACTCGAGATAGGCTCTTATTGCTTGTTATCAATGCTCAACATTGATTACAAAATACTCAGCAAGGTCCTCAGTGATAAGTTGTTACCAGTGCTTGAAATGTTTATCCACCCTGACTAGAGTGCTTTCATTACACAGAGGGCGATGTGCCTCAACACACTTTGACTTTGCCATATCATGGGATCGGTAGTCGACATGGTTGATCTTTCAGTAGCGGTCGCACTGGATTTTGAGAAAGTGTATGATATGCTGGGTTGGTCATACTTGCTTCGGGTGTTAGAGATTGTGAGGTGGGCCCTCAGTATCTTGGTTGGGTCAGGTTACTATATATAGAACCACAAGCCAGGGTGTGCACTGGAAACCATATCTCGCTTTCTTTTGCCACAGGAATGGGTACTGTCAGGGTTGTTCTCTTTTTCCCATCGTTTTTGCTTTAGCCATGAAGCTACTGGCGGCTTCATTGCAAGGGGCCCGACATGGGACATTTTGGTGGGAAATGACTGGCATATTGTGTCCCTGTACGCGGACAGCATACCGGTATACTTAAGAGATCATGCTAACTCTCTGCCGGCTCTTTGTGTGTTGCTACATCGATTTGGTGACCTGGCTGACCTCAGGGTGAACTGGGGTAAATCATGTGTCTTCCCCCTACAGCAAGTGGACGAGGTGTAGGGACTTGATATGGCGTGAGCGCCTCCCCTCGAGCTGCAGGACTTTTCCATATCTCAGTGCGAATGTTCACCAGACTGACAAAGATCTCCATGATGGGAACCAGGGCCGGGCCGTGACCTCAATCCAGCAGTCCTTGCATTTTTGGATGCAGTTGCCTCTCTCACCTATAGGCTGTGCATCTATTGCAAAGATGCTGGTCCTCCTAAGACTCCCTTATTTTTTCACAGTGCTTCCGGTACTACCAGCTGGTCAACCTTCAGAAATCTGAAAGAGATAGAGTCCGATCTTCTGTCGGGAACTACTTAGAAGCGGGTCTTGATTCCCATGCTTATGCTCGAGGGTGGCCTCGGAGTGCCAGACCTGGAGTTGTACTTTGCAGTCGCCCAATTGCAGTGGCCCTTGCACTGGTCTCTGGCAGAGGTGGACACCATGGCCCATGGTCAGCAACAGTGAGGGAGAGAGGGCATGGCTACACTTTGGGAAATCTCAAGTTGTTTGATAAAATAAACCCACCCACACCCTAGTATCTAGCTCCTGTCAATGTGCGTTGAACACAGACTCCTAGAACACACATCTTGACACATCTAGAACCTGTGTGTATGCGTATAATACCTATCGGGCAATCCAGTGTGCCTAGGAGGACTCCTGTTGGAGTGTGACTTTTAGAATTAATATTAACATGAAAAGCTTGCAATATAATGTGTAATGAAGCTGCATAGAAAATGCGTCAACGTAGAAAATAATACACGCGTTTGAAATGTGCCTACGGGGAGTGGCCAACAGTGTATACAAAGACTAATGAAACTTATTAATGATTAATTAATAATGTACTAATGTATTAATTTGTATTAGTATATCATAATTAGAGCTATGTATGTGGGTTTTGTTAACTAAATTACTAGGCCTTAGTTAGCGAGGGTCTGGGACTAGCTGCCTGGTCTCATATTAAACTGTGTTTTCCTAACGTGCAATGTGCTGCTTTCCTGAAGGACATGAAGCTGTACTTTTCCAGAAGCTAGAGATATGTGTGTGTGTGTGTGTAGCCGTAGTAAATTCTTTCTCATGGGACCCGACTTGCTCAAGGAGACATTCTTGCCGAATGCAACAGTGTAATTCGTAACAGGTACAAGGCTGTCTGGAGTAGGAGAAGACAATGGGACTACTGACTGGAGCGTAAAGTGTAACTTTTCTTACCTGACATTCCATTCGATGAAAACGTCAATTACAGGAGCCAATCAACTGCATGAGAACTGTGTTTTGTGGAAGGTTCTAGTGAGGTGCGTGGAGAATTATCGGACAGAGATAATGATGCACCAAAATTGATCCAATAGGGAATTAAGGGCTAGTTCGACTGTTTTCATATAACCGCAAGACCCGTGAAGAAATCAGCCATTATTAGCCATACTCAGCCATTATTGGGACACTTTTGCCATTATTCTGACATCCTGCCTTAAGCAACCCTTTTGCCATTGTTCTTTTCAGACTTTGCTGTAATTCTTCTTGATACTTTAACCATCCTCTATCCACGTCCTTACCGATGCTTACTTCTCCTCCTTATGAGGGAAGAGCCTTAGTCTTTAGCTATGCCATACCGAGACTTTGCCCTGTCCTATCCTTGCTGATGCCCAAGCGACTAATGTCCTGAGGACGAAGACTGACGCTGTTTGCTGATTCATTGGAGGGGTAACTATCTGATGAAATTGTAATTGTCTGTTTGCCTTTTCTTTCTAGGTACCAACTGCTCTTTTGATAGGGGCCAGAGTTAGATGTTTTCCAAATTTGTGTTTGCTAAATTGTTTTGCATGAAGTCCAACATGCTGATGCTAATTCGAGGGTAGTTAAGGTGTTCACTAAAACCTGACGCAAATAGACAAATGACTGAATTCTTGCTTTGTTGAATCACATATCATTGCAACTCGCTAAACTGTTTCCTACTAATGACATGTTAATGCTGGTCGTAAACGCTCTATACTTTGATAAATTGTGTTTTAATTATGAGCTTGAAGAGTTACTAATGAGATTGATTGCTAATGAAATTAACGGAGATGATATTAGATTGTAACGAATAGGGAAATAAATATTCTAACTTTTAACTAAATTGGCGTGGTTACTTATGACTGAAAGGTCATGGTGTCCGACTTCCTGATTCTTATTGAATGCAAGTGATTAACTTGTTGATTAGTTATTGTGAATATTGGTGGAATCATTGATCTATTGATTGTGATGCCAGAAAGATACCTCGTACTGGGAAGTCTCCAAACGTGGTCAAAAGGTTCATCGGCCTAGGCGTGTCTCCTTGTAAATTTACTTATCAAGGTTCTGACGCGCTATCACTCCGACCATGGGTTCTCCCCCTGTTCCTGCCCTCCACACGTGACTATACAGTGACCCTGCCACTTTGCAAGTTATATAGGTTATGCAACACCCTATTCTCTCACTTACCATGTGACCGTAGCTCTGGCCAGGGGTTTGATAGTGTTCTTTAATTACTTGTAAGAATGTCTTATGTATGTTGGCTACTCCTCTGACTGGTGAGGTGCAAAAACTCCAGATATGTATCTTCCTCACCCCTTCTCGCATTTTTTCATCTTGTTTTGATTCTGTACCAGGTCCTTCAGGCTGTTATTGAAAGGGGACGCTGGGTTGATTATAAATACTGTCTCTCTGGTAGTATTTCTTGATTTCTCCAGTAATCTAAAAGTAAGTCTTGTTTTAAATGCCAATAAAGAAATGTAAACAAAAGAATATAATTTCCACCCAGTTGATTCAAGCCGGGCCACTTGATGACCTTTTGTGAGGCCAAACTGTTTGAGTCTGGTGGTAAAAAGGACAAAAACAGAATCCAGACATTTAGGAACAAAGAGCATATAATAGATTATTTTGATCAATTTTCATCGGCCTTAACATTGACAGGTGTTGGTGGTCATTGTTACAAGATCAGGTTAACTCAGTTCCCGAGCACTCAGTTTGTGCCACAATCGGTGCAGGCTCTGAAGATTTCATGGTACCTGTGAGTGCACTTTTTTGAATGTGATCACTCACTCAACCTTTTGAAAGTGCATTTTCATAGAAGATTCATTTTTCAAAAGTAACACATTAATGATAACCACTAATGTACCTATGAAATTCTGCTATGTAAAAAACTCAAGAAGCCTGGACAGAAAGTGTCCTATCTAATGTTGGAGTGCATCTCTTTTGATCATCATTATTTTGAAAACTGTTAACTTACAGAAAGTTCTTCACCTTCAAGGCGCTCTTCAACAATGATGGTTTCTGCAGCTGTTCCAAGTGTCTTGTCCTGCAACATAATATTAGGCATTTCTTGTCTCTTTATTGGTAACACTCATTTATGCAACCCAATGCTACCTTTCTGTGAGCCACGCCAACACTTACTGTTGTTCTATTGTGGCAGCACTTGTTACCACATTTTGAGCAATGGAGCATTTTTAGGAGAGTAAATTGTGAGAAGTAAGAAAGTGATAGGAGGCAAAGTGAAAGGGGACTTTTCAGGTGGGTGAGGGATAACCAAGTAGATCTAAGCTATTTTTTAAATTGGGTGGAGAGCTACAGCTAATGTGTCTAAGAATGAAAAGCGATCGCTACAGCATTGAATTGTGGAGAATCGGCAAAGTATGAACATTGTTGGTGTTTGTGTTATGCATAGATGTCTGAACGTTAAAGGTGAGTGTCAATGAAGAAAGTCTGAAGTTGTGGATAGGTGGTCACGCTTCTTCAATGTCTTGTAATGTTGCTGGTCTTTTGTACACACCAGGCCCGAGTCACAAAGATTATGTTGTGACTTTTAATGTAGTCCTCATTTATTCTTGACAAACTCCTGAATTGATTGACTAAGGAGTACTGCTAGAGCAAGCCACACTTGCTCCTACACCAATCTCTCTGAGCTGGACACTTTGTGGGGCTGTAGGTTTATGCGCATCAGTATTTGAATTTTATAATTCTAATATTAACATTTGGAAGGTAATGCGGCTAAAATAAAAATAATTCAAATATTTAAGAAACAAAATTGAAGAAACGAACAATTTGAAAAGAGGGGCTCGGCAAAGTATAAAATAACCGGAAAAATTAAGAGGGAAGGGAATAGAAAACAAGGGAGGTGGAGGGTAGCGTCCCCTATAATAAAAAAAAGGAAAACAGAAGAGGAAAATTAAAATAAAATCTAAAGGAGAAAGGGAAATCATGTGACAAGGAAAATAAGGGGAAGAGAAGGGAAGAAAAAATAAAAAAGTATACAGGGGTTAACTTCCTTAAGGGGTAAAGTGGAATTAAAAAAGAAATATATGTATAAATAAAAAAATAAAGGAACAGAAATGAGGAAAATCTTAAAGTAATAAAAAAGTATGCAAGGTGTAAAAGAAGTAAAACATGGATCAAAAATCAAAGTAAACAACTGGTAAGTGCAATATGATACATTTTTCAGAATGTCATGCAGATCGCAACCTACCTGTGTCAGATCTTGAACTGCTTTGCAGGCCTCATCCTTGCTATCAGCAATGATTATACTTGTTCCACTGGTGAGACCATTTGCCTTTACAACCATTGTGGAAAAATCAGCACTTAAAGAAAACAGCATATTGTTTTGACAAGTGCTATGGCAGTATCAATGAATACAGGTGATTTTAGTACTTCAGATGTCCATTTCGTGTCATGCTCTGAACAAGGAAGCAATATTATTACATGCAACTATGACAACCATGTTATAATCATTTGCCGCCCACTTTTGGAGTCACAATCTTGAGGTGAGGAACCCGAATGATTACCCACACAATAATGCTCCTTCTAACAGTACTAACAGTAAATCATGTGTTCTCTCCCACCTCTTTTGCCAGTGGATTTTCAAGCTATAATTTGTTATAATTTACTGGGTGCAGCTGCAGAGGGGAGAAGAAGAAACCATAGTGTCCTTTAAAGGGAGCTACTAGGACTGTAAATCATGCAGATCCGTTTTACATCGTCTGCCCTTCTGTTACTGACTCACAGCTTCAGTGGAAGCCAGGAACTCCAGCACCAGGCCTCCCACTGCAGATATTATTATTTAGTGATTAAAGCCACAGGTGGACGAAAATGGAGTACCTTACCTGGGGATCACAGGTGCATATCACATTTGTGGCCCACTGAAGCATTTCTCCAGAATCTCCTGGTTACTGCCACTGAAAGACAGCTGCAGCAGATAATGTTTGTGTGTGACTCCTAGTGTGTCAAAATGTTACAGGAGAAACTGGAGGAGGGGGATTGAATGAGTTGTAGTCTCCTCAGCCCCAGCCCGAGTACATGGAATACAGGTACTTACATCACTTATACCGTCTGAAATCATAACATTCATAACAACACATTGCAAATCACATCATTTGTAAGAACACAGTCCATGGTAGAGTGGCACCCCCTTGATCAATCACTGCAAAACTTTGCATCATCCGCCAATGTGGAAAAAGCAATAGGTCTGCAAAGCTTTGTGGAGATTAATCAAACAGACGCAAAGTTATTGACGGTGAAACGTCTGAGGAATTATTATCTATGGGAATACTGACTATCACTACTGAACAGCTAAAAATTGAAATTCGCCTATTATAGTTTATTGTGCTAACTTTAACATGCACCACCGGCATGCACTGCTTTTGACCTCACATATTACATCACTCATGATAGGTTAGATTTCATCACTGACACTTCAATTGACATCATGGGAGGGCTGCGCTGGGCTCAGCACAAGTACAGTAGTATCAGCAGCGCAATTGTTTTTGTTATATTTGGCCTCGGGGAGACAGAGGGTCAGTCCCTCTGGGTCCTACTGCCCCACTCCAGAAGTGCCAGGGGGCCAGCATATCCCTTCCTCTGCCTCCATTATATGTTTTTTTAAATTCAGCTTCAGGATTAGGTGTCCTCCCTATTCTCCAAAGGCGGTCACAACATTTCTGTTCACATTGTAGCTAGCCACAGGACCGAGATGACCAGTAGTGAAAAAAAGCTCCCTCAGCCCATCAGTCTGCCCTGTTTTTTTAATTTACAGTAGCATAGGAGCCCTGTGGGTCTCATGTCGGACCAACTGTCTAAATATGCCTATTTTTAACCCTTTAAAGCCCACTCTGAGCACCCCCTTAAAACCACATTGCTCAAAAACGGCTAAATGGATTTACACCAATTTATGAAAATCAAACTTTTTGAGTAAAGTTCTACCTGCCAAATTGGGTGTAATTCCATTCAGCTGTTTTTTCTGTATTGCTTCTCAAATTTTCCTGTACACATTGACATTTCGGTTTTGGGACACCCCGTTTTGCTTATCCCTCACCTGAGGATCACCCAGAAACATTCCAGGAAGGCGCTAAGGCAGGTGAATTTTATTTCATCTTAAACACTCGGTAAGGCAAACCCAGAGCAAATTTCATGGACCTGTGCAGTGTCCAACCACAGGCTACCATGGGCCCACGATGCTTGCCCTGGGATGGGGTCGCATGAAGTTTGCAAGGTGCGGGACTGATAAACGGTGAATCCGGCTAGAGGTCACATCGATTTGCAAACCAGTCACTATGCAAATTACACATCCTGATTGTTCGAATCGGAAGAGGACACGTAGCCCGTAGTTAACAGTTTAACACAGTCCTGTTTTGGATCAGCAGTGTCTTTGAGCAAATATTTTGAATTGACTAATGCTGTTTTTATAAATGTTAAAAATGTCAAAAGCACTACACACTAAAACCAATGTGTATTTAACTCTAGAATTCCAGGCCCTGCGTTTTTTAAAGTGTATCTTTGTGAGTGAATTGAAACAGATGTTTAAAACTGTACTGAGATATTTTAAATTTTCTCTTGTTTTGGAATGACGTGGGCAAATAAGGTTCAGTGTCAAAAAAGGGTGAAGAATACATTTTCTGTCTTGTGCAAGCGAAGAAGAACTGTATAAACAACAATTGTGCCTGAATAACACTTGCCTGAACACTTAATTTTAAGTTAAGGTTTTCTTTTTGGTTTTTATGGTTTATTAGTTGTTTAGAATATATATATATTTATTAGTTGTTCAAGCAATTGTTACTCAGGCACAATTGTTGTTTAGACAGTAGTTGTTCAGTACTTAGTTGTAGAGACATTTTAGTTGTTTAGCAGTAGTGGTTTAGGCTATAGTTGTTTAGGACCTAGTTGTTCTGTCATATATTCTGCAGTCCTGCATGTGGAAGTGTTTGCCCAATAAGCTATGCCAGGGTAACTCAAATAAACGATCCCCAACTCCCACTTCCCAGGGTATCCATCATACACTCATTATCTTGAATTCACATCTAGTCATGCAGCCCCCATCAGTACCAACCCCAACCATGTGACTTCAACTCATCAATATCACATACATTACCTGCCCTTTAATGTTCACGGGTGGCAGTCACAAATACCAGTGAGAAAGCAGAAATCAAAGGTCATCAGCCATGCGTGATGTCAAGTTCGGACCTCAGACAGACTTTTCTGAGGCCAAGTCTGATACCATGCCCTTGTGTGATGAGTCAGATAGATCTCAAAGCATCCACACAATGTCTGAATCGGTGGTAATAACAGGTTTTCCTATGCTGCAATCAAAGGTTGTCTCACAAACAACTTAACCTGTCATGATCAAAGCTGCCCATTTGACGACTGAATGGGCAGGCAGCACATCACTTTTGTTCAGACTAGCGTGGTGGCCATGTATCAGAAACCACGTTGGAAAGTATTACTTATCGCTAAACAGGGTCGGGTTGGCCTATTTGGAAATCAAGAAGTACCCGATGGGCTTGTCTGACAGATCAAGTTGAGGGCCAGTTTTTCAGCAGTTGTAGGCCGGTTTTATGGCCAGGTGGGCCGGCTTTTACTGTTGATTTCCCTGATATTGTCCTTTTTTTAGCTATCTGCTTTGCTAATGGGGACCACTTTTATTTTGGTGCCTGGGCCTATTTTTCATCCCATTCCAACCCTGCTGCTTAAAAGTCAGCGCCTGGCATCATCATATTCCAAACACACTCATGCTGAGCCCATTTCATGGAAGGAAAGGCTGGCGGTCCTTGCAGAGTGCTGGCACTGCCTGGTATGTGGTTTCATGTGTGTGAAAAATGCACTGCACAACTGCGTACCAAACTGGGCAACTACTTTTCCCATCAGGCCACAAACTCTTATGTAGTTTGGAGGTAACAGCCATCTTGAATATCTGCTGGATGGTATCTTAGCCAGAAATCGTGACATAATGTCACTGCTGCCAAGACCTTGCTATGTGGAGCTAGGTTCTCTTTGAAAAGAACAGTTGCCTTCTTTGGAGGTAATTAAGGGACATTTGGAAATACAGAGAAGCATTCTGAAAGTTGAGTTGTGTTGTGAAAACAAACTTTGAACTATTCTAAACATTTAACTGCAACTTTTGTAAAGACTGTAATAGTGTTGCTTTATGCTGTATCTTTATCCTGTGATGGAACAGGAGAACTGGTATCACAGGAATCTGCAGTACATGCTATGTGCATATGATTATACTTAAGGTATTCAGTATTCTAGTAAAGCTTTTGGGAATTGCTAAAATAGGAATTACAGAAAATTAATGTTTGCCAATTACTTTGAAGTGGTCCAGGAGTCTAGTAGAAACTACAACTCATCTTGCACAGACAAAGCATAGTGGCCAAGCTTGAGGTAGTTATCTTACTCATATGGAGACGTGATGAGGAACATATTTTTAAGATACTCATATTTTGTACATTTAGTTTCAGGAATAACACGTTCAAAATCAAAGTGCGGAGAGTTTGTGACATGGAGTTCACTACGGCATAGGGATTCACTGCAAGTTAGATGCAGGTATCCAATAGAAATTTACTAAAAATAGCTTTGTGTGCCTATAGATACCACTACTCCCTACAGTCATCATTGTCAAGCAGAAATTAGGAGTCAGAGTGGTAGAGCCTAGTTCTTTTTTTCTCTGCTACTCAGTTCCCTTTGCCCATTTCTACCACTGGCCCTCATGTTCTTGTGTATGTTGGCATTGACAGAGGTGGTAAAAGACAGACAAGTGCATAGCTCCTGCTAGATCCAGCGTACATGGTTAGGGCTTTCTGACTCCATGCAATGGCTACAGTAACTAATTGTGTGGCTTTTTGCAGACCAAATTCTGACCTGTCATGTTCTAGTGGGTTGAACAAAAAAGAACCTTTACCTGTCCTTTTAAAGGGGTTTATGATCTGAGGTGGAACCTGACTACAGTGGTCTACCCAGGGAGGGAGGAGAGGTGAGAGCTGGGAAGGGCAAATAGGTCAATCACGGTCCACACCTGATTTAATTGTCACATAAACTTAGGGCTAAGCCCTTCAGATCTGGGGATCATACACCTGGATTACCCTGACACCTCATCAATACCACAACATGCTCAGTACCCACACACATCCTAGGGGCAGTGAGGGGTTCCAATCATAACACACTACATGGATTTAATGAGAAGGGTCAGTAGGAAAGCTTCCCCCCCAACCTAGCCTGCAAATACAAATTAGTGTAACCAATGACTATCAATCAGCTGTCTGCAAATGTGAGACATATCACGGACTGGATATTGGGGCATTAGTCTTCATTTTAGCCCATTCTCCAGTTGAGTAAAATTCACTGCAGGGAAGCAACTTGTACCATAACATGAAGAGCCCCGCCAGAGGCTCACTGAATTCCTGTGCAGAAAAACCTCCTGGGTCAAAGATGCTGAAATAAGGAATGAGGAAGCATAGAGCTACTGTAGAGAAGACCTTCTTCCCTACACTACCAGGGACCTTCAGCCCTCCAGTGAGTTTATGAATACTCTCATAGCAGAAAACACCAATAATCCCACTCACAACTCTTAACACATGACCGCTCGTTTTCAGTGCACGTCTTCCAACACCTTCCATATAGGATATTCAACAACCACCATCCTGTTCAAACCTGCATATCAATAAGGACATCCAGAATCCCAATGAACATCAGAGTGTGTTGTGTTATATAAATGATACAATACAATACAATACACAAACATTTTTTTAAATGAGGCCATCTTTATGAGCTGCCTAGTAAAAGTGGCCAGTGTTGGGCTTATCTGTGACACTGGATCCTGGTTTTCACAGGGATCATAAACTGATCCCTTGTACACCGCTGTGCAAATGGAAATAAAGCTGAAATAAGTACTGCACTGATTTCTGCACGTGAACTCAAAAATCCTATGCGTTTACCTGGAACAATGCCAGCCAGATCTGACCTGGAGGACTTTGTACCTGGTAATTTTGCACCACCTTGATTCCTGGTTGGGCTGGTAATTACAGTTACTGGCCTTGTTGGAAATTATTAGCCATTCTTAATGAAAGCATAAGAGGCGAAAGGAGAACACACCAACAGACTAGCTATGGATAATGACGCCAAGGACCCCCCAATAAAAGCAATATGTCATCAAACATAGTTGAAGTGACTGAACTTACCATGTAATAAAGCTACATGCCTCATGGGGGTTAGTGAACGCCTTCCATCGAGCAGTTGGTATACTGTGTCGGTCCATAAATTCCTTAGAAAATCTTTTATTGGCTTCCAATTGGGCTGCCTTTGCTGTTGGGCCAAAGCATCCCACCCCAGCTGAAGTCAGGTCATCAACTATACCTGTACATGAAAAAGAGATCAAGGTGGATAATGCCATATGATGCCAAAATCCTACATAGCAATAGAAGGTTATTTACGAGTGCAGATCCCCATCCTCAGCTTAGCTAAAGGTTTACTTACTTGGGGCCAGAGTTACAAGAAAGTGGCGCATCGGTACTGATGCGCCACTTTTCTTGCATTGCCCTTGCCCCACCTAACAACACCATGTGTCCGCCATATTTATAATACCGTGCACCACGGCGATCATTAGAATAATAGTGTCAAACTTTTTGACACTATTTTGGTGCTTTTCTACCATAGTGTCAAAAATGTTGACACTAGTGTAGCAAAGGGCAAGGAGGCCCATTGTTTTCAATGGGTGTGTCATTTTAACGCCTGCTCTGAGCAGGCGTTAAAACTGATGCCAAACATTGCGCAGGGAAATCTTGTAGATTTCACTGCGCCATTTTTGTGGTCCTCCTAATGCCAGAACGCCCTCTTGCATACATTATGCATGATGCAGGCAAAAAAATTATGATAGTGTGGCACAAGGAGGCAGTAGGGCCTTGTAAATCTGGCCCTTGGTATTTATTGCTCAGACTTTGTGTAAACCTGCATGTAATGAAATGTATGCTGTATAACAGCAGAAAATAGACATATTAACCTTGAATTATAGTTCTTCAAGGTGCTGTCTGTAAAAAGGACTGCCCCACATTTTGAAACTTTTTTTAATGAACAATCTTCTTTTAGTAAGGCGCTGGACCTCCTAAAGCTTATATGTAAAGTAAAAAAAAAATATTTGTGACTTTTTAATAAATCCATACCTAAAATCCCAAGCCCTTCTGTCAGTAGAAGAATTTCATGACTTTACACTTTATGTGACCACCAACTGTACCCATGCTTTTCTCACAGTCTTAAAAAAGTAATGGCTGATGCATTTGTTTCACCGTGTTTGATGAGCACTACAAGACCTTTAGTTTATCCTGAGCATACATGTGGGTCCACCTTGTCTACAGACATGTTAGTGTACCTCCTACCACTGCAGAAACTGCCTTGTCTGCTGAGCATCAAGAAAGTCACGTTTGGAGGCATCAGTGGAAGCTTAACAAAGTATTATGAATAGCAGGGAGCTATAATCATCCCTCCGAAGAGCAACCCTGGGAGCTTCTGATGGAAAAGACTAGACCTGAGGGTACCCAAGAGCTGTACGACCAAGCACCAGCCTCATCAAGAAACAGGTGGGCAGACACCCTCATGCTTTCTGTTTCCTAACTTCCGTCTTCATCAGACACACAAGAGAAGAAGAGGTGAAGGAGTTGCCAGGCCCAAATCCACAGTTCTTGGAAAAGAGTAAGAGGTTAATGTACAGTGAATCACGACTAAGAGCGACCAGTCTCATGGGGTAGGTTCTGGTGCCCAGAGAGATATTACTTACTAAGGAGGTTCCCACCTACAGATATTGGGTAATCAGAGACGTTTTAAGGCATGGGCAAAGTGGGCTCTGTCCCAGGGCCCCAGCCTTTCAGGGGGCGACTGATAGAGCCAGCTCTGTTCTACTGAGAGTCTTGTCCTGATGGCCTTGAATAATTCTTAAATAGATTGTTTTAAATACCGTTTTCCTTTATTTTTAATGTGGGTGATGTGCGAGGGTCTATTACAGACATTTTGCAAAGAAATTTTGTGTTTGTTTCATGCAACATCCATAAAAAAGTTACATTTAGATCAAAAGAAGACCTCACAAATGAGAACTGGGAGAGTGTCACAGAGGTTATTTGCAGTAATATTAGTGAGGTGCTGCTGTGTTATATTATTAAAACCACACCTCACTATCCCTAAATATTAGTTGTAAACACACTTAGAATCTGGACGAGCGTGCCTGTGCACTGTCAGTAACCTGGCCGAAGAGGGCATGAAAGGGCTGAAATTGGATTATAAATTCAAAGCTGTTCCGGACAGGGGCCCCCAAAATAGGTTTGGCTCAGGGCCCTCCAAATCTTTAAGCTGCCCCTGTGGCTTATGTCCGTAGATATAACAGTTTGTACCTGTTAGTTATAGACCAAGGGTTCCCAACCTGTGGTCCAGGGACCCCTGGGGATCCGCGAAGCCTCCTCATGGGGTCCGTGACTGCCTAGAAAATTAAATATTATTAACAGATTAGGTCCTCAGCTTTCAGTAATGATTCAGTGGGTGGGTCCCTGTATTCCAATAATGATTCAGTAGGGGTTCCCGGGTTCCAGTAATGATAAAATGGGGTTCCACAGAAGTCAAAAGGTTGGGAACTGCTGTTATAGACCATCAGCACAGCCCGACACCTAACTGGAGCTGGGAGGGGGATTAAGGGAAATTATCTCCTGCCTTGCATCTGCTTGCTAGAAGAGGGGTGTGACACAGACCTAGCATACTTTTAGGATGGAGAGAGATGTGTTACTTCACTGGTGGGTGGGAGCCACTAGAGCAGTCTAGGTTAGAAGCAGAGTAAGTAAAAAAGTACCGAAGTGAGGCTCTGTATCTCTTTACGAGATATATGTTGGAGGTTTTCTGTGCACCCAAAGCAGAATGCAAGCACTTGAACTAGTGTGTGACACGCCATATGTGCTCAGCCTTGTACAGATTATCGCCAACCAGACCCACAAAAAAGTGTGCCTCCCACAGCTGCACTACAGCAGACTTTCTTACTTAATATTGTATTTAATCTAGTGCACCTCAAAATGTATGTGACTGTTCTCAGTTTTAAATGTCCAACTTTACGCTAATCAAAGGAGCAAAAGAAAATAGATAATATGAACTTTACCAGCAGCAAGTGGCTCTTCTGGTCCAACCACCACAAGACCAATGTTATGATCCTTGCAGAACTGGGTGAGAATGGCCCGATTGCTGATGGACACAGCTAAAAAGCACAAAAGAAGGAGACGCTATTAAAAGAAAAACGAAAAATAAACTGGTACTATTAACAGAAGAATTAACATGAATAAGAAACTGTTAGAAGAGAAACTGAGGGGCATATTTAAGAATCTTTTCTTGCGTTCCTTTGCGCCACCCTAACGTCACCCTGTGTGCGTTGTATTTAAAATACGGCGTACCATGGCAGTAGTTAGAGGACTAGCGTCAGAATTTTTGATGCCAGTCATGCACTTTGCAGGATTAGCATCAAAAACTTTGATGCTAATCCTGCAAAGCACTCAAAGGCCCACTATAACCAATGGCCGCCTTTTAACTTTCTGAGCAGGTGTTAAAAGTGCTGAACAAAATGATGCAAAGAAATCTGAGATTTGTTTGTGAAATTTTTTTGCCCCTCCCTAACGGGGGATGCCCCTTTTGCATATCTGCCTGGGACAGGCATAATGTAGCGCAAAGGGTTACAAAGTGGTGCAATGCATACATTGCACCACTTTGTAAATATGGCGCAGTGTTTTTGGCCTTCTAACGCCACATTAGCGTAAAAAATTACGCTAATGGGGCGTTTGATGGCACTAGGGCTCCTAAATATGCCCCTAAATGCACAGTTTGCCTGCCTCTTCCCTATCACTCCTCTATCAGATGTATCTCAATGATTTTGTTTTTATCTGCTCTATCTTGTCTGCAAAGTCAGCCTATACTTTCTGGCCGGCTCACTACACTTAGCAGATGAGCACTTCCCTTGATGTAACATCCTTAGAGAATCTATTCTAGTTCTGCTCTTTCAGAATGCACCTAGGTCCATCAGTTCCTTATAGAAGGTGGACTCCATGAACCCACTTTACTAAAGTGACCAGCCCATTGCCATTGATGAGAGGCATGCAAAGTGCCTATGGTATATATGTATCTACCAGCACCACCCAAATAAAAACCCCTTTCCTCTTCCTCTCTCCAGTTTATGTAACCCTCAAAAGATCAGTTCTTTTGTACCAACCTGTTTACTATTGTATATTGTTACTTTCGAAATATAAACATACCAAATAAATGAATACAAACAGATTGATTCACAAAACAATCAGGGCCTTACGTTTAGCCTATATGAGGTGTAGTTACTATCATACATTGTGTTTAGAATGCTTCTTTAACTCTAATTTTGACTTATCTCTTTACCGTACAACATTCAATTTTAGTACTATACAAAATGCTATGAGTATGTTTAATTACACTCATACAACCTAGCTTAATGAGCGCTTGGATGCCCATACGTGACTACTAGAGTAGAAAGAAACTTGCCAGCCTAAACAGTATTGTCAACTCTCATCTTATAACTTCTCTTCACCTTTTGGGTAACCAGATCAACCTTTCATCAGGAAAATTGTCAATGCAAACTAATTGGCAATAAAACAAGCTTTTGACTATAAAAGTCAACATAGAGTGGAATTCAGAACAAGATAGGAGGAATTAAGCATTTACTTTGAATAAAAAGTTGCTTTATTTAAAATTACTTTTCTTTTGCACCTTTGCCATTTAACTACTTCACAGCACATCTGGTTATAGGATCATTGTGTCTCTAAGGTGGTCTTAAGTTTAATCATAATCTTATTTATCCAATAATCTATTTCATCTGTCACACACGAACTGTAGTTTGGGCATCATGCTGTTGACACAAAGAGTTGTGAGCCAAGGCCATCCCATAAGGAGGTGGGAGGAGTTTGTTTGATCCCCTACATTTGAAGGTGCCCTGACAGCAATTGCCGACCATCTAATCAACGCAGAGCAGTTCTGCTTTCAAATGACCGAGCGAAAGACCTTCTTGAACATCAGCTCAGGTGGCTACAATCTCTCATTTAGTGACTGGTGGTGACTGAAGAAGAACAGGAAAGAGATATGGCCTAATGGTCAGAGCTTCCAACTTTAGAATTGGGAACCAGTTTGAGTCTTGCTGTGAGCTCAACATCCTGTAATTCTGGACAAATCACGTAATCTCCCTGTGGCTCAGAACAAAATGAATCTGACCTGGTATATTGTAATCCCACACGTAAAGTGCTCTTGGGCCAAGATTGTGCTATATAAAACTACAAAAAAAGAAACAAGCATTGGCAAAGCCAATAGATCTGGCCTTGACTCTTTTACATGGCAATACAATAAAAAAATGAGAATGTATGGTATTATGTTTCATGTGTAACAGTGCTTGCATCAGAATTCAGTGTGGTAAATATTGTGCTTGCCCCTTTGCAGCCAGTGGGGACCACGGATCCGGTGCAGGCACCAGTGTGGAGTCAGACAGCGGTGTCGGTTCCAAAGTCACTCTGGAGTCGACATGTTTAGTTTCTTCTTGGTTACACCAGAACTCACTCCAAAGGGCTCAGGAACTCGATTTTGGCACCACTTGACAAGTCAGGACTCTCAGCAAGAGAGCCCAGGCTCTTGCAGGCGAACTCTTTGAGGTCCCTGAGACTTCTTAACAGGAGGCAAGCTCAGTCCAAGAACCTTTGGAAGCAGGATGTAGAAAGCAAAGTCCAGTCCTTTCCTTCGACGGACGGAAGCAGCAAGCAGCAGGACAGCACATCAAAGCAACAGGAAGAGTGGCAGTTCCTCCTACAGAATCCAGCTCTTCTTCCTGGCAGAATGTCCTCAGTCCAGAAGGATTCTAACTATGTGGTGTCAGTGGTCCAGTACTTATACCCATTTCTGTCTTTGAAGTAGGCAAACTTCAAAGATGAGTCTTTGTTGTGCACAAGACCCTGCCTTTCCCTGCCCTGGCCCCGGACACACTCCAGGGGAATGGAAACTGCTTTGTGTGAGGACACGCACAGCCCTATTCAGGTGCAGGTGTCAGCTACTCCCACCACTCTAGCTCAGGAAGGCCGATCAGCCTGGTAATGGGCCATCAGGATAAGCAGGGCACACCTCAGCTCTCTTTGTGTGACTGTCTAGAGTAAATACACAAACAGCCCAACTGTCATCCTGACCCAGATGTGTATTCAGCAGACAGGCATAGGCACAGAATGGTTAAGCAAGAAAATGCCCACTTTCTAAAAGTGCCATTTTCAAACTTACAATTCAAACACCAACTTCAGAAAAATATGTATTTTTACATTGTAAGTTCATAGACCCCAAACTCCATATTTCTATCTGCTCCCAATGGGAAATTAAACATTAAAAGTTATGTCAAGGTGATCCTCATGTTACCCTACGGGAGAGATTGGCCTTCTAATACCGAAAAACAAGTTTAACAGTATTTCACTATCAGGACATGTAAAACACACCAATACAAGGCCTACCTTTTAAATACACTGCACCATGCCTATGGGGCTTCCCTGGGCCTACTTTATGGGTGACTTATTTGTAGTAAAAAGGAAGATTTGGGCCTGGCAAGTGGGTGCACCTGCCAGGTCAAAATAGCAGTTTAAAACTGCACACACAGACACTGCAGGGGCAGGTCTGAGCCATGTTTACAGGGCTACTAATGTGGGTGGCACAATCAGTGCTGCAGGGCCACGAGTAGCATTTGATTTACAGGCACTGGGCACATATAGTGCACTTTACTAGGGACCTACTAGTAAATCAAATATGATAATCATGGATAAACCAATCACCAATACAATTTAAACAGAGTATATGTACTTTAGCACTGGTTAGCAGTGGTAAAGTGCCCACAGTCCTAAAGCCAACCAAAATAAGTCAGAAACAATAGGAGGAAGAAGGCAAAAAGTTTGGGGATAACTGTGCAAAAATGGGCAGGTCCAACAACAGGCATAAAAATCAGAGCTTGACAGCACGTTCTGAGTGTCACTGCTCTTCCTGGGTGAATACTTGATGGTTCATCCAGTTCAACTTTTTTTCCCTGCATTGTTTTATTAATACCTACCTATACACAGGAATATTCATACGTGGGCTTTGGAAGGGTGAGTTATGCAACTTCCATATTTTTTCTATGTAAAAGCAAAACCATAAATGCACCACACAAAACAAAGGAACTGACAAAGCTGACATCATGAGAAATTACATACTGCACTGGCCTGCATCTAGGTCCAAGTTTTCCTCAGCCTTAGATGAGGGCAATGTAGTAGGAAAACGTGCACTGCACTTCAAAGAGTGTCTTCAGAGTAGAATATAAGCATGCTTGAATACTGAATTTTCATACTACAAACATAGGTCTTCATATAAGAGAGCAATTGAGATAGAAAGCTGCAGCTTTGCTATACTTTCAACAGTGGTCCTCAGAGATGATTACAATGAAGATGGAGTTTGAAAGCTGCATTTCACTACACTACCAACAGAGGTCCTCAAAGAAGACTGCAATGGAGATTGAAAACTGCAGTTATGCTAGACTAACAACAGAGGCCCTCACAGAAACATACAATGGAGATGGAAAGCTACAGTTGCACTAATTTAACAACAGTCCTCACAGAATGGTACAGTGGAGATGGAAAGCTATAATTGTGTTATACTACCAATGGAGATCATCACAGAAGAAAACTTTGTAGGTGCAAAACATATTGCACTCTACTATCAACAGAGGTCCTCACAGAAGAGTACAATGAAGACGGAAATTGAAAGCTGATATTGTGCTATACTACCAACCAAGCTTCTTATAGAACAGTGCAAAAGAGATGGAAAACTGCAGTTGCCCTGGACTACCAACAGAGGTCTGCAGAGAAGAGTGCAGTGGAGATGGAAAGCTGCAGTTGGGCTATACTAGTAACAGGTCCCCACAGAAAAGTGCAATGGAGACAGAAAGCTACAGTTGCACTATGTTAACAACAGTGGTCCTCACAGAAGAGTGCAATGGAGATGGAAAGCTGTAGTTGCAATATTCTACCAACAGTGGCCCTCACAAGTACATTGTAGATGCAAAACATATTGTACTCTACTACTAACAAAGGTCCTCACAGAAGAGTGCAAAGGAGATGAAAAGCTGTGATTGTGTTACACTACCAACAGACGTCATCACAGACGAGTACATTGTAGATGCTAAACATATTGTACTCTACTACCAACAGAGGTCCTCACAGAAGAGTACAAAGGAGATGGAAAGCTGCAGTTATGCAATAATATCAACAGAGGCCACACAAGAGTACAATAGGGATGGAAAGCTGCTGTTGCACTATACTGCCAACAAAGGTCCTCACAGAAGAGTGTAAAAGTGATGAAAAGCTGTGATTGTGTTATACTACCAACAGACGTCATCACAGACGAGTATATTGTAGATGCTAAACATATTGTACTCTACTACCGACAGAGGTCCTAACAGAAGAGAACAATGGAGATGGAGATGGAAAGTTACAGCTGTACTGTACTATCAACAGAGGTTTTCACAGAAGAGTGCAATAGATATGGAAAGCTGCAGTTACGCTATAATACCAACAGAGGACACTCAGAAGAGTACAATGGAGAATGAAAGCTGCAGTTGCACTATACTACCAACAGAGGTCCTCACAGAAGAGTAAAATGAAGACGGAAAAGGAAAGCTGCTATTGCGCTATACTACCAACCAGGTTTCTCTTAGAACAGTGAAACAGAGATGGAAAACTGCAGTTGCCCTGGACTACCACGAGAGGTCCGCAGAGAAGAGTGCGTAGGAGATGAAAAGCTGTGATTGTGTTATACTACTAACAGACATCGTCACAAAAAAGTACATTGTAGATGCTAAGCATATTTTACTTTACTACCGACAGAGGTCCTCACAGAATAGTGCAATAGAGATGGAAAGCTGCAGTTGCACTATACTACCACCAGAGATCCTCACAGAAGAGTGCAATGAAGATGGAAAGCTGATGTTATGCTGGACTGCCAACAGAAGACCTCACAGAAGAGTGCAATGAAGATGGAAAGCTGCAGTTACACTATGTTACTAACTGAGGTCCCCACAGAAGAGTGCAATGTAGATGAAAAGTTGTGGTTGTGCTATGCTACCAACAAAGGTCATCACAGAAGAGTACATTGTAGATGCAAAACATATTGTACTCAACTTCCAACAGAGGTCCTCACAGAAGAGTACAATGGAGATGGAAAGCTGCAGTTGTACTATACTACCACCAGAGATCCTCACAGAAGAGTGCAATGGAGATGGAAAGCTGCAGTTGTACTATAGTACCAACACAGGTCATCACTGAAGAGTGAAATGGAGATGTAAAGCTTATTGCAATATACTTCCAAACGAGGTCCTCAGAGAACAGTAAAAAGGCATCGTAGCCCTTCCTGGGAGTATACTTTCACTTTGGAAGAGTGAGGTATATAAAAGCCACACAAGGTTGATGTCTTGAGAAAATACATACAGGACTGTTTTGCACCTAGGCCAGAGTTATCCTCAAAAAATTTACAGTCAACAAACATAATAACTTCTGAAAGTTAACATTGCCATGGACCGACTTCCACCCTTAAACATTTCCCTTTTTTTTTTTTAGGTACTAGAGGCCAGATGAACAAAGTTTTATTCTGGTCGCAAATGGCCCAATTCCCAGAATTGGGCTGTTTATAACCAGAAAATTTTTTTTTCTAATGTACAAAGGGTAAAAAACATTTTGGTAACTTGCTACAGAATCGCATTTACGATTTGGTATTTGGAAGGGGTGTGTATAGGGTGTCCCTTCCAAACATTGAATCGGTATGTTATGTATTACTGGTCTGCGACTGAATTCCAGTTGCAAACAGTGATATTTTACCCCCAGTTTAGAACTGGTGGTAACCCATTCACATTTGAGAATGTAAATAATAATATTTTCAAGAGCGGGCAGTGGCCCCACAGACCACTGCCTACCATTATAAAATGAAACCGCAAAGTTTCATCTTTTTTTTTAACCATGTCCCATTTTCCTTTAAGGAAAACAGGCTACTTTAAAAAATAAATAAAGATTGCTTTATTGAAAAGCAATCATAGACACTGTGGTCTGCTGATCCCAGCAGGCCACCCTCTCTGTTACGCCTGTGATTCCTAATGGGTTGCAAATTGTACCATACCTCATTAATATGCATGAGGTCGGTCTATTTACAAACTAATAGGAATCGCCAATGAAAATGAAGAGTTTCATGGATTAGGAATACTGATTTCCTAATTGTGATTCGGAGATAATCGCAATTAGGAAATCGGTATTACTAATGTTAGTTCATGCAGCCCCAGGATGTGCACCCCAAAGGAGGATGACAACTGCACAACTATACCTGGTGATTTAACATCCTAGGACTGTTCCACACAATGAATACCTGTAACTGCAACACCAGTGTTTGGGAAAGTTCAAGGGCTGATAAGCTGAAGCAGTTACTCAAGTTGTTACTACTCTTTCCTCACAAGTAAGGTACAGTTGTTTAAAATGTCAATCAGAAAGCTGAGGGGTCTGACTTCAGCCTAGAAATGTGCATATACGCTTTTCTACTAGAATGTCTTGGTACTCTAAAGGATAAATAAATATACGAAAGCTGTTTAATATTGATGAGTCAATATTGCAACCTGCAATAAATGTTTCAAGTGTTATGGAGATAGTTGCTGACACCCTACTAATCACTGGGATGTACAAGTGTTCTGGTTTCAGGGCACTACTTGTTAGGTATGGGTATACATGTGCAGGGGCAAAATGCAGTGACTCAATCAAGTGGCTGTAGTGTGCAGGGCCATTCACATATACTTTGTGCTGTAGTGGCAATGTCACTTTTTGAGTGACATTAAAACAGATCATTAGTGAAAGAATATTGATTGATAGTCTCATCATTACATGTATGTATTTTTTGGGAAAACCTTAGCCAGACAATTAGGCCTGACCTAAACAAATTGCAGCGTGAACTGCAGCGCAGGGTTGGTTTTCGATGAGGACAGCTCCACACCTTGCAGCCTGGAGGTTTGAAAGTGTTCTTGACCTTGCATGCTTTTGATAGCCGTTCATGCATCTCTGCAACCTCTGGTGGCGAATTGGTGATTAAATGATGCTGTACCGTTTACTTTCCAGTAATCTTCATTACTCTAAGCTCCAGTCTTCCTCGGCACAGTCATTGCGTATGTGAGGAAGACTGAAACTAGGAAGGCAGAAGGAGAAGTGGTGTCCTGAAGACATACTCGGAATCGTCATTATGCCAAGTTCTAGTATTCGTCTTCACAGTCGTTTCCACATTCTTAATAACTGAGGCAAGCAAGACAGAGGAGACGTGCCTTGTACCACTCGCTCATCGCCCCTTCCAGATTTTAGCCAAAAGCACTCTCCATGCATAAACTATGGACACGTGCTTAGAGCAAGAAAAGTGACGCTGCAATGCGTAAAGAGCTGTGGACTAAAATGTTACGGCTTATTGAAGATTTCAGATATAACAAGGAGCCTCTTGGAACGAATAAACAACAAGCATTGGCTATCGTACAGTGCATGCTGGAAGAAGCAGGTAACGTGCAGGTACACATGCTCGCTTAAAAAAATGCACACATGCCAATACAGTTATACACACTTCTTTTGTCAAGCATAGAGACAGATATGCTCTCAGATCAACAAATCAGACACATCGCACATTACCAGGTGTAGCGGGGCTAAGGGGTGATGAGCACCAGTAAACCAATAATGATGCACCTCAGGATAGCCTTATGTGATGCTCTTCACAGGAACAGAGGCCCTCATTACAACATTGGCGGTAAATCCCGCTTACCGCCGTGCAGAAGACCGCCAACACACCGCAGCGGAAATCCGCTACAGCTGTTACAACCCACAGCTCAGAATCTGCAAAAATCTAGACACCCACACAAGTCCGCCACACCAAAGGTCAGTGATAAACTGGCGATAACAAAACCTCCACCGTCACGCCAACAGGAATACGCCCACACTATCACGACCCACGAATCCACGCGGCGGTCTTTCAACCGCGGTATTCCATTGGCGGTACACACCGCCACGCTCAGAATACACACACATTTACAAAACCCTACCACATTGGACAATTTCAAATACACACACCTGATACACATACACACACCATTCCCACACACCCAATACAATATAAAACACACACCCACATAACCCACAAACCCTTACAACCAAAAATTTGGCAGAAGCAGAGAGACAGCAAAGTAAAGACCACACCAGCATACAGAGGCACACAACACCATCACACATACACATCCACGCACAAAACACTACACACCCCTAAACATCACCCCACACATCACAACACACACCACCTCACACATCACCCACACCACCCCATGGCACCGTAAAGACACCCCAGGTTTTCTGAGGAGGAGCTCAGGGTCATGGTGGAGGAAATCATCCGGGTAAAGCCACAGCTATTAGGATCACAGATGCAGCACACCACCATAGCTAGGAAGATGGAGCTATGGCGCAGAATCGTGGATAGGGTCAACGCAGTGGGACAGCACCCAAGAACACGGGATGACATCAGGAAGAGGTGGAACGACCTACGGGGGAAGGTGCGTTCCGTGGTCTCAAGACACCACATTGCGGTTCAGAGGACTGGCGGCGGACCCCCACCTCCTCCCCTACAACTAACAACATGGGAGGAGCAGGTCTTGGCTATACTGCATCCTGAGGGCCTCGCAGGAGTAGCTGGAGGAATGGACTCTGGTAAGTCAAATCTTAAGTACTTCATCCCCCACCCTACCTGCATGCTATCACATACCCCCACCCTCGCCCTCACCCCCATTACTCTAACTCCTCACATATGTCCCACTATCACAAACCACACATCCCAACACCAAGCCCTGCATGCAACAACAAAGCATGGACACCCATCACCAATGCATGTCCACTACACATACCCACACAGACCCCTAAACAATTAACACACAAGATCCTACCCAAGAATGTAAGCACTGGGGTACAGAGTCACCCACTCACTGCACACGATGGCACACACAGATGCAATAATCATGCCTTTACACCCCTGCAGGACCCCTACCCAACGTCACCGCACAGGAGGTTCCAGACATGTCCACTCCACTCACAGAAGAGGCCCACAGTGATGACAGCAGCTCTGTCCAACTGGATCTAGATGACCAGCCCGGCCCATCTGGGACCTCGGGACAGTTGGTTCCCCTGACACAGTCACAGGCCACCACAGGGCCTCCCCCCTCAGGAAACACCAGCACAGCACCCACCCAGCGGGCCCATACCTCTGTCAAGCAGCAGTGTGTCCACCACTACAGGGAACCCAGGCTAACCCACCACCCCAAGAACAGCAGGGACCTGGGGCAGTGGCAGTGGGCACACGGTTCAGGGGGCAGAGGCCCAGGAAAACCGGGGAACTGGGAGGCCTGCTGTGCGACAGGGGTAGGACAGGCCCAGGGAACCCACTCTCCACGAGGCCCTCTCCAACATCATGGGAGCGTACCATCATTCCCAGGAGACGATGGCAACGGTACTGGCCAACTTTCAGGAGACCCAGCGGCTGCAGGAGGAATAGTATTTGGGGTTCAGGAAGGAACTCAAATCCATCAATACCACCCTGGGCACCATTGTAGGGGTGCTGAAGGACCTCGTGAACACCAGGAGGGACACTGTGGCACAACAAGGGGCCCCTGACACTAGCCTGGACGATGAACTGCCCACCACCTCTGCCGGCGCTAGTGAACAGGAGGCACCGCCACAGGACCACGACACCAGCACCCCACCCCCTGCAGATGGAGAACCACCCCGCAAGCGGTCCCTGAGATCCAGGACAAAGACAGAGAACAATGCCAAGACCCCCGCCAAGAAATGAGACCACCCTGAATGTCATCCTTCTGTCCCACTTTGTCACCCTGTCCATCCTTAAACTGCCCTAGCTCCACTTCCTATGCCCCTTTGGACAATGCACCTGTGAGACCAATAGACTGGACTCTGCCATGGGCATTCCTCCACCATCACCCCTGACCATTTTACAACCCTCTCCACTATTTAGCACTTAAATAAACACCCTTGAACCACAAAACAATCTGGAGTCAGTCTGTGCTTTCACAAATGTGTATTTGCAATAACTGCGGGAAACAGCAATGTCCATTCTATTGTCAACATACCTATGTCACACAGCTCTAGTCCATGAGGTAACATAGCAGAGGTCAGACAGTGGGCCCCACATCTGTGAAATCGAAAGGGAAAGTGAAAACTTAGGGTCCATACACTGGGTGAAAGTGACAGACAGATGAGAGGTCGAACAATTTTATCAGATGTAGGAGGCAGTGATGTCTTCTTACCTGTGTCCCAGTACCATCAGACCAGCTTGCACACACCTCAACACATAAGGGTAGCTCTGGCAAACATAAGCACCACACATCCCACAGGCACTCACACAAGCATCATACCCATGCACACATACCAACATCCACTGCCTCCACTGTGTCCACCTCCTCCACGTCTCCCTTCTCCCTCCCTGTCACATCTCCATTCACACCTGCAAGTACTACATCCTCAGCCACTACCTCCATCACCAGCACGCCCATCACCACACACTGCTCACGTGCCTTCACCACCCCCACTACCATTCACACATCCCCTGTGTCCTCTACCAGCGTCTTTGTGATCCCTCCTCCCAAAGTACACAAACGCAGTCACACACCCACCCAACAGCCATCCACCTCACGACAGCCTCCAGCCCATGCACCTTCACCCAAAGTCAGCAAAAGGACACCTCCAACAACCAGTACCTCTTCCTCCACTCCCAAACCCCCTCCATCTACCCGTCCCAGTGTGTCTAAAAAACTTTTACTGTCAAAACTTGACCTCTTCCCTTCTGTCCCCTAGGGCTCGCCTTTCCAGGTACCAACCCAGCACCTCAGCCACCACATCACCGGGCACAGTGGTGCCAGCAGTAACCGGCTTCTGGAGAGCGCCAAGCAGCAGGGCTGCCAGTGTCCCAAGGAGCGAGGCCAAGGACATTCCCCCACCTCCAAAACAGAAGAAGTTGCCCACATCCCGGAGGGAGAAGGCCAAAGCACCTGCAAACCAAGGGCTCAGCCAATACAACAGTTGGAAGTGGCAAGACAGCTGAGCCACCATCCAAGGTGGGGAAGGGCCTGAAAAAGAAAGGCAAGTCGCCGCCAACCTGCACGGCGGACAAGACCGCCACCGGCACCGCCACATGCACCACCGCCACGGCCACCGCCACCAGCACCCAAGATACTGAGCCCTTCACCAGCACCGCAGACACTGTGCCCTTCAGCAGCACCGAGGCCAGTGAGCCCGCCACCAGCACCGCCGCTCATGACACCGCCGCCAGCACCGCCAGCGGCCACGCCACATCCTGAGCCAGTGGCACCACCGCAGACATGGCTGCCATCCCCAGTGGTCATTCGTACGAGGCTGGTGGTCAGTTCCAGGGGCAGGATGAAGCACTCTGGGCACAAAGCCCCCTCCAGAACCAGTGGAGTATCACATCCACTACCTCAGTCCTTGGCAGGATGAAGCACTCTGGGCACAGAACCAGTGGAGACTGTTATCCACTTGAGAGACTGTGGCTTTGCACTTCCCAGGATGCAGCAGTGGGCAAACCACCTACTGGAGAGACTTCAGAGACTGTGGCTTTGCACTCCCCAGGATAAAGCAGTGGGCAAACCACCCACTGGAGAGACTTGAGAGACTATGGCTTTGCACTCCCCAGGATAAAGCAGTGGCCAACCACCCACTGAAGAGACTTGAGAGACTGTGGCTTTGTACTCCCCAGGATAAAGAAATGGGCAACCCACCCACTGGAGAGACTTGAGAGACTGTGGCTTTGCACTCCCCAAGATAAAGCAGTGGGCAACCCACCCACTGGAGAGACTTGAGAGACTGTGGCTTTGCACTCCCCAGGATAAAGCAGTGGGCAAACCACCCACTGGAGAGACTTGAGAGACTGTGGCTTTGCACTACCCAGGATACATCAATGGGCATGGAGCCGCCTTGTGGAGCTGGCGTCGTGCACTCATCCGGCTGAGGTGCCCCCTGAGGTGCTTGTTTTATTTCGACCTGATGCCCCTGCTTTGTTCTCTCCATTTGTATCAGGTATCTTGTGTGGGCCTCACCCATGCATTTTGGGCCCAGTGGTCCACGGACTACATAGGTGCAGTACCTGGACTTGAATTCTTGGTGTAAATATTTGTTAATAGTGTATATATATTTTTGAGTAATGGATTTTTCTTGATTACATTTGTTCAAATTATTTCCTTTTGTCCTTGCGTTCTTCCGGGGGCTTGGGGGGGAAGTGTAACATTTCAGCATGTATTTGTGTGTGTGTTGTTGTGGGTGAGGGTGGGGGTTTCGCGTGTTGCGTGTGTGTGTGGCACTCTCTTTTCCCTCCCCTGTGTTGTAGGTGCAGTACTCACCGTGGTCGTCGCCACCGTCAGTCGTGCTCCTGGTAGAGGAGCAGGTAGACAATCACAGGGAGGATTTGGAGTTCCGGCTACATGGCGTCCTAGTTCCTCGTGGGGTGTGTAGAGGTGAGAGTTTTCCCTTCCAAGTCCTGTTTCCGCCGTGTTTTTGTTTGCGTTGAATCTGCCCCAGAAAAGGCGGCGGATTGGCCTGTCATAATAGTGTGGGCGGTACATTGTCTTCCGCCTGTCTGTTGGCGGTGACCGCCAAGCTGTTTGTTTGTACCGCCGTGGCAGTCGGAGTGTTAAAGTGGCTGTCTCTGTTGGCGGTTTCCACCACGGTCGTGATTCCATTTTTTTTCCTTCAGCCTGTTGGCGGTCTTCCCGCCGCTTTACCAACGACCGCCAGGGTTGTAATGAGGGCCAGAGTGTTGTGTGTCAGAGGAGCAGTGGGCGATGTACGGTTCAGGAGGGGACCTGGTGCAATATAGGGTAACACATGGATGACCACCATCTAATGTGAGACATCTTCACCTGGTCCTGAGCTTTTGGCAAGCAGCATTTTGGTAAGATTTGTTGGCTCTAGAGCCTTAAGTGGCTGGAAGTGTCACATTAAGTCACCACTTAGCTACAACAGTTATGGAAGCATGGATAAAAAAATAAAAAGCAAATATACATTTCCTGTTTTCAAATGTTGACAGGTTTTTATTTTGCTGCTTTCCAAATATTCGTTTAGTGCCTTGCATTCTGGACAAAAAATATGTCTTAAGTAACATCTTTATTTACTCTGCTCATCTAAAACATTTTTAACCAGTGGTTACATTATTAATCACTGTAATAGGAAATGCAAAGGATAACAGAATAGTTAAATTTTTTTGATGTAAGGCGAGGCACAGGCTCATTGAAATGATTACTATGAAGACCGGGGGCATATTTACAAGCGCGTGCGCTGCCGGAGCGTCACTTTTGCATGGCTTTGAATGGCCTCAAAGATATGGAGTAAGGGAAGGCAGCGCAAGTCGCTGTGTAGCCTTGTTCTACGTCAGGGGCTGTTCCATGGGCTTTGCAGAGGGTTTTCCCAGGCAACACCCATAGATTTTGACACATTCCCAGACTTACAAGGACTTGTAAACCTGGGAATGCGTCAAAATCGTACGCCTCCCGAGAAGAGACATAACGAGGAGAAATATCTTTATTTCTCCTCGTTTTTTACTCTTTCTATGTGTGCTGCATTTTGCAGTACAAATAGAAGAAAAGAAACGCCTCCATGGATTGTTTCTGTGCAGGAAGGTAACCCTTCCTGCGCAAAAACAATGTGTGCCCACGTTGGCGCTAGGCAGCTAATTCAGGACCAGCGCCAGGGGAAAAGACTGGAATGCACCGAATTTCATAAATAACTTGCTGTTCTGCGCCACTATTGCCATAAAAATGCCCTTAGATGTTTTTCTGCCAAACCATCAACACAGCAAATGCAGTACCAAAAAAAATTCGGAGAGCAAGCAATCCATTTGTGAAGCACAACTCTACCAATCACAATATCTCTCATAAAAAAACAAAAAAGTCATTGTGGGGGTACTAGGAAGGACCTCACAAGGATATTCAACATAGGCCACATAGAAGCTTCTTACTGGCCTGCTGGGAGCAGACAGAGCACGATTGGTTCGGGTATGCTCCTATGGAGTGGCCTGTTTCTCAGTTTCTCTCTTGATTGCTTGTGTAAACAAGGGGGCAGCTTACACAATCATAGATGTACTTGAAGAAGATGGGGCAAAGCACAGAAGCTCTGGGCCAGATGTATGAACCGTTTTGCATGGCGCAAACTGCGAAAATCGCAGTTTGCGCCATGCAAAACGGCCATAGCGATGCACATTCCCATTTTGCGATTCAGTACCGACTCGCAAAATGGGAATGCGACTCGCGAATAGGAAGGGGTGTTCCCTTCCTATTTGCGACTCGCACCGCGATGCAGAATTGCTTTGTGACCGCGAAAGCGGTCGCAAAGCAATTTGCAGTTAGCACCCACTTGAAGTGGGTGCTAACTCATTCGCAAAAGGGAAGGGTCCCCATGGGACCCCTTCCCCTTTGTGAATGTCGCCCAAAATATTTTTTCAGAGCAGGCAGTGGTCCAATGGACCACTGCCTACTCAGAAAAAAACGAAATGAAATGGTTTCATTTTTCCTTTTGTAATGCAACTCGTTTTCCTTTAAGGAAAACGGGCTGCAAAAAAAAAACTGCTTTATTGAAAAAGCAGACACAGACATGAAGGTCTGCTGTCTCCAGCAGGCCACCATCCCTGTGAGTGCAGGGAATCGCAAAGGGGTCGCAAATTGCGACCCACCTCATTAATAGTAATGAGGTGGGTCTCTGCAACCCCCTTGCGATTCGCAGAAGGTGTCTGAGACACCATTCTGCATACGAATTTGCGAATCGGAAATTGCGAGTCGCACCGACTCGCACTTTCCGATTCGCAAATTCGTATATTGCTACATCTGGCCCTTAGGGCCATTCTCTTGTGAGAACAAGCTGGGCACATACATACAATAAATGTTTATTCACTAAAACTACTGAGCTTAATACAGAAACAGCATTTTGCTTATTATTCACCCAGTTTTCTGAACATCCAACACACCTTTCAAACAGGCACTTGAAAAGCCAATAGGTCTCGTTTTAGAGACCTGTTGGCTCTACAAATATCTTTTTTTCATGCTGTACAGCAACAAAGCAGATGCTTCACAGCATGAAGGAAAGATTAAAAAAAAGTAAAAAAATAAGCACAGTAGGAATGTGCATGCATCAAACATGTTTGCTCCTGCCTCAGAAATGATGCAATGTAATGACAACATCATTAAACTTTGTTTTTTCAATGACAATGAGGATGGCGATCTGGAAAGCGATCAGAGAAAGCGGGGTGGAGGCAGCAATGTGAGCGGGAGGAGAAGCATATGAATGAACGCGTGTGGAGAGCACATGAAGGGATGAGAGCAACATGGGGCACAGAAGCACACATGGAAGAAGGGGAAATATCAGCGCAGAGGGGGGCCAGGACATACGTGTAAGAGACAGCGACACAGGGGGAACGCGGAGGGAAGTGAAGCACATGAGGGAAACAGCTCAAAAGCTTATGCACTTTTAAGGAGTGCTTAAACAAAAAGAAAAAAGGTAGGTGCAAAAAAAATGCAACCAGTGGAAAAACGCAAGTCCTTCGGTCATCCTCCAGCGGTAGGGCAAACACAAGAAGGGGAAATAAAGCCCAAAGAAGCTAACGAATAGGAAGCAAGCAAATGAGAATGACAATACAGCCAACCAATGATAAGGAATGGGTGGGCTCTAAGCCCAGAATGAACTGACAATAGTCTTGTAACAAACAGCGAATGCGCAGAATGAAAGAGAAATATTGTGAGGATGAGGAATGAGATCTCAGGATGCAACTATATTGCTGCAACATGTAAACAAGTCAGGTCCAGTCAAAGATATATACTGATATATGAAATAAAAGTGACAGATTAACCTTATGTAGCTAAAATGACTTCGGGTAACACTAACAAGTCACACTCAAAGCTAAAACAATAGTTTGAATATTTGGTTTATAAAAGAAATTAAGTTTAATACATCTTACACATGTCATATGGATCACAAGTCTCAAAATCATTGTATTTATGGGTTCATACGTCATTTCATATTCACAGTTTCACATTTTAACAATGCTTTCTCTAAATAAATGCAACTCTGCTTTAAATGCCTAATTCTTCTAAAATCCTGCTTCCATTCTTTTGCCCACAAACCTGAATTTGATATTTTTCCGCTGTCTGCAGTCCCAGCATTTCCAGGAGCAACAAAGACCTTTTTGACATGTGGAGACTGGGCTAGTTTCCAGGACAGGACATGTTCTCTCGCACCACCGCCAATCACAAGCACCAGGTCTGCCATCACTATACTAAACCGGAAATAGAATAACAGGTTACAGCTAGACTTGAGACTATACAATAGTATATGGTTATCTCCAAATAGAACCACGTTAGAAAGAAACTGGTTCATATCATTTGGCATCACATATGCAGCTTGGTTTTGCTGGTGTTCTTGCCGCTATTTCAGTTTGTTGGTGGCAGTATCATATAAACAGATCTGCAAAAACAACATTTGAATATGTCAGAAGAAAAGGCTGTAGATGAGAGTTCCATCTGTCAGCTTTAAATTGTGCATTGTCGCCAGTTCTATTTTAATAAATACATTTTTTGCGGAGCGAGTTAGAATTTTGCAGGTAGGTTTTACCACCTTCATACTCAATCGAATTGCAACTGATGCAAATGTCTTTACGTGATATTGTAAGTAAATTTGACAAATTGAACTACCGGCGACACAAAACCACTTATGTGATAAGGCAGAAGAAGCTCCATTTCTTGCTGCATAAAGTAATGCATGTTAATGATATAATGCAACATAAAAGGAATCATTTGCATAATTGCCATAGAAGAAGACAAATTATTTAATATTAAAACAAAAAGAGTAGCAGTTATTATTTGTTAAATAGATACGCTTTTAACTCACTTTTGATGATGGAAACGTTAGATTGAGAATGGATGGAGATGGGCATGTCATTCCATGCCTTAGATGTCAAAACTGGCAGTGATCAGCCACTGTTTTTTTTTGTATTTCAGTGTTTGGAGTAAATATTAAGATTTAGACTGTAGAAAACATGGGGGAGTGGATTACCATTAAAATATGGTGGCCGTCATGTAGGAGCTTGGTGTCATGGCGTGCAGTGTTTTATGGCAAATGCAGAGCGCTTTGAAAAGGCTTCACCCAATGTGATTGTCTCAGGTGGTTGGAAATAGGTGGACCCCATTCAGTCCAAGCATGGGCATGCTGCAGCGTTGTGTGCCAGCTGTACTTTATACACAGGTAGGAAGGTAGGCCTACAGGTAGATTACCGTACCCTAGTCGTGATGGTATGAGTGCTTAGAGAAGGTTTTTCCTTTCTGATGCTGGAAGGGAAGTGAGAATTGTCCTGGAAACACTTAGGGGACGAAAAGAAGATCTTGTAAAAGACTGAATATGTTTTTAAGGCTGAGACTCCAATTGAATATGACTCCCAAGTTTCTGACATGATCGACAGGAGACGGTAAGGGAACTAAAGTGGAAGGCCACCACTCTGTGTCCATACTGGGTTCTCAGAAAATAAAGACTTCAGTTTTGTCACCGTTAAGTGCTAGAGAGTTATTTTTCATCCAGTGAGTGAATACCGTAGGCAGGAGGAGAAACAATAAGAGGTGATTCCAGTGTTACCATCCAGCCTTAGGATCAGCTGCGTATTCTTAACAGCGTAGGCATGAAAGTTGAAGCCAGAATACCCTATCAGACTAGCAAGGGTGTTCACGTACAGATTGAAGAGAGTTAGACTGAAAGACAAACCTGGAGCAACACCATTCCCAATCTGCTTGCCAGTAGAAAGAAAACTGGCAAATCATACAGTTTGAGTCAGGTCTTTTAGAAATGAGACAAACCAATTATAAACGGTGTATGTAATACCAATCTCTGACAAACGCTTGAGAGGTATCTTGTGCTGCACAAGGACCAGAAAGAGGTGTTTGCCTCTAAGGTTTGCTTGTCTTCCTGCACAAAAACAATCCTGCACCACGCCGTGCCTGAACTGGCGCTAGGTTGTCTGAAATGCGCTAGCGAAATGAGAGAGCAGCAAGGTGCCATATCTTACTAGAAATGGTACATTTATACTCTATCCCTTTCACTCAACGCAGTGCATTGAGTGACTTGCTGCATTGTGTCACGTGAAGGATTACTAAGTATGCGCCAAAAATTGTAATACAGATTCTTTGCAATGAACAGTCTTGGGGATGCCATTCAATATATTCGGTGAGAAATATTTAAGGTAACCATGGTGCACAGAGCAAACCTTAAGAGGATCAGAGCTGGGAACAAGAAGATTTATGAGGGGAGGGGAACTGAGAGCCTTAAAGGCAAATTATAAAAGTAAAGGGTGCAAGAAAGCTTTATGTATGCTGACTTGTGAGGGGAAGCTTAGTGGTTTGCTCTGTAATAGGTTAATATGATCTCCACTCAAGGCCAAGCAACTGTTCATTTACAGGGGGGGCTTACTTTTAAATTAAAGATCAAACTTAAGCTGCTACATGTTCATGTGATTGAGCCTAGGGACTGGAAATTAAAATTCAAAGAAAAAGATTTTGATGTAAGCTTTCCAGGATTCCTATCATGACTATACAGCAGTGATATTGAGAGGACCCAAGACTTATTTGGAAGACATGCGTTTAGCAAGCCTTACCTAGGAGGACAGACAGCAGCTGCAATATCCTATCAGTAAAGAAAGAGAATGGATGAGTTTATGCCATCTAAACTACCTAGCATGATGTCTGCCTCCTTGCTTCTGTAAGATTTCCCAACTGCTTTTACATGGCCCACTTCATGATTCAATCAATTTCTGCAAACATAGGGTAGAAGTGATAGACTCCATGGATGACACCACAAATCTACATATTCATGAGGCATGAAAAGCCTACCACCCTGTGCTTCATAAAGACCTAAAACACTTCTACATATCAATGCCACACGGGGCGTGGCCAAGACCAGCATGGCGTAGGCTGCAGAAATCGGGAGCTACGGGACCCGCGGCCGTAACCACATCGTAATAACCCATCCTGAAATAGCATTTTTGGAGATGGCGAGTGATTACTTTTGTCAGAAGCGGAGAGCTTGCATCAGAGGCGAATTTTAAAGTGGAAATCGACCCAGAAAGTACTCTTCACCAGAAACCTGACGGCGCCCGCAAGATGGCGGCCGCCTGCGGCCCTTGAAGCCAGCGCCGGGCGCCTGGGCGTGGCTTTCCCTACCGGGAGGCACCGCTGAGAAGTGGAAGCGGAGGACACCCAGGGACATGTACAGTTCGACTCGGAGGACAGCGATCGAGATTAGATCGGCTACCGGGCACAGATGGTGGGTCCCCGGGAGCAAAGACACCAGCAAAATAAATGGTAACCACAGGGACCAACGCGGAGGGCCGCAGGGCGCACGAGTGCAACTCCGGGGAGAAAAATACTTACCAAGGGGGCAGCGGGGGAGCCCGGGCCCTTAGCGCTCCTAACCAGAGAATAGCAGCCTACTGAAACAGAGACAGGAACTCCCAGCGCTGATACTTGGTGACGGAGGGCGCGGCGGCCCGGGAGTGCGGCTTCGGGGACAGCTAGAAAGGAGCCGGTGACTCCGGAACGGTCCGCGATGCCCAGAGACAATAGAGCGCTGGACAGGGGCCACTGGTGGACATGTATGTGAGCGGCCTCGAGAACCAGTTGGTGTAGGAAACACTTGAAAAACGGCACATAGTGATGAGAATCCCCTATATATATACAGTATCGATATGGATACAAGGACCCATAAATAGACTACTCCCTCCGACAAGTATCCAGAGAATAGACGAAAGGAGAAGAACACAGAATAAAGTAGAGAACGAAAAGTTGAGACTCAAAACGGAAACCGCCACCTAACATTGACATCAAGCGAAGCAAACCCAGAGTACAATGCCCAGAGACAGGTGGGCCATACTGTCCACATAAAGGACACCGCACAAGAGTGAAACTGAGGTCACAAAGGAACTCCACAAACAGCTGGAGAATTGAGAAACATAAGGGAACCCCTCCTCGCCCAATACGAGAAATCAGAGGAACTTGATTGCGAATACGCTGAGCCAGTGAGACCTCAGGTTCACATACCACACAGATGGGGAAGACCACTAAAAAAGGGACTTCGACATGGGAGCCCCTCTACATTCCAGAACACGATCAGAGGGCCCGAATCCTGCAACGTAAAGCCCACTTCGAGAGGATCCCGAGGAGCCAACTATACAAGCTGTACTACAAGCAATAGCGGCATCCCGAACAGCGTTAGAAGTCAAAATAGACACACTGAGCATAGACTTGGGACTTCTGAGAGATGACCACAAACAAATAGCTGAGAGGGTAACCACGGCTGAAAGGGAAATAGCAGAAGCACTCCCAACACTAACACTATTGAGCACTAGACTCAATGATGTATATAATCGCCTTAAGTCCCTTGAAAACAGAGCAGAAGACGCAGAAAACAGGGCAAGACGCAATAACATTAGGATCATAGGGATCCCAGAAAAAAGTGAAGGGGCACACATGGTGGATTTTCTGGAAAATTGGCTAAGAACGGAGGTAGCCCCGGAAGGCCTATCCACATTTTTTGCCCTGGAAAGAGCACACAGAGGCCCTCATTACAACATTGGTGGTAAAAGCCACTTACCGCCGTGCAGAAGACCGCCAACACACTGCAGCGGCCGCGGAATCCCGCCACGGCCATTATGACCCACTGCTTGGAATCAGACACCCACACAAGTCCGCCACACCAAAGGTCAGTTATAAACTGGTGAAAACAAATCCTCCACCGTCACGCCAACAGAAATAGGCCCACACTATCACGACACACGAATCCATGCGGCGCTCTTTCAACCGCGGTATTCCATTGGCGGTACACACCGCCGCGCTCAAAATACACACACATTTACAAAACACAGCCACATTGGACAATTTGAAATACACACACCTGATGCACATACACACACCACTCCCACACACTCAATACAATATAAAACACACACCCACATCACCCACAACCCCCTACGACCAAAAATCATGAACGAAGGCCAGAGAGAGACACCACAAACAACTACCAAGCATCCACAGGCACACAATACCATCACCCACAGAACTTCCATGCACCTCACACCACTAAATATCCCCCACCTATCATCACACACACCACCCCACACATCACCCACACCACCCCATGGCACTGCAAAGACACCCCAGGTTCTCGGAGGAGGAGCTCAGGGTCATGGTGGAGGAAATCGTCCGGGTAGAACCACAGCTATTCGGATCACAGATGCAGCACACCTCCATTGCAAGGAAGATGGAGCTATGCCAAAGAATCGTGGACAGGGTAAACGCAGTGAGACAATACCCAAGAAATCGGGATGACATCAAGAAGAGGTGGAATGACCTACGGGGGAAGGTGCGTTCCGTGGTCTCAAGACACCACATCGCGGTCCAGCGGACTGGCGGTGGACCCCACCTTCTCCCCCACAACTAACAACATGGGAGGAGCGATTCTGCATCCTGAGGGCCTCGCAGGAGTAGATGGAGGAATGGACTCTGGTAAGTCAAATCTTAACTATTACATTCCCCACCCTACCTGCATGCCATCACATACCCCCACCCTCACCCCCATCACTCCTACTCCTCACAAGTGTTTCAGTATCACAACCCACACATCCCAACACCAAGTCCTGCATGCAACAAGAAAGCATGGACACCCATCACCAAAGCATGGCCAATGCACTTACCCATACACCCCCCTAAACCATCATCACACAAGGTCCTACACAGGAATGCAAGCACTGGGGTACACGGGAACCCAACCATTGCACACCATGGCACACACAGATGTAATAAGCATCCTTTTATACCCCTGCAGGACCCCTACCCAACGTCACCGGACAGGAGGGTCCACACATGTCCCCACCACCAACAGAAGAGGCCCACAGTGATGACAGCAGCTCTGTCCAACTGGATCTAGATGACCAGCCTGGCCCATCGGTGACCTTGTGACAGTCGGTTCCCCTGACACAGTCACAGGCCACCACAGAGCTTCCCCCCTCTGGAAACACCAGCACAGCACCCACCCAGCGGGCCCATACCTCTGTCCCCAGGACACGTCAAGCAGCAGTGTGTCCACCGGTACAGGGAACCCAGGCTAACCCACCACCCCAACAACAACAGGGACCTGGGGGCAGTGGTAGTGGGCACACGGTCCAGGGGACGGAGGCCCAGGAACACAGGGGAACTGGGAGGCTGCTGTGCGACAAGGGGAGGGCAGGCCCAGGGAACCCACTCTCCACGAGGCCCTCTCCTCCATCATCGGAGCCTACCACCACTCCCAGGAGACGATGGCAACAGTACTGGCCAAGTTTCAGGAGACCCAGCGCCTGCAGGAGGAACAGTATTTGGGCTTCAGGGAGGAACTCAGAACCATCAATTCCACCCTGGGCACCATCGTAGGGGTGCTGAAGGAAGTACTCAACACCAGGAGGGACACTGTGGCATTACAAGGGGCCCCTGACACTAGCATAGACGATGAACTGCCCACCACCTCCGCCGGCGCTAGTGGACACGAGACACTGCCACAGGACCACCACACCAGCACCCCACCCCCTGCAGAGGGAGAACCACCCGCAAACGGTCCCTGAGATCCAGGACAAAGACAGAGAACGATGCCAAGACCCCGCCAAGAAATAAGACCACCCTGTATGTCATCCCTATGTCTCACTTTGTCACCCTGTCCATCCATAAACTGCCCCAGCTCACTTCCTATGCCCATTTGGGCAATGCACCTGTGAGACTAATAGACTGGAGTCTGCCATGGACAGTCCTCCACCATCAACCCTCACTATTTTGCAACCCCCTCCAATATTGAGCACTTAAATAAACACCCTTGAAGCACAAAACAATCTGGAGACAGTCTGTGATTTCGGAATAGTGTATTAGCAATTACTGTGGCAAAATGCTCCTACAATTGTAATGTCAACATACCTATGTCACACAGCTCTAGTCCATGAGGAATCAAAGCAGATGTCACACAGTGGGACTCACATCTGTGAAATCGTAAGGGAAAGTGACAACTCAGTGACCATACACTGGGTGAAAACGACAGACAGTAGAGAGGTAGTAGTGTTAAAGTATGTGTAGTAGGCAGGTTTGTATTCTTACCTGTGTCTCTCTGGAAATATTGCAGGATCACCGAGTTCCTGTTGTTCATGTCCTCTTCTTCTGCTTCCTCGTCTTCACTGTCCACAGGCTCCACAGCTGCAACAACACCGCTATCTGGACCATCCTCCTGCAGAAAAGGCACCTGTTGTAGCAAAGCCAAGTTGTGAAGCATACAGCAGGCCACGATGATCTGGCACACCTTCTTTGGTGAGTAGAATAGGGAACTACCTGTCATATGGAGGCACCTGAACCTGGCCTTCAGGAGGCCGAAGGTCCGCTCTATTATCCGCCGTGTTCACCCATGGGCCTCATTGTAGCATTCCTCTGCCCTTGTCCTGGGATTCCTCACTGGGGTCAGTAGCCATGACAGGTTGGGTTAACAAGAGTCACCTGCAAATGGCGAGGGACAACTGTTAGACACACACTAACCTGGAGTGATATCCCCAGACCCAGACAACCATTCCCACTGACTTGCTTCCAGGTGCTCACCTAATAGCCACACACGGTGCCTCTGGAGTTGGCACATCACATAAGGGATGCTGCTATTCCGCAGGATGTAAGCGTCATGCACTTAGCCAGGGAACTTGGCATTAACATGGGAGATGTACTGGTCTGCCAAACACACCATCTGCACATTCATGGAATGATAACTCTTCTGGTTTCTGTACACCTGTTCACTCCTGCGTGGGGGGACCAAAGCCACATGTGTCCCATCAATGGCACCTATGATGTTGGGGATATGTCCCAGGGCATAGAAGTCTCCTTTCACTGTAGGCAAATCCGCCACCTGAGGGAAAACGATGTAGTTCCGCATGTGTTTCAGCAGGGCAGACAACACTCTGGACAACACGTTGGAAAACATAGGCTGGGACATCCCTGATGCTAAGGCCACTGTTGTTTGAAATGACCCACTTGCAAGGAAATGGAGCACTGACAGCACCTGCACTTGAGGGGGGATTCCTGTGGGATGGCGGATAGCTGACATCAGGTCTGGCTCCAACTGGGCACACAGTTCCTGGATTGTGGCACGGTCAAGCCTGTAGGTGATGATCACATGTCTTTCCTCCATTGTCGACAGGTCCACCAGCGGTCTGTACACCGGAGGATGCCGCCATCTCCTCACATGTCCCAGCGGACTGTGCCTATGAAGGACAACAGCGAGCACAGAGTCAAACAACTCAGAGGTACATGAACACAGCTTACACCGAACACGATTCATAATCCGATATTTGGCCTGTATGTGTGTTGAGGCTAGGCCTAGGTATGTGTGACGCAGTTAAAAATTAAGCCATGTGGGCCCCTGAAATGGCGGCTGCCTGACCTGTAAAGTGGGACAGTGGGATGGGAGGTAACTGCGCTGGCGTTGTACACCGTCGCAGTAGGCGGTCGAAGACCGCGGTGCAATCCTGCATTGGTTAACATTGGACCCTATGGGGCCCAGGAGCCAATGATGAGGTGCGCCGGCGGTGACGGTACGCACCGCCGCGGACGTGACCGCCATTTTCTATCTGTTCAATCACTCGATACCTGATCTTCGACAGGAGAGGACCTACACTGCAAGTGCTGCTGTGACCTCGGTCTGGAAGAGACAATGGCTCGTGCGACTGGGGAAAGGGCCCCTGCCTTCACATCGGAGGAGTTGGAGAAACTCGTGGATGGGGTCCTCCCCCAGTACACGCTACTCTACGGTCCTCCAGACAAACAGGTAAATACACTGGGAGCATGCTGTATGGGCTATGCCTGTGTGGAGTGGGGTGGATGAAAGATGGGGGGGGGAGATTGAGGCGTGCATGAAACAACGGTGAGTGCATGTGCATCATGGCAAGGGTAGGGATGGTGGCCAATGACTGTGACGGTGCAGTTGGTAATAACTTTTCTTTTCCCCCTGTACAATTTATGTAGGTCAGCGCACACCAGAAAAAATATATTTGGCGTGCCATCGCCAAGGACGTCCGGACCCTGGGGGTCTACCACAGATGGAGCACCCACTGCCGGATAAGATGGGAGGACATTCACCGCTGGAGCAAGAAGATGGCGGAGGCCCAGCTGGGGATGGCCTCCCAACATGGGAGGGGTGCCCGTCGCACCATGACCCCCCTGATGTTCAGGATCCTGGCGGTGGCGTACCCGGAGTTGGATGGGCGCTTAGGGGCATCACAGCAGCCACAAGGGGGTGAGTAAACTCTCATTCTGCTGATTTTGCGCGCAGTGGAGGTGTCTGGGTGGGGGAGGTGGGCTGTGGGTTTTCCTAGGCCAGGGCGAGTTTAGGAGGCAAGGTCCCCTTGAGCTGGCAGAGCCTATAGCACCCCACCCCACCTGTATACAGTGCCAAGTACACCTAGTCAGGCTCCTGTGAAATCGATGTGCGCAGATGTCGTCCATAGCCTTGTAGGCTATGTCCCAGGGATTGAACAGTGGAGGCCAAGTGCGCGGCGTAGTGCAGAGTGCTTCTGTGTCTGTCGTGTCCGCCAACTGTAGCGGTAATGCATGCACTCAACATGTCTTTCTTCTGTCGTCCCCCCCCTTTTTGTGTTCTCCCTGTTCTTGTGTGCATTAGCATCATCAGATGGAGGAGCAGTGGCAACGGAGCAGGAGGGAGCTGCATCCCACATGGCCCTGTAAGGCGAGGCAACGGAGTCGGAGTACACCAGTGGGACAGAGGGCGAGGGGAGCTCCACGGCGGGGACAGGAGCTGACACCAGTGACACAGACTCGTCCTCTGATGGGAGCTCGCTTGTGGTGGCGGCAACATCTGTGCCCCCCGCATCTACAGGTACAGCCGCCACCCCCCTACCAGCACCGCCCTCCCAGCAGCCCCAGGAGGGTGGGCATCACCTTCGCCCAAGGCACCTCAGGCCCTGCCCCAGTCACCCCTGCTGCCCTCAGTGAGGAGGCCATTGACCTCCTCAGGTACCTCACTGTTGGGCAGTCTACCATTTTGAATGCCATCCAGGGTGTAGAAAGGCAATTGCAACAAACCAATGCATTCCTGGAGGGCATTCATTCTGGTCAGGCGGCCCTTCAGAGAGCTTTTCAGACTCTGGCCTCAGCACTGATGGCAGCCATTGTCCCTGTCTCTAGTCTCCCCCCTCCAACTTCCTCCACCCAGACCCAATCCCCTGTACCTCAGCCTATCCCAAGCACACCTTCAGACCAGCATGCACACATGTCAACACACAAGGGAAGCTCTGGCAAACATAAGCATCTCACATCCCACAGACACTCACACAAGCATCACACACATGCAGACACACCAACATCCACTGCCTCCACTGTGTCCTCCTCCTCCGCGTCTCCCTTCTCCCTCCCAGTCTCGTCTCCACTCACACCTACATGCACTACATCAAAAGCCACCACTTCCATCACCAGCACACCCACCACCACACCCCGCTCACGTGCAGTCACCACCACCCCCACTACCATTCACACATCCCCTGTGTCCTCTCCCAGTGTGTCTGTGACACCACCTCCCAAGATACACAAACGCAGGCACACACACACCCAACAGCCATCCACCTCACGACAGCCTCCAGCGCATGCACCTTCACCCAAAGTCACCAAACCAACACCTCCTACAACCACAACCTCTTCCTCCACTCCCAAACCCCCTCCAGCTACCCGTCCCAGTGTTTCCCAAAAACTTTTCCTGTCCAACCTTGATCTCTTTCCCACACCGCCCCCCCCCCCCGCCCACCTCCTAAGGCCCGACTCTCCAGGTCCCAACCTAGCACCTCAGCCACAACATTTCCGGGACCAGTGGTGCCTGTAGTCACCGGAATCTGGAGTGCACCGGCCACCAGGGCAGCCAGTGTGGCACGGAGCCACAGCATGGACAGTCCCCTCCTGTGAAGCATCTAAAGTTGGCCAGTGCCCGGTGGGAGAGGGGGAAGACCAAAGCCGCTCCCAGAGGTACAGGTGGGAGTGTGGAGTCAGCTGCCACACCTTCCAAGGTGGGGAAGGGCCACAAGAAAGTCAGCAGGTCTGGGAAGAGCAGCATGGCGGAGAAGACCGCTATCATCCCCGCTGCGCAGGAGCCCACCGCCATCATCCCTGCTGCCCAGGTGCCCACCACCATCAGCCTCGCTGCCCAGGTGCCCACCGCCATCATCCCCGCTGCACAGGAGCCCACCGCCAGCACCTGCCGTGCTGCCCAAGAGGCCACCGCCAGCAGCTGCCCAAGAGGCAACCCCCAGCACCTGCCCTGCTGCCCATGAGGCCAGCACCAGCCCCGCTGGGCCAGAGAGGACCGCCAGCAACTGAGTCACTGCAAAGGACACCGCTGCCACAAGCACCGCTGAACAGGGCACCGCCGCCCCAAGCACCGCTGAACAGGGCACCGCCGCCACAAGCACCGCTGGCCCATGAGCGCCAAGGGCACTGACGCTACTGAGGCCGCCACGAGCAGGATGAAGCACTCTGGGCACCATGCCCCCTCCAGAACCAGTGGAGAAAGACATCCACTACCTCTGTCCTTAGCAGGATGAAGCACTCTGGGCACCATGCCCCCTCCAGAACCAGTGGAGAAAGGCATCCACTACCTCAGTCCTTAGCAGGATGAAGCACTCTGGGCACAAAGCCCCCTCCAGAACCAGTGGAGACTGTTATCCACTTGAGAGACTGTGGCTTTGCACTCCCCAGGATAAAGCAGTGGGCAACCCACCCACTGAAAAGACTTGTGAGACTGTGGCTTTGCACTCCCCAGGATAAAGCAGTGGGCAACCCACCCACTGAAAAGACTTGTGAGACTGTGGCTTTGCACTCCCCAGGATAAAGCAGTGGGCAACCCACCCACTGTAGAGACTTGAGAGACTGTGGCTTTGCACTCCCCAGGATGGAACAGTGGGCAACCCACCCACTGTAGAGACTTGAGAGACTGTGGCTTTGCACTCCCCAGGATGGAACAGTGGGCATGTGGCCCTCTCGTGGATTTGGCGTCGTGCACTCAACCGGCTGAGGTGCCCCCCCTTTCCCTCCCCCTGAGGTGCCTGTTTTCTTGCTCTATGATGCCCCTGCAGTGTTCTCTCCGTCATGGTCGGGGATCTTGTGTGGGCCCAGTGTTCCACAGACTTCATTGGAGCACTACCTGGACTACTATTCTTGGTGTATATTTTGTTTATAGTGTATATATATATATTTCTGCGTTCTTGATTTTAATATATTACAATGGTTACACTCATTTTCTTTTGTCTTTGCATTCTTCCGGGGGGGCTAGGGGGTGTAACTATAATGTATCATGCTGTATTAGTGTGTGTGTTGTCGTGGGTGGGGGTGTTGCGTGTGTGTGTCCCTGTTTTTTCCCTCCCCCCTCCCCTGTGTCGTAGGTGCAGTACTCACTGTTGTCTTAGCCGCCGGCATTCGTGCTCCTGGTAGAGGAGCAAGAAGATAAGGGCTGGAAGGATCTGCAGCTCTGGTTCCATGGCGTCCGGATTCCTCGTGGGGTGTGTAGAGGTGAGCGTTTTCCCTTTTTAGTCCTGTTTCCGCCGTGTTTTTGTCCACGGTGAATCCGCCCTGGAAAAGGTGGCGGATTGGTAGGTTGTGATACTGTGGGCGGTACTTTGTCCTCCGCCTGTCTGTTGGCGGTGACCGCCGCACTGTTTGTTTGTAGCGCTGTGGCAGTCTGAGTGTTAAAGTGGCTGTCTTTGTTGGCGGTTTCCACCACGGACGTAATTCAAAATCTTTTACCGCCGGCCTGTTGTTGGTCTTACCGCCACTTTAACACCGTCCGCCAGGGTTGTAATGACCACCAGAGTGCCTAGCAGACAGCCCCCCCCCCCGGAAGCCCCCCAGGACCGGTGATTGAGAGACTGCTCCATTTCAGAGATAGAGATCACATACTGAGACAGGCACGGCAGAAAGGTGAATTAACTGTAGGAAACAGCAGGGTCTCCATCTTCCCCCAATTCTCCAGGGAAGTACAAAGACGCAGAGTGAACTATTATGCAGTGAAACGCAAACTGCGCTAACTAGAGATCCCTTATTCAATGCACTTTCCTGCCAGACTCAGGGTGGTCGCTCCATCAGGCACAGAATTATTTTCAACGCCAGAAGAAACCTGGGCATGGATAGAGTCCAGATCAACATCCGAAACAAATGCTAGCTCACAACACAGAGGGAAAAGACGACAACCAAGACCAACTAGACATCAGTCGACCTACAGACATGATCCCCTCACCATAGACGAAGCGCTCAATGAAAGAAGACAAGCAATGGAAGCAGCAGCTAGAATTGGAAGGGCGACCGGGGTCCCCGGAACCTCCCCGCCCCGGAGCCCACAGAAAGAAGATGAACATTCGGACTCTGACAGTGGGACAGCAACTTCCACGCAATCAAGCATATTACTGCCTGTGATCGCCCCAGGTACCGCAGACGACATCATCTAAACAATATTCGACAAACTGCGAAAGCTCAACCACACGACAAACTGTGTAACAAAAAGCTCCAATGGGAACAGAAAACCACACCTACGATCATGAAGCTGGCAATACATCAGAGGCAACATCCAGGAACGTTTCCCTCGCCATCAAAGATTAGCGTGGTAAAGACGAGTCTGGATTCCTGGGGCTCCCGTTCACCTGAAGAGTGACGCAGCACCCCCATATTGACTGTGAGGACCACAACAAGGCTTAGAAAGTTTGTTTCAACTTTGTTGGCGAGTGAAAGTTTGGGAGAAGCCACTATGTCCTTTGCTCTGGGGAAGGGGAGTTGGGATTTTTTTTATTTTAAAAAATTGCAGTTTATGAGGAACGAACTAGGCATGGAGCAAAATAATGAGCTAGACAGTCACAATTTTATGACAAATAGCTGGGTTAAGAAACCTAAAATGTTTAACATGGAATGTTAGGGGGATAAGATCTATGGCCAAACGCCACCAAGTATTTGTATACCTCATTAGAAGGGGAATCCATATAGCAATGCTCCAGGAGACACACTTAGATGCGACAGAGGGCCGGGCACTCCAGAAACGTTGGAGAGGTAGTTTTTTTTACACAACCTATTCGGCGTTTGCTAGAGGCACACTGATATGGATAAAAGCAGGGATCCCATATCAACATCTGACAGCGCTTAACGACCCTCTGGGGAGATACACAATAATTACAGGAAAAATAGATGGCAAAAAGATAACACTAGGAAGTATTTATGGCCCCAACTCAAACCAGAGAGAGTTCTTGGCTACCTTATCCACTAGATTAGCATTATATCTTTCGGGTGCGATAATAATGGGAGGAGACTTCAATTGTATTGCAGACACGGCGCTAGATAGATCACACACCCCACTCTCCACATCACCAACAATACGAACTGCAAACGCATATCGGGCTTGGCTAACTAACTGGGGCCTGATAGACATTTGACGAGCACAAAACACCCAAAACAGAGAATATTCATATTTCTTACATATGCATGACCTACACGTCAGGCTGGATACCTTCCTAACCTCACCAGACATGTACAGGGCAGTGCAGAGAAGCGAATATCTAGCTCAAACAATATCTGATCATAACCCGCTCATGGCTACCCTGAATTTATTCCGGACAAATGCACCCATACCCACCTGGCGACTGCAGCCTCTCATGTTAGAGGATGAAGCATTTAAACATACCATAGGTGAAGGGATTGACGTGTATTTTGATACAAACGAGAACTCAGCCTCCTCCAAGCTAATCAAATGGGACGCATTCAAGGTGGTTCTCAGGGGAAAATTTATCTCTGTGGCCTCTGGAGTGAGACGAACCCTACTGCAAGATGTAGAAAAAGCAGAGCGTAATCAAAGGGAATTAGAGCAACAATGCCCCAAAACCCCAGACCAGAGAGGCTCCCTCACTGCAGAACGGGAAAAAACAATGCCAGCAATAGATCGATTACGATGCTATGACTACAAGGCATACTGAGCTAGAACACACGCGGAGGGAGACCGGGCAAGTACGCTCCTGGCATGGCTTGCAAACCCTGATAAGAGAAGCTCAGTAATAGTGGAACTCGCCCTGCCTGGGGGATTCCGGGTGACCTCACAGAGAGCCATCAACGAAGAATTTGGGAAATTCTACGCAGACCTATACTCCAGCAAAGTACACCCCTCAGTATCAGAAATTCAGAGTTTCTTACTCCGTCTGCCACTCCCCAGATTGTCCGCATTAGACGCGAGGGACCTGGGAGCACCAATTACACTGACAGAAGTGAAGGCTGCAGTAAGCTCTATGGCACGTAACAAAACGCCAGGTCCAGATGGGCTACCAATAGAATTTTATTCCACTTTTTTCTCCAAACTGGGACCCAGGTTGGTAACAGTATAACTTAGCAGCTGAAACCCAATCTTTCCCAGCTTTTGCACAAGAAGCACTGATTATACCATTACTGAAACCAGGGAAAGACCCCACAGAAGACACTTCTTACAGACCGCTGTCAATGTTAACCACAAACTATAAGATACTAAGTAAAATACTAGCAACACGACTCATGCACCATATGCCCCAAGTCATACATTCTGACCAAGCTGGCTTTATACCAGGGCGTCAAACAGCACACAACATACGCTGCCTCATAGCTCTAATGAATAGCGATAGCTTCGATAAAGACAAGGCAGCAGTGCTAGCCATCGACTTTGAAAAAGCATTCGACAGTTTGGAATGGCAATATCTCTACGAAGTCCTTAGTAGACTAGGAATGGGCATCCGATTTGTCACATGGACGAAACTACGCAAGGGTACCACCATATCTGATAGTTACACAGTGGCGAGAGGTACCAGACAGGGCTGTCCCCTTTCACCCTTGCTGTTCGCACTGCGATGGAACCGCTGGCCTGCGCTGCTAGGGAGGGCAGAAACTACAGAGGCATCTCAATAGCAGATCACCCCCATCACATTGCACTGTACGCAGACGACCTTCTATTATTCCTCAGAGACACGGAGGAAGATCTGCAAGGAGCCCAATCATTGCTGAAAATGTTTGGAGACCTTTCAGGCCTCAAGGTGAACTGGGCGAAATCCAACCTCTTCCCATCTAAAAAGGGAAGACATCCTCCCCAGGATATGGGAGAGTTACAATGGGAACCAGGGAACCTCAAATATTTAGGGGTTCATATATATCACAATCCACAGAACCTCTATGATGGTAATATTGAGCGAGCATTAAGGAGTATCAAAGGGTCCATGGGGTTCTGGGCAACACTTCCCATTTCCATAGCAGGCAGAATAGCATTATTAAAGATGATAGTTCTTCCTAGGCTGCTTTACTTCTTCGTCACTCTCCCAGTGTGGATCCCAAGTAGCTTTTTCAACGCTCTGAACTCTATTCTCACTAGATTCAGATGGGGAACGGGCAGACGCAGACTTTCGTTAGCAGTAATGCGTAGGACAACTGAGGAAGGGGGACTGGCGGTCCCAGACTTTGAAGACTATTACCTGGCTGGCCAGCTTCAATGGCTGGCTAGGTGGGTGGCTGCCCGTACGACACCTGAAAGTGAAATCTTACCCTTCACTCCTGAATTTAACGCGATGGCAGGGGTAATATTGAACCTCGCTGGCCCAAGACCTGGTGGTTTTCGAGCCCTAGAGGTCATTCATAGATGCTGGAGAAGATATCTGCGCAAAGCGCAATGCCCCAGACCCTACTCACCAGAAATGCTCTTAAGATGTTTATTAACATTCCCACATAATGGAAACTGGGCAGCAATCAGAAGATGGGGGGACGCCCCCGGAGCCACTACACTAGGCACACTATATGAGTCAGACTCCTTACTACATTCACAGACTTTCGTGACAAATACCGACTGCCACCAGGAGGTTTCTTAACGCACAGAGCAAACACAAACACAATCAGGAAGCACTGGTGTATGGGAAACATCGAACCCCCCCACATCCACAGTAATGCAATACCTAGTTAGAAACAACCAGAGCAGTTACAACTCCCTACAGGAAAATTCGCACAAGCGAGTCCAGACCACTTTCGGATCTTAAACTAAAGTGGGAGGTAGACCTAGGAGAAACATTAGAAGACAACACGTGGGAACAAATCCTAGCCTGGACCACGAGAGCTTCCAGAAATGCCCGCTTTAAATTGATAAACACATCCGTCTTGCATCGAGCATATCTTACGCCAGGAAGAATAAAGAGACATTACGGAGCCTTGGAGGCTTGCTGCCCCAGATGCAAAGAGGAAGGGGCCGAATTCATACACATGTTCTGGACTTGCCCAACTGCCCGTGCCTTCTGGCACAAAGTAATACGACTGATATCTGACCACATAGAGCGTAAGATACCGGACGACCCTGGCTACTGCCTTCTAGGAAACTATAGACGTCAACCCCAGCATAAATACACAAATCAATTCCAAGATCTGGCCCACGTATTAGCCAAAAAAGAAATAGCAATCACATGGAAAGCACTATCAGGGCCTAGATCACAAATATGGGTGAGGGAGGTTCTCAAATGGTCCAAAGCTGAGGAAGCGATCCGCATAGAGAGGCTTGAGGGGCTAGGGCCCAATTGCCAGAGCGGAAACCTGGAGCACCCTAGTAGATGAATGGGAGCAGCTAATAAAAGAATGACAGACCATCTGACCTCCAAAAAAGGCCCTCAGCGAGTGGACACAGACATCCCCCGGTACATTACATAACCCATAGACTATAATGAAACACATTTCTGGATGTACCTAAGCCACACTTTACAGAAACAATACACCTACCAACCCCCATGAGGGACCTAGCTCACACACTCATTAATTAATACACTATATCAGCCTAGCACTAGACCGTTAGTTTGAAAAAGCGGGAGGGAGGAGGGTGGGTAGATCCCCTCAGGTAAAAGTGTACATACTGATATGCGATCAACAAGTCACTATGTTACTGTGCAACACTTGCCTGTTAAGCAGAGAATAAATGTAAATGATAACAGTGAACCAGTGCCCAATCAACGCAAAGTCCAAAGTTAGAAAAGTAAGACGCAAGTTGAAATTATCCTACCTACCGAACATCGAATTCTACCACTCTGCTTGAGGGGAGGGCTAGGCAAGTTACAATGTTTGTACTAATATATGTACTAAAACTAATAAAATGTTTTTATTTAAAAAAAATACATAGCAATGCCACACTGTATTCCCAAATCTTGGCTTCATACCTGGATGCGCTACTTCTAGCACTCGTTAATATAGATTACGAAGAGTTTGGCAAAGACAGGAAGATTTGAGATAATGTGTACATGTTTTACAAGTACCTAAGTGGCAGGAAGCCCAGCTGTGTTGTTATCACTTGACGGAGAAAACTATATTTCTCATGTTCAGTGGTCCTTCTTCTCTTAGGCCTTAACCCAATGAAGGTTGAGGCCCCTATCAGTGAGAGGAAGCCTGGAAGGTTTTCTGTCTGAGCCAATGGTGCTAAAGCAGGATACCTGGCACGGATGCCCTTTGCAATCTGATATTCACTGCAGCTGTGGAGCCTCTGGTGATGGCCATCAGGAAAACAATCAGTCTTCTGATGGTGTAGCATAGGAAGGTGAACTGTACAATACTATTGTTTTTGCCGATGACCCTCTACTCACTTGTTCTAATCTACAGAGATTCATGTTGTACTTGCTGCAGGACCTCAGAGACTTTGGTCATGTGCATGGGTTCGATGTTAGTTTAAACAACTAATTGAGATAGGAGAAAGTTGATAATTTACATCTTACCTAAACACCTGGCAACCGCTCTCTGCGTAGCATCTGAGCAAACGTATCATGAATGATGTGATTTTAATTTACAAAGTTAATTATGAGGAGGTACTCACAAGCACCTGTGATGTCCCATACCTGAGGAGAGTGGCTTCCTTTCCAAATGAACATAATGCTATGTCAGCTCTACCTTTTTCAGTTGTTTCCTGTTGCATTCTCTATCAGAGTTTTTCAGTTAAGGGTCCTGCTGGCAAGAAAGTTTTGTGAATGGGGATTTTCAGAACAGGACAATAGGTAAACACTTCTTTTGTAGTCTCTGTTGAACAGTTTTTATGAACTTCACCTGAAGCACCCTGCTCAATACTTTTTCTCTTGTCTGTGCAGCTTGGAGCAACAGCTTGGAGCAACAGCCTTGTATTCTTTGAGGAGCAGTACCTCTGTCACTAGCATTGCATCTTTTTAATGATTGAGGGGAGCGGAAGAGCTCTGTGGTAGGGGGCAGGATGGGGGTTCGAGTGAGAAGTACACAGGAGAGAGCAACCAGCCATGAGAAAAGAAGCACACAATACAAAGTTGTGGCTAGGGGAGGAAATTTGGCAGCAGAGTGGAGAAAAACACAAGAGGGAGAGACCTAGAAAACAGTGGAAGGACACAAATCAGCCAGTTAAGAGGATGGTAAAAAGGCTATGTTCCAGGAGAGGAATAAACACAATATAAATTAGGAAAGATGTTACGCAGCAAGCAAATGAGAGTGACAATAAAGTGACCATAAAGCCAACCAATGGTACGCAACATGGTGAGCTCTAAGCCCTTGTATGTTCTTGGGAGCCTGGAATGCATATTTCGCAACCACACAGCTTGCTCTGCTTGGAAGCCTCGACCTATAAAAGCAGCCTATTGGGGCTGTTGAGGTTGAGTAAATAGCAGTTAAGTCTAGATTGGGGGAGAAAAGCAGTATGTTTTGGGATCAGCTGCTGCCCACTCTTATTGAATTGCAGAAAAGAATAAATGATTTATTAGTATAACATTTGGGGAAGAACTATTTGGTTTGGCTACTGGTAAGGTATTGCTTGAAAAATTAAGAAAGACCTGCAGGAGATGAAAAAGTGTTATGGAGGAAAATGTGTTATTTAGAGAGAGGACCCCGGGGCACATATGTTGTTGGGGAGTAAAGCCATAGTCATACATAGGGGGAGGGAGAAGGCAGCTCAATGGGGAGATGAGGGCATCCTGTAGAAGTTATGGATTTTAGTTGTTGGCTCAAAAGGAAGTTAGGTTTGAGGATTACAAAATGTTCAGGAGTAATGGTGGAGAGGTTGTGAGACTAAGTTTCTGTAAATTTGGGTCCAGAAAGGAGTGGGATAAGGCAGGAAAACACCTGTGGAAGGCTTCTCATAAGTGTCCCTTTTAGGAAACGACAGAGGTGAGATTAAAGTGTTGGCATCAAGGTGTCTGCTCTTGGGTAGAGGCACTTGAAGTGGAACTCAGTTGAGAGAGCCAAGAGGTTCTGAAAGGTTGAGTAAAATGAAGGTGAACAAAAGGGATAAGGATAAGTACAGACAAAGGGAACTATAGATGTTTGACAGGTGTTGGAAAGTGGATTAATGGTAAGGGCATGTAAGTACCTACACCTAGCAATAGGCCCCTAATCCTCACTAGGTCCAGTCAGGTCTCAAGAAACTAATCCCAGCTCAACTCTTGGTAGATTGGTAACAGGCAGTTAGGCTTAATTTAGGAGACAGGTGTATAAACCATTTAAAAATCACAAAACAGTAAATAAGTAAAACACAAAACACCATAAAAATCCAACACCAACTTATAAAAATAGATTATTATATTTTTATCTTTAAATGACACAAAAATGACAAAAATCCAAGAAAGGGAACCGGAGATATGAATTTCTAAAGATGAAATGCTTTTAGCGCATAGAAACTAAAAGCTTCTATCTGGACATCTAGTCGCACTTGGCCGGGGCAAAGTCCAAATTTGAGGCAGACCACAATGGAGCCCTGCTCGGCTACAGTGAGCAGGAGACCTCTGTCAAAGTTTTACCTTCTAACTTTTTTCTTGAAGATTTTCTTCAAAGACGAAGTCAAAAGTTGGATTCGACCTCCCTGGAGCCCTCTTCGGATAGACATCGCAGGAGACATCAGTGCAGAATTCTATGTTCGGACGTAGACAATTTTTCATGACGGAAATCTTTGTCCGGGCCAAACATAAAATTGAAGCCTACCTCCCTGGAGCCCACCTCGGTTATGCTGCACGGGAAGCCTCTGACAACTTTTTATATTTGGACTTTGAAACTTTTATGAACAGCCGGGTGGAGTCCAAGCACAGTGTCCCACTCCCTCCATGAGCGGCATTTCCGCCTGCTCAGGCCAATCCCAACGCTTCTCTCATGCTGTCACAAGCATGAGAGAAGCGTTGGGATTGAGTGGGGGTGGAGGAAGAAGACGAGAGATGGCTGGAGCAGTAGAACCTCGTCTCCTCTCTTCTCTCTCCCTACCTCCTCCTTTCTTTTTCTCAGGTCCTTGCTGCTGCTGTCTCTCCCTTCTCCTCTAACTCCTTGTAGTCTTCCACAGTTTCTATAAGGCTCAGTGGCTCTCACTCTCGCCTCCCCAACCTCGACTAACAAACATATCAATGACATGAGTAAATCCCTATCCAGGGTACAAACAGGGAGGAAACGCCACTAAAATGGTTTCTGGAAGGGGAATTATTTTCCTCGCTGTGACAATGATATTATTAAGTCAGCAAGTGCAAACGCAATTTTGCTCAACGTTCCCATGCGTGAATGCACAGCCACCGCCTTTCTGCATCAAATCATGATAACTCGTGGAAAACTCCATTGCTGCTTTTCAGGAATTCTCTTTAAAAAAAACACAACATGAATTCCAAACACAGGAGTAAACCTAGATGAATAAATATATGGTTAGGTCATAGCACCCTGCGACTGAAGACTCGTCACAGAAGTCATAGCCGGAGCCACACGGTCACATTGTGCAGAACACATCACACAGGGACTCTAAGAAACAACATGGCGACATACATAGTATTACACTTGTGTAATTAACATACATATCGTAATTTTTTACATCATTCCGTAGTATGTAATAGCACTACTTACCAATAAGATGACTAGTGACGCTTTTGAAATCCCTTGGCCCTTTTTTTGTAATGGCTTCTATGGCACCCCACTCACCTGAAAAAAAGAATATTCCCCTTTATGTGGCCTCAGAAAATAGAAGTCTTTGGTCGTGGAAGAGGTCGTACGTATGCAGCTGACCCAGGATGAACCTCGACTGGAATCTACTGGCCAACCCCGGTCTCAGTATTTATTATTCATATAGCACAATTAATTTGCCATGCAATTAAGGAAGGACAAGAAATTCGCAAAAGCAATCAAGGGTCAGTGAATGAAATTGGCGCGCCTCAGCGCTCAGGCACGTGCCGTAGACGTCGAGTTTCAGTCATTGCGAGGGAGCATCGCCTTTTCGTCAAGGACTCGGTCCTCGATTGCTGGCAGGATCCATCATTTTTCAATGCATTTAAATGTGACTTTTTCTAAGGTCACCGATTATTGGAAGCACGGTCACCACAGATGTGGCAGCTGTACAGAACTCGCAATCTGACAGATTAAGTAACCAAAAGAAAATTGCAGCCTCATTTCTTAAAATGCTAAACTCTAGAATGGAACACTGGACTAACATATCTCTTGTTTTTCATAGGTCGAAATATCTGGGGGGAAAAAAGTACTTAACAGAATACCGGAGTAGTCTAAAATAACCAGGTGAGATAACTATTCTCATGCCATTATAAAATAGCAAACAGTCCTAATTTATGGAAGGGACTTACGTTTTCCAGTACTATAGAATGTAATTTTGCATCAGGACAAATTAAAACAAGCATTTGCAATGCAATGGGTCTCGCGTTTACTCGAGTTAAAGCTATCAGTGTTGTAAACTCCTAACCTGACTTTTCTTGCCGCATACACTGAAAAGTAAAACAGTTTCACATAAGCGGGCCGACGGCCGCCATGAGCGCAAAGCAAACACACAAAAGGAAAAAGAAGTTTGCTCGCAGTGAAACATATAGGCAAAAGTACAATTATCTATGTAACCGGCAAAAATGCAATTATCCATGTAACCGGCAAAAGTGCAAATATCCATGTAACAGGGTCGATGTCATGCAAAGCGCTCTACTACTGCCCAGCAAGATTGCGCTGCCTACAAAATAAAGAGAAAAAATAGTGCAGAAACCATATGGAAAACATGGGGCCTCATGTGTTTTCAGTACTTGGCCGGTGCGCTCAAGGTGTGCTAATCACCAGAAAAAGCATGACGTATGCATGCATTTCACAAATGAAATCAAGTTAATTTTAAAAGGTAAGCCCACGTACCAACCAAACTGATGGGCTTGACATGGGCGTGGTTACAAGCCCATAGAGAGATTACACCAGGAACAGAGCGCTTTGAGCTCGACCCTATAAAGACATTTTAAAAACAAGGGCGTAGCTTGATCAATATGATTGGAGGGTGTCAGCTTCAGATTTCCCGACAATCACACTGGCACATGATGTTAAAATACATTAGGCAATAAGTAGGGCACGCAAGAGGTGCTTTAGGGGCAGGGGAAAGGGAAAGGGATGTGTATTGGTAGGTGTAGTAAGTAAGAGAAAACACAATATTTAGGGAAATAAACAACATTTTTGAAGTCTTTCAAAACAGAGAGGGGCTTAGAGTGTGTGGGCGTTTTTGTCTGTGTGTGTAAATATTTCTGGTAAAATCCGACATACACCTCACCATACCTGACTGAAAGCACCTTTACACAACTATTTATCACAAATACATTTATTGGGGGGGGTGATGTCCCACACCCCCTCCTCCTTGAAGCTATGCCCCTGTTTAAAATGGAGGGCATGATTTAGATATTGGCAGGGGGGTTACTCTGTCACAATGGTGTCGGATATCCCGGCTGCCGAAATCTAAATCCCATTATTCCCTGTGGGATTTAGATTTCGGCGGACAGGCTATCCCTCACCATTGTGATGGAGTAACCTGTTCACCAATCAGGCCCTAAATCCTTAAAGGGATGGATTGGAAGGCAACTTTTCGGTGTCCAAGGTGCATAACAACATATATGTATGTGAGGAACGGATAATTAAGATTATTTTTTGTTTTTACTAGTGCTTAATTTGAGACGGTGGTTGCCAGTCTGGCCACCGGCACTTATGTTTGGGGACTGGCACTTATCTTTATGTTTCCAATATTTACTGTGACCAAGGAAGGGAAAAAATACAAAGCTGAAAGACGGAGGAAGAAAAAGACAAAAAAAGTCACAAAGGGAGAAAGCAGGAACCTTGGATTGTCTGACAGTAAATTGAAGAGGCACAAGATGGGTTTAAGATTACCAGCCTTGGTATTCGGTGACATTTAATCGCACCGCCCTCGGGCTTCTGAACAGCATATTGGGTACTGGCACTCTTTGCTTTACAAATATAGCACTGGTCTTTACATCAGGTAACAAGAATCACCTTCGGATACCAGAACAGAAGGTGACGTGTAGACAAGGTTGACTTCCTTATCGTGCAACAGAAAGTACAAGGAAAAGAAACCACAGGCGCTCTGTGACTTTAGGCATTTCGAAGGATAAGTGGAGCCCTTTTCCAGTAGAGTAACATAGACGTCAAGGTCCCTGCTGCAAACATGGAAAATGGTCCCTTTGAATGCTCTTAGGGTAGTAAACCACAGCAATTATAATGAGTAAATGGGCCTCTCAGTGCTCTGGACCCTGGTGCCACTGCACTTGCTTCACCAATGATGTCTACGGCTACGCCCCTGGCTTTTTCTCCGGTTCCTGGAGTACTCTGTTGATAGGGTGGCATCTGTGGAACTCGCAGTCATTTGAAATTGCTGTCCCAGGGCCTTGGGTGTAGTTCAGTCCGTGAGATTTGGGGAGGTTGAATGTCAAATTTCCTAACTAAAGAAGTATTGCCCTGCAAGGCGGAGCGTTGAGATGACCAAGCTTTGGGATGACAGTTTCTATGAGGAATTGGGTCAGCACCAATTTGAATTAGGTGGGCCTCTGTCTGAAGTGGCATAGTGAGTAAAATAAGATGGGTTGGAATGCTACCCTGAGCTATTGCTCTTGTGCTTTGACATAGAGTGCAGTTGATTGGTGTAGAGTTGAGTGGTACACAGTAGAGTGCAGTGGTATAGAGTATAGTGTCCTAGAGTGCAGTGGCATAGAGTGCATTGGTGTAGAGAATAGTAGTGCAGAGTATAGCAGTGCAGAGTACAGTGGTGCAGAGAGCAGTGGCAAAGAGTATAGTGATGCAGAGTAGAATAGAGTGGCGCAGAGTGCAGTGACGTAGAGTGCAATGGTGTAGAGTGGCATAGAATGCAGTGATGCAGAGTAAAGTGGCTTTAAGTTCAGTGTCCGGGAGTGCAGTCTTTTAGAGTAGAGTGCTGTAGAGTGCAGTGGCCTAGAGTGCTTTGGTGTAGAGTGCAGTGGTGCAAAGTAGAATAGAGTGGCATAGAGTGCAGTGACATAGAGCGCAATGGTGTAGAGGGGCATTGCATGCAGTGGCTCACAGTGTTGCTGAGTTTAATATAGTGGCATAGAGTGCAGTGGTGCAGAGTAGTTGTTGTAGAGTGCAGTGGCATAGAGTGCATTGGTTCTGAGTAAAATGGTGTTGAGTGTATTGGCATAGCACGCAGTGGTTTAGAGGGGAGTAGCATAGAGTGCAGTGGCGTAGAGAAGTGTGGCGTAGATTGACACAGCATGTAGTAGAGTGGCATAGAGTGCAGTGGCATAGAGTAGATTGTTTCAGAGTGGAGTGAAGTGGTGTAGAGAGGGGTGGTGCAGGGTAGAGAGTAGCGGCATAGAGGGCAGTGGCACAGAGTTGTACAGAGTAGAGTAGAGTGGTGTAGAGTGCAGTTGTATAGAGTGGAGTGGGCCAGAGTGGAGCAGAGTGGCATAGGGTACAGAGGCGTAGAGTAGGTTGTTTCAGAGTAGGGTCAATTGGCATATAGTGGAATTGTGCTGGCTAGAGTACAGTGGCATAGAGTAGTGGCAAGGAGTGCATTGGCAAAGAGTGCAGTAGCACAGAGTGCAGTGTTGCAAAGTAGAGTGGCAACGATAATGTGTGGAAATGTCATCACCTAGTGTATTGATTTATGTTGATGATAATAAAATATTTGTTTCAACCACACTTTAGAATTACTGAAAATATTTGTGCTTATCTAATTTTATGTCAAGAACGGAGGCTCATATTATGCTTCTCTAGCTTGCTTTAATTCCAATAGCAGCAGTCAAGAACTACAACTCCCAAAAGGCTTGAAACACATAAAGCCAATGGGAGAGAAAAACGTAATCATTAAAGCACCAATCAGAACAACAGGAGGTATGTAATCACTAAACTTGACTGCGGCCAGCCCTCTTTCTTGCTGTTTGCAGTCAAGATAAGTGACGTCTTTTCTCCTCCTTCCTTTCTGCGATATTCATTGTGTTTAATTGGTTTCTTTTTTATATTATTACTTCAGCGCTCACTTTGTTTGAGTATGTTTACAAGTTTATATTTGTTTTAACTTTATTAGCGCTTCCGCGCGTTTAGTTCAGGGCTTTGTCATCGCCCGTCTGTTTACCGCGCTCGCAGGCGTCTGAGGCAGCTTTGCTGCCTCAGGGATTCTAAACGGTCGTGCTCCACTCGAGCCGCTTCCGTTTACTTTGCCCCCTGCTGCTCGGAGCTCCGTGTGGTTTCTTCAGGCGTTTCTCACCTTCATTTGTGTACCGCACCTTCATTTGTGTACCGCTACTACACGCTCCACGATAATCCTTTCCAGGACACAGAAACTTCAATTCTTCGTTTACAGGGCTGTTCAGACGCTCAGCCACGCCTCTGGGGGCATTTACAGGCCTTGCAATCTCTGGCTCTGGATTAACCCTTTCAACTCTGGTTTGCTCCATCTTTTACAAACTTTATTTGCTGGTTACTGCAATTTAATAGTATGGAGATTGAAGATTCTTTTTCTAATTTGTCAGACAATAAAGAAATTGGAGCATTTATTAATGAGGCTGTGGCTAAGGCTGTTTCAGCCACAATGAATAAAATGTCCAAGAACATTGAGAATTCTGTTCAGAATATGGTTTACAAATCCTTTATGGCCCAGTCTGCGGGGGATAGCAGAAAAAGAAAACACAAGGATTTGTCTGTGCAAAAACCATCAGATGGCGATTTTCTGACTGGTGAAGCTTCTTCACCCATGACTGAGGATGAAATTCCTCCCAGGCCTCCTTCCCAGGAGGGGAATTCCAAGAATGCTTATGGGAAACGTAAGTCTAAGACAAAGAATATTATTTCAGCGCCAAAACAGGTTGTGATATCGCACATATCGGATACCGATGATGATGTCGGTGACGTGGACGATCTGGATGATGATTCAGATTTCTGGGGCTCGCTGTCACAAGCTTCCCCCCGAAAAAGCCTAAATTGGAGGTTACTGATCCCTTTTCAGCGTAAATTGTTTTTGATTCAGAGGGTAACCCCATGTTTGATCCTTCCTTCCTCCACCATCCTAATTCCACTGAATGGACCCCTGCGGCTCACATGGGTCAGTATATTGCTTCCAGGTTAAGGCTTCCCCTGGACAAGCAGACGAGAGCCAAACTGAAATCGGAGTGTCCCAGACCGTCTCTTTTCTCCAGCATCACTACAACCCCAGTTATTGACCAACCCCTGCTAACTTTTTTCTCAAAATTTGGCAAAGATCCCCGCAAAGGGGTGGACAAAGCCTGGTCAAACTGCCAGGATAAACTCCTTGATTTGGTGGGGCCTCTGGCCCGTATTCTTGATCTGGCGGAGTCAGCAAAAATGGACAATGCCGACAATGATCCTTCCGAGCTTTCTCTGTGGACTCAAAGGGCATTTTGTCTATTGGGTAATGCCAACGCTGCCATTACCCACGAGAGAAGGAAAGGATTGTTACACAAACTGGATCCTAAGTTGTCCAATCTGGCCTCCATGGATCCTGGGGTAAAAGCTGAAGGTCGTCTCTTCGGAGATTCCTTTATCAAGGATCTGGGAAAGTTTGTATCAACATTTTCCTCCATCGATAAAGTGCAGCAGAACATCAAAAAAGTGTTTAACCAGCGGGTTTTCGCCAGGGCCGGTACAGGCAGGAGCCGCTCTACCATCTGGTCCGTTCATCCTCAGGGATCCAGAGGCTCCTCTTACTCCAACTACGGATATCAACCTTACAAACCCCAGTTTTACCCCCAAAGAGGCAGAGGGTACAGGGGTCGTGGACAACGCGGTTTCAGATTCAGCAACACTCAAGGTAAGCCTTACCTCTGGCCCTCCTCCAATAGGTGGCCGGCTCCGTTTTTTCATTCAAAAATGGCGCTCCTTGACTACCGATCCATGGGTTCTAAATACTGTTCAGGGTTACCAAATAGAGTTTTATTCAGAACCTCACCAAGTTTATCTTCCTCGACCTATAAGTTTCTCTACAGAGATGTCTCTTCTTGTGTCTGAAGAAGTACGTTCTCTCCTTTCAAAGCAGGCCATTCAAATTTCGTCTCCAGATCCCTCCGGGTTTCTCAGTTCGCTCTTTTTGGTCCAAAAGAAGAACAAAAAGTAAAGGCCAGTCATAAATCTAAAGAATTTCAATCAATTTGTTGTGTATCGGCATTTCAAAATAGAAACAATTCTTCATTTGAGGGATATTCGCCTCCTGTAGGAAGTTGGCTCTGTATGCACTATTTCAAAGTAAGGAATAGTATGCACAGAGTCCAAGGGTTCCCCTTAGAGGTAAGATAGTGGCAAAAAGAGATAATACTAATGCTCTATTTTGTGGTAGTGTGGTCGAGCAGTAGGCTTATCAAAGGAGTGGTGTTAAGCATTTGTTGTACACACACAGGCAATAAATGAGGAACACACACTCAGAGACAATTCCAGGCCATTAGGTTTTTGTATAGAAAAATATATTTTCTTAGTTTATTTTAAGAACCACAGGTTCAAAATTTACATGTAATACTTCAAATGAAAGGTATTGCAGGTAGGTACTTTAGGAACTTTGAATAATCAAAATAGCATATACACTTTTCACATAAATCACATATAGCTATTTTAAAACTAGACACTGCAATTTTCAACAGTTCCTGGGGGGAGTAAGAGTTTGTTAGTTTTTGCAGGTAAGTAAACCACCTACGGGGTTCAGGTTTGGGTCCAAGGTAGCCCACCGTTCGGGGTTCAGAGCAACCCCAAAGTTACCACACCAGCAGCTCAGGGCCGGTCAGGTGCAGAGGTCAAAGTGGTGCCCAAAACGCATAGGCTTCAATGGAGAAGGGGGTGCCCCGGTTCCAGTCTGCCAGCAGGTAAGTACCCGCGTCTTCGGAGGGGAGACCAGGGGGGTTTTGTAGGGCACTGGGGGGGACACAAGTCCACACAGAAAGTACACCCTCAGCAGCACGGGGGCGGCCGGGTGCAGTGTGCAAACACGCGTCGGGTTTTCCTTAGAAATCAATGGGAGACCAAGGGGTCTCTTCAGCGATGCAGGCAGGCAAGGGGGGGGGCTCCTCGGGGTAGCCACCACCTGGGCAAGGGAGAGGGCCTCCTGGGGGTCACTCCTGCACTGGAGTTCGGATCCTTCAGGTCCTGGGGGCTGCGGGTGCAGAGTCTGTACCAGGCGTCGGGATCTGAGGAGCAGGCAGTCGCGGTCAGGGGGAGCCTCGGGATTCCCTCTGCAGGCGTCGCTGTGGGGGCTCAGGGAGGGCAACTCTGGCTACTCACAGTCTCGTAGTCGTCGCGGAGTCCTCCCTGAATTGTTGTTTCTCCACAAGTCGAGCCGGGGGCGTCGGGTGCAGAGTAGCAAGTCTCACGCTTCCGGCGGGAAACGCAGTTGTTTTAAAGTTGCTCCTTTGAAACAAAGTTGCAGTCTTGGGTGAACAGAGCCGCTGTCCTCTGGAGTTTCTTGGTCCTTCTAGAGCAGGGCAGCCCTCTGAGGATTCAGAGGGTCGCTGGTCCCTGGGGAAAGCGTCGCTGGAGCAGTGTCTTTAGAAGTGGGGAGACAGGCCGGTAGAGCTGGGGCCAAAGCACTTGGTGTCTCTGTCTTCTCTGCAGGGTTTTTCAGCTTAGCAGTCCTCTTCTTCTTAGGTTGCAGGAATCTCTCTTGCTGTGTTCTGGGAGCCCCTAAATACTCGATTTAGGGGTGTGTTTAGGTCTGGGAGGGCAGTAGCCAACGGCTAATGTCCTTGAGGGTGGCTACACCCTCTTTGTGCCTCCTCCCTGAGGGGAGGGGGGCACATCCCTAATCCTATTGGGGGAATCCTCCATCTGCAAGATGGAGGATTTCTAAAAGTCAGAGACACCTCAGCTCAGGACACCTTAGGGGTTGTCCTGACTGGCCAGTGACTCCTCCTTTTTTTTTTTCTCATTATCTCTCCTGGACTTGCCGCCAAAAGTGGGGGCTGTGTCCACGGGGCGGGCATCTCCACTAGCTGGAGTGCCCTGGGGCATTGTAACACAAAGCCTGAGCCTTTGAGGCTCACTGCTAGGTGTTACAGTTCATGCAGGGGGGAGATGTTAAGCACCTCCACCCAGAGCAGGCTTTTGTTTCTGTCCTCAGAGAGCACAAAGGCTCTCACCACATGGGGTCAGAAACTCGTCTCTCAGCAGCAGGCTGGCACAGACCAGTCAGTCCTGCACTGAACAATTGGGTAAAATACAGGGGGCATCTCTAAGATGCCCTCTGTGTGCATTTTTTAATAAATCCAACACTGGCATCAGTGTGGGTTTATTATTCTGAGAAGTTTGGTACCAAACTTCCCAGTATTCAGTGTAGCCATTATGGAGCTGTGGAGTTCGTTTTTGACAGACTCCCAGACCATATACTCTTATGGCTACCCTGCACTTACAATGTCTAAGGTTTTGCTTAGACACTGTAGGGGCATAGTGGTCGTGCACCTATGCCCTCACCTGTGGTATAGTGCACCCTGCCTTAGGGCTGTAAGGCCTGCTAGAGGGGTAACTTACCTATGCCACAGGCAGTGTGAGGTTGGCATGGCACCCTGAGGGGAGTGCCATGTCGACTTAGTCATTTTCTCCCCACCAGCACACACAAGCTGGCAAGCAGTGTGTCTGTGCTGAGTGAGGGGTCCCTAGGGTGGCATAAGACATGCTGCAGCCCTTAGAGACCTTCCCTGGCATCAGGGCCCTTGGTACCAGGGGTACCAGTTACAAGGGACTTACCTGTATGCCAGGGTATGCCAATTGTGGAAACAATGGTACATTTTAGGTGAAAGAACACTGGTGCTGGGGCCTGGTTAGCAGGGTCCCAGCACACTTCTCAGTCAAGTCAGCATCAGTATCAGGCAAAAAGTGGGGGGTAACTGCAACAGGGAGCCATTTCTTTACACCTCCCCTTAGATTTTATGGTGCGTTTAGATCTTCAGGATGCGTACCTTTCAGTTCCCATTCATTCAAGTCACCGCAAATATCTTCAATTTCAATGGCTTGGTCAAACTTACCAGTTTTCTTCCCTTCCGTTCGGCCTGTTGTCAGCACCCTGGTGCTTCACAAAGCTGATGAAACCGATAACAGCGCACCTCAGGTCTTTGGACATCAGGCTTCTGATTTATCTGGAGGATTACCTTATTTTACATCAGAACCTCGACACTCTTCAATCCCATTTACAAATAACTTGTTCCCTTCTTTCCCAGTTGGGTTTCATAGTCAACGAAGAAAAGTCAAGCACTATTCCTTCTCAAAGGATAGAATTCCTGGGATTCTAAATAGATTCTTCTTCTTCCACTCTCCATCTTCCTCAACAGAAAGTGCATTCCATCAAATCGGAGATTTTACGAACTCTCCGCAAATCTCAGATTTCTCTGAGATCTCTGGCCAGGATTGTGGGCCTCTTGTCCTCTTCAATTCAGGCCATATTTCCCGGCCCATTGCATTATCAAGCACTCCAAAGATTAAAAAGTTGTCATCTCTGGAAAGGTCTTGCCTATTCGGAACTGATCATTCTAGATCAAGAATCCCGCCTAGAACTCCAATGGTGGATAGACCATTTAGATGCCTGGAAAGGCAGAGCTATCTTTCCATCAGCCCCAGATCTTGTGTTAGAGTCCGATGCAAGTTTGACGGGTTGGGGCGCCCATTGTGGTCTAATCTCGACTGGTGGTACATGGTCGTTAAGGGAGTCCAAATTGCACATCAATTATTTAGAGATGCGTGCGGGCTCTTTTGCAATCAAGAGCCTGGCAAAAGACAGGGTGCGGTGTACCATTCTCCTCCGGATGGACAATGTTTCAGCTGTCCGTTACATAAACCATCTAGTAGGAACCAGATCAAAGCCGTTAGCAGACCTGGCAAAAAGCCTTTGGGAATATTGTCGTCGCAACGAGATATCTCTCCCTGCGGAATACCTCCCGGGATTTCTCAATCAAGCGGCGTTTTGGCATTCCCGCTTCCTCAGGGATTACAGCGATTGGAAACTTCATCCCTCAGTTTTCCAGTCTATCCTCCACAAATGGGGCCCCTTCGGCATAGACCTCTTTGCCTCTCGCCTCAATGCCCAACTACCTCTTTTTTTCAGTAGGCGCCTGGATCCTTCAGCATTGGCCTCCGATGCTTTTCTTCAGGATTAGTCACAGACGGTCAATTATGCTTTTCCTCCATTTATAATGATCACCAGAGTTCTGGCCCAAGTCAGGCGGCAGAAGGCGACTGTGGTCCTGGTGGTACCATTTTGGCAATCACAAATCTGGTTTCCCCCTCTCTTAGAACTGGCAATCGATTTTCCCATCCTTCTTCCTCTTTTTTCTTACCTTCTGCTGGATTCGTTAGGCAATCCTCGCCCTCTGGTACTCAACAAAACACTCATCCTTTCAGGCTGGAAAGTGTCAGGCCTTCCCCATCTACCATCCCAATTTCGGAAGAAGCTACTGACTTCATCAATAAAGCCTGGGCTCCCGGCACCAGGAAAGCGTACTCTTCCGCTTGGTCTCTTTGGTCAAGCTGGTGTATGGGAAGGGACCTCGATCCAATTTCAGCAGATATAAATTATGTAATTATCTTTCTGGCTGCGCAAGCTAGTGCAGGTAAGTCCTATAGGACGATTAACTTGTATAGGTCAGCTATTTCTATGCATCACGCCTATGTCAAAGGAAAACCTGTGGGTGAACACCCTCTACTTTGTCGTCTGTTAAAGGGAGTAAAATTTCCGATTCCTCCACTGCCTTAATATTCAAAGTTATGGGATGTCAATGTGGTTTTGAATTTGTTTTTGTCTTGGCAAGATAACTCTGATCTGTCTTTAAAAATGCTTTCAGCAAAACTTACCATGTTACTTTGCTTAGTTTCCATTAAGCGTTTATCGGATGTTAGGGCGCTGGATGTTACTTCTCAGCAGTTTGCCCCCACGGGGTATTGTTCTCCATTAACAAACGTACCAAGACTAACTTACATACTGTTTTTTATCCGTATTTCCCAGATCAACCTAAGTTGTGTGTGGGACAATGTCCCAAATGTTATGAAGAACATACAGCTAATCTCAGAACGTCCTCTTTTCCCCAACTACTCATTTCTTTCCGGAAACCTCATAATCCGGTGTCTTCAGCGACTCCAGCCAGATGGGTTCGTTGGGTGATGTCCTTAGCGTGTATAGATGTCTCCATTTTTGGGGCTCATTCAGCTAGAGTGGCCATGGCTTCAAGCCTTCTTGGGTTGGGTCTAGGTTAGAGGACATTCTGAGATCGGCTGACTGGTCCAATGACAATGTTTTCAGGACATTTTATTGTAAGCCAGTTCATACTGCTACGTCAGTAGTGTTTAATATGCTTTAAAGCAGCATAATATGAGCCTCTGTTCTTGACATAAAATGTAGATTTTCCTAGTATATTATGACGGAAAGTCTTAATTTTTTATTAAAGACACGGAGGCGAGTATTATCCCACCTCAACAAGGAGATATTTCTGATTTTGTCTTGTTTTCCCTCCCTTGCAGCAACCTCCACTCCAACTCAATCTTCTACCTGATCGGAGGATGGTTCTGTTGGGCACATACGTACCTGCTGGACAATTGGATCCTTACCGCTGCAGTTTCTCTACTTCCTGCCAGATGTCTTCTTCACTTCGTTTTTGTCTGGACCTGATTCATGATATTTGTTCATTGACTTTAGCAGTTGCGATAATTTTAGCTATTTTTCTGTTATTTTCTCGTACTCACTAGCCTTCTCGCATCAAGAAAGAGGGCTGGTCGCAGTCAAGCTTAGTGATTACATACCTCCTGTTGTTCTGATTGGTGCTTTAATGATTACGTTTTTCTCTTCCATCGGCTTTATGTGTTTCAAGCCTTTTGGGAGTTGTAGTTCTTGACTGCTGCTATTGGAATTAAAGCAAGTTAGAGAAGCATAATACTCTCCTCCGTGTCTTTAATAAAATTAAGACTTTCCGTCATAATATACTAGGAAAATCTACATTCTGGTATATTCTGAAATGTCTGCACAGTTTATTTACAGACATTTACATTTTGGTAAATTGCCCTGCCCAGGGCTTTGGGGGAACTCTAGTTGAATAACCAAGTCACTGCCTTTCAACACTTGACTGACCAAAGATATCTAGGTCAAATATTCAAGGCTTACTATAAGAGGCAATATGAGGTGTGTAGCCCAGAGTATGGCGCTGTAGGCACACACAATAAAACTCAAAATCCACTCAGCTATATATTTTAAAAACACTAAGAACGTCTTTTAGAACTTATCCAGCAATCTGTAAAGTCTGTGCAAGCCGTTGTCCCTGTGCTTTAGCGAGAACCAGCCATCACATTTATAAATTTGCATCTCCCTGGTGGGGGATCTCATTCAGGATACTGCTTCCACCTGTGCAGCAAATGCACTTTCATCCCACTTCAATGTATAAGAATCCATGCAGCTCACCCACATCTCAATGAGTCAGAGGAACTGAGAAATTTGCCTTTTTTGGTTGATTTCTCGTACTAAGAAACCTCTACATTACGTACTAGTTTATTGTTTTCACAAAGAAAATGTAGGGCTGGGACTGGAAGGTCCTACAACCAAACAATGCAATCAAATAACTCAGCTCCAGTGACAACGTTTTTCTACAAGGGCAGTTCTGTGAGTTCTCTGCTGTTCTCTAAAAACTCCGGGTATCAGGATATTTAATTTGGCTTTGCAACATTTCCCATTAATGGCACAAGGTTGCCAGAACGAATGGCACAATATTAGGAAACATCTGGCCTTTGTACCAGATTCTAAGTGATTCTGATTGCAAAGGAGGCAACGTAATGGGTTTAAGCCTAGGCATCTAAGGATCTACTATCATAACACAAAGCACATCACTGATATACAATCCTAAAGACCCATCACTCAAAGATGAACGGGACTGCCAACTTAAGGTGCTAAAGAAGTGACCTAAATGTTAAATTTCAAGTGTGCATTTGTTGGGATGACTGGGCTCCGGTAGTCATGACAAAGTCATTGTCACAATCAGGGTATAAAGGGGCTGGATTTATATCAATAGCAACAGATAACACCAACCCTGGGGTAAGGTGAAAAACTCCAATGCCCTTGTATGTTGGGAACAGCAGCCCACAATTTTTCTGGTAGCATATGTATGTATAGCACTAAGGCATTGAAGTCAGAAGTCCCTAGTGTTAACTGGGGAACTTGAATTTAGGGTTAGGCTACATTTCTCAGAAAGAGCTAGAGAGATCGTTCAATTTACTATTCAGGGCAACCATCCTCAGTTATCAGGCCCCTAACCTAAAACCAAGAGTGAAAGAGGAAATCCTTTGGGTGCCCACAGAACCTGGAAAAGGGCAGATAAGGATCCCTACAAAAGTGAAGCAATGGTATACAAAGGGTCAGGTTGATGCAGTCTCAGCACACTGAAAGGTGTGGAATATTTACTATGTCCTTGACCCTTTTGCAGAAGTGTCAGTTTGTTTCTGCAGGCAGGCTGTGAAGCTCTCATTTTCCTGGGCGTCTTACTCAGTCAGCAGCATGCCCGGGCAGGCTTCATTCAGGATGGGCATGCTCATTATCCTTCTGGTCAGGGGTCCTCTCCACACTCATCTTCTTCTCAGACAAGTCACAGCAACAGGGCTGCTCCATAGTCCAAGCTTCTTCTCAACTGTGTGGCAAACAGCAACTTCCAGATTCCTTTTCATGGGCAGATGATCCTCTCTTTTGAGGAAGACATCTTCTCCAGCAGATTAGAGGAATACAAATTTCTGACTTAAGAGGCAAGTAGTTAATATTGGGGGAACTGTCATAAAGCCAGTTGAAATCCCAGGTTCAACAATTGTGACCCCTTTCACCTTTGATAGGCCTTCACAAAGGAGGGACTGCAGACATCAAGTGGGCAAGATGTGGGTTCCCATAGAAGAAGCACAGACTCTTTGAGTGCAGTCAGAGCACTGAAGTATAGGCCACAGGAAATCCATGGGACATAAACCAGCCCACACAAATATATTAGGCAACCTAAGTGAAGCCACTGTATATTTGGCTGGGCGAATTTCCAGGGAGTGTTTCCAAGCACCAGAACTGTTTTTTTCTCATTCATGTTTTGTGATGCTTTGGGCTAAATGTGTATTTCAGCCAAACTGAGATAAGGTTCTCAGAGACAGGGCCTACTGATCTGTCCTAAAGACAGGAACCAAGAATGCCTTGTCATGTGCATTGAACCACCATATTTTGCTGTGGGCAATTTGTCCTCGAAGAGACCTCCATTATCAGTCTGTCTCCATGCAAAATACATGTAAGAATAAACACAAAAAGCACACTCATGGGGAAGAGAACAGCCAACTTTATGGCAAATTGAACTCATTTATGGCAGAGAGAGTTGCTAAGTTCCTTTCTAGGGGTATAGATAAAGGGCCAGTGCCCTCTGCTAGCGCGCCTAGTCCTTAGTAAGTAAACTTACAAGGGGACGCGTATAGATCAATTAACCTTTTGGATCGCATGGAGTATCCTAGTCAAGCGGTAACCAATGGATCATCAATATACATTTAAATCAATAAAAACCACCATGAAAAGCCCTATCAAATAAGAAAATACCATATCAAATCAAATCAAATCAAATCATTAACATTTATAGAGCGCGCTACTCACCCGTGCGGGTCTCAAGGCGCTAGGGGGAAAAGCTCGAAAAGCCAGGTCTTGAGGAGTCTCCGGAATGCGGAGTGGTCCTGGGTGGTCCTGAGGCTGGTGGGGAGGGTGTTCCAGGTCTTGGCTGCCAGGTAGGAGAAAGACCTCCCACCCGCCGTGGAGCGGTGGATGCGAGGGACGGCAGCGAGCGCGAGGCCGGTGGAACGGAGGAGACGGGTGGGGGCGTAGAAGCTGAGGCGTCGGTTGAGGTATTCAGGTCCCTTGTCGTGGAGGGCTTTGTGTGCGTGGGTGAGAAGTCGGAAGGTGATCCTTTTGCTGACTGGAAGCCAATGCAGGTGTCTCAGGTGTGCGGAGATGTGGCTGTTGCGGGGTACGTCGAGGATGAGGCGGGCGGAGGCGTTTTGAATATGTTGCAGATGTTTTTGGAGTTTTGCGGTGGTCCCAGCATAAAGGGTGTTGCCGTAGTCCAGGCGGCTGGTGACTAGGGCGTGGGTCACGGTTTTCCTGGTGTCGGTGGGGACCATCACTCTCAAAAAGGTTAATCGTTTTTATTCCCTATTAGTTACAATTCTAATCAAAACCTTTATTCGACTTTATTGTTAATCAAACTTTATTAGCATCATAAGCAACTATTCACCAAGAATTTATTGATAAGCAAAAATGAGCATCAATATAAGTCAGCAAATTCTTTAACATTTTTTAAACCTCTAGACACCAGGGGTATATATTTTTATTTCATTTACTTTATGTTTTTATCTATTGGGAGCGACCCCTTAGGCAAGGGTTGCTCCCCTGGGGGGCAAATTGTATTTAGGCCATTACTGCCCGATAGGACTATTTTTGTTAGGCCAATCTGCCCCCAAGGGGGGCAGAAACCACTAGACACCAGGGATTGGTGTGTGTGTATATGTGTGTTTTGTTTGGGGGGGCAGCCCCTTGGGCAAGGGTCGCTACTCATGGGGGCACATTACTGTTGGCCATATCTGCCACTGGGAGCAGATCGTCCTATTTTTGGAAGTTGCAGAAAGCCAACCAGAGACACCAGGGGGCAGAAAGTCTTTTAGATGCCACGGAATTTAAAAAAACATTTGTGGGGTGGTGGCTACCAGAGGTTATGCCCCCACCCCAACTGAAGGGGGTAACAGTCTTTCAGCTCTCCCCCCGCACACTAAAAGATCTTATCCCACGTCAAGCAGGAAAACATTTGATTATTTTGGGTTTTGGTTTTACATTTGGACCATGAGAGCTTGGTAACTCTCAAAATCGTCCCACTTGGAATGGTGAGGGCTGCACTTTTTTGACTTTGGGACGCTGCCATGTAGAAAAATCCACAAGACCTAGACACACCTGAAAACGAAACATCTGGTTGATTCCAGGGTGGTGTGCTTCATATGCACCCCGCACCATTTTCTTACCCACAATGCCCTGCAAACCTCTAACTTTGCTGGAAAGTACACATTTTTCCGATGGAACTTTCCGGAATCTGCAGGAATCCCCAAAATACCTACCACCCAACATTGTCTCACCTATACCGATAAAAATTCTGCTGCACTTCTCAGCCTAAAAATGTTTTTTTTTTCAAAATGCCCTTTTGGACCCGCTTTGGTTCCCCCTCAATTTCTACATATTTTTAGCTCTTCAATGTCACAGGCACTTGGCCCACCTATACAAGTGAGGTATCATTTTTACCAGGAGACTGAGGGGAACATTGGGTGGTAGGAAATGTGTCCCGGTGCAGTGATTCCACACAGAAATGTGGGAAAATGTGTTTTTTTTGCTAAATTTGAGATTTGCTGAGGATTCTGGGTAAGAAAACATTGGGGGATCCATGCAAGTCACACCTCCCTGGACTCCCTCGGGTGTCCAGTTTTCAGAAATGTCTGGTTTGGCAGGTTTCCCTAGATGGATGCTGAGCCCAGGAACAAAAACGCAGGCGCCCCCCCACTGCAAAAACAGGCCGTTTTGTGTTTGATAATTTTTATGTGTCCAGATAGTGTTTTGGGGCATTTTCTGTCGCGAGCACTAGGCCTACCCACACAAGTGAGGTACCATTTTTATCAGGAGACTTGGGGGAATGCTGGGTGGAAGGAAATTTGGGGCTCCTCTCAGATTCCAGAACTTTCTGTCACCGAAATGAGAGGGAAAAGTGTTTTTTTGGTCAAATTTGAAGTTTTGCAAAGGATTCTGGGTAACAGAACCTGGTGAGAGCCCCACAAGTCACCCCATCTTGGATTCCCCTAGGTGTCTAGTTTTAAAAAATGTGCAGGTTTGCTAGGTTTCCATAGGTACTTGCTGAGCTAGAGGCCAAAATCCACAGCTAGGCACTTTGCAAAAACAGCTCTGTTTTCTTTGGGAAAATGTGATGTGTTCATGTTGTGTTTTGGGGCATTTCCTGTCGCGGGCGCTAGGCCTACCCACACAAGTGAGGTACCATTTTTATCGGGAGACTTGGGGCAACGCTGGGTGGAAGGAAATTTGTGGCTCCCCTCAGATTCTAGAATCGTGTGCTGACCCCATCAGAGGTCACCTTGGATCGCGCTGGAAGTACCCCGGAAGAGAAATGCTTTTGCATTTCTCTTCTGACTGGGAGGTGGGGCGGGGGGACATGAAAGGAAAGGAAAGACCTTTCCTTTCATGTCTCCCGAAGCATTTCTGCTGCCCGATCGCAATGCGATCTGGCAGCAGAAATGCTCACTAGACACCAGAGATTTTTTTTATTGTATTTCAATTAAGGGAGCGGCCCGTTGGGCAAGGGTCGTTCTCTAGGGGGCCATATTATTTTTAGGCCATTCCTGTCCCCCTGGGGGCAGATTGGCCTAATATAATTGGGCTAGACACCAGAGATATTTTTTTTTTTTTTTTTTTTTTTTATGTATGGGGAGCGACCCCTTAGGCAAAGGTCACTCCAGGGGGGCCAAATTATTTTTAGGCCATTTCTGCTCCTCCCGGGGGGGGGGGCAGAAACCACTAGACACCAGGGACATTTTTTTATCAATACTTATGCATAAGGGGAGTGGCCCCTTGGGCAAGGGCTGCTCCCCAGGGGGCCAAATTATTCTTAGGCCATCGTGGGCAGAAAACCCCTAGACACCAGGGATACATATTTTTTTGCTTATTTTTTTTTTTATATGTGGGGAGCGACCCCCTAGGCAAGGGTCACTCCCTGGGGTGGCCAAATTATTTTTAGGACATTTCTGCCACCCCAGCTGGCGGATCGGCCTAATATAAGTAGGCCGATCTGCCCCCGGGGGGGGGCCAAAACCACTAGACACCAGGGAATTTTTATTGTTTTTATACTTACTCATAAGGGAAGCGACCCCTTGGGCAAAGGCCGCTCCACCGGGTGGGGGGGCGGCAGATCAGCCTAATATAATTAGGCTGATCGGGCAGAAAACCCCTAGACACCAGGGATAAAAAAAAAATTGTTTATTTTTTTTTATATGTGGGGAGCGACCCCTTAGGCAAGTGTCGCTCGCCTGGGGGCCAAATTATTTTTTGGCCATTTCTCTGCCCCATGGGGGCAGACTGGCCTAATATAATTAGGCCGATCTGCCCCCGGGGGGGGGGGCAGAAACCACTAGACACCAGGGATTTTTTTTAATCATACTTAAGCATAAGGGGAGCGGCCCCTTGGGCAAGAGCCGCCCGCCGGGGGGGGGGGGGTGCAAAATATTTTTAGACCTTTTCTCCCCCCCTCCCCCAGGCAGATCGGCCTAATTGCTCCCAGAGGGGCACAAACCTCTAGACACCAGGGATATATATTTTTATTTCATTTACTTTATGTTTTTATGGATGGGGAGCGACCCCTTAGGCTAGGTTAGCTCCAACGGGGGACAAATTGTATGTAGACCATTTCTACCCCCCTTGGGGGTAGATCGGCCTATTTTTGTTAGGCAAATCTGCCCCCACCGGGGGCAGAAACCACTAGACACCTGGGATTGGTGTGTGTGTATGTGTGTGTTTTGTTTGGGGGGGGGGCAGCCCCTTGGGCAAGGGTCGCTCTCCATGGGGGCATATTACTGTTTGCCATATATACCCCCTTTGGGGCAGAACGGCCTATTTTTGGGAGCCCGGGGCAGAAAGCCCACCAGAGACCAGAGAAGATTTTTTTTTCAAAATAAGAGGGTGGGGGTATGGCCAGACCCCCACCTCAAATAAATGGGGCTAAAGTTGTTCTGCCCACCAGTGGGCAGATTGGGCAATTGCCCCCGATCCACATCCCAGGGGGCAGAAAGTCTATTACATGTCAGGGAATAAAAATAAAAAAATTGTGGGGTGGTGGCTACTAACCAGTAAATTTGTAGCTCCTCTCAGATCCCAGAACTTTCTGTCACCGAAATGTGAGGAAAAGGTGTTTTTGTGGCCAAATTTTGAGGTCTGCAAAGGATTTGGGTAACAGAACCTGGTGACAGCCCCACAAGTCACCCCATCTTGGATTCCCCTCGGTGTCAGGTTTTCAAAAATGCGCAGGTTTAGTAGGTTTCCCTAGGTGCTGGCTGAGCTAGAGGCCAAAATCCACATCTAGGCACTTTGGGAAAAACAGCTCTGTTTTCTTTGGGAAAATGTGATGTGTCCACGTTGTGTTTTGGGGCATTTTCTGTCGCGGGCGCTAGGCCTACCCACACAAGTGAGGTACCATTATTATTGGGAAACTTGGGGGAACACTGGCTGGAAGGAAATTTATGGCTTCTCTCAGATTCCAGAACTTTCTGTCACCGAAATGAGAGGAAAAAGTATTTTTTGTGTCAAATTTTGAGGTTTGCAAAGGATTCTGGGTAACAGAACCTGGTGCTAGTCCCACAAGTCACCCCATCTTAGATTCCCCTAGGTGTCTAGTTTTTCGAAAATGTGCAGGTTTACTAGGTTCCCTCGGTGCCGGCTGAGCTAGAGGCCAAAATCCAAAGCTAGGCACTTTGCAAAAAACAGCTCTGTTTTCTTTGGGAAAATGTGATGTGTCCACGTTGTGTTTTGGGGCATTTCCTGTCGCGGGTGCTAAGCCTACCCACACAGATGAGGTACCATTTTTATGGGGAGACTTGGGGGAATGCTGGGTTGAAGGAAATTTGTGTCTCCTCTTAGTTTCCAGAAATTTCTGTCACCGAAATGACAGGAAAAAGTGTTTTTTTGGACACATTTTGATATTTGCAAAGGATTCTGGGTAACAGAACCTGGTGAGCGCCCCACAAGTCACCCCATCTTGGATTTCCCTAGGTGTCTAGGTTTAAAAAATGTGCAGGTTTGGTGGGTTTCCCTAGGTGCCGGCTGAGCTAGAGGCCAAAATCCACAGCTAGGCACTTTTCAAAAACAGCTCTGTTTTCTTTGGGAAAATGTGATGTGTCCACATTGTGTTTTGGGGCATTTCTTGTTGAGGGCGGTAGGCCTAACCACACAATTGAGGTACCATTTTTATCGGGAGACTTGGGGAAACGCTGGATGGATGGAAATTTGTGGCTCCCCTCAGATTCCAGAACTTTCTGTCACCAAAATGTGAGGAAAAAGTGTTTTGTGGCCACATTTTGAGGTTTGCAAAGGATTCTGGGTAACAGAACCTGGTGAGAGCCCCACAAGTCATCCCATCCTGGATTCACCTAGGTGTCTAGTTTTACAAAATACACAAGTTTGGTAGGTTTCCCTAGGTGCCGGCTGAGGTAGAGGCCAAAATCTACAGCTAGGCACTTTGCAAAAAACACGTCAGATTTCAATGCAAAAATGTGATGGTTCCATGTTGCGTTTCCTGTCGCGAGCATTTTGCCTACCCAGGCAAGTGAGGTGCCATTTTTATTGGGAGACATGTGGGAACACAGAATAGCAAAACAACTGTTATAGCCCCTTGTCTTCTCTACATTTTCTTTTCTTCCAAATGTAAGACAGTATGTAAAAAAGATGTCTATTTGAGAAATGCCCTGTAAGTCACATGCTAGTATGAGCACCCTTGAATTCAGAGGTGTGCAAATAACCACTGCTTCTCAACACTTTATCTTGTGCTCATTTTGGAAATACAAAGGTTTTCTTGATACCTATTTTTCACTCTTTATATTTCAGCAAATGAATTGCTGTATACCTGGTATAGAATGAAAACCCATTGCAAGGTGCAGCTCATTTATTGGGTCTGGGTACCTAGGGTTCCTAATGAACCTACAAGCCTTATATATCCCCGCAACCAGAAGAGTCCAGCAGATGTAACGGTATTATGCTTTTAAAAAATCTGACATTGCAGGAAAAAGTTACTGAGTAAAACGTGGAGAAAAATGGCTGTAGAATTTTGTCTACTTTCCAGAAATGTTTAGCTTTCTGGGATCCATCATTGGTTTCACACCCATTTCTGTCACTAACTGGAAGGAGGCTGAAAGCACATAAAATAGTTTTTAAAAAAGGGTGTGACCCAGTAAAATGCCAAAATTGTGTTGAAAATTTGGGTTTCCTAATTCAAGCCTGCCTGTTCTTGAAAGCTGGGAAGATGGTGATTTTAGCACCCCAAACCCTTTGTTGATGCCATTCTCAAGGGAAAAAACGCAAGTTTTCTTCTGCAGCACTTTTTTCTCTTTAAAAAAAAAAAAAAAAAACTTTTGGGTGTATTTGACTAATTTCTTGGTCTCCTTCCAGGGAACCCACAAACTCTGGGTACCTCTAGAATCCCTAGGATGTTGTAAACAAAGGACGTAAATTTGGTGTGGGTAGCAGTGGCGGCCCGTCCTTTAGGGCGTGCCCTTCATGAAGAGTGTCTGTCAGGCTGAACAAAGGCCAGCCTGACAGACACTCTTCATTTTCAGCTCAGACAGCCAGGAGTGAGCCATGTGCGATTTGCGCAGACTCCTGGCTGCCTGAGCTGAACTTTGCTGGGCTGAGGAAGTCACAGCTCCTATGGGCGTGATCTCCTCTGCTCAGCAAAGGTGCCTCGAGGCCCTCCCCTGGGTGACGAGGAAAGCGTCACCCATTGACACTCGCCCTGTGTGCTTCAGGTTTAAGCCCTGAAGCGTCCAGGGCGGGTGTCAATCAGTGACACTTCGTCACAGAGCGGGGTGGGGTAAGCAGTCTCACTGACCCCATACCAATCTGTGACGAGGCTGGGACTGCTGCCTTCCCTCATTGGCTGGAGGGAAGGCAGCAGTCCCAACCCTCCTGGGACCTGGAGGCTGAAGGTGTGTGTGTGTGTATGTGTGTGATGTTTTAAATTGAATGCTTGGTGCGCGCGTGCATGTTTGAGTGTTATGAGTGTTGTTAATGGATGTTTGTGCGTGTGTGTGTGAAAGAATGAGTGTGTGTGATCTTTTAAAATAAATGTTTGGTGCATGTGTGCATGTTTGAATGTTATGAGTGTTAATGGATGTGCGTGCGTGTGTGAAAGAATGAGTGTGTGTGATGTTTTAAAATGAATGTTTGGTGCGTGCGTGCATGTTTGAATGTTATGAGTGTTGTTAATGGATGTGCGTGTGTGCGTGCGTGCGTGTCTGTGTGTGAAAGAATGAATGAGTGTGTGAGTGTGCTTCCCGCCGGCACCCCTCCCTCCTAAAACTGCCGGCCTCCACTGGTGGGTAGCTTATGTGGACAAAAAGTTACGAAGGCCTAAGCGCGAACTTCCCCAAATAGCCAAAAAAAGGCCTGCCGCCTCAGGGGGAAAGGCCTGGCAGCGAAGGGGTTAAAGTATGTACCGATAAACAGAAGAAATACTGGCTTCAGGTGAATTTCCTAATTTTTGTATACCAGCAAAGACATTAAAATACGGGTCATGCCGCTATAAAACCAGCTAGGTTACATCAGTAATAGTGTCTGTAATGACTTGGAGATCACCATAATTGAGATTTTCCAAGCCTTGGTGTCTGAAAGGCTAGATTTTATTAAAGACACGGAGGCGAGTATTATGCAGTCTTTTCTTGCTTTAATTACGAACAGCAGCCAAGCAAGAACTACAGTATCCAGAAACAAAAGAACTACAAAATGACCTCATAGTGTAGTAACCAATGGGATATCACAATGCACTACTAATATCTTAACTGCGAGCAACAAGTCCTCTTTTCTTGATGCGAACTAAAGAGGAGAAGTAACCAAAACAATCACATAGAACATAAAAAACCAAAGTCATAAAGTCCATGCAACCATCTCGAAGATGACGGAGACCGAAGGACGACTGGAAGGTATAGTCGATGTCGCACAAATCCAAGCTTGGTAAGAGACGTTGGTGTGTATCACGCTGAGCCAACACCGGAAGAGGGAGTTGGTACTGAAAGAGAGAAACAGGGCGGGTTAAATCGTGGTGGGATAATACTCGCCTCCGTGTCTTTAATAAAATCTAGCCTTTCAGACACCAAGGCTAGGAAAATCTCAATTTTATTACAAGACCGGAGGCTCCTATTATGCATGTTCAAAGCATTGCAATCACAGAATCTGAGACATGAGAAATCGGTTTACAATAAAAAGTTCTAAACGTATTTTAATTCGACCAGTCTGCAGATCTGAGAATATCCTGTAAAGAGGAACCTGCCCAAAAAGCACGAGAGGCCATAGCCCCCCTGGCCGAATGGGCACCAAAGGCACTAATATCAATGCCAGCAAGGGACATAACCCATTTAACCCAACGAGCCAGGGTAGGGGAAGACACAGGAAGGTGAGGTTTCTGTAAGGAAATAAGTAGTTGGGATGAAGAGGATGATCTCAAATCTGCAGTACGGGTTACATAAGTTTTTAAGCAATTTGCAACACATATATTGGGTTGAGAGGGAAAATATGGATAATTAATACTAGACAAGTTAGTTTTCGTACGTTTTTTGATCTGAAACGAAACACCAAGGGGAGAAAAGAAAAAGGAAGTAACATCCAGTGCTCTAACATCTGAGATCCGCTTGATAGAAACTAAACATAAAAGCATGGTTAACTTAGCCGAAAGCTGTTTAAGAGATAATAATTCATTATCAGGCCACGAGGTAAGAAAACGCAACACCAGAGTAACATCCCACATAACATTATATTTAGGAGACGGTGTATTAACGTATCTTACTCCCTTTAACAATTGACATACCAGGGGATGCTCTCCAACTGGCCTACCATCAACTCTTTGATGTTCCGCGGAAATGGCAGATCTATACAAATTAATAGTGCGATAAGCCTTACCTTGAGAAGCCAAAGAAGCCAAAAAATTTATAATTAATACTACATTCGCTGAAAAGGGATCTGAATTCCTGTCCAGGCACCAGCTGCACCAAAGGGACCAAGCTGACTTATAGGCCCTGGAAGTTCCCGGGGCTCTGGCCTGCTGGATAAATTTAACAGCGTCCTCCGAAATTCCTGGGACTCCCCAGGACGACCCGAAACTTTCCAAGCTATGAGGAACAGGGATCCGTCGAGAATCAACTGATGTTGATGGCCCTGAGGATTCAAGAGGAGATCGGGAAATTGGGGCAGCCAAAGAGGCGGAGCGATCGCCAGCTCTAATAGAGTCGGATACCACGGTTGGGTCTGCCAGAAAGGAGTTACAATCACCAGAATAGACCGTTGCCTGCGCACCTGAGCGAGGACTCTGGGGATGAGAAGGAAAGGGGGAAAAGCATATAGAAGGGAAGTCGGCCAAATCTGAAGAAAGGCATCTGTGGCCAGGGCTTGTGGATCTGGCCTCCAACTGAAATATGAAGGAAGGTGAGAATTGAGGCGAGAAGCAAACAGATCTATAGACATTTCTCCAAAGACAAAAGAAAGGTGACTGAACACTGAAGGGTGCAGTTGCCAATCGCTGGAATCGTGAAGGTGTCTGGAATACCAATCCGCTACTGTATTGAATCTGCCTGGCAGGAAAACCGCCTTGACTGAAATCCGACGAGGCAGACAATATTACCAAAGATGTTTTGCCAGAGAGGAGAGTATCTTTGACCTGGTACCTCCTAGGTGATTGATGTATCTGACCGCGGACAAATTGTCCATCCTGAGAAGGATGGTGCAACTTACCCTGTTCTTTGCAAAAGTGCGGATGGCAAAGGAACCTGCAAGCATCTCTAAACTGTTGATGTGCAAGAAGGACTCCTTCAGAGACCATGCGCCCCCAGTCGAGAACTGACCACATCTCGCGCCCCAACCCGTCCGACTTGCATCGGATTCTAATACAAGATCTGGGGCGGCAGAGAAGATAGTTCTGCCGTTCCAGGCATCTAGATGGGTTAGCCACCACTGAAGCTCTTCTTTGGATTCGGCATCTAAGACCAAGGGATCCGAATAAGCGAGACCCTTGTGAAGATGACGTATTTTGAGCCGTTGCAGGGCTCGATAATGTAAAGGACCTGGGAAGATTGCCTGAATGGAAGAAGCTAACAGACCTACCAGGCGTGCCAGATTTCTGAGAGAGATCTGCGGAAGGGAAAGGGAGTGGCGAATCTCCTTCTTGATCAATGAAACCTTGTGTTGCGGGAGCTGCAACACCGATAGAGTGGTATCTATTCGAAAACCGAGAAACTCCAAAGATTGAGTCGGAACTAAAACCGACTTTTGCACATTGATGAGAAAACCTAAATCGCGAAGGAGGTTTAGACACAGTTGAAGATGATCTAGAAGTAGATTTTTGTCCTGTGCCATCAAAAGGAAGTCGTCCAAATAGAGAATTAAACGCACCCCGTGAGACCGGAGAAAGGCTGCGACGGGTTTGAGAATCTTGGTGAAACACCAAGGAGCGGAAGAAAGGCCGAAGGGAAGAACTCGAAAGTGGTAAAAAGAGTCCTGCCATTGGAATTGAAGAAACTTCCTGTGTGAATGATGAATTGGGACTGTGAGATAGGCGTCTTGCAGATCCAGTCTGATTAGCCAATCTCGGTGAAGCAGAATGTCCCTGAGATGGAGAATAGTCTCCATCTTGAAGTGACGATAGATTATAAAATTGTTGAAAGCCTTGAGATTCAACACCAGACGAAATTTGTGATTCTTCTTCTGAACTAGAAAGATGGTGCTGAGGAAGCCCGAAGAGTCGAATTGAACAGGCTCTATTGCGCACTTGGCCAGGAGAGATTGGATTTCGACGCGCAAAAGCTCGTTTTGCTCTTGGGAAAAAACTAGGGGTATAGGGACGCGACTCTGAACTGGCATCTGATAGAATTCTAACTGGTACCCTTGAACAGATTGAATCACCCAGGGATCTGAGGTGAGAGAACGCCATGAATCGAGACACAGAGCTAATCTGCCCCCTACAGGAGGAAGGCCAGAAGCGGAAATACTTACCGGAGGTTTGGTCTCCCCTGCTGGAGTAACCTCTGGACCGGTAGCCTCTTGAACGACGGGGATAGAACTTCGGTTTGTATCCTGAATAGGATTCAGGTTGAGATTGCTGGTTGAAGGAGTCTCTGTTGGAATATTGATTCCTGATGGAGCGGCCGGCAAAGCGACTCCTGCCTTTGCCGGCCCTGGCAAAAACCCGAGACGAAAAAATTTTCTTCATCGAAAGCTGGGCCTTATCCAGAGAGGCAAAGGTGGACACATATTTGCCCAAATCTTTAATAAAAGAATCTCCAAATAACAGGCCTTTGGCCAAAGGACCCTCATCTTTTGAGGCCAGAGAAGTTAATTTGGGATCGATCTTTAAAAGCAGACTCTTCCTCCTTTCAATCGAAAGTTGAGTGTTGGCGTTCCCCAGCATACAAATAGCACGTTGCGCCCAGTTTGAAAGGACCTCCGGATCAATAGGGTTACTATCCATTTTTGCTTCTTCCGCCAAATCAAAAATTCTGGTGAGAGGGCCCACCAAATCAAGAAGCTTGTCCTGGCAACCCGACCAGGCTCTATCCACGCCCTTTTTGGGATCCTTGCCGAATTTTGAGAAGAACATCAGCATGTTAGGATCAATTACCGGAGTTGCTGTTATATTATCCGGAAGAGAGGGACGAGGACACTCTGACTTGAGTTTATTACGAGCAGTCTTATCCAGAGGGTGACGTAAAAAGAAAGAAACATAATCCGCCACATGCTCTGATGGGTACCACTCCTTTGAATTTGGATGGACCATGAAGGAGGGATCAAATAAGGGTTCACCAGCATGGTCGACTAAATCGTGAGACACTAGGTGTACGTCACCACCGTCAGGAGGAGAAATTCTACGCCTTTTCTCCAGAGGCCCATAAGAAACTGGATCTTCTGATCCGTCCACATCGCCCTCATGGCTGGAAACATTATCATCGTCATCCGTGTCTCTTAACTGCGAAATATATAAAGGAGAAGGAGGGGGACCCGATTTATAGACCTCTCGGGTGGAAGGACCAGAGGAAACGCCTTTGGACGTCATTGGGAGAGTGGTCGCACGTTTCCTGCTCTTATTAAAAGGCAATTTGGAAGAAGACATCATCTTTGAAACCGAGGCTTCAAAATTTTTGGTAACCTCAGACATGGAAACTGAGACTGCCTGCTGTACAGAGTCCCTTATGAAGGACTTCAAACTCTCCTGAAACACCTGGGAATCCTCTTCCCCAGCCATAATGTAAAAACACACTGGTCACCGAAGGGTTAATTTTTTTGAGGAAAAAGAAAAAGGAAAAAGAAAAAGGAGTGTCTGAAGGGGCGGGACCGAGCCAAGGGAGGCGGTTCAATGCAGTCGAAGTCGACTGACAGACGAGGGCAGGAGTTGAGAATGCCAAACGAGGCAAAGTGAGCCAATTATGCTCAAATAGCAAGCAAACCCGGTCGGAAATAAAGACGCGACGCGAGTATCAGCTGACAAAGTATGCCGGCCCAAAGAATGTGAGGAATGCTACGCGTGCGCTGAAAGGAATGCGACGCGCTCGAGCGCGCGTCCTCAACGGCCGAAGACGGCCGTTGAGAGACGCTGTGTCGGAAGGACAGAAAAAAGGACGCGCGTTCCCTTATAATAACCGCGCGCTAAACACACAAGTTTCACAATGCAATGGTAATAACAGTAAGCACAATAAACAACCGAGCAAGTAATGTAGGTACTTATCTTGACTGCGAGCAGCAAGAAAAGAGGACTTGTTGCTCGCAGTTAAGATATTAGTAGTGCATTGTGATATCCCATTGGTTACTACACTATGAGGTCATTTTGTAGTTCTTTTGTTTCTGGATACTGTAGTTCTTGCTTGGCTGCTGTTCGTAATTAAAGCAAGAAAAGTCTGCATAATAGGAGCCTCCGGTCTTGTAATAAAATTGTTTAGTTTTAAAACGTATTTTCAAAAGATATACTTTTAAATGACATTGATTAAAAACAGCAAATTGACTTCGGTATTTGGAATCTGCAGTATCAAATCTTCTGTGGCCAATAAAGTGCAGTTAAACTGCCATTATTAGCTGAGTCGCTGCACACCGCCCCCGTAGGAAATGCTGCGATTTACACTTGTAGCCCAGCAGCACGGCGTCTCCGCGTGCAGGTCTCCGCGTGCAGCACTATGCAAAACAGAGCAGCACTCTAGTATCGGCTGTGATGCAAACGGTAACACTGAATGAACGAGTGAACTGTTTGGCCGTTCACGTTGTTATGGGCAAACTTGCAAGATAAAATGAAGGCTGAGAAGCAACATAAGCTAGAAGTAATTAAACAAATCAAGACAAACTCAATCTATTTAGATGGTACTTGAATGATTCGGTCTTTTCTACTTGTTCCGCTCTGAGATGGCCGCCACTTACATACGTTTCAGGTCACAGAATGGGTTGTTAGAGGAAGTCTGTGGTTAAAGTGCCTGCCGGCTCAGAAGAAAAACTTTATTTAAAGAAGAGACGGCTGAAATGGTGTTCTAAACGTTTTATATAAAATGTTTGAAAAATAGTTTTACTTGTTTTACTGACTCTGAAGACCTTCCGCTATTTAAGTGATTGCATGAACCGCCTCCCCCTCTCCCGACACCTGCGTCTGTTAACTGAAAACTGATAATAGTTTTTGTGTTGATTTGAGTTTCCCTGAATTCTAATTCAGTTGAAGCACAGCTCCCAAGGATTACATAGCATTGATAAAAATGCTCAGCAGGGGTTGCCGCTGTAGTCCCTTTTCTGTGTCTATTGGTATGTGTGGAACTACATGTCCCATCATCGCCCGTGAAATAGCAAATGTCTGACTGGTCTAGGTCTGAAGCAAGTCGGAAACTGCCCTTCAGGGCGAGGGGTCTTTGCAAGGTGTGTGTTTGTAGTCAGGAACAAATAGTTCATGTTTTGAGCCCTTATTGCCTGTCATTTATAACTCCATGCATTTCTTTTTCCATTGGTTTTACTATTGTGAACATTTTCGGTGTTCTTACAGATTGTAGGACTTTTTGTATAAATGTAATGTGACATTTGATTTAATCGTCAATATTATTTATAAGTCATCACCAGGGGATGTGGCTTACCTATTACTCGTGGGATATCTTTTTTCTGGAAGGGTGAATGTGTTTCTAGATTTCAATTCTGATTTGGAGAATTCTTGCAATGTTTTTATAGGGGCATATGTGCCTGTTTCAGCGAGATTTCCAGTGAAAAAAAACAAAATCTGCATGCAGTGGTGGGAACCCTAGAGGGGATGCCGGGCCAAGGCACCTATACACATGGTGGTGCTGTGAGCATGTGATTCTCTTTCCTCCTCTAGATCCATCAGATTTGTTCAGTGACATTGCCAATGGACGCCTTGGTTTTCTTGCTGGGGGAGGTAGGGAGTAGTCAGTCTCTCCATGCGCTACTGTATTTTGTATTTTTAATATGTATAGAGCACATTCAGACCATAGGTATCGAAGCGCAAAGTTGGAAGAGAGAAACAAACGCAATCCAGGCAGAAACTACTATGAAAACAGCCAAGTTTTAAGTTGCTTACGAAATAATAAAAGACGAGTCATTTCTCTAATCTTGGCTGATAAAGAGTTCCATAGTGGTTACCGAAAAAGCCCGATCACCCCATTTTACTTTTTTGCACCGCTGTACCAATGCTAGCCTAAGGTCCATGGACCTTAAAGGGCGACAAGAGGAGCACCACTTAAGAATGTCTTAAGGATATCCTGAGCCTTGAGAGTGGAGGACCACCGTCACTCTTAATTCTCACGGTATGAAAGGAAAAACCTTTTTAAAGATTTTTACCAACCAGAAACATGCACTCGTGGCCCTGTTGACCTGCATGTCAAAGGCCAAGGAAGAGTCGCAGATGACCCCAAGATTCTTAGCTGCTGTGATGGGAGTGGGTAAAGTCCACACAGGCCTTGTGCCACTAGCGGTGATAGAAGATAGAAGTATTTGCCCCAAATATAAGAATCTCGGTTTTATCCCCATTCATTGTGACCCTGTTTTGAGAGATGGAATAGCACTGTGTCGCACTGCTGGGATATAATATGGGTGTCGTTTAGATAGATGGTCAGTTGCACTCCTTTCTCTCTGAGGCATTGAACAATAGGCCGCACCAGCCTGGTGAAACACCAAGGGGCTGAGGACAGACCAAATGCAACAGCTGTAAATTTGTAGCATTGGTCACTCCAGAAGAGCTGAAGAAACTTTCAATGGGGCTCAAAAATGGGGATCATCAAATACACGTCTTTTAGATTGAGACACACCATCCAATCCCTTTCTTGTAACAGATCTTGAAGAAGATGGATGCCCTCCATCTTGAAATGTCTGTAGAAAATCCAAGTATTGAATTGAGAAAGGTTTCGAACTAGGTGGAAGCCTCCGCCCTTCTAGATGAGAAAAATGGTGCTTACAAAGTCATTGGGATGATGACAAGAGCATGTTATTGCGCCCTTGCGGAGTACCTCTGAAATGTCTTTGTCTATAAAAAGACTCTTGTGTTGGGAAAAGGAAATGGGGGTGGGGGGAATTCCTGGACGGGAGTCACATAGAATTCCAGGTGGAACCCCCAGCATCGTTCCTAGCACCCTAGCGTCTTGTGTAATCTATTTCCAATCCTGTAAGAATAAACTCACTCTGCCACCCCCTCAGGAAACCTCCGAACAAGGAATCAATGTTACCTGAATATGAGGAGTCCGCTAGAGAGTGTTATAGTGGAAATGGTTTCTGCCTCCTCTGTTGCTGGAGGGCTAGACATTTTTGGAGCCTGAGTAGTTGGCCGTACCTCTTTCTTTGCTAGAGTAATATCCCCCGGATAAGGTCTGGGCAGCAAAATGGCCTGATGCACAACTTCCGTAGCGCCTGGCCCAGGCAAGAAGACCACAGTTGAATACCTTCTTTATTGATGTCCGGGTTTATCCAAAGCATAAAGGATGGTCACATATTTACCTAAATCCTTACAAACTTATCCCCAAAGAGGGACCATTTACTAACGGACCAGCCTCAGAGGGGGCCAGATCCACCAATTTAGGATCAATGCGGATGAGAAAAGATTTGCATCTTTCGGCCAAAATAGAGCACTTGGTGTTGCCTAGATAACAAATGGTGTGTTGGGATGCTTCCAAGAGGACATCAGGGTCTACCGTAGAATTGGGGTCTTTGGCCTGAACTGTCAGACGAGGATTTTGGTGAGAGGACCATATACATCGAGTAACTTTTCCTGGTCTCCCTGCCAGGCCTGGTCAGTTCCCTTTTTTGGGTCTTTGGTGTATTTTTTGAAGAAGGTAGCCATTTTAGGGTTGAGTTCTGGTATAAAGGGGCGAGGGAACCTGGAGCGCAAGGTATGACGCACTTCTCTTTTGAACCCCTTTTGGAAACGTGACTATACATAATCAGCTACTTCTTGGTATGGGTCCCATTCCGTGTAGTAGGGGTGGATGATGATGTCAGGGTTAAATTGTACGTTTTGTCTCTGAGATGCAGAGAGCGTCTCACAGGAATTATGGCACTTACTTTTGCATTTAGTGAAAGATAGAGGTTACATTTGAGATTGGTCAGAGTCAGAAATGTGGAAACCCGAGTCTGAAGAGGGATGCTCCCTTAAGAGGATCCTGAAGGGCCTGGTGCTTCAGTCGCACCATATTCATGGTTGAGAAGGGCCAGATTGTCACTTTATCTAAGGCAATGGTCTTCAAACATTTTAATGTCGTTCCCCACCTCCAGTGAAAAAAATATATATATATTTGGGGCTCCCCTCAGAATTTTTCACAATTAAATTGGCAGTGTTTAAATATGTCTACACTTATTTAAACATTGCAGTTAAGTTGATGGCAACCATACTATTCTGGTCAGGGAGGCCTTAATAACATGTGAAAGTATCCACAGTATGATTATTAGACGTGGGAGTAGGGGCTTTGAAGAGTATTTGGGGTCCCTTCCTTTTTGACACATACTCCCATTCTGGATTTTAATGACAAAACAAGTTAATTGTGGATCATTACAGAGCGGTCTACTGCTACTCATTTTTTCAGCTTAAAACAAATCCCTGTTATTAACATAATCCTCCTTCTTTTGGCCATATCCTGGCGCCCCCTCCTCCCTAGATAACTTGAGGCCCCCCTAGAGGGCCCGCCCCTCAGTTTGAAGACACCTGATCCAAGGACTCTTTATGAGAAAAAACAGTCTCTGATGGTTTCACCTCTAAGGTGGGATGGGAGGTCGTCCCCAAGCTTGCGGCAAATTCCCTCCTTCAAAAATTTAAGATGGACTGAGCAAAGGGTCGGAGGGCCCTTATTAAGGCTTTGTTAACTGAGTCCTGCATGTGGAAGTCCAGAGCCTCCACCAACCTTATCTCCATGTGCTGATCATATGGGACCTCTGAGAAATCACCATAGTGATCCTCCTCGCCATAGTTATGTGCCCCACGCCAGAAGATGCGAAAGGAAGCGAGTGATTAGAGGTAGTATCGAAGGAACAAAGGGGGGAAGGGTAGCCCTTCAAGTGAAAAAGAGCATGAAATCGCCCTGGCTGGAATTCTTTATGTGGAGGGAGGCACCTGACCCCTAGAGCAGAGCTCTGAGATGTTTTGATGAGCCCCATCCGGTGTGGGGGAAAACCGGTGGATTAACGCAGTCTTTAAGGTCTCTCTGCATCCCTAGAAAAGTCCTCGGTGGAGCCGAGCACGCAAATCCGTCTCTTGAAACACTGATGTACTGCTCATGCATGGCACCAGAGGAGAAAGGAGGACAGATTCCTCCAAGCACGGGTGATGCATAGGTGCCAAAGTCCCCTCGCCGACTCTACACCAGCTTGATGAAAAGTGGGAACGCGTTTCTGACAGTGCCGAAAGCCAGCAGTAATTACAAACAATCAGGCACCTATGAGAACTAGAAATGCACTGCACTGAGTAATATAATAGCAATAAACACCGATAAGACATATGCATAGATAAGGGAAGAAAGGCACTTAACTCACACTGTGTCAGCAGCAAAGAAGGAGGAAGGATTTCAGAATCAGAGGGTTTTATATGTAGAAATGATACCTGTTTGGTGGTCCATTATAAGAGATGGACATATTGACTCATAGGAAATGTAGTTTCTGTTTTCTTTGTATTTCCTTGACTGCTGTGTTTTTTGCAGTAGAAGAAGGAGAAGCATAATCCAAAGCCCCTGGTCCTGACATAGAATTCTAAATGATAGAAAATATTTTCACCTATGCTTGGTATTGTCTGTACTCCTGAGATGTGCTGTAATAACCCTGGGACATCCATTTTCTCTTTCCCTTAAAAACTTAATAAAGAGATGGTTCAAAAAAAGACTGCACCATGGAAGTAGAGTGTACTGAATTCAATGAGACTAAACTAGGCTCCACGTAGCAACATTATATGGTAAATGGCTGTCATGGTTTTGCGTATGTGTTGGCTCATTATAAGACACGGAAAAATACACTGATCAAAGTTTATGCATCTGTGTGGCTAGTTCCACTGCCAGCTCAGAGACACAGCCATCATCCTTTATTGGTGCTAACAGATATTCAGTGAGTGTACATGCATACTTCTCCAACATGCAGGCTAATATTTTAAAATAATAACAGATAAAAAAATTTAAAAGCATGTATTATTTTAAACTGGAGTTGTGGTTTATAAAGCAGTGTGTATCACTGAGGTTGTGCAGAACCTAATTTATAGGTGGGTATCAGATAGTTAGGTCTGTCATGTGGCCTATTTAGGTAGTGTTTCTGTGCGCAGGAGGACCAGAGTTGTCCTTTTGATGTGGCAATGCATGAATTTGAAGCAAAAATGAGTGAGAGGTGGGACTCATAATAGTAAAAATGTTTGTAAATGGATAGATAGAACATGTCTGAGCGCAGTGTGACGTGTATGGGAAGTGTTTTGCTGTTGGGAGTGCATAGAGTTGCCACTTTTTCCTGGAAAGAAATACCGGCCACCTGTTCACATTTTAATATTCTGCAAAGGCCCTGATCTGATTCTTAAGTAGAACCCTAGATGCAATTTTCTGCATTCCTTTCTAATATGGCCTTTCTGTCTTTGTTTAATTATCAGTCAGGAGGATATTAGGAAATCTGTAGAACACATTTTTAAGAGTTTTCTTCTTAAATTTACTGTTTAAGGTATGATCTCTTTCTTTGGACTATCTTTTCCTTATCTTAAGTGAATCTCTAAGGTCCCAAGCCCTTAAAAACTTCTGTTTCCAACAGTTTGCATGAAGCTTGTGATCCTCTTCCTCTGTTAGATTTAGTTATAATTTGTTCTTAAGCTTTCTGTGAAGTCATGTGTTTAGTGATCATCTTTCTTTGTTTTTGCTCAGTTTGTACAGAATTGTTCTTTATGAAATTTGATGTTGTTTTCAACTCCAATGGACAAGAGTCTGAACGCACATTTGATATATTAGCCTTGCCGTTAGTATTTTTCTGGTGTTCCACTCCACAAAAATATCTCTCCTTATTTCAGCATAAGACAGTAGATTTTTCACTCTATGCCTATGTTTTAAATTCAATAACACTATAAAATCTGATTTGACCCCTCACAGAGTTTTTTTTCCAACTTTGAGGAAACAATTTCAATAGCTCGGACTCTATTCTTTTAGTAAGCTAGTTGTACATTATTCTCTACTCTTTGAACTTAAGTAATCACTTTATCTTGTGGCATAGAAACACATCAAGGTGTCTCTTTCCGTATCTGGATTCCTAAAGGGTTAGATGCACAAAGCCTTTGTGCAGTTCTTAATGGTCCGAGTCGGTATTTTGGGCCGTTAAGAAATGCAAAACGACCTTTTCTGATATACAAAGGCCTTTAGGAAATGGCAAATTGTGATTTCTACCCTGTAGAAATCGCAGTTTGTGATTCCCAAAATAAGAAATCACAAATGGGGATTACCTATTTGCGATGTCTATTCTGATGTACAAAGCATTTTTCGTAAATGTGATTTGGGCATTTAGGAAATGTAATTGCCATCGATTTGAAGTTGATGGTAACCACGTGCAATTAAAAAACAAAAAAGGACCCCAAAATGTTTATTTTTATTTGTATTCGCAATTAAGCACACACATGCCCCTTGGGCATATGTGTACTCAACATGTGCACCACTATTTTTGGGGTGCACTAAGGAGGGGTCTTTTGCCCATTGCCATCCCTGGTTTTGCATTTCCAAATAGCGATTTCTTAGTAGGAAATCACTATTTGATAAAATCAAAACTGGTCCATTGACACAAATGCGTTGGGATTCCTTATTTGCGATTTCCTAATAGCGATTTCTAGTTTTTAGGAATCGCTATTAGGAAATCAGTATCTCTGTACATAGCATTTTGCATTTCTTAAATAGTGATTTCTGTAAAGCCTCTACTTAGGAAAAGCAAAATTGCATTTTAGTACTTCAGGCCCAGAGTGAGTTTCCAGCAGATCCATTTTCTTTGTAGCAAGAATTGCACAATTCATATGGCTCATACTTAGACTTTCTAGAATACACTTTTTTTTCCAGCTTCAGATGCTTTCCAGTCTGCCCATAACTAAGTACGCACGTGGTGCCATATCTCGAAATTGGGTTCTCCCTTTGTCACAGGTTAATCGCCAGAGAAAGGCTTCATTAGAGACCTTTGGCAGTTTAATTTCATTCAATACTCCGTGGAAACATTTTTCTGCAAATGTGTCGATTTAAATTTTAATTGCAATATCTGCTTTTTTTATTTTTCTACAACACTTGTTTTTACTAAAGAACTTGACTGTACTGATATGCCAGGTTGTCCGTGGAATGGTTCTAGTGCCATTCTGGTTACCCGTGTCAGGTGTTGATCTTGTGCCCTTGTACTACTGGTCAATTGTCACCTGAAATGCTTTTGCACTGCAGCAATGATCTGCAATTTTCCTGGTTTCTCAGATAATTAATGTTCTATATTCTTGTACTGCTCCCATTAAGCCTGCAACCGTTTTTAGGAACTCAATCCTTTTTGAGGTGTCTGGATTTTCAATCACTAATCATTTTTGTTTGGAACAGATTCTCATATTTGAGTAATTTATGTTTTGGCTATCTGTCTGAATGGTGCTTTTTGATATTCTTGCAGTTGCAAAACTTATCAGTTCTCAACTTGACTGCACTTAGTGCTTTCTTCAGTAACAGTGATTCCTTCTATGCTAGGTCTCAGTGGTGATGTTGCCATCTTGTTCAGCAGGGCCTTTAATAGTCTATCTATGGGCTCAATTACGTTTCTGGGGGTAGCTCTAGTTAAGCCTGCAGCCCTCTTCTGAACTCCAACTATAATGATCTCCTTTGACTTGTTCTTGGCACCGTGGGTCTAATACAAAAGTGGTAGTTTTAATCTTTCAACTACTCTGAGGGTAAATCAACATGAGCCCTTTCCACATAGGAACAAGTAAACTGAGGGCAAGTTTCGAGTCATATATCGAAGTGCATGTAAATAGCAGCCTAAATTGAATTCCCTACATTTCCTTTAGCATTCCTTCATCCTGCTTTACTCATGTATGGTTTGTAAATTCACACATACAATAATTACCAAATGTCTATAAAGTAATGTGGTATGAAAAATACTGTTAGACATGAATACTGCAAATGTCAGTAGTATTAGCAGTTCAAATAAAACAGTGAATAAATATTCATATACAATTTCAGTCCAAAAAACGTTCTAAATTAATATAAATAACTTCACCTCTTGGATGCATGAATAAATAAAGAGCTCAGTTCATAAACTAATATGTGGTTCAGTTCCAATCTGAAGTTCTGTTAATGAAAAAACAGACATGTTATTTACCTTTAAGAACACTTTTGGTGGATACTCTATAAACCTCAGACTATTCATCTTAGAATACCCACCATGTGGACATTAGTTGATGTGTGTTAAATACTAACTTGGAACCTTTTTATATGTTTTAAAAAAGAGGCCACTCCACAGAACAGGAAGGTGAGAGGGCAGTGAGGTAACTGTGGTTAGTATCCACCAGAAAGAGCATAAGTAACTTGTTCTTCTGATGGATACTTCTAACCTCAGATTCCTCACCTTAGGTTAGATACCACAGCAGCACCTCCCCCCCCCCCCCCCCCCCCCCAAGGTGACCAAAAAGTTGCAGAATCAAGCAAACAAAGTTTCCTTCCTACCAGACCTAGCTGTCAAGGCAGTAGTACTTTGTGAATGTATCAACTAACTCCCACTCTTCACACCAACATAGTGGTAGCAGCCTTAACAACCATGGTGGAATGAACTCTCAGACCTGCTGCTTCTTGGCCAGTGTGTAGCTGATCGTAATGCAGAGGACTGTTCACCTTGACAATGTCCTCTTCTGCTCACCCATCTCTTTCTTTGTTCAAGAGAACCCCACAAAACTTTGATCATTCACTTGATGATCCTCTGTGCCATTTATGTGAAAACGAAAAGCCCTTTTGGGATCCAACCGATAAAGCTCCCCTCCTTTTTCAAGGGTTTAAGGAGCAAAGAATGCCGGTAGAGGGATGGATTGCTGAACGTGGAAGGGAGTCACAGCATTTAGTACGAAGGCCGCCCAAGCCCTTAGCACCAGTTTGTCTGGGAAGAAGGTGTTGTAGGGCAGTTGCACTGAAAGAGCCTCAAGTTCACTCATGCAATGAACTGATGAAACTTCAATGAGGAGGACAGTCTTCAAGGTCAAGAGATGCAGCAACCCTGAAATACGCTGGAAGGGCGCACACATGAGGAAAGTCAAGACCAATTTAAATTTTAAAAGTGGTATTGCAAATGGCCTTAGAGAATGTGTCTCAAACTGTTAAAAGATCTATCTCATCACAGCAGGTGATTTGAACAAGGATAGTTGGTCCAGCAAATGTAGAACAGATCGCCAAAGATCATTTACTATAGTCTACTGCAAGGCCTTGCTAGGCTAAAGATAAAACCACAAGAAAAGCTTTGCCTGTAAGGGATCCACACACCAACCACCATACCAGGCTACACATTTTTTCCAGAGCACAGCGTAAGGGGATTTTGTGAAAGGGCATCTGGCAGTGAGGATGGCATCACCCACTTCAGGTGGCAAGTCAAATGTATTCAATTACTATCATACAATCTCCATGCAAGGAGCTGTATGTTTCATAGATTCAGGTGGAGGACCCTGCCTTTTGATGACAGTAGGCTCTTGTGAAGTGGCAGCCTGACTGGAGGACAGATGCTCATGTGCAAGAGTTCTAGTACCGCACTCAAAGGCCCAATCCAGGGCCACTAGTATGACTTGTGTCTGTTGTTTCTGATGTTCTTCAGAATTCGAGGTAGGGCTGGAGGATATACAGGAGTCCCTTGTCTCATTCCAGCATGAATGTGTTGCCTAACCAATGAAGATCCAGCACGCAGAATTGTTGATTTTGTGTGAACGCTTTGGTGGGGAAAATATATAGCCAAAGTTCTCTAGACTTAAAAAAAGATGCCCTGCGCCTCCTCAGGATGTAGAGGCCGATCATGATTTGCCAGGCAGTGTCTGCTCAGTTTCTCTACTGTGGTATTCAGGTAACATGCCAAGTGATTGGTGATCAGGAAGATGCCCTGGCACTCCAACCTTCTCCAGAGATGCAAAGCCTTCTGGCACAAGTCCCAGGACCCCACTTCACAATGCTTGTTGCAGTACCTAATAGCGGTGGTGTTGTCTGTCAGAACCTGCACCTTGCTTTCCATGATGTTTAGCAGGAAGGCCTTCAAAACCAGGTAGATTGACCCCAGCTCCAGCAGATTAATGTAGAGTTGCCCCTCCTCTGGAGACAAGAGTCCTCTGATCTCCACCTCCCCAGCTGACTTCCCTACCCAACAGTGATGCATCTGTCCATCCAGGGTTGCTTGGAGAGAAAATCAGGTCACCAGGCACAGGTCTGTGTAGTCTGGCCACCTGCCTATTCACAGGTGTCCAGGAACATGGCTTCGACCAAGTAGCCACTTGAATGTGTGAGCACATCATTTAATGGAAGTAGGGGCTCAGATGTGGCTGGCATAGGTTGCAGAATTTCTTTTAAAACATGAATTCTTAGTGGAGGGCAGTTGCAATTCTAGTACCTCAGTTGCTGTATGAACCACTACTGCAGATGAGGCACTCTCTACCATTGGTGGCTCATTTGACGAGTCAAACTCTGTCTCAGGAGAGGTATCAACTTCCAATTCTATTCTGTAAATCAAGGCATAGGTTATTATGAGTATAATGAGGGGGGAGGAAGCCACCCTGTAGGAGGCTGGCCTGGCTTATAGTGGGTACCTGATGGTACTTACACCTTGTGCCAGGTTCAGTTATCCCTTATTAGTAGTGTTCTAGCAGCTTAGGCTGATAGAGTTACCTATAGCAGAGCAGCTTAGGCTGAACTAGGAGACATGCAAAGCTCCTACTATACCACTTATATTATATAGCACTATATCATAAGAATCACAATACTCAGAGTTATTAAAAATAAAGGTACTTTATTTTAGTGACAATGTGACAAAAATATTTCAGAGGATATACTCCCTTAGGAGGTAAGTAAAATACACAAACCAAAATCAGGTAAGTAAACAGTTAGAAAAGTAGTGCAAACACTGTAGAATACAATAGGATGCAATAGGCCTAGGAGCAACATGAACTATATACTAAGAAAGTGGAATGCAAACCACTTTGGGACCCCAGGCCTAGTGTAGTGTGTAGAAGGTCACTCCGAGTGTAAGAAAACACTAAGGGTGTCCAAGGTACCCCACATCAAGACCCTGAAAAGTAGGAGTAAAGTTACCCTACTTCCCCAGAAACACACTAAAGTTGTGATAGGAGATTCTGCAAAGACCACAACTGGCTGCAACGCACTGAAGATTAATTCTTGGACCTGAGGACTTGCAAAGAAAGGGGACCAAGAGTCACGAAAGTGTCCAGGGGGGCAGGAGCCCACTAAACCCCGGATGAAGGTGCAAAATGGCTGCCTCCGAGTGGAAGAAGCTGAAGATTCTGCAACAGCGGAAGATGCCAGGAACTTCTCCTTTGCACAGAAGATGTCCCACGGCGTGCTGGAGGATGCAGTGTTGTTTCCTTGCAGAAAGACCGCAAACAAGCCTTGCTAGCTGCAAAGGTCGTGGTTGAAGAAAACGGGTGCTGCCCGGGCCCAGGAAGGACCAAAAGGTCAACCCTTGGAGGAGGAGACAGAGGGGTCGCTCAGCAACACAGAGAGCCAACGCAGAAGAAGGCAGCACCCGCAGAAGTACTTGAACACGGGTTCAAGAAAACGGAGCACGGCGGTCGTCTCAACACTACAAAAGAGGGTCCCACGAAGCCGGCGGCCAACTCAGCGATGCAGGACAGAGTGCTGGGGACCTGGGCTGTGCTGTTCACAAAGGATTCCTTGCAAAAGTGTACAGAAGCCCTAGCAGCTGCAGTTCACGCAGTACCCAGGATTACTGTCTGGTGAGGGGAGGCAAGGACTTACCTCTGCCAAATTTGGACAGATAGACCACTGGACTGTCGGGGTCACTTGGATCCAGCTCCTGTGTTCCAGGGACCACGCTCGTCATGATGAGAGGGGACCCAGAGGACCACTGAAGCAGAAGATTGGTGCCTGTGTTAGCAGGGGGAAGATTCCATCGACCCACAGGAGATTTCTTCTTGGCTTCCAGTGCAGGGTGAAGGCAGACAGCCCCCAGAGCATGCACCACCAGGAAACAGTCGAGAAAGCCAGAAGGATTAGGCGCTACAATGTCACTGGTAGTCTTCTTGCTACTTTGTTGCAGTTTTCAGGCGTCCTGGAGCAGTCAGCTGTCGATCCTTGGCAGAAGAGGGAGATGCAGAGGAACTCTGGGTAACTCCTGCATTCGTTATCTGAAGAGAAGCCCACAGGAGAGACCCTAAATAGCCCCCAGAGGAGGATTGGCCACCTAGTCAGGTAAGCACCTATCAGGAGGTGTCTCCGACGTCACCTGCTGGCACTGGCCACTCAGGGGCCTTCACTGTGCCCTCACACCTCTGCATTCAAGATGGCAGACGTCTGGGACACACTAGAGGAGCTCTGGGCACCACCCCTGGGATGGTGATGGACAGGGGAGTGGTCACTCCCCTTTCCTTTGCCAAGTTTCACGCCAGAGCCAGAGCAGGAGCTGGGGGATCCCTGAACTGGTATAGACTGGTTTATGCAAGGAGGGCACCATCTGTGCCCTTCAAAGCATTTCCGGAGGCCAGGAGAGGCTACTCCTCTCAGGCCCTTAACACCTATTTCCAAAGGGAGAGGGTGTAATACCCTCTCTGAGGAAATCCTTTGGTCTGCCTTCCTGGGACTGGGCTGCCCAAACCCCAGGAGGGCAGAAGCCTGTCTGTAGGTTGGCAGCAGGGGTAGCTGCAGTGAAAACCCCAGAGAGCTGGTTTGGGAGTAGCCGGGGTCCATGCTGGAGCCCCGGGGATGCATGCGATTGGCACCCCAGTACCAGATTTGGCATGGGGGGGACAATTCCATGATCTTAGACATGTTACATGGCCATATTCGGAGTTACCATTGTGAAGCTACATGTAGGTATTGACCTTTATGTAGTGCACACGTGTAATGGTGTCCCCGCACTGACAAAGTCCGAGGAAATTGCCCTGAGCTATGTGGGGGCACCTTGGCTAGTGCCAGGGTGCCCTCACACTTAGTAACTTTGCACCTAACCTTCACCAAGTGAGGGTTAGACATAACATTATAGTGACTTATAAGTTACTTAAGTGCAGTGTAAAATGACTGTGCAATAACGTGGACGTTATTTCACTCAGGCTGCAGTGGCAGTCCTGTGTAAGAATTGTTGGAGCTCCCTATTGGTGGCAAAAGAAATGCTGCAGCCCATAGGGATCTCCTGGAACCCCAATACCCATGGGTACTTAGGTACCATATACTAGGGAATTCTAAGGGTGTTCCAGTGTGCCAATTAGAATTGGTAAAAATGGTCACTAGCCTGCAGTGACAATTTTAAAGGCAGAGAGAGCATAAGCACTGAGGTTCTGATTAGCAGAGCCTCAGTGACACAGTTAGGCACTACACAGGGAACACACATTCAGGCCACAACAATGAGCACTGGGGTCCTGGCTAGCAGGATCCCAGTGAGACAGGCAAAAACAAACTGACACACAAGTAAAAATGGAGGTAACATGCTAGGCAAGATGGTACTTTCCTACACACCCCTCAACTTCATTATTATCAGCATCCCAAAGTGCATCTTGCTCTGGCAGAGGGTCATAGTGGCTCATTTGCTGATAGCTATGCTGCAGTATAGGCACTGGGTTAGCCAGGATGCATGATGACTAGCTGCACTTTTGTAATTTTGCAGTGTGACATCGATTGAATCTGGGCTAATGTCAGTTTTGGGCCTGACATTGGTGTCTGTACTGGATCATTCTCTGGCATTTTGGTGATGGGAACTGGCCCATTAACGAGTCATAAGGCGACATGTGGTGCCGGGGGTGGACCCACTGGTTTTGTGGGGCCCAAAGACATGCCAGAGGGATCCGTAAGGCACTACAAATTTGCAGTGGCGTGTTGGGACCTACTGAGGAATACATTCCTGTGCCGGTGACCTGAAAGGAGTGCAACTTACATTGTGATGCCCTTGCACCTTTTGTTTGGAGTCAGATTGGTGGGATTGAGTCGAGTTCTGCTTTACTTTCTATGCTTGTGTTTGGATTTAGACCTACCGGAGGACCTAAAGCACGAATTTGACCCATTGCAGGAGCTGCCCTCGATTTGGAGTGAGAGCTGGATGTACACGAAAGCTGTTACTTCTTCATGTATCTGGCAGCATACAACTTCTTCCTGTCTCGTTTTGTATTTGGATGCATGAGGGTGCATTTATACCACAACTTACAGTCGTGGCCTGAGCTTGGGAACCAATGACACACCTTGTATAGATCTGTAACCAAGATCTGCTTCCAGCAATCTTTCCCAGAGAGAAACATCTCATGCCAATTGGCAGAGGTGTAACAAATGAAGGAGAACATACTGTGGGGATAGTCGAGGCATTAGGATAGACTATGTTGGTTGGGAAAGAATTAAGGAATTATGAAAACTGAATACTTTAAATGACTTGAGGATCGAAGTTGGAGGGTGATATTCAGGGCATGCGGGATAAGGAGAGGAGGAAATATACTACTCACACATTCAAGTAGGTTAAGCAAATTAGTATATGGAAGTCCCACAAAGGATAATCATAGTTACTCCCATCCAAGTTCAAAAGTAAGAAATTGGGTTACTGGTTGAGGGTGGTAAAGCCATACTGAAGCAGTAGCCACAATTCTTGCGAAGGTGAAACACAAGCATACCCCAAATTTACCTGTGCTTAACCCTCTGGTTGCTTAGCTCAGCAGTCAGGCTTCATTTAGAGGCAATGTGTAAAGTATTTATGTAGCCTACAAACAATAATAAATTGAAAACACAGCACAAGAAAAATCCCACACCTACTTAGAAAATAGAGTACATTTGAATAAATCATTTGACACCAAAACAACAAAAATCCAAATAGTAGAACTCGAAATATCAAATTTTTAAGGTTTTTGGGGCAAATAGTGCTTAAAAGCACAAAGCGCCAACTGTGGTTATCTAGTCATGCCGGACTGGGACAAAGTCACAAGCTCTGGCCAACCGCAATGGAGCACGGTTCGAAAACAGAGACCAAGTTAGTCTTGCTGAGACATGTACCTTAAATCCTGGTTGCGTACCATTGCACCCCACAGCTGCCGTCCTGAGAAGTGATATGAGTTCTGCATCGATGATGCGTCATGCAGCGCGGTTCTGATGAGCTCAAAGGGCTGCGATGTTGGCTTGCGTCAGGGTTGCATGGTTCCAGTAAGAGACTGTGAGATCAGGCCCACTACTAGCATTTAATTTACAGGCCCTAGGTACAGGTAGTACCACTTTACTAGGGACTTAGAAATATATTAAATGTGGCAATTGGGTATAAGCTAATTTCACCATGTTTAAAGGTGAGAACACAAGCACTTTAGCACTGGTTAGCAGTGGTAAAGTGTGCAGACTCCAAAGTCTAACAAAAACTAATTCAGCAAAAACAGAAGGAGGAAGGTAAAAGGTTTGGGGGAACACCACCGTAAGGCTGTCAGGTCTAACACTAATCATAATTACTTCCGTCCAGGTTCAATTTGTATCTGAAATACAGGCAGGGAATAAATACTGAAACATTAGGTACATGTCCCAAAGGGTAGGCAGCTTTAGTAGTTAAGCGATCCTTTCTGAGTGCTCTTAAATTGCAGATCTGGCTACAGAGTAGGACTTTCCTATTCCACGACCAGATGGTAGTTGCATACCCTATTTGTTTAATGACAGAAACTTCATGATGGGGAGTGCAGAGAATGGGTGTCAGTTAAGTTTCATGGTTTAACAGGATTTGAGTTTACAGGAGCAATATAGCACTACTTAAACGGTGGCTACACAACAACATGGATGAAATCAGTATTAATATTCCTGGAGACAGATTACGAATAGTGCTAGACAGCTTGATGAGGTAGGAGAAGTTTATTCCCTATCATGGAATGTCAGTGGTTTGCTGAACAAGATTAAATGCACTGTAATCCTACAATCTTCGAAACATCTATCTTTTGATATATTAATGAGACAAGAAACAGGAAATAATTGTGAGTTCCTCTGCAGATATGGTTTTGTCCACCTGCTACATGCGGGTTTATACCCGGTTTGAGGGGATGTGCAATTCAATTTAAAAAACAATTCCCATTAGCATTCTGAGTAGACAAGGTGGAATGCCATACAATGATGTCCAGTATAATAGAAGGAAAACCAGTAACATACCTAAATGTTTACTTACCACCAACAGTATCAACAGACTTCTTCAACACACTCAGCAGGTTACTGGCAGAAGCCTCTTAAGGGACAATGATAATTGGAGGAGATTTCAGTGTGGTTATAAATTAAGCTATGGATAAATTTCCAAATTTAAACACCCAGTGACATGTTCTGTGTGTCTCGCCATCTTCTGTGTCAGCCTACTCCTTATGTGATGTATTGCATACACAAAACCAGACCTTAAACTATAAATTTTTCTGTGGGTCACACAAATCCTTCTCTCATATAAACCATTTCTTTGTCCCTTTAGCAGTGACTTTCATACCAGAAATCTCTCCAATCACTCCACAGTCATTACGTCAGTGTCTGTAGGGAACACTAGCTGGACAGGAATATGGCAAACCTCTGATAAATGTAATTCCTACTGTCTTATTTCTCTTCTGAAGCCAGAAGCCAAGATTTTGGAAATCATCTTTGCAAGTCACCTTGTAACAATGATTGAAACACTCGGTCATCTGGACCAAAGTGGCTTTGTGCCCAACAGGTCAGCGAGGTATAATATTAAAGGAGTTTTTAGTTTTATCGACCTTGCACCCAAATTACCAGAAAAAATGGCGATTCTGCAAATTGATCTGCTGAAGGCTTTTGATTCACTGGATTGGACATTATTGTTCATGCTCCTTGAGAACTTACTGAACCCTAAAGCATGAGTATTTGTAAATGGGATCTTGTCTCAACCCTTTCCCATTGTACGAAGTACATGTCAAGGGTCTTCTCTATTGCTTCTTCTTTTGGCTGTCGCAATGGAAGCCATAGCGGCTAGTGAAAGCTCAACACAAGAAAAAATCAAAACCAATTTAGAAAAACAGAGTGAGGAGAGCTGCAGTTACAATTTATTTAATTTAAGGTTCGAAATGGGACGAAAAATTGTTAAGCGCCAACTACAGTCATCTGGTTGTGCTTGACCGGGACAAGGTTAAGGTTTAAGGCTGACCACGATGAAGGACAGGTCAGATACAGACACCACGTTTGTCACAGTCAAACGTTCTACCTTCAGACTTTAATCTCTGGAATGGAAGTCAAAAATCCTCAGCAGAACAAGGCAGAAGGCTGTTGCCGAAGTGGGCTGAACATCGTCTTATAGCCACTGGATGAGGCCGAGGTGAAGCTGTTGACTTTTGGCATTAAAGCTTTGAGCGGGGAAATAGAATTCGAATTTCCACCCAGACAAAATCCTGTACGCTTTTACCTGTCAAAGAATTTTATCTTGGACTTAGTCATTTTTTGGAGCTACCTTCTAGCGGGTCTAGGCTGCTGAATGCAGCCAATGAGGGCTCCACAGGGACACACACCTTCTTCGCAAGGTCCCGCTGGCACGTATTTGCTGCTGCAGAAAAGAAGATATCAGGAGCAATCTGAATCTTTACACATTCAGCGATCAGATTATTGGTTAATCCTGGTCACTTATCGGTGGTCAGATCAAAAGATGGCAAAAGGTTTCTAAGTCCCAGATTTCAGAAAATTCAGAAGGAGCACATTTTGAGAATACCAAGGGTCAAGGACCTTTGGGGGATAGTACCTGGAGGTCAGGACTCACTGCGGCAGAAGCCAGAAGCAACGCCCAGGGCATGTCCAGTGGGGAATGGTCAGCTGGGAATGCAGGAAAATGCACCTTGGATCTTGTTGTGTCCCTATAGCCCAAACAAGTGATCAGCCTTATGACCCTTTGAGTTCACTTCTTTGTCCTGCGTAAAATAGGGAGAGCAGTTCCAGTCTTCAAGGCTCTTTTCAGGTCACAGACAGCAGATCCAGTACTCTTGTATTCTTCCACAGGTCCAGATGTGATCTTAGGAGGGTCCTGGGAATCCACGTGTATTCCAAGTGACAGCCTATGGGTTGGGGAAACACCTCACCTTTCCCTAACAAATGGGGTAAAAGTTCCAGGGGTGACCATACCCACTTTTGCAGCACTTCCTCTGTGTTTTGCTGTAAACTATGTCACGGTGCTCCTCTGTACCTATATCCAACATGGCAGAAATCTTTTTGACCTTGTTCAGAGATCCTTCTGCGCTCTCAGAGGTGTGGCTATGATAATGGGGAAATGCTCCCTTGGTGTCTCTACAAACCAATTCTAGGGCAGCTCCCCCATCCCCCTGGGTTTGGAGCCAGGCTGACTAGCTAGACAAAAAGGGAGACCGGCCTAGATGTGAGCTGCATCTGCCAGTGACAGTGACACCGTTTGAATCTCAGGAAGCAGTTGTGTATAGCCCCGAGCCATCCTAGTCAAGGAAAACAAAAGCACCTCTCCACATCAAAGCCCTTTGTCCACTGTCTGGGAGAAATCCATATCTCACCACAGGGGAGCTATCCGCAGATTGGCGGCAGCAAGGCCCCTTTTGGCTTAGGCAGGAACTTTGGCCAATTTCTAAAAGTGTAATTTCTGAATATGTTGCCATAGTGTAACCCAGTGTTTTCCTATGGGAGGGAATGCTACATTGAAAAACAACTTTGGAGGTCTTTCACAGCCAGCACATATAAAACATTAAGTATTCATATGTCACCTTTTTAATACCATGAACCCAGGCCTAAATATTTGCAATTGGGTCCTACCTTAGGGGTGAGTCATAAGTATTAAAAGGAAGGTTTAAGCCTGGCAAAGGTTTATTTTGCCTGGTCGAAATTGCAGCTTTAAAACTAATGTGTAATACCACAAACTAGGGACCTACATGTAAATTAAATGTGCCAATTAGGTGTGTGCCAGTTTTACCACATTTAAGGGAGGCACAAACACTTTACCACTGGTTGGCAGGAGTAAAGTGCACAGTCCTAGAGTCAGCAAAAATAGTTTCATCACAAGAAGGGAAAAATCTGGGGGAATACAACACAAAAGGTGGCCTTCTCTATTTTATTTTATCAGCACCTGGACACTTTTAAAGGAAACAGTTGCACTTTCTAAATGTAAAAAAAACACAAAAAAACAACAACATTACATTGCTCACCAAGAAGGTATTGCAAATTTATGAAGCACTAGTAATTCGTACACCAGACACATTCTTGCAGTTAAGATGCAATAGGAAGACTTAATTAGGGGCACTTGAGGATAAGGAATGGCAGGAAGTCCTTATGTGTCCCAAAGGAAAGCATTGCAGCACGGTTCAGGATGATAATGTTTAGATTCCTACACTATATAAACAACATTGGGGAAAGAATATGGGAAAAGGGACACAATACATCACCTATATTGTGGTGCAATGAGGACTGCATAGACTTCTTACAATATTGTGGTGTAGAATACTGCAGAGATATTGGCATGAGGTGCAGAAGTTCCTTTGGAGGAAACACAAGTAAAGACTGTCCTTTCCACACGATGGGCGATGCTGAACATTGTAGTTGATCTACAGGCAAATTGATACACTAAAACTCTTTAAATGTCTAGACTTCGATAGGTAATTGCTGAAAGGAAATATGTTCAGAAATGGAGAGCTTTCCATGCACTAAGTATTTGTAGCACACGTTGTAGTAAATACCAAATGAAGAAAGGCAAAACTCTTGATGTAGAAGTTGTAGGTTCTTTTATTTGAACATCCCATCCACCATCCAGCTAGCCCAACAGCTCTCATCAAGTGATCACTGCTCCATCTCTACATTCCACATTCCACCCCTATGTCATGGATGACCTCAGCCCAAGGCAAGGCTAGTGAACATTCTGATCAGGCTGAACTCATCCAATGCCTATACCACACATCCTTCCCCTTAATAAAGAATAAACATACAAGTAAATACAGGAACTAAAGGGAAATAAACAAAACTACTCTCCCTCAAATTTAACTACTCTATTAAGATTCCAAATCCTACCATCCTTAACCTTAACAGCATTTCTAAACAATTTGATAATCTCAAACGGACCTAAAAATTTACTTCCACCATTTCTCCACGTTGGTTTCTTTACCATAATAAGTTCTCCAACTTTAACATTAAGAAGTTGTGCACCTCTTTTAATATCAAAATATTCCTTTCTTTTCTGCACACAATTCTTTTCAAAATTACTCTCCTCACTCACACCCCTACACTCTGATACACTCTTGCTCCAGTACACCCATGCTGGTGAAAGAGAGGTATTTGCTTTCCTGCCTCTAAAGAGATCAAATGGAACTTTCCCTGTTTTGGAATGAGGTGTAACTCTATACATATAAAGAAACCTTTTCAAACCTTCCTTCCAATCTCTATTTGCCGCCACTTCCAACTGAATGCACTCCTTCACACACCTATTAAACCTCTCAACTGTACCATTTCCTTCCGGATGATACAAAGAGCACACTCTATGTTGGATCCCATTCTTTTGGAGGAAATCCTCCATTTCACGTGACACAAACTGAGGTCCATTGTCCGTCAAAATAGCCTCTGGCAAACCTTCCCGACCAAAAATATCTAAAAGAAAGTCAATAATTCTTCTGGACTCAGTGGAACTACATATGCCAATTTCGGCCCACCTTGAGAACTGATCAATCAAAACTAACAAATAACTTGAACCACTTCTTCCACCTATAGGTCCAACAATATCCACAGCCACTACCTCCCAAGGTCTACTAGGCATATCCCTCATGCACATAGGAGGAACTCTAGTCTTATAAATTTTGTCACTACTACAACAACTAGCACACTCCCTTACAAACCTTTCAATCATCAAATCCATCCCAGGCCACCAATAATCTAACCTAATCCTTGCCTTCGTCCTGCTCATACCCTGATGGCCCTCATGACCCAACTCAATTATTTTGTTTCTTAGTTCAGCAGGAACAACTAACCTTAGACCTCGTAAAAGGATACCATCCTCTACAGATAATTCATCCTTTACTCTCCTGAAACTTACCAGATCCTTGTCCTGTTTAACATCATTCCTCCAGCCACCCCTGATTAGTTCACAAACCCGCTGCAGAATCTCATCCTCTCCCACAGCTCTCACCCTCTCATCGTGTTTGATCACACTTCCAGTGACCATACATACAGAGACATCACCATGGATCTCCTTCTCCTGTAACTCTTCTACCTCCACACTCAGTCTCGAAAGACAGTCTGCAACCTTATTGTATGCCCCAGGAACATAGCGCACTGTATAATCATAATCTTGGAGACTGACCACCCACCTACTGATTCTACCAGAGATCAAATCAAGACCCTTTTTCATGAAGACCTCTACCAAAGGCTTGTGATCGGTAAGTATTTCAAACTCTCTACCCCATATAAAATTTCTCAATTTACTGATAGCCCAATACACGCACAATGCTTCTTTTTCTATTGTGGAGTAATTGATCTCCGCTCCTCTTAAAGTCCGGGAACAAAATACTATGGGTTTAGGACTTCCATCACCCAGATATTGCAACAACACAGCCCCCAAACCAGTCTCACAAGCGTCCGTCATAATGACACATTTTTTGTTTGGATCAAATGAATTCAATGACCCAATTGAGAATAACTCTGCCTTGATACAGTCAAATTCTTTCTGACATTCTATACCCCACACAAATTCAACATTCTTCCTGACAAGTCTCCGCATGCTGAGTGTTTTGGACGCCAGATTAGGAATAAATTTAGCATGGAACTCTAACATTCCTAAGAATGATAATAATTCTTCTTTTTTCTCTGGAGCCCGCAAGTTCAAAATGTTTTTTACTAACTCAGGTTTTGGACTCAATCCATCTGCAGTTATCTTATGACCAAGGTATTCAACTTCCGTTTCACCGAAAGAACACTTCTTTGGCTTTAAAGTCAGACCATACTCCTTGAGTATACTTAGAACTCTTCTTACTCTAGAATTGTGCTCATCTTCACTCCTCCCATATATCAAAATGTCATCTTGGTAGCACTTAACTCCAGGCTCTGATCCAAATAAATTATACATTAAACGTTGGAACACCGCAGCTGCCGAAACCAGCCCAAAAGGCATTCTTATGAACCTGAAGGTCCCAACCGGAGTGATGAAAGTGGTGTAACTACGCGAATCTGGATGCAATTTAATTTGATGATACGCAGAAGTTAGGTCGATCTTACTAAAATACTTAGAACCTGACAACATCGTGACCATTTCCGTAATGTTGGGTAAGGGAAATTGATCGCTGACTATACACTTATTGAGGTTCCTTAAGTCTATGCATAACCTTAATTCCCCTGATGGTTTCCTGGCTACTACAATCGGGGAAATCCACTCAGCTGACTCCACCGGCTCAATGATGTCTTCATCACAAAGTCTCTTGATTTCTTTTTCCACATCATCTCTTAAAGAGATGGGAACTGGACGTACCTTGGATGCTACAGGAATAGAACCCTTCTTTAACTTTATTTGGTGAAGGTACTTCTTGAGACAACCCAATTTCTCACTAAAAACTTCCTTGAATTCCTCAACCAAAACAGGCAAGAGAACATTTTTTTGTACCTGCAACTCCTCAATGCAAGTTAGAGAGTTAACATAATCTTCCTTAGTCATGACAGGCGAAGGCGAATTTGGATCCAGTATTACTTTCAGGTCACCCTGATGAGGCCAGCTCAGAACATTGTCTCCCTTAACAGGAACATAAACCTTCCCACGGATGATGTTAGACCGGTAGGTAATTTCAGCTTCAAAATATCCTCTGAGATCAATAGTCTGACCACCATAACCTCCAGGAATAACATCCGGATCTTTTAACGTAACTTTATGACTGAGTTGTTCATCAAAAACTTCATTTGATATCAGGGTTAACCAAGCTCCCGAGTCAAACAACATTTCACATGATACCCCAAGAATGGTTACCATATCCTTGGGGTGTTTTCTCTTCACAGCGCCCATGGAAACCGTCAGGATGCAGTCTTCAACTACCTTCACAGAAGTCTGACTCTTGGAAACTCTGCAACACTTGGCAAAATGCCCTCTTTTATTGCATAACCTGCAAATCGAGTTGGCCGCTGGACATTTTTTATAGGACGCATAATGTCCTGGATTCCCACAACGGAAACATTTTGCATCTTTAAATCGTGTCACCATAGAAAGACTATCCTTGCTCTCTTCACGTTCTACATTGTACTGCATGGTAGCACTTGGTTCTGGTTTTGTAACAATCTTGCTCACATCCACCTTTTCACTTTTCTTTTCTTTCTCCAGTTCATGAACACACGCCATGGTATGTTCTACACTTTTGGCCAGCACTATCACCTCCTGTAACGTTGGATTATCTCTGCTCCATAATTCCTGTCTAATTTTATCATTTGTGCACCTCAACATAAACTGGTCACGAATTCTTTCTTCTAACGTGGTACCAAATTTGCATGTTGATGCAAGCTTCCTAAGCGCAGTTATATACTGTTCAATAGTCTCTCCATGTCTCTGCTCTCTCATGCCAAAATGAAACCGCTCCATGATGGTACTGATCTTAGGTAGGAAATGTAAATCCAGTTTTTTCAAACACATTTCAAACTCATTGATATCTGTAGCTTCCTCACCAAGATCCGGTAGATTTTCAAATATCTCTTGGCCCTCACACCCTAAGCAATGCATGAGAAGAGCAGTCTTTCTTTCACTAGATACATTTGTTCCACACACCCTCGAATAGTGCAAAAATGATTTTTTCCATTTGGACCATTTTATTGGTGGTTCTCCTGGAGAAGTTAAAAAAAACGGTGGAGGAGGAATATTTTGCATGTTGAGTTCCTTTCGTTGCCTCACTTAAGTTAAGTGTAAAAAGTCAAGCGTTGCACAAGTCACCTTAAATACATAACAGCAAAAATTATGAATTTCAATGTTCACTGCTGAGATTTTATAATGATTGAATATATCCTATTGTCACATACATTAGTTCAGTACATGCCAACAATTATGGATTCAAATTTCAGTGACATACGAAGATCTTCAAAAACAAATCTGAAGTAGTTAAAAAAAAAACTTGAAGTTCGATGAAAATTTCTTGTGCGTGTTTAAAATACGGTATTTCAACTCACTCTAGAAGTGTCAGAAACATTAAGAGGTTTAAAAGTCAATTTCCGGAGCAAGAGTGCTCGTTTTAGATGCGCGCTGGCAGCGCGAGTCGTCACGCGATGACTCAGTGTTTGAAAACAAATACACGCGGTAAGATGAAATGCTTGCTGACATCGGCTAGATGCGTGCTGGCAGCGCGAGGCGTCACGCGATGACTCAGTGTTTGAAAACAAACACACGCGCTGACATGAAATGCTTACTGAAATCGGCTCGCGTTAGATGCACGCGATCGATATTCTTTCCCTTCTGAATGCTCGTGCAGCTGCCTCACGCGCTCATCCGTTAAAAGGAAGAACTCGATGGCAAAACAGAAAACAAAATAATTAGAAAGTCCAGTTCAACAGTACCTTATATATACACGTGATAGGCTGAAGATAAGGAAACAAACGAAGCTGTTTTCATCTGTCAAGGTTGAAAAACACAGCAAACTTGTAGTAAACAGAGGTAGATTCCTTGAGATGGCCTTCTGTGCCTCCTGTGTTGAGATGTTCAATCCCATCCTCGTCGCCAGTGTAGTAAATACCAAATGAAGAAAGGCAAAACTCTTGATGTAGAAGTTGTAGGTTCTTTTATTTGAACATCCCATCCACCATCCAGCTAGCCCAACAGCTCTCATCAAGTGATGACTGCTCCATCTCTACATTCCACATTCCACCCCTATGTCATGGATGACCTCAGCCCAAGGCAAGGCTAGTGAACATTCTGATCAGGTTGAACTCATCCAATGCCTATACCACACACGTGTAAATGGCAACAGAGTGACACACTTGTTTAACTTCTTATGTGTTGTACTGTATTTCTACAGCTTACCCATTGGGTAATAGGTGATCCGATCCCACGAAGACTGTCTGTTGTCTTTGGATAATTCCAAATATGGTGAGCATTATGTCTGGGGTAGTAACAATCATGCCAAGAATTCTTCCAATATACTAACAATTGCCACAGCTATGCCAGGGCCTTAATTAGGCCAGGGGTGGCATATGTGAAAAAGTGGATTATTAGTTGCAGTGATTGTGAGACCTCACCACGTAGTAACGTCAGTATTCTATATCAGATCTAGTTAGGTTTCTTTAAATCTAACTCTTGCTCAGTCCTGCGCAGCTGTGGCACAGAGAAGGCAGGTTTAACCTAAATGAGACTAGTGCAAAACGTTTATCTTTACAGAAACAGCCATTAAGTAAGAAACATGACACAATAAAAATCCTGGTCCAATTTATAAAAAAAACAACAGTGCATATTTTTATCTTTAAATAGACACCAAAACAACAAAAATCTGATGAAAGGAACCAGAGTTATGATTTTGGGAAACTGGCACCCTGTTGCTGTACCCCACAACCCCCCACCCACCCTCTCCCCCCCACACGCACACTTTTTGCCTGGCTTCTCGATGCAACTTGGATTGGAGTGCACTGGGATCCTGCTAACCAAGTCCTCAGTGTCAGTGTTCCTAAAATTGCAAACATATTAATACAATCAGCAACACCTTTAGCTGCCACTATAAGCCCCTAGTAAATGGTAATTAAGTGCCCAGGCTATGGGGTACTAAGGGTAGGCCCCCTGAGGGCAACAGCACAGATTGTGCCACCCTCATGGGCCATTCATCTAGATGCACCCTGCACAGCTACTGCAGGCTGAGTGTCCTGGTGCAATCCTTGAATGCAAACTCAACATGGCTGACAGCCTGTGTGCCCTGTCCAAGACACACTGCATGCAATATAGGGAAGTCACCCCTCTGGCAGGCCTTCCAGCTGTAAGGCAGGGTGCACTATATATACTGTATATGTGGGTATAGATGCATGAGCAATATGCATCTACTTTGTCCTTGCCAAACCTGGGATATAGTAAGTGAACAGAGCAGCGATTTTAAATGCATGTGCTGGACACTGGTCAGTACGAATTTCACAGCTTACTTGATGGCTACTCTGAACCCTGAGTTGTTTGGTATTAAACAACTCAGAATGATAAATTCAATCTGGTACCAGTATTGATTTTATTGCAAAATGTACCTAGGGGCCACGCTAGAGGTGACCCCTGCAAAGCTAACTAATACTGGCATAGTTGCTGGCTAGTCACAACCAGCCTGCAACCACCAGACAAGATTCTGGAACCCTGGGTCCCAGAATAAAGCCCTTCCTGGGTGGAGGTGTTTCACCTCCCTCCTCAGCAATGTGCACTGCCCTGCTAGTGAGCTTCAAAAGCCTTACTGCCTTTGAAACTTGACCCCCAGGCCTGCTGCTAGCAGCAGATGGCCACCCCCGTTGCAAACCCCCACTTTTGCAGGAGCAATGGCAGGAAAACACACAAGGACAGGAGGAGTTTCCACCACCAGCCAATCACCACCCCAAAGGTGTTGCAGCCGAGGTGACCCCTCCATTTCATTTTCCTCCATCTTGCATGATAAGAAAATAGTCTATCAGGGATACGGAAGTGACCTCTGCCCACAGGAAGTGGTCAAATAGTTGGTGTAGCAACCCTAAGGTAGATGACCATTTGGTCACTATTAGGTACTCCCCTAAATGCCCAATAAATACAGTATTTAGTCAGCACCCCTAGACCAGAGACCAGCAACAAAGAAGACTCAAGGCTCAAGAAGTGAAGTCCTGCTCACATAAAGAAAAAGGCGCCAAACCCTGCCTGCTGCACCCAGGACTTGACAATCGCCACTGAGGGGCCTACACTCTTTTAAAAATCACCAAAGAGGGGCGTGGCTTCGGGGGTCAAGATGGCGGTCGCACGATAAGAGTGCTCAGGACCCCTCCGTCATCCGCCCGCTGAAGCCTCTGCCATCCCGTTCCGGAAATCACCCCCGACTGCTCCTGCAGGCTCCCTGGCCAGCCGGGAACTCGGCGACCCAGTAAGCGTGATGCGGCTGTGATCGCGAACCAGCAAGTGACCGGGGCCGGATCGGCGGCCAGAAAATGGTAGCCGGGAGCTGAGGCTGCTCCCCGGGCTCCCAGCCTCTGCGTCGCTGCCTGAATTGAGCACGCCGACCCGGAGAGGCAGTAAGAGGGCCGGATGGGACGGTTGGACGGACCCGACTGACGGCGACCCGGACGAGCCCCGTGAGGCTACAGCAGCGACGCCCGAGGAGGCGGAGCCTCGGCAAATACAGACCAACCCCTTGGATCCTGGGAGCCGGCCCGAGACTCGTCAACCAGGCGTGCGGCAGTAGCGGTCCCCCGGGGTAGGAGAACTGGTCCCAGGCCGTGAATCCAGAGGTGCGCCCCCCCTGGGGGAAGAGGCAGAAGCAGACGAACCGGCCATGACCGATGCGCTGCGACAACCGGCGGCTGACGGGCTCGGCGCGAGGTGCGTGGCGGGCCCTAGAGGTGGCGATTGTGCCAACTCGAGCAATTGAAGCCTCGGGGGAGACCAGGCCCCTGCAGTGAGGAAGAACATATGAGCCGTGGGGGGCCCTAGATCTCCCTACCAACAGAAGGATCCGTAGCTGACTCGCCGAAAGGAGGTGGGTGGGGCGACGACCTGCCTGGCACTCCCCCGGGCCGGAGGCACGGCCGGGGCCCCAGAGGAGCTGAGGAGGAGCGGGGGCACGGGGGCAGCGGATGTGACACGTGGCTTTGGGCCTGCTGCCCGAGGGGCTAGGACGTAGACAACGGCGGATGTGAACACTCCACCTCCAGAGGACCCCTCCTCAGGGGAGCAGCATAATTACAACAGTCTCCGGGGGTGAGGGGCCCCTGGTGAGGCCGGACAGTTGTGTTTGGAATCGGGTGGGACGAGGCCTGAGTCAGCTGCCCCTTGGACCAGAGAAGGGACTGCCCGGGACCCCGCCACTTCGCCTAGGAGCGCTGTCCTGTTGCACCGGGAGACAAACCCCGTGGGTGGAGGCCCACTGCATGGATCTGCAGACCAGAGGATTCTCATAGAGACTGTCTGACTGAGCTGGGACTCCCTCCTGGAGATGTCCCTTCTGAGAGTCAGTGAATATAAAGGACGCACTGTTCGGTCAGGGGCCCAGGTGTGATTGATGTGCGGCACAGTGGGGGCCCCGCCTGACCCTCGTGGCGACATGGGTAAGGACTGATCTGCCAGATAGCCCCCAGTGTCCCAACAGAGGATTGACCAATTTACCATGCCGGCGACCTCCCGGAGTGAGGGAGACATGGCATCTGGGGGACCAGTTGTGGGCGGGGTGAATGCCATCCTTCAAGCCATCCAGTCATCGCAGCTAGCCGTAGAAACCAAGATCGGGGATGTACGAGAGGACATGGGCCTTTATAAGGCAAAATCTCAGAAATGCAGCGGGCCAAATCATGGAGGTGGAAGGTCGCGTCTCTCAAACAGAAGACGATCTAGCTGATCTCAGGACCAAGGTGGCCCAACTGCAGACTCGAACTGACGAACTGCACCACCGCGCCGTAGATGCGGAGAACCGCTTCAGGCGTAATAATCTGCACCTCATTGGATTTCTGGAAGGAGCAGAAGAAAATCGGGCCCCTGAGTTCCTAGAGCACTGGATCAAATCCTGGATGCCAGAACAAACTCTTTCACCTTGGTCTGCAACCGAGCAGGCGCACAGGGCCCTGGCCCTGCGGCTCCCCCCCCCCGGGTGGCCCCCGATGATTGCTTGTTTCCTAAACTTCAAGGACCGTGACAATATCCTTAAGGAAGCCAGGCGTTGCACTGACCTCCACTGGAACAACCACACAATTCTGATATTTCCAGACTACACTCGAGAGGTCCAAACCCGACGCCGGTCGTATGAGCACATCAAGCAAAAGCTCAGGGCAATGCAACTTTTGTACATGCTCCTCTTTCCTGCGTGCCTGAAAGTCCTTATGGGTGAAAAGGCCTACTTCTTCAAGTCTCCAGAGGAGGCAGGGGACTTGCAGAAAGAGGAAGGCGTCGGGGTTCGCAGGGGCCCTCCTGGACCCGTAAGGGGCTCCCTGGGGCATGGCTCCGCCTGCCGAACAGGTGCATGAAGAGGACGAAGGTGCACCAGGTCCCGGCGTGGGAGACGGGGGGCCCGATAGCCCTGTAGGCGAGGTATCACGGCTAAGATCCGGCCCCCAAACAGAAAGGGATCCTGCAGATACCTCGGAGATCCGGGACCCAGCATGTGCGATGGAAGGGGACCGCCTGAGTCAAACCCCTATATTCGGCTGACTGTGGAGACACGGCTCTTCCCTGGTGTACTTCAGGGGTGACTGATACTGCCTGGCACAAACACATGTGGGTTAGAGCGGGGTCTTGCCTACAACTTAATGCTTTTTGCCTATTGTTTACCAACTGTAGTCTTTGACTTCCATCTACTGATTGCAGATGATCCGTCTGAATGGAGAGGTCCACCACTCCACTCCAATGACAGTCCAATTGGCTGTGTTGTTTTGGTTGGGTTGTTGGGTGACAGATGCTTCCGGGGTAGAAGAATGGGGTGGGGGGCGGTTGGCGGGTGGGAAGTTCATTGAGGGGTTAAGCAGCGATGTTTCAATAAGGTTCCTTTATTGTTCTTTTAGTTTATCCCTTTGTCTGAGACAGTCGCCCCTAGGCCCACTGACTGGCACCTGACATTCCATTATACCGCTGTACTCCACGCATGGCCCTCACTGACACAGGTCCTTTCATGGAATGTGAATAGACTCCTAGACAAGATCAAGAGGCCCGCAGTGTTTAACACGCTTCGCAGGTATGCCCCCTCAGTGGTTTTATTGCAGGAGACCCATTTGCTTGGCACCAAATGCCCCATGCTTGCGTGAGGTGGATATGACAAAGTCTACCACTCTGGATTCTCGAGGGGCTCCAGGGGGTGGGGGCTCCAGGGGGTAGCCATTCTAATCCATCGTTCATTGCCCATGGTGGTTACTGCCACCCAGTCCGATCCACAAGGACGATTTGTTGTAGTGACTGGTTCACTCCACGGGTTGCCGATTAACTTCGTATGTGCCTACGCCCCCGACTGCGTTTGATAACTTCTTACTCTCTCTCCGCCAGGTGCTGTCGGGACTCCCCCAGGGGACCACTCTAATAGGGGGAGACTTCAACTCTGTCCTAGACCCCAGGCTAGATGTTATGGGTACCGTATCCGCCAGCCGTTCCTGTCAGGTTTGAGTGGCTGGGCTGAGAGCCTTGGTCTGTGTGAGGTTTGGAGAATCGGGCACCCCAGGACTCGACAATACACGCACACATCTGCAGCCCACCAGACACACTCTAGAATTGACCTTGTGTTCATGCCAGCGCTGGATATCACCAGTGTCACCGGGGCTGAGATACTGCCACACGGGGTCTCAGACCACACACCACTACAAATTTGGTTGGGAGGTGCAGACCCTGCCCAGCGCCCGATATGGCGCCTGAACACTTGCCACCTACAGGACAGTGAGTACACCCTAGCGGTTAGAGACCATCTAAACCAATGCTTCGAGCAAAACGTAGGGTCAGTGCAATCACCGAGCACGGTTTGGGCTGCATGTAAGGCTACTCTCAGGGGACAAGCCAAGCATCTCCTTCGCATACGGGAACGTGCGCGCAACACACGGGTGTCAGAGCTTGAGGCTAGAGTGTTGCGACTTGAGTGCCGACACGTGGCCTCCGCATCAGCCTCCATTTCGAGGCAACTCACCATGGTCAAAGATGAGATTAGACACTTAATGCTGGAAACTGCGAAGCATCTCTGGCGAGCATCAGCAGCTCAGGTGTACGGCTGGGGGGACAAAAATGGGAAACTCCTACACTGGCTAGCCACTCGGCCACTAGCAGACAGAATTGTTTCTGAAATAGCTGATGAATCGGGAACTCTTTCCAAGAAGCCTGGTGACATTGCTCAGAGCTTTGCCTCCTATTATGCACGACTATAGGCAGAGCACCCCCGGCCGCTGGCCGAAAGGGAGTCCCCTCTCCTAGATGACATTGTCCTCCCAAAGATTTCACAAGTGATCAGGGAAAGCCTGGACGAGGCCATAAGCCTCGTTGAGATCAACAATGCGATAGCTAAGTTGTCACCAGGTAAGACACCCGGCCCAGACGGCTTCCCAGCAGAGCTATACGGTAGATGCGGAGATATCCTGGGCTCTGACTTGCTAAATATGTACGAGGAAGCAGAAAAAACAGGCTGTTTCCCTTCTGGGATCGACCAGGCCACTATCGTGGTGATCCTCAAGACCCAACCTCCGTGCGACAGTGCTCGGTGTACCCCCCCATCTCTCTCTTAAACACCGAGATTAGGGTACTATCCACGATTCTTGCCTCCAGGCTGAGGGTGGCGCTTCCCTCACTGGTACACCCGGACCAGTGCAGGTTTATGCCCTCACGAAGTACAAGACACTGCATCAGGCGCCTGCACGTAGTCCTAGCCCACCGCGGAGCCCTAGCCCGGTCTCCTTTGGCTCTTCTCTTGCTGGACTTCAAGAAAGCCTTTGATACCGTGGATTGGACCTACGTGGACCACGTCCTGCTAAGTAATGGATTTGGGCCCAAATTCCACGGCCTGGTGAAGCACCTCTACTCTAACCCGACTGCCCGAGTCCAGGTGAATGTGGTGATCTCGGACCCATTCCCCATCTGTCGGAGCACCCCCCAAGGGTGCCCATTGTCCCCGTTGCTCTTCGCACTCGCGATAGAGCCCTTGGCGAAGCTATTGAGAGAGGACCCTCTAGTTGAGGGCTGGTCATGGCCCGCTGGGCCGGAGGACCATGTGGCATTATACGCAGATGACGTGCTTATATACTTTTCCAACCCTGCCAAAAGTGGTCCTCGAATTCTGCAAATCCTGGGTCTCTTCTCTGAGGCCTCAGGCTTGACCTTGAACCCCAGCAAATCCCTATTGGTCCCCCTGCATCCCTCCAGAGACTGCGTTGAGTGGCAACAAAACATCCCTATTAGGCGCAACAGTTTTAAGTATCTGGGAGTGCAGGTGGCCCTACTACCGGAGAAGTGTGGCTCAATGGTTAGAGCGGCAGACCCTGAAGCAGAGATCTGGCTCAAGACCAGGGTTCAAGTCCCGCTTCGGCAGGTCTTGGGCTCAATTCCCCTTGACCAGATAATTCTCGCCTCGGTGCCTAATCTAATTCATGGGTCCCACTCTGCAACTCTGGGCAATAGCTTGCTTAATCTCCACAACGGCCCCAACAGCGCTTGGATGCCTGGCTTCACCCTGGGGGTGCTCAGGAGTGGGCGCCTCACAGGGAAAAGCCAGGAGGGGTTCCATAGCGGTATGAGTACAGCGCCTTGAGACCCTAACGGGTGAGTAGTGCGCTATACAAGTGCTAATTTACATTTACCGGAGCTGGCATGGGCGCTCAACGTCGCACCGCTTACCCGACGAGTTAAAGACGACCTCCAACGTTGGCGGGCCTTTCCTCTCAATCTGCTTGGTAGAATAGCACTCTATAAAATGATGATCCTCCCTAGGCTCCTTTACCTACTGTAGAACTTTCCACACCCAATTCCTCAGACATGGTTCAAAGAAATGGACACAGTAGCATGTCAGTTCCTGTGGTGCGGCACCTGTCCTAGACTGGGCCTTAATACCTGCCAAAGAGATGTCTAGGAATGTCCAATATTTATTATTATCACCTTGCGATGCACCTACTCGTAATAAACTATTGGATGGGGGGAGGTTGGACGGACCCAGCGTACCGACTGGAGCTCCAAACGATGGGCTATTCCAGGGTCCTTGAAGCACTATATGGTTGTCCAATCCCCCGAGTGACCCCTGAGGTGACTAAGGTGGTCTTATTGGGCTGGCGCGAAGCCCAAAGAGTGTCGGGCTGGTGGGGCCGTCTTACCCAGCAGACCCCATTATGGCATGGGGGATGGTTGGCAGAGGTCTCGGCGCTGGAAGGATTCCAGAGATGGGAAAATATATGAATCTCCACGCTGGGAGACGTCTAGGGGGGGGGGGTCACACATGCGATCCTTTGAAGAGCTTCAGCGACTCTTTTCACTGAACAGGACTCAGTTCCACAGGTACTTACAGCTGCGCCATGCACTACTGGTATACGTCCGAGCAGGAGAGACCATACCTGAGTACAGTCCCATGGAGGCGAGGGTGCTAATGGGGAGCCTGGGCGAGGGCAGGGTCTCACAGAGTTACCGCTCTCTGATTACTAACACCGCTCGTCCACTTGATAGGCTTCGCCAGAGGTGGGAGGAGTGGGTGGGCCCTATAGAGGAGGAGGACTGAAGGGAAGCGCTAATGGCCCCTCGGACCCTAACCGTAGCCACTCGATTCCGACTGCTACAGACCCTCTATCTGAACACACAGCATACGTCACGCCCATTAAGCTCTGGCCCTGAGCTGACTGTCCTCGATGCTCGGGCCCGGATGCTGATTTTTACCACATGGCGTGGTCCTGCCCATACATAGCGACTTACTGTAGGGCTTTTATGAGGGAGGTCTCAGGGGTCTTGCGGGGTGAGGTGGAAGTGGTTCCGCTGCCACTCTTGCTGGGGGTAATGGGGGAAGTGAGATTGAGAAGAGCAGACCGAATCTTTCTGGGAGTGGCATGCCTGGTGGCCAAAAGAGACATAATGGCGGACTGGAAGGCCGGGGCGGCACCTGCGCTGGCCAGATGGAGACGAGGAGTGGACTGGTGTGCCCAGTGCGAAAAACTTGTATATGAAGCCAGGGGGTGCCCAAATAAATATAATAAGAGTGTGGGAGAAATGGGAGGCCACGTGGTGCACTTAACTTGCTCATGAGCTGCATGGTCAGCTGGTGGAGCCACCCCCAGTGGTAACTCATGGGGGTTTTCCCCTCTTCTCTTTTCACTCTCTTCTTTTCCCCTTTAGAATATGTCCGTGCAGCCGTATACTGGTTGTAAACCTTGTCTATGGTAGCGTGTTTGGGGCGTGGGAGGTGACCGTCTCCAGGTACCAGTTGGTGCCATGTTGTGTGTATCTTAATTTTATTGTTTTTGCAAAACCAATAAAAGTTATTTATTTAAAAAAAAAAAAATCACCAAAGATCTCCCTTCAGCGTGATGGGATCACTTTTTTGCATAAGAGACCCAAAAGCCAGTAAAGTCCAGTTCACTGACTGTCTACTGAGCAAGGAACCGGATACAGCAGTCGGATCCAATTCCACCCTGCAGACCCGGAGGATGAACCCTGCATGGGTGCCAAGTTTGGTGACACTGTGACATCCAGTGGCTGAACGATGCAATAGCTAGGGGTACTGGACTCCCAACGTCGGACACCCAGAAGGACAGTCCACTCTGGACTGGAAAAGGACCAGGAGGAAGTGCCAGTCGAGGGACTTCAGAAAACATCAGGACATCCCACCAGAGTTACCCTGCTGACCTGCAAGCGACCCTCAAAGTGACCTACCTCCTGCTTACAATGGCACCTTTGTACACAGCTCTTGGCTCACCGATTTGCTCCGCACCCAAAGCCACCCTGTGCCCTGCAGCAAAGGTACGGCTGTGTTCTACAGGTCCCTCATCCCTTATGACCTCAACACTCCAAAGGGACCCATCTGACTCACCTTGATGTACACCTGTGCAGTACTTTTCTCAGTGATCCCCCACAGTGGCCTTGCACCAGCTCCAAAGACTTTCTGCAGCTGTTCCCACCGAAACCGGGAGCTATCCAAACTTCTCCAGCTTTTCCACAGGGCCCTCCGATGACCTAGAACGGAGAGGAGACATTGGTAAACACATTGCCTGATTTTATATGCATTTGTAAAGTATTTCTCCATTGATTCCCATGGTGTGTAATTACGCACAGAACTGAGACATTTTCTAAATATTCAAAATTCATAACTTAAAAAGTACTTACCTGATTTTGATGATCTTGATCTTAAGTGTTATAAAAATATCTGAAGTATTTTTGTAAATTGGTCTCAAGTTATTCTTTTGAGTGTGTGTTTTCATTTATTAATACTGTGAGTACAACAAATGATTTGCACTTCTCCGAGATTAGCCTAAATGTTCGACCAAGCTACCATAAAAATTAGAGCATTCGGTGGTCTAGCTTTTGCCTCTGTAAACCAACAGTGTACAACTACATAGAGGGCCAGCCTCCTATTATGAGTTTTGCACAGTTTTGCTAAATCACTGCAAGTCATTCAAAACGTTTTTATAAATTACTGCTTTTCACTTGTAGCAGTAGTCTTTAAGCCTTGAATGCAAAGGTCGGGCCAAAATCAAAGTTTCATGCCAACCATGATTGAGTGTGGGTCACATGCCGAGACCATGTTGGTCCCAGTCATACTTTTACCTTCACACTTAGAAATGATTCTGGTTCTTTTTCCCCTGATATGGATTGTCGAGGGGTCCACTGCAGGATGAGTCTGGCATTGGGTCCGAGCTCGACCAACAGATGAAGTCCTAATGTCTGTTTGGAGCCTTTGTTCTCGATGGTGTTTGAGGCTACCTACGAGCAAGTAGTGATTTTGCATGATGCTTTGATTCTATGCCAAAACCTGCCTTTATCACTAGGATCACAAGTTACAGTTCCGTGGGGAGGAAGAGTACATTCTTTCACAAGCCTAGGGACCAGGATCTTGGGGGGCACCTCTTGTAGGCAAGGACTTGATCTCACTGGCTACACCAGTGGAGTCCAGGGTAAGACCAGTGACCACTAGTCCGCCGCGGGGAATGTGCATGTGCAGTGCTTCTGCACCATTTGTGTCCCTGAAGCTTAACAGGAGGCTAGCCAAGTATCCATGAGAGTCCGCCCACTGGTCCTTGGTAAAGGGGAGAGCAGTTCCAGCCGTTTGGTGGTGGGGTCTGTGTTTACTGGTTCAACAGCTGTAGCACCTCTCTTTCTGAAGCCCTATCTTGGTTCAGCAGGTGCAGTCTTTCTTGTTGCAACCTTCTGAGGTCCATAGGTTCAGTCAGTGCAGTCCCCCTTCTGTTCATTTCACGTCTAGTAGTGTTCTGAGGCTGGAAGCAATGGGGGTGCCACACTTATGCAGATTTCAAGTTTGTAGGTGGGGAGGACTCACTAACCATTAGGGTTAAAGTTAATTCTTGTGTATTATATGGTCCAACATAATCCACTACATTATGTGTTGAACATTCTTTTAATTTTTACAACATACACTCTGACTTTGGGTGTATTTCTTCTCAGATGCATAGATGACCCTAATCAAAAAGTAAAAGGACCCCTTGGGAAAGAGGGGACCCTAGATTGATCACTGGTCACCTGACCTTCCAGTAATCACTGCCATTAGCCTACCCGTCTACCTCCATCCCCGACGCCGGGCATCCCTCCATTCCCAAGGTTTTTTTTTTACTTTTCCATTCTTGTTCAACATCTAATGTTGTGGATTAGGTAGGACCATATAATACACAGCATTTTCTGGCTACCGGAGTAGATTAGGTTTGTCCTTAGGTCCTGATGAAATGCCATTAATTCATCCTGGACAAACAAGGTGTGAAACATGTTGACCAGACTTTAATGGATCTAGGAATCAATCAATCATCCTTGATCAGTTGTGGTTCTTCAATGGAAATGGCTACAATTTATCTGGTGCTCATATTATTATGGTAGTCAATTGAATAATGTGTGTGTTGGTCTGTATTATTCTGTATAATTAGATTCCACCATTAGATTCTGCCAATGCATTGCTTCTTGTAGGTATGTGGGAGGGGGATCTGCCAGGTGTGACTCTAAAAGGGAGTGTTTTAATCTGTGAATAAGCAGAGATGTTGGAGCTACTGTGCTGCTGCAGTTTGGATACTTAACTGTTTTCCAAGAGGCCTTTAGGTAAAGATCAGTAGTATAGTCTGCTAGAGACACAAACAAGGGGATCTGTAATTTCTGCAGTAACTCTAGTTGAGGGAACATGTATCAAATAATTTTCATGGCAAAGAAGGTGCGTTTTTTACTTTATTCACAGGTAAAATTTGGAGTCTGTGACCAGTGTGAGATTTCTTCTTTCACTTGATGTTGATAGTGGGGTTGTGTTCCATTGGCCAGATGGAGGTAGGGTGGTTGTTCTTTTATTCTCCCCAGGTTAGGACCTCAGTATTGGAAAATAATTTCAGCTGTTTGCTTGATATCTCTTATTCAACGGCACATAGACCATGATTAAGTCTTGATGAGTGTAAATCAATCAATGAATCAATCAAACATTTGTAAAGCATGCTACTCACCCGCTAGTGTCTCAAGGCGCTGAAGATGAGGGGTGGGAAGGAACTACTACTGCTCGAATAACCAGGTCTTGAGGCATTTCCTGAAGGTCAGGAGGTCCTGGGTCTGTCGTAGGAAGCGGTAAGGGTGTTCCAGGTCTTGGTGGTGAGGTGGGAAAAGGATCTGCCGCCGGCTGTAGTTCGATGGAAGCAAGGAATGGCAGCGAGGGCAAGGTTGGCAGAGCGTAGTTGGCAGGTGGGAGCGTAGAAAGTGAGTCGCTCGTTGAGGTAGGCAGGGCCTGTGTTGTGAAGAGCTTTGTGGGCGTGGATGAGGAGTTTAAAGGTGATCCTCTTGGTGATGGGAAGCCAGTGTAGGTCTCTGAGGTGGGCTGAGACGTGGTTGCGGCGTGGGATGTTGAGGATGAGGCGTGGGAGGCGTTCTGTATACGTTGTAGTTTCTTCTGGAGCTTGGCTGTGGTTCCTGCATAGAGCGAAGTAAGGAAATGCCTCCTTGGCATGGTTACCCCCTGACTTTTTGCCTTTGCTGATGCCAAGTTATGATTTGAAAGTGTGCTGAGGCCTGCTAACCAGGCCCCAGCACCAGTGTTCTTTCCCTAAACCTGTACCTTTGTTTCCACAGTTGGCACACCCTGGCATCCAGGTAAGTCCCTTGTAACTGGTACCCCTGGTACCAAGGGCCCTGATGCCAGGGAAGGTCTCTAAGGGCTGCAACATGTCTTATGCCACCCTGGGTACCCCTCACTCAGCACAGACACACTGCTTGCCAGCTTGTGTGTGCTGGTGGGGAGAAAATGACTAAGTCGACATGGCACTCCCCTCAGGGTGCCATGCCAACCTCACACTGCCTATGGCATAGATAAGTCACCCCTCTAGCAGGCCTTACAGCCCTAAGGCAGGGTGCACTATACCATAGGTGAGGGCATAGGTGCATTAGCACTATGCCCCTACAGTGTCTAAGCAAAACCTTAGACATTGTAAGTGCAGGGTAGCCATAAGAGTATATGGCCTGGGAGTCTGTCATACACGAACTCCACAGCACCATAATGGCTACACTGAAAACTGGGAAGTTTGGTATCAAACTTCTCAGCACAATAAATGCACACTGATGCCAGAGTACATTTTATTGTGAAATACACCCCAGAGGGCATCTTAGAGATTCCCCCTGAAACCATACCCGACTTCCAGTGTGGGCTGACTAGTTTTGCCAGCCTGCCACACACCAGACATGTTGCTGGCCACATGGGGAAGAGTGCCTTTGTCACTCAGTGGCTAGTAACAACGCCTGTACTGGGTGGAGGTGCTTCTCACCTCCCCCTGCAGGAGCTGTAACACCTGGCGGTGAGCCTCAAAGGCTCACCCCCTTTGTTACAGCGCCACAGGGCATTCCAGCTAGTGGAGATGCCCGCCCTCTCCGGCAACGGCCCCACTTTTGGCGGCAAGGCGGAGATAATGAGAAAAACAAGGAGTCACTGGCCAGTCTGGACAACCCCTAAGGTGTCCTGAGCTGAGGTGACTCTGACTTTTAGAAATCCTCCATCTTGCAGATGGAGGATTCCCCCAATAGGATTAGGGATGTGCCCCCCTCCCCTCAAGGAGGAGACACAAAGAGGGTGTAGCCACCCTCAGGGATAGTAGCCATTGGCTACTAACCCCCCAGACCTAAACACCCCCCCTAAATTGAGTATTTAGGGGCCCCCAGAACCAAGCAAGATAGATTCCTGCAACCTGAAGACGAAGAAGGACTGCTGACCTGAAGCCCTGCAGAGAAGACGGAGACACCAACTGTTTAGGCCCCAGCCCTACCAGCCTGTCTCCCCACATCGAGAAAAACTGCACCAGTGACGCGTCCCCCAGGGTTCAGCGACCTCTGAAGCCTCAGAGGACTACCCTGCATCTAAAAGGACCAAGAACTCCTGAGGACAGCGGCCCTGTTCCACAAAGACTGCAACTTTGCAACAAAGAAGCAACTTTTAAAGACCACACATTTCCCGCCGGAAGCGTGAGACTTTCCACTCTGCACCCGACGACCCCGGCTCGACCTGCGGATAAACAACACTACAGGGAGGACTCCCCGGCAACTGTGACCCTGTGAGTAGCCAGAGGTGACCCCCCCTGAGCCCACCCAGCGACGCCTTCAGAGGGAATCCACCTGTCTGCTTCTAAGAACCCGTTGCCTGGTAAAGACACTGCACCTGCATCCCCCAGGACCTGAAGGATCTGACCTCCAGTGCAGAAGCGACCCCCAGGTGGCCCTCTCCCTAGCCCCGGTGGTGGCTACCCCGAGGAGCCCCCCCCCTTGCCTGCCTGCTTCGCTGAAGAGACCCCCGGGTCTCCCATTGAACTCTATTACAAACCTGATGTCTGTTTGCACTCTGCACCCGGCCGCCCCCGTGCCGCTGAGGGTGTACTTTCTGTGCTGACTTGTGTCCCACCCGGTGCCCTACAAAACCCCCCTGGTCTGCCCTCTGAAGTCGCGGGTACTTACTTGTTGGCAGACTGGAACCGGGGTACCCCCTTCTCCATTGAAGCCTATGCATTTTGGGCCCCACTTTGACCTCTGCACCTGACCGGCCCTGAGCTGCTGGTGTGGTAACTTTGGGGTTGCCCTGAACCCCCAACAGTGGGCTACCTTGGACCCAACTTTGAACCCTGTAGGTGGATTACTTACCTGCAAAACTAACCAATACTTACCTCCCCCAGGAACTGGTAAAATTTGCACTGTCTAGTTTTAAAATAGCTTATTGCCATTTTTGCCAAAACTGTACATGCTATTTTGCTGATTCAAAGTTCCTATGATACCTAAGTGAAGTACCTTTTATTTGAAGTATTGATTGTAAATCTTGAACCTGTGGTTCTTAAAATAAACTAAGAAAAGATATTTTTCTATACAAAAACCTATTGGCCTGGAATTGTCTTTGAGTGTGTGTTCCTCATTTATTGCCTGTGTGTGTACAACAAATGCTTAACACTACCCTCTGATAAGCCAACTGCTCGACCACACTACCACAAAATAGAGCATTAGTATTATCTCTTTTTGCCACTATCTTACCTCTAAGGGGAACCCTTGGACTCTGTGCATGCTATTTCTTACTTTGAAATAGTGTATACAGAGCCAACTTCCTACAAGCGCGTTGCCGTAGTCCAGTCTGCTGCTGACGAGGGCGTGGGCGACAGTCCTTCTGGTTTCGATGAGGATCCATCTGAAGATCTTGCGAAGCATGCAGAGGGTGTTGATGCAGGAAGATGAAAAGGTGTTGGCTTGGTGGGTCATGGTGAGCAATGAGTCTAGGATGAAGCCTAGATTGCATGCATGGGTGGTGGGTGTAGGTACAGTTCCTAGGGTGGCTGGCCACCAGGAGTCATCCCATGCGGAGCAGTTGGAGCCGAGGATAAGGATCTCTGTCTTGTCCGAGTTAAGTTTGAGGTGGCTCTTCTCCATCCAGTTGGCTATGGCATGTAGTGCGTCATGGAGTTGGTTTTGGCGGTGGCGGGATCCTTGGTGAGTGAGAAGATTAGCTGGGTGTTGTCGGCATAGGAGACGATGTTGAGGTTGTGGGATCGGACGATGTTAGCGAGCGGTGCCATGTAGATGTTAAAAAGAGTTGGGCTAAGAGAACACCCTTGGGGAACACCGCAGATGGTCTTGGTGGCTTCCGACAGGAAGGGAGGGAGGCGGACTCTCTGAAGAAGGATGTGATCCTGTCCAGGGCCTTGTGGCAGATCCCGGCGTCATAGAGGCGAGTGCATAGGGTGTGGTGGCAGATGGTGTCAAAAGCAGCCAAGAGGTCCAGGAGGATGAGGGCCGCGGTTTCGCCTTTGTCGAGCATGGTCCTGATGTTGTCGGTTCCAACGATGAGGGCGGTCTTGGTGCTGGGATTCCTATGGAATCCGGATTGGGAGATGTCCAGTATGGTGTTGTCCTCCAGGAAGCAGGTCAGTTGGCCGTTGACGATCTTCTTGATGACCTTCGCCGGGAAGGGAAGGAGGGAGATTGGTCGGTAATTCTTGAGATCTTCGGGGTTTCTTTAGCAGGGCGTTGACTTCGGCGTGCTTCCAGCTCTCCAGGAAGGTGGCAGTCTCGAAGGAGCTGTTGATGATCATGCAGAGTTGGGGGGCGATGATGGGGCTCACTTTGTTGAAGACATGGTGGGGGCAGGGGTTGGAAGGAGATCCGGAGTGGATGGTGCTCATGATTTTTGCAGAGTCCTCGTCGTTGATGTGGGTCCAGGAGAGCAAGATGTTGGTGTGGCTTGGTGCGTTGGCGTTGGTGGTGGTCGTTGGGGGCGAGGAGTTGAACTGTCGTGGATTTCCGTGATCTTGCGATGGAAGAAGGTGGCGAGGGAGTCGCAGAGGTCTTGCGATGGAGGGGGGTCGATGGAGCATGACCTGGGGTTGGTGAGTTCTTTGACGATGCTGAAGAGCTCTTTGCTGTCGTGTGCGTTGTTGTCGATGCGATCTTTGTAGAAGGATCTTTTGGTGGTCCGGATGAGCTGGTGGTGCTTGCGGATGGCTGTCTTGAGAGCTGCGTGGTTGCTGTCTGTTGGCTTGTGGCGCCACTCCTTCTCGATTTTCCGGCACTGCCGCTTGGAGGTCTGAAGGTCGGCGGTGGACCAGATTGCCTTGGTACTAGTGTGTTGTTGGAGGATTTCCTGAGCCGTGCGAGGGTGTTGACGCAGTCGTCTAACCAGTGTCTGAGGTTGAGGGGCGCTGTGTTGGGGTCGGTGGTGCTGGGTGGCGGGGCCCGGGCGAGGATGAAGATCAGTTGGTCTTCCGAGATCTTGTTCCAGCTGCGGCGTGGGATCTGTTGTGGGCAGTGGTGAGTGGTGGGTTTCTGGAAGGTGAAGTGGACGCAGCAGTGGTCGGTCCAATGGAGTTCGGTGGTATGGCTGGAGGTGACGTGGCTGCTGGTGGAGAAGACTGGGTCGAGTGTGTGGCCAGCAGAGTGGGTGGGCGTCGTGACCAGTTGTTTGAGACCGAGGTTGGCGAGGTTGTCGATCAGAGCAGTAGAGTTGCTGTCGTTGGCGTTCTCGAGGTGAAAATTCAAGTCGCCGAGGAGAATGTAGTCTGTGGAGGCAAGGGCCTGGGTGCTGATCATGTCGGCGATGGAGTCGCTGAACTGAGATCGGGGGCCTGTAGACAAGGGTTCCTCTGAGGGTGGTGTTGGCGTTGATGTGGATCTTGAAGTGTAAGGGTTCGGAGCATTGAGGGTGTCATCGGTGTTTGTTGAGATTCTGATGGTGTTCTTGTGGACTATTGCGATTCCTCCTCCCGGTATGTTGGTGCGGTCTCTGCGGGTGATCTCATAGCCTTCGGGGATGGCTATGGCGATGTCAGGTTCCGAGGAGGGAGTCATCCAGGTTTCCGTGAGGAAGGCGGCATCTGGGGAAGATGAGGTGAGTAGGTCCCAGAGTTCGACGGCGTGCTTGTGGACGGAGCGGGTGTTGAGGAGGATGCAGCTGAGGTGGTTGTGTGTGGTTCTGGCGTGGTGCTTGGCGGCTTGAGGGCAGGTGAAGCTGCAGATCCGACAGGAGAAGGGTCCGTGGGTGTGCCTCAGGGTGGCTTGGAAGCAGGCGGTGGAGCGGCCTGGGATGAGGGCATGGAGTTCGTCGGCACTGTAGTGGCGTCTGGCACCGTGGGGAGCGTGCGGGCCAGGGGGTCTGGCGCTGGGCGCGATCCAGGCGCGGACGGCCGCAGACGGGGTTGCCTCTGGTGCGCCTCTGGTGCGCCAGCAGCGCGGGCGCCAATAAGATGGGGTGGTGGGAGGGAGGAGCAGCTGGGAGGCGGGAGCGGTGGGCAAATGGGGTGGGACGCATCGGCGGGAAAGGAGAATGGGGCTGAAGCCGACAAACAAGCGAGGCAAGAGAAAAGAAGGAAAAGGCAGTAAAAGGCAAAAAAACACGAGCAAAAAGGCACAAAAAGACAAAAGGGCACAAATACAAAATACAATAACAGGACAGGCATACAATACTTAAGGCAACCACTAGACACCAGGGATGAGGCGCAGGCGGGTGCCTGCGGGTAGTGGATGGCATCAGCAGCGAGGGCGGGGTAGAAGGCACAGAGGCAGTCAGGAGGAGCTGCCCGGCGTGAGGAGTGAAACCTGACCTAAAATCAGGTCAGGGGTTACTCTGTGCACTGCGCAGCGGCCGCCATTAAGAAGGGGAGGTGGGAGGGCGGAGCAGCTGGGAGGTGGGAGCGGTGGGCAAATGGAGGTGCGAGGGGTGTGGGGCCAGAGGGGACGCAGCGGCGGGAAAGGCGAGAGCAGCTGAAGCCGACAAACAAGCAAGGCAAGAGAAAAGAAGGAAAAAGGCAGCAAAAAAGGCACAAAAAGGCAAAAGGGCACCAATACAAAATACGATAACAGGACAGACACACAATACTTACGGCAACCACTAGACACCAGGGATGAGGCGCAGGCGGGTGCCTGCGGGTGGTGGAGGGCCTTGAACTCGCAACGAGGGCGGGGTAGAGGGCATGGAGGCAGCCAGGAGGATCTTAAGTTGAAGTACTTGATGAGGTTGGCAGGGATGTTATAAAGAGTTTGAACAGAAATATTGAATTGAAGTTGCTGGTGAAAAGGAGCTGAAATGATGCCAAGTTCCTCGAGTGTCAGTAGTAGAGTCAGGGGGTGGACTGTGCCTAAAGTGGCAGATAGTCCCACCAGTAGTAGTGCAACAACTCAATTTCTGATGGATACAACTACCTGTGGATTCCTCGCCTATTGAATACTCCCATTGCGCCAGCATTCGACGGAAATCTTCTTCCTAGCTTCTGCACGTCGACGAGGACGTCACAATTGCCCATGCCACGCCGTCTGACGTCATACAGGCAATAAGAGGTCCTCGCTGACGTGCCGATGTCAGTTCCCTTTTTCCGTGCCATTCGAAACGGTTATCTTCGAGGGAGCTACTGTTGCTGCTCGACAGTTACAGTGTGTTTTTGGCTATTTTTACTTTGAGATATTACAATGTCGCAAAGAAAGTCAGGATTCAAGCCCTGCCGAGAGTGTGGAGGCAAAATGTCGGTAACAGACCCACATTCTGACTGTTTGTGGTGTCTTAGTTCCGACCACGACGTTGACAAGTGCGATTCTTGTCAACGTATGAATCCAAAGGCCTTGAAAGAATGTGAGGCCAAACTTTTTCTTGCAAGTCAAAGAAGGAGAAAAGACATCACCGAAAGTCGTCTTCACTGAAGTCACACTGGCGTCATCGGGACTCAATTTCTGCCCATTGTTATTGTGGGGTAACCCCAGTTGGATATCTGGGCAGGTTTCATGCCAGGGCAGAAGTTTATTTGGTAGTCAGAGCAAAGGTTGTCCCCTGTAACAGTCTTAATTAAGGCAGATCTTTCTATCGGTTTTCCTATGAATCAGCCATTAAAGGCTGTGGATAGCTGGCTCAATTTGATCATAAGGTAGTTCTTGAGGGTGCAGAGGTAGGTTCCTGAAACAATCAAGTTGTTGGATATGGTTCTCTATGGTACTTGAGGCATACTGTGTAAGATCTGGGACTGTTAGGTTTGTGGAAATGGGGTATAGCTTTACTGTGTAATGCCTGTCGCACAGTCTAGCTATGTGAGGGCTGCTGAGCCTGTAAGTTTGTAAGCATGAGCTAGACTATGCAGTATAAAGGAAAACACGTGTAACATCATTATAAATTGAACAATAGCTCTGCTGTAAAATAATGCCATTTTCTTTTCTGTTTCTTCCCTTACTAAATCAAACAGTTTTCTAGAATGACCTCTTTTATAGACAGGAGTGGATCCTCTTCAAGGGCTTCAAGGAGTTGCCCTACCACCTGTGAGCCACCACGTAATTGACAGAGTTTACATGAACTTTGCAGTGCGCAGGTCAGCCCTCTCAGTCTCTCCACCAGGTCCCTGATTACAGAAGGAGGAGAAGGGGCTGAGTGATGATCTAGCTAAAGAGTTGTTTAAAAACACAGCTCTATGTAGATGGATGACCGGATTGTGCATGTCAAGGCGTAGTTCATCTGAGACCCCCTCACACAGGCACAGTCCGTTTTATTTAGCAGATGTACTGTGCATGCATCAGACAGCACAATGTTTGCTAAAATGTGGCTGTCAGGGCACACATCAGTGCATCCCTCAGGCCAATGAGGAGTCACCCAGAGAAGCAAGGACAGGATCCTCAGCTGTGTCCCAGCTTCTTATGGGGCTGTGCTTCCAGTCCTATCAAGAAGCTTGGAGAAGGTTTTCTTAAACCTAGCACAGCTGCATTCTCTGAGTCCTCATTAGGAACCATGACCTGCTGGTTCCAATGTCCAGTGCTTGATTCCTGGTCTGCTGCTGCCAAGGAGCTTCTGAGGTGCCAGCAAAAGAAGAAAGATGAGTGAGAAGGATAAGTCAGTGTTGTTTCTGTGTGTATGTGAGTGAAAGTGTGTGTTTCTGAGTGATTGAAATCAATGAGTGAATGAGGGTAAGTATGGAAAAATTTAAGTGCGGGAGTAAAGCACTGTGAGTACGTTTGAATGAATGAGTGAGTGAGGGGGAGATTGTGCGAGGGAGTAAGAGTGAGTCGGGGTTCCTCTATCACTGCACTTGCTGCACTGTTAAAACAGAACACCAGAAGCCCAGGAGTTCAAACCAGATCCCCGCACACCAGTATTTGTGAGTGAGTGTGAAAGTGTGTTCGTGAGTGAAATGCAGTAAGTGTGAATGTATGGGTACATTTGTGTACAAGAGCACCCGAGGCAAATTTTCAAAACAATTGGGTGACTTGTGGCAAGTATTATGTCCCGCCACTTTCCGAGATCATCACTTTGATTTAACATCATATAATTCCATTTTGCAGGTTGGCACTTTTGAACAAAAAGTAGTAATTTACTCTCGAAAGACAACCTCAGAGTATTGTTCTGTGAAATTAACCTGGAGTCGGAAGGAGATGTATGTTCAGTAGCGAAATTGCAGAAGGCATAGTTACTACACCTTGGCTCATATACCAACGTCATGACTCGATGACACACTGTAATCTTGAGACATATTTTGTTTAGTGCACCACATAGTACTTGACTGCCTAATTTAAGAGCACCATGAAGTAATTGTTTCAAAATGTCTGATTTTGAAACACCTCGTATGCTTTACAAACAATATAACAATAATACTGACCAGCTATGAAGTGCTCAACTCTCGTCTCTTCACTAGCTCGTGGCATCGTCATTAAGACACAGAGAGGGGGTTGTTGAATGTTTCAAATCTTTTATCTAGAAACTTTACTTTTTAATACATCTCACTATGTATTACATTATACATCTAAATACTATGATGTATAATGTACTAGCCTCAAACTCTTACAAATGGAAAATGTATTTTTCAACGTTCAAAAGTGTGTATCATATTTATAAATGATTTTTGGAGTGCTTTACATGGCAGATCTTTCGATGGTTCAGCTCGCTCTTGGCTTAGAGCGAATTCGGAACCTGGCAAGTGTCCGAACAGGCTCGGAGAATGAATTTTCTGTCTCACACCTTTCCTTCAGTGCGGCCTACGTCCACCTCCTTATAGATAGGTGTCTAATGTTAAAGCTGGTGGGTGTGGATAACCTGTGTAATAGTCCTGGTTCTGAATTTTCCTGGAAGCAGAAGGTGATGAAATGGTCCGATGTAAGGGTTTTGGGGCTCTAGCGCCTAATTTGTAAAAAGAATGAGTGCCGATGCTGCCCAAAGCTCCGCTCTGACAGTGATGTTAAAAATCGGCACACCGAATACCAGGGGTGTGAGGTGTGTAGTCACCTCAGACACTGCTGTCCCTTTATCATACTTTGCCGGTCCCCGCTTTCTTCTGTGTGCCTGGTTTTCTCTCTTTCTATCCATTCTTCTTTCCCGTTTGCGTGGTTTTACATCAGTTGCTCGTGGTTAATATCCGCTAAGGAAAAATAAGTGCCGGTTCCCAAAAATGAGTTCCGGTGGGTCCCTCCAGCAACCAACAGCTCTAATTAGGAACGGGGGCGGAGGGGGACTTACTGTTTTTCACGGCGCCCCACCCCCTCATTTTTTTGCTATCCCTGTCAGGACATGTAAAGCATAAAAGGAACATATGCTTCTTTTTAATATTTAGCACTCCTACTCATGGGCTACTAAGGCCTATAATAGGGGTTACTTAAACATTAAAAAAAATTATGGTTTGGACTTAGCAAGTGCTTATTTCGTCATGTCTGATTGGAAGATTAAAAGCTGCTTGACCAGGCTGCAGTGGGACACGTAGAGCCATGGTGTCCACTTTGTCACTCCAGTGGTGGCACAGTATGTGGTGCAGGCCACTATTTACATTTACAGGAAAAAGGTAAAGTTCCACTCAACGAAATCTTGGGGTTATCAAGTTCGAAGTTTATTGCATTGCTATTCAGTCACTTCATTTCCATAGCAAAGGCAACATCCAAAGTAATGACACGAGAAGAAAGAAACAGCCAACACGTGTTTCGCCCCCTCTGGCTATATAAGCCGGGGCTTTCTCAAGGCTGAAAGAAAAAAGAAAGGTCAAACTCGTTGATAGTGTTGGTCAAGATAAGGCGAAAGAGAATTATCGAGAAGCCTTCAAAAACCACCGAAACGTGAGCAAAAAAGCAAAATTCTGTGTGAAAGGTGTTACCGATATGGAGTTCCAAAAGTTGGAAGAATCTTAAGCCCAAACATGGGAATTTTTTTTTTTAGTAAACTATTGAAGTGAGATACAAAGTCCTTGGGAATTAGAGATAGAACCAAATATAGAACAATTTCGAATCATATAAGAATCGAACATGCTACCGGTTCTGTGATGTTATTCTGTCCGGGTAGGTAGAAAGAAAAATAGAAACTGTGAATACAATGCAAAAATTAAGTCCGAGAAATAAACGAGGTCATTTCGACTAGTATCATAGTCACTCAAGTTTAAGAGAAATCTTTAAAAAAAAGAATCTTTTAAAAAAGGTTTTTGATTACAGAAAAGTGTACAGGAGAGTGATGAAATAGTGATGGAGCATCTGGTGCCCAAGTCCAGAAAGAACTGGAAGTGTCCCAAAGAAAAAAAGGATAGACCAGTGCTAGAAAGTGAAAAGTGAGATAATGATGATACAAGAGAAAAAGATTAGAAAAAATATTAAGCTGAACATACCGTAAAGATTAACAAGCATTTATAATTTGAATATTAAATCAGTCATATTCTGTAAAAAAATATTAATCAATTATTGAGGCATTTCAGACTTGAAAAAGAAACATGAGAAGAAAAAGTAATAATAATGATGAAATCAACTACTGTATAGTATAATTGAATGACTAACTTAGATGAACATACAGATTGTATTAGACCATCAAAACAAACATTCGGTGTTTACGGGGCTCGTTGGTCAAAAGGACCACCTTGTTAATAGTAAAATAGGTTGTACTTATTAACTAAAGGCATACGCTGGGTCAAATAAACTAAGTCTCTGTATGTAACAGGAGCGCTCCTGTTTCTTACCTTAAGGATGCATAGAAGTCGGAGACGCCGACTGTCAACGGCAAGGAGCCGTAAGAAGCGGAACGGGCGCATTGAACGTCGCGCTCACAATAACGAGCTTTTATCGACAAGGTAGTTCCTAGCGTCGTTCGGTTTACAATAAAAACAAACGACGGACTACCAAAACTAGGGACATGGAGCGCCATCTTAAAACGTAGAGGAAGAAAGGGAAGAAAAGCAGCAGCCATTTTTTGAACGATAAACTAGATCATTGGGGCAAGGATTAGGCCATCTTTATGGGCAAAAGATATATATACTTGCTGAATCATGTTTATGTCAGGTACAACACCTGAATTAAAAGAGGAAAAATGAAAAGTGAAAGATATAAGAGCAAAATTGAGAAAAAAAGAAAGAAAGAAAGAAACAAAAGAGTTAGTTTCAAATAAAGAGAAAGTAAATCTATTTGCGAAAAAACTTAGTCTGCAGTTTTTTATCTTCAACATAAATCAATAGGTCGCGATACTCAATTTAAGAGTTAGAAATTTGATAGATGTAACCTATGTCCCAAGGGTTTGGTTTAAGGGACTGAATGAATTGATGAAGAAAGGCTTTTGAGCCTTGCCAAATAAGCAGAATATCATCAATATATCGCCCCCAGAAAATAATATGTTTGATGAAATGTTCTGAGCAATCTGACCAGAGCCAATAATTTTCCACAGCTCCCATCAGGATACATGCGTAGGGTGGAGCAAATTTTGCCCCCATCGCAGTCCCTTGTAGCTGTAAATAAAAATTGCCATCAAAGAGAAAGTAGTTGTTTTCAAGACTGAATTTGAGAAAGTCCAGGATCATTGCATTCCGTGTCAAATACTGCACTGATCTGGTAGATAAGCATTTGTTCACTGCTTCAAGGCCATCATTCTGTTTAATAGATGTATAGAGACTGACAACATCAATAGTTGCAAGAAAAAAATCTGATTGCCACTCTGTCTTGTAGCTTTTGTAGGATATCTTTGGTGTCTCTAACATATGAAGAAAAATTGGTCATAAATGGTTGAAGCTCTCTATCAATGAGGAACCCTTTTTCCTGTATTGCATACTTTACTTTAGAGGACGTTGGGTCCCTGTCCTCTGGTCAAATCCCCCATCTTATGAATAAGGCACTTTACACAGGAGAATAGTGATTTTGGACCCTCTCCAATATTGGAGCTTTGCTTTTCACTATTTACATTTACAAGCTCTGGGTACAATTTGTAACATATACTGTGGACTTACAGGTAAGTTAAATACGGCTATCGGGTGTTAGCCAAATGCACCTAGATTTTTAGGGGTCAGAACACATGAACTGGGATCAGGCCCAGACATATTTTCTACTCGCATATCTACTTAGCTCGAGGTCCTACTTCTGCTCTTAACTTCATTGCATGCAACACAGTCAATAGTCATGCAACATCTGTCTCATGATTGTTTGTGTTGCCTAGTGAGCATGAACGCAGGGCCTGCCATTAGCTGCTTCTGCTTACCAACTCACTGCGAAAGGGTTGCAGCACCTCAGTCATGCCACTTACTGCATTCTTTAAACATAAATATCTTCGTGGGAACCAATAGTATGAGCACACTAGGAAAAAAAGAAAGCTGCTGGGTGCAGAAGCATACTTGGCCCTCCCCCCAGATCTGCCACTGGTCAGGTGTTCCCCTGTACAATTGTATCCACCTTGTGGTATAACTTTTTCACATGTTTAATAAGAAAATGACAGCATATCTGTAAACTCAATCTTGTGTATGTTTGTTTAACATCGAGGCTTAAGTATAACTTTGATGCTTCCTGAAATGCATCTATGTCATCACTTTCTACCATTCCAGTCTTTGAAATTATTTTCAGGCACAGCAAACCCATGAGCAGTGGAGAGTATCCTGGTTGAATCAAGTGCTATGAAAATATCTCTTTATTTGTTTGTCAATATCCTATTAGGTAAAAGGAATATTTGACTAAGATAGTGTAGTATTGCCGCGTCCTCGTGACTCCTGTTCTACGTCTCGAGCTCGTGATAGAGAGGAGCTCGAGAGGACGGTTGAGCCGGTAGCTGCGACATCGCAGCGGTCTATATGTTGATTAAAAGATCTTTACCTTACCTACACTTGTAGTCATAATTACTACAGATATGTTTTTGCACCACTATTTCTTGCAAAGGAAAATCCGTTCAAACATGTTCATAAAATTGACATTTTGGCCTACTATACATGTTGCTCTCAAGCAATCAATCAGAGATTTGAAGAGCGTGGCTAATCACTCATAGGGTCTCAAGGTGCTGTTTCTGGGCGTGCTGCTCAGTCGAAGAGCCTGTTCTTGAGGTCCTTCTTGAACTGCTTCAGTGATTTGGTCTGCCTGAGCTTGAGAGGTAGCGTGTTCCATGTCCAGGCTGCTAGGTAGGAGAAGGATCTCACTCCTGCTATCATTTTGGTGGATCTTGGGGACAGCTGCAAGAGCGAGCTGGAACGAACGGAGATGTCTGTTGGGTACGTAGAAGGCGAGGTGGTGGTTGAGGTATATGCAGGTCCTATGTTGTGCAGTGCCTTGTGAGTGTGGATCAGGAGTTTGTATGTGATGCGCTTGTTGACTGGGAGTCAGTGTTGGTCTCTGAGGTAGGAGGAGAGGAGGCTGTGTCGGAGGATGTCTAGGATGAGTCTGGCTGCTGCATTCTGGATTCTTTGTAGTCTTGGTTGAAGTTTCTTGGTGATGCCGTAGTCCAGTTTGCTAGTGACGAGTGTATGGGCGACAGTCTTCCTTGTGTTGGAGGGAATCCACTTGAAAATCTTCTGCAGGAGTCGGAGGGAGTGGAAGCATGATGAAGAGACATCGTTGACTTGGCAGGTCATGGATAGAGAGGAGTCCAGGATGATGGTAAGGTTGCGTGCATGGTCCGTGGGGGCGTTTCCCAGTGCGGTGGACCACCAGGAATTGTTCCAGGTGGAAGGGGTGGAACTGATTATGAGGATCTCGGTCTTGTCCGAGTTGAGTTTGAGGCAGCTGGCTTCCATCCAGGCTGAGACTGCCCCTTCAGAGTCCTTGGATAGGGAGAGGATCAGTTAGAGATCGTCAGCGTAGGAGACTATGCGTAGCCCATTGTTGTTTGATGATCTTGGCAAGCGGGCAATGTAGATGTTGAAAAGTGTCGGGATGAGTGAAGATCCTTGGGGCACTCCGCAGCATGTGTCTTTGGGTTGTGACGAGAACAGCGGTAGTCTGACACTCTGTGTTCTTCTGGTAAGGAAGGACCTGATCGGATCCAGTGCTTTATCTCGGATGCTGGCGTCCTGTAGTCTGTCGCAGAGGGTGGAGTGGGAGACGGTGTCAAACGCAGCGGAGAGGCTGAGGAGGATGAGTGCGGCCATACCTCCGTGGTCTAGTATGGTGCGTATGTCATCGGTGGCTCCTAGGAGTGCGGTTTCAGTGCTGTGGTTGCTTCTGAATCTGGATTGGGATGGGGCTAGGATTTGGTGTGTCTCGAGGAATTTGATAAGTTGCTGGTTGAAGGCCTTCTCTGTTACCTTAGCTGGGAAAGGGAGCAGAGAGATAGGTCTGTCGTTTTTCAACTCCCTTGGGTCGGCGGTGGGTTTTATTGAGCAGCGTATTGATTTCGGTGTGCTTCCAGTCTAATGAGAAGGTGGCAGTCTCGAAAGATCGGTTGGTAGTTCGGCAGAGCTCCAGTGCTATGGTGGCACTGGCTAGAGTGAAGATATGGTGAGGGCACGGATCCGAGGGTGCTCCAGAGTGGATGGAGTTCATCGGTCTTTGGGTGTCCTCTTTGGTGATGGGGGTCCAGGAGTTCAGGATCTGGTGAGGTGCTAGGTCCGTGGTGGTGAGCAATGCTGGCTGGTTTTGGTTCCTGAAGCCTTCGTAAATGTCCTGGATTTTTCGATTAAAGAAGGTGGCAAGGTTGTTGTGGAGTTCTTGGGAGGGAGGGATGGATGAGGTGTCTGTCCCGGGGTTTGTGAACTCTTTGCGATGGCAAAGAGCTCGTTCCTGTTGTGGGTGCTGGTGTTGAGGGGTGCTTGAATGGCAGATTTTTTGGCGCCTCTGATGTTCTGGTGGTGCGTGGTGACTGCATTCTTGTAAGTTGTGCAGTCTTTGGTTGATTTGCTGATCCTCCATTTCTGTTCCAGTCGTCTGCAGGAGCGCTTGGATTCCTGTAGGTCTGCCATAAACCATTTAGGTGTTTTGCTCTGTCGATTTTCTGCTGGCTTCCTTAATGGTGGCTATGTTGTCGGCACATTCTGATAACCAGCGGTGTAGAATGCGTGCGGTTTCATTTGCGTCCGGTGGGAGGGAGTGGTTGATGGCGTTGGTGAGTTGTGCTTCTATAATTTTGCCCCAGCGTCTGCCAAGGGGGTGGGAGGGTCATAGTGGCATGCAGTGTTCTTTGTGTAGGTAAAGTGGACACGCTTGTGGTCGGTCCAAAGATGTTCAGAGGTGTGAGAGATGGTGAAGTTGTCATCTGCTGAGAATACGCGGTTGAGAATGTGTGTCCAGCTCTAACCCAAAGACCTCATCTCTCCTTCATATCAAATCAATATGTGTAGTATGGTGTGATTTTTTTTTTACTTTTTAGAGACACATAAGTATGAGAATGAAAGCCTTGCCGTAAACCTTAGGAGCACACACAGAGGATTTTGACTTGTGGTTGTAACCTGCCATGCCAACAAGCACATCCGACATTTAAAAATAATTAGAACTGGATCTTCATTTGAACTAGAGAGATCAGTCAGAAATACATTATTTTTATTTGGCTAAAACAAATTATTATTTTTTCTTTAATTTTATAGGTGGGCTCTCTCTATATCAAGTAATTTGGATAATGAATTGTCTCTGCATTAAAATGACATACAACCCCGGATTCCCTGCATTTCTAAGTTCCATGGATATTCTTTACAAATACCACATACTTCCTGGCCAGTATACAGCTGCTTGTAGAATGCTATCGATGTATGCCTCGAAAAAGAGCTTGAAAGATTACTATCGTCTGCTTGATGTTGATGAAGGATGTTCAATAGAAGATGTGAGAAATTCATACTGTATGCTTGCCAAAAAATATCATCCAGACAGCGGCTCCGCCACCGCTGATGCCAGCTTGTTTGTGCAAATAGACGAAGCCTATCGAGCTGTGATTTCTGACATAGCAAAGTCTGCAAAACCAGGCATTGAGCCAGATGAAGAAGATGATGATAAATTGAAGTACAAAGCTCCACAGCACAGGCAGTACTTAAGTTATGAAGGCATTGGATTTGGAACTCCAAGCCAGCGAGAAAGGCAGTATGTACAGTTTCGCGTAGATCGAGCTTCTGAACTAGTGATGGACTTTAAAAAACAGAAACTCGTGAGCCAGTATGGCGAGAGTGCAATGGTTGCCAAAGATATTAAAAGGAGCAAAAAGGCCAAAATAACTCAATCCATTGAACGTTTGGTGGAGGATCTCATCCAGGAGTCAATGGCCAGGGGAGATTTTGATAACCTTAGTGGCAGGGGGAAGCCATTGGACAAATTTTCGTATTGTCCACACGTCGATCCGATGACTCATAACCTGAATAGGATCCTGATGGACAATGGATACCAGCCTGAGTGGATCATGCTTCAAAAAGAAATACGAGAAACAATTCAAAATTTAAGAAAAGAGATTGTGGACGCTAGAAAGAAGTACAGCGAGCCACTGACATCACAAAAACTAAAACTCTGGAACCTGAGCTGTGAAGAGTTCAGAGAAAACATTAAGAAGCTTAACAAACGAATTAACGACTTTAATCTGATTGTTCCGCTTCTAAACTGGCAAATGGTTCATTTTAATGCAGAGAAAGAAATTGGCAAAGCAGAGAAGACTTACCAGGCACTAATGGAAGCTAAACGTGAAGAGGATGAATCCACAAGGAAACAGGAGGAAGAAACTGTGAATTTAACTTCATCTAAGGACAGATTCCTGGCATGGATCAGACTTCTGTTGAAATAATGGATTCTTAGACAAACATAACATTATTTCAGTTATGCTATTACATGTGTTTTACTCTGCTGCAAACTGAATTTGTAGATCTTTGGGTTTCTTGAAAATATGAAAGACTACAACAGTTGGTACTGAAAAATAACAATATAATTCTCGGCTCGAAAATATTGTTGTTAAAGCAAACTAAACGTACACTGTCTTACAATCTGAACATGGATATAACCTCATTCTTACACCCAGTAATGCTTTGTATACTCCTTAAAAGATAACTCAGTGTGTTTTCTTGTTTTGTTTCTTCGTGATCTTTTCAATTGTGCAAGTTAAAGTTTACACTCAGAATAAACAACCTTAAGCCCCCAAAGACAACGCTTTTTCATGTAAACGTCCCTACCCCCAACCACCAGCCTGGTCACTTTTATTCTAGGCTCGACTACCAAACAACTCTCTGATGCGTCACACTCAACACAAGGCAGAAAAATAACCAAGTTAATTTTACATAAATTGTCCAGCTTGTCATTCTTCAACTTATTGGGGTCTCTTCGAATCTCCTTTGCTAGGGGAGCTGTACCTGATTATCCTTTAAACCAAGCTTCTCCAACAAGTAGCTTCCGAACAGAGGCTTACACAATGATCATAAGATCATGACTTCCACTGCTGGTATCACTATGCTCACCTATCATAGCATTTGTCAGGCTTATTAGCCCCACATGTTGGACTAACCACCCCATCTTTCATGAAAGATGGACTTTGCCCTCTTGGATCACCACTCAGTTTACCAGGTTGAGGGTGTTCACTGATGTTTTTCTGTCACCCAAATGCCTGTCATCTCGATTCAATAATGTATTGCCAAACCCTCTTTGTCAGGTTGCCCCTTGCAGCTGTAGAAGTCCTGCTGGTTGTATTTGGCTCAGATATTGGTATTATGTCTGACCCAATACCTGTCTAGCCTGATTACCTCCTATTGCTTTCCAACTAGAAAATATACACAAGTCATATACTCGTTAACTGTTAGACACTAATCTACATGACAGTGTCTAGTGAATTCTTAGCAGCCTATATATTAACACGCTACTGTTTCATTGCTTTCCATTCTGTGCCATTGTTGTATAGGAAATCTTAAACTAGATTGAAAAAAGGTGCAGTGGAGTTGTCGCCAGTGCAAAAAAATGGGCAGCTGTGATATTCCTGGTACTTCCTGGTTCCCAGGAAGGACAGCGGTCTGCATCCAATCCTAGACCTCAGGCTTTTTAAATTTTATTTTCACAAGGGAAAGTTCAAGATGCTGTCTCTGACTCAGGTACTTAGGAATGGAAGACTGAATGGCGTCCCTCTACTTTCAGGATGCATATCCTTATATACCAAACCTGGAGCCGCACAGCAGGAACTTGTGATTTGTGGTAGGTTCCACTCACTACCAGATCGTAGTCCTTCCGTTTGGTCTGACATCGGCACATGAGGTATTCACCGCGGTGATGGTGGTAGTGGCTGCATATCCATGGATGTTGGGGTTCTCAATGTTCTGTACCTTAACAATGGTTGCTCAGGGTGAATCTGTTGCATATAATGCTGGGCAGTCTACAGACAACAGCATCCCTGCTGTTCCACCTACTACTAATCTGCAGTCCTCCCATTTGCTCTAACATCTGCACCTCTGGTATTCACTAAGGTGACGGTTGTGGTTGAGGCGCCTTTATGGAGTTTTGGTATCTCAGTGTTCCCATACCTTGGCAATTCGATGCTCAAGGTGGGTTCACCATTCCCAGTGTTGGGGAAACTGCAGGCAACAGCATGCCTGCTGTTTGATATTGGCTTTTCCATCAACCTGCCCAAATCTCATATAGAACCCTCCTAGTGCCTTCTGTTCTTAGGGGCAGTACTGGACAAAATATCTCTGTGAGCTTTCTCTCTTATTCAAAGTATATTGGACCTTGAAGATATGATGTTGATATTTTGGGAAGAGCTCATGTTCTGATTATGACTGTTCTTCACCTGCCAGGTCTGCTGGCCACCTGCATTCTCTGGTCACCAGGCACGCTGGCACATGAAGGCTCTTCAATAGTGCCTCATATTAAATGATTCCAACACGACGGTGGGATATGTCAGGCATTATCAGACTTCATCCAAGCTTGGCACATGATCACAGAACTCAACAATGGTGTGTGTGTGTGTGTATATATATATATATATATATATATATATATATATATATATATATATATATATATATATATATACACACTACGTATTCACGCATGCACAACGCAAAGCTAAAAATAAGAAGTAAAAATGCATCACCATGGGGCTTGACCTCTACATCATTTCTTTGTCTGCCAGCTTCACGTGATGGTACCCGAATGACCGGAAAGAGAGAGAATTACCCACAATGGGATTCTAAACAAGGTGTTCCTCCTCAGAATGAGTTCCTTCTAGTTCCAGCTGTCAAGCTTCCTCTCCTTATAGCCTTTAAACAAACTGGAGAGGAGAATTCTGGAAACTCCCCCTCCCATACAGTAAGTTATTGTTCAAACGCTGGCCGCACCAGGTCAGTGTTGAAAAGAAACACGCTAGAGACTGGTCAACTCTTATGATGTTTTCCAGAGACTCAGCTGTTCCCTGCCTCACCATAAACATTCTCAGCCTGGTACAATTTATCACTGATACTCCCCCATGTTATGTGCCCATCCTTGTTGAGAAAGAGCAAAAACACGTTACACAAGCTATGCGTGGAAAAATACCTGCACCACCAATGTGACGTGTGCAAAGCTAAGCACAAAATGGAGTCAGTGGTCAAGATGGAGCTGGTGATTACATACAGATAGCATTACACTCTCCACCCTTTGACCAGTGACTCACAATATACTGGTCTAAAATTAGCTCTTTTAGGTTTGAACATTGTAAGCAGAATAGGTATGCATTGTACACAGCAACGTAAAATAATAATGATGGGAATTACTATAAGTATCCCACCTACAGCATGGCGTCATTGCCCAAAATCGGGCAACCACTGGAACAACCAGTCCGACTGGTAGTTTGACATGTTTGATGTGACTAGCGGCACTCACAATGATAAGACATGTTGTTTGTCGTGTTTTTGCAATGTTTATCAGTTTGGTAATGGCATAGAGTTTGTTGTTCCCATGGTATCTCTTGCCTCCAGGTGCTGTTGAGCACATTTTCCAATTCCATGAGAATTGCATGACATTTGATAACAGACGTCGCTGGTGGTAATATTATACGCAGTTATTTGGGTAATATTTTCCCACTTTTCGTCAGTTGTTTCTTGGCAAAACTGGCAATATTCATAGGGACTGGACTGGGATAAAACATTACTCTCACGGACCTCTGCATCCTGGTTAGTAGCATTGAAGATATCTAACAACATTTTTGCAGGTGTTGGTATTGCAGTCAGACAGGTAGATATGACGTCCACCGTACTTTGCATGGAGGCCATACAGAAATCTGACTTGTTGAGTATGACCTGTGCTAAATGTGTCCAGACATTTTCGGTCAAGTCTAGTAAAGGTGTCGATCGGCATGGTGGATCAATCATTTCGGATTTGGGCACTTTCGGTCCCTCCTGACCCCATACACACAGGCCTGAAAGGAGTCCATGCAGCACAGCCAGCACACATACACCTTGTAGTATGATCTGTAAAAGAGACAAGTATGATCATTCTCACAAATAACATTTGTCAGCTAGTACATCCTCCCACTTTTCTTTCCCGGGCTTCATAACCAAGAGGATGTTATCCTTCCCCTTGGCAATGATTTCTGCTGGTTCAGGAGGACGATTTGGGGATTCTACCCAGACCTTAGCACCAAGGGTTTTGTCAGTTGAACCAAAACCTCCCTCCTTACACTGTAAGAAGGGCTGGGACAGTCCCCTTTTTCACTATTCCTCCATATACTGGGATAATCACCAACTGGGCAATTCTGTCTCCAGATTGTATCATCAAATTAGTGTCTCCACTATTCAGGAGAATAATTATAATTTCTCCTTGGTAGTCTGCATCGATCACTCACCCCCCCCACTCAAGACCTGAATACCTTTGAGTGCCAACCCAGGTCTGGGAGCAATCAATCCGAAATGCTGTGGGGGAATCTGTATTCCAACACCTGTATCACAGAGTGCCATGTCTCTTGGTTTTAATGTGTACGCTTTTAAAGCATGTAAATCAAGACCTGTAGATTCTGGTGTGGCTCGGTAAGGAGCTAAGGCTCCTGGTTTTATGTCCCAATACATGAAAGTGTTGGCCGCTACATGAGGTTGTATTTGTAATGCTGGGGTTAACATTCTCCACAGGAGACTTTCTGCCTTTGTCAGTGGCCTGTTGTTAAAATTTGGAGGGTTTCATTTAAATGCTCTCTCCAGTTTTTCAAAGTTCCATCTGATAGTTTTCGTAATTGGGCTTTCAGCAAGCGATTCATTCTCTCAATCAGTCCTGCGGCTTGTGGATAGTAAGGAATGTGATAAATCCACTCAATATTGTGTTGTAATCAATAATCTTGTACCAATTTCCCTTTGAAATGTGACCCACTGTCACTCTGGACCTGGAGCGGGACTCCATAATATAACATTGACGGGTCCAGAGTTTTGATTGCATTATACTGAGGGGCACGTTTACAAGGGATGGCAATCAGGTAACCAGAATAGGTGTCCACTGCTGTGCAAGCATATTGACACCAACGACTAGTCGTTAGTGGCCCAATGTAATCAATTTGCCATATCTGCCCTGGTAACTTCCCTCTCCCCAACTGACCTCTGACAGTTTGCGGAACAGATCTTTGTTGTGTGTGTTGACAAATAGGACACTGTTACCTCCGAAATATGCCCTGTGTGTGGTGGTGCCCCAGAAACGGTCGAACATTTTATGTTTTCTTGCCCTGCTTATTCTTTCCCAAGGTCCAAATGAATTTGTACGATTTGTCGGGAAATGGGGATGAACAAATGTGCGATGGCATTGATGATTTTAAAAAGTCACAGGTCTAGTGTATTAATCATTGCCGTTAGTAAGTTTTTAGTAGCAGCATGGTATATACGTAAAATGTTTCTGCAAACAGGGAGTGATGTGGCCGATTTATGAGCTTCTATTGGGCAATTGTGTTTTAAAGTGGACTTTGTTATTTAATTGTTTTAACTGGTAATGTATTGCTTCTTTTATGCTTTTTTATTATGCTTATTTATTATTGTGTTGCTTAAATGGCTTGTGACCGAATAAAGCTTGTTGATGACAACAATAGGACATTGCATGATCACAGTTTTTATGAAGTCTAGGGGAACGTGCATCCCTCTAATCTCTGCCCACCTGTAAGTGGCCTTCTCTCCCAGGTGTCCACATTTTTGGTACGTCCCATTTAGCCATCCCCAACAAGTCAGAATTTGGTATTGCCACCTCTGCCTCTGAAATTTTGGCTTTGTCATCTGCAAGTGTCAAAGCCCAGCTCACCTGAGTTCTTGTTCAGTTCTGATGGAGGTTGAAGACAATCCGACCCCACCCTGAAACTGCTTGTTCCAGCACACTAGTTTTTAAAACAGTGCACTAAGAACAGAAGCGGAAGGGGGGAAGTGGATAAAATAAAAAAAAGAGACAACACCGTTCTTGCGTTTCCACTGTTGAAGTGCTGCACAAATCTGCGGCCCTTTCTGACTTCTGTAGAAACTGGTGCCTAATGAAACATAAACAAAGAACAGATAAGTGCAACCTATTACTAAATGGGTTCCTGACTATCCCTTTATTTATTAGAAATTCTCTTCTAAAAGTACCTCTTGGATCCTGGTCTCTAGTTTCCAGGTTTGGAATGTGTTACTGCTCTGGGATGTGTTTTCTATTACTGTAAAGCTTCTAAAACATTAAACAAATACCGTTATCAGAATTACCAATATCAAACATTCATCATAATATAACTAAAGCCTAAATTCCCAAATGCAGACTCACTTTTCCCATATTTCCAGAATCTTTTATAAAACAAATACTGTACTTTTACATCAAAATACAGTATGTAATTTGTGCAAGTCCTTGATTTACTGTTTGCCTTGCTGTCAATGGTTTCCACTGTTCGATTCCCAAAAGTTCCATGAAAAAAAACAATGTCCGCTTCACAAAGTTCCGCAAAATACTCCTGCAACAAAGAGCCTGAATCACAATGCTCGTGGAAGGCACTTCGCCTCAAACTGTCTATACAGGAATCCAGAAATTGCCGTCAAAGCTCCCTCAGGTAATAAAAAGTTTTGCACTTACTTGTTGCTGGCAAGAGATACTGATCAGTCTAACCTTGTCTTCTTTCTCTTTTGCAGGTTACTCGTAGGAGAGAGGCTGAGGCAAGGAGGAACCGGAAACCGGAAGAAGGAAGAGCCAGCAGCTGCGCCCATTGAAGTCAAAGAAAGTCTGTAAAGAGCAGGAGTGCCAGCGCCGAGGGATCTGTTCTCAGGTAAGCGGGAGGTAGACGAGCACAAGCACTGGGTGAGGCTCGGGGGATGCCTTTTATAGACAGGGCTGGGTGTGGTTCGAAGAGCTGGGTGTGGTTTGAAGGGCTGGGTGTGGTCCTCACATGCTGCACATGTTTTTGGAAGGTGTGCAGAGCTGGGTGTGGTTTGAAGGGCTGGGTGTGGTCCTCACATGCTGCACATGTTCTTGAAAGGTGTGCAGAGTTTCAGTTATCATGCAAATGAGTTGGATTAACACATGGCCTAGGGAGGAGTGTTTTAAAGAAGCCTTGGTAAAAGCAAGGCCCAATGTGTAAACAAAACAGCACATTAAACAACATACACAGAAGCCTAGGGGGGGGGGAGATGAGATAACAAGAAAGGCTTTCAATAGTATGTTTAAAAGGGAGCTATTACAGAACCCACTAGTGCAGTGAGAGGGGACATGCTCTTTGCTGTGTACAAACCCTAACAGTTGCCCCCCTCAAAGGCCCTCCTACAGGACGGGGTTTTCCTGGATTTTTTAAATAAAACCGTCTAATCAGCTGTGGGGCATGTACATATGATGCTGGTTCCCATGAATTCTCAGATTCATCATATCCTTTCCATTCTACTAAATAAAACAGACGTCCACTAATTCTTTTTGAGTCTTTTATGCTTTTCACTTCATATTCCAGATTTCCCTTAATTGGTATGGGTGGAGGTGGTGGTTCAGGTCGGGTTTTTGAGTTGTACGGCTTAAGCAAGGACACATGGAATGTAGTATGTACTGGATATTCTTTTGGTAAATCTAATTTTACTGTTACCGGGTTTACTATGGCAGTTATACTAAAGGGTCCAATGAAACGTGGTTGCAGCTTTCGGGATCCCTCTATGTTTAGGTTCTTTGTGGAGAGCCATACCTTGTCACCAATTTTATACATTGGGGCCTCAGACCTGTGTTTGTCTGCTTGTCTTTTCATGCTTTCCTTGTACTTTAATAAATGTTTCCTGGCTTTGTCTTGTATGTCACCTAACCTCGTTAGTCTATCCGTTACTGTAGGCAACAGGGAATCTTCTAACAAAATGGGTATAGCTCTTGGATGATACCCCTGCAAGAAATAGAATGGTGAGCAAGGTAGAGCTGAATGCGCAGTATTATTATAAACAAACTCTGCTACAGGAAGAGCTTCCAACCATTCACTAGAATAATCAGCCAATAAACAACGTAGCGTTTGAAGTAAGGTTTGGTTCAGTCGTTCAGTCTGTCCATCTGTCTCTGGGTGGAAAGCAGTGGATAAGGCCACATCTATTTTCAGTTTTTCACATAATTTTTTCCAAAATCTGGAGTTGAACTGGCTCCCTCGGTCTGACACCACTTTGCTTGGCAAACCATGTAAACGCACAATTTCCCTTATAAAAATATCGGCAAATTCTGCCGCCGTGGGTAATTTCCGTAATGGTACAAAATGTGCCATTTTAGATAAAAAAAATCCACTATAACCAACACTGTTGTGAAGGATTTTACAGGTGGTAAACCTACAATAAAGTCTACACTCACAGTGTGCCAAGGTTGTTTGGGTGTTGGCATTGGTATTAACAAGCCGTCAGGAGCCTTATGAGAAGATTTATGTCTTGCACAAATTGGACAGGTAGTGACAAATTGCTTAATGTCCTTTCTTATAGTGTCCCACCAAAAGTGTTTTTGCACATTTTCCAGGGTTTTTACCCAACCAGGATGACCTGCCAACGGTGAGGCGTGATGCCAAATTATCACCTGTGTTTGTAATTCAGAGGTGGGCACTAACAGCATGTTGTCGTGATACAATAAACCTCGTTGTATTGTGTTATGGGAATCCTTTAACCAATCCTGAGGTGCTATTTGCATGTGTGCATTATATAGATCTGTGATGAAATCCTTCTGTTGTACTGGTGCCAACAACTTTTGGGGAGGAATAATGGGTTCTCCTATTTTATCTTGTTTCATGTCTGAGGTATGTCCGTATCTAGATAACACATCAGATTGAATTTGTTGTGCACCTGGTCTATAGGTTATAACAAAGTCAAATGTGCTAAAAAAATTTAACCAGCGCATCTGACGTGGTGTTAGTGCTTTAAGTGATCCAAAAAACTGTAGGTTCTTATGGTCAGAAAAGATTGTAACTGGGCACTTGGCTCCCATTAAATGGTGCCTCCATTCTGAAAAGGCTACTTTGATAGCTAGTAGTTCCCTTTCAGCCACAGTGTAATTTTGTTCAGCTGGCAATAACTTTTTGGAATAGAAGGCTATAGGATGTAACTGGCCATCTACTGCATCTCGTTGAGAGAGAACTCCTCCTAAAGCTACTTGTGAAGCATCCGCTTCAAAAAAAAGGGCAAGTCAGGATCAGGATGTTTCAGAATTGGGGCTGAAGTGAACTTTTGTTTTAGGAGTTGAAAGGCGTGTGCCGCCTCATCAGTCCAAAGAAATCGTTGCCCTTTCCGCAACAAGGTAGTTATTGGGGCCGCAATGTCTGCAAAATGTGCAATAAACCTCCTATAAAAATTGGCGAAACCCAGAAATTTCTGAATATCTTTTACAGAGGATGGTTCTGGCCAATCAGCAATAGCACTGATTTTCTTTACATCCATAGTTATTCCTTGAGGTGACAGGCAGTATCCTAAAAAGTCCACCTTGTTGACATTAAAAGTACACTTTTCTAACTTAGCAAAAAGATGATTTTCTTTTAACTTTGATAATACTGCACGAACATGTTGGGTATGTTCTTCTGAGTTCTTAGAGTAAATGAGGATGTCGTCTATGTATTCTATGACACAAACGTCCAGGAATTCGTGTAGGACCTCATTTATAAAGAACTGAAATGCCGCAGGGGCATTACATAACCCAAAGGGCATTACTGTGTACTCAAATAAACCAAACTTTGTCTTGAAAGCTGTCTTCCACTCATCCCCCTCTTTTACTCGGACCAGGTGGTAAGCTCCCCGCAGATCTAGTTTAGTGTATACAGTAGAATGTCTTAATTGATCCAACAACACAGGTATTAGAGGAAGAGGATATTTATTCTTTATTGTAGCCTTATTTAGTCCTCTATAATCGATACACGCGCGCAGGGATTTATCCGGCTTCGGGATAAAAAAGAGTGGAGATGACACCGGAGATGTGGAATGACGGATGAACCCAGACTGTAGTAGGTCATCTAGGTAGGTTCTTAAGTATTTGGTTTCTTCGTCAGTCAAAGCATATACTCTGTTATTAGGTAAAGGGGCCCCTGGGATGAGATCTGTACGGCAGTCATAAGACCGATGTGGGGGCAGCACACTAGCCTTTACTGGATCAAAGACGTCTTTAAAGTCAGAATATTCAGGAGGGAGACTTGGTTCATCTTGTGTAACACTAGCACAGTGTAATACTGTGCTCTGTTCTGTACCTGCTTCTTGATAGCAATTGGTTCTACAGAAAGAGGAATCCAAAGTAACAGTTCTATTCACCCAATCAATTTTTGGGTTATGAGTTGTTAACCAGGGTACCCCGAGAATCAAACCAAAATTAGGAGTATCTATCAGATCAAAGCTAATCACCTCTGTGTGCCCGTTCTGACAGACCATAACAAGTGGACTTGTTTGTTTTGTGATTAATCCAGAGGTCAATTCTGACCCATCCACTGCACATACCGCTTCTGGACAAGGCTTTAGGCACATAGGAAGTCCTAAGATTTCAGCTAACTTATTATCCACAAAATTTCCTGTCGCGCCTGAGTCCAGTAGGACAGGGAGAGAATGCCTCACTTGGGTAGTAACAATTAAAACGACCTGAATTATGAAATGTCTAGGTATGTGCGGTACCCTGAAGGCTGCAGCATTAGAGGTTTGATTAAGATGTTTTCTCGAACAAGTAACCTCTCCCCTTGTTGAGCTTAATCGTTTCCCGATTCAGTTGAGGAGGTGGAGGAAACAGCACCCTTTCGTGGAGTTTTAGGCTTTACTGGACATTCTCTGGCAAAGTGACCTGCCCTGCCACAATATAAACATAATTGACATTTTCTCCTTCTTTCTTTTTCCTCTGATGTGAGTGGACCTCTGAGTGTCCCTATTTGCATAGGCTCTGGTTCAGGGAGTTTATTATCTGTGTCTTTCTTCTCGTGTCTAATAAAAGTTAACCGTGATTCCAGTTTGTATTTATCTCCCTTTCTTTCTCCTAGTCTATGTTCTAATTTCACAACTAAATCTACAAAGTCCGAATAGTCTTTTGGCAAATCAACTATATGAGCCAGCGCGTCTTTTAACTCGTCTCTCAAACCTTTATAAAAAAGGGAGACACGCTTTTCTTCTGGCCACTGTGTCTCGGTGAGTAAACGATTAAAACTAGTGAGATAGGTCAATAAATCCTTGTTACCTTGTTTAAAATTTAAAAGCTCATTATCACTTGCCTGCATGAAAGTGTGTTTTGCAAAAAGGCTGGTCATGGTACGTTTAAATTGATTCCAATTATGGAGGATGGGATCATCTCTATCCACGGAAGGAATTGACCAATTGGCTGCTGTGCCACCCAAATAAGACAAGACGAATGCCACTTTCGTATCATCAGTAGGGAACTGTTGTGGCTTACAAATGAAGTGTAATTGACATTGATTGATAAAAACATGGAATTTGTTACTATCTCCATGAAAACGTTCAGGTGCTGCTAAGGGCACAACATTAGGAACATTAACAGTAACCTCAACTGGGGAAGGCAAAGTTGTTTGTTTTGATGGCGCCCCTGTCTCTGAGGAGGTTTTAAACAAAGGCGTAGAAGCTGTGTTCCACTGAGATCCCCTAAATTTATACCTGCTTAAATCCTGTTTTAAAGAGGTATTCTCCATCTTTAATCTCTCTATTTCCTCTTGCATATGTTGCAAGATGCCAGACACTGATTCATTATGAGCCAAGTCCTCATTTAGGGCCTGCGCCATATCCGTGACGTCAATGCCCTCTATTTCTTCCCCAGTATTCATCGTCCACCAGAACTGAAATTTTTTAAGGCTTGTGCTTCTGTCAAAGCCCAGCTCACCTGAGTTCTTGTTCAGTTCTGATGGAGGTTGAAGACAATCCGACCCCACCCTGAAACTGCTTGTTCCAGCACACTAGTTTTTAAAACAGTGCACTAAGAACAGAAGCGGAAGGGGGGAAGTGGATAAAATAAAAAAAAGAGACAACACCGTTCTTGCGTTTCCACTGTTGAAGTGCTGCACAAATCTGCGGCCCTTTCTGACTTCTGTAGAAACTGGTGCCTAATGAAACATAAACAAAGAACAGATAAGTGCAACCTATTCCTAAATGGGTTCCTGACTATCCCTTTATTTATTAGAAATTCTCTTCTAAAAGTACCTCTTGGATCCTGGTCTCTAGTTTCCAGGTTTGGAATGTGTTACTGCTCTGGGATGTGTTTTCTATTACTGTAAAGCTTCTAAAACATTAAACAAATACCGTTATCAGAATTACCAATATCAAACATTCATCATAATATAACTAAAGCCTAAATTCCCAATAGCAGACTCACTTTTCCCATATTTCCAGAATCTTTTATAAAACAAATACTGTACTTTTACATCAAAATACAGCATGTAATTTGTGCAAGTCCTTGATTTACTGTTTGCCTTGCTGTCAATGGTTTCCACTGTTCGATTCCCAAAAGTTCCATGAAAAAAAACAATGTCCGCTTCACAAAGTTCCGCAAAATACTCCTGCAACAAAGAGCCTGAATCACAATGCTCGTGGAAGGCACTTCGCCTCAATCTGTCTATACAGGAATCCAGAAATTGCCGTCAAAGCTCCCTCAGGTAATAAAAAGTTTTGCACTTACTTGTTGCTGGCAAGAGATACTGATCAGTCTAACCTTGTCTTCTTTCTCTTTTGCAGGTTACTCGTAGGAGAGAGGCTGAGGCAAGGAGGAACCGGAAACCGGAGGAAGGAAGAGCCAGCAGCTGCGCCCATTGAAGTCAAAGAAAGTCTGTAAAGAGCAGGATTGCCAGCGCCGAGGGATCTGTTCTCAGGTAAGCGGGAGGTAGACGAGCACAAGCACTGGGTGAGGCTCGGGGGATGCCTTTTATAGACAGGGCTGGGTGTGGTTCGAAGAGCTGGGTGTGGTTTGAAGGGCTGGGTGTGGTCCTCACATGCTGCACATGTTTTTGGAAGGTGTGCAGAGCTGGGTGTGGTTTGAAGGGCTGGGTGTGGTCCTCACATGCTGCACATGTTCTTGAAAGGTGTGCAGAGTTTCAGTTATCATGCAAATGAGTTGGATTAACACATGGCCTAGGGAGGAGTGTTTTAAAGAAGCCTTGGTAAAAGCAAGGCCCAATGTGTAAACAAAACAGCACATTAAACAACATACACAGAAGCCTTGGGGGGGGGGAAGATGAGATAACAAGAAAGGCTTTCAATAGTATGTTTAAAAGGGAGCTATTACAGAACCCACTAGTGCAGTGAGAGGGGACATGCTCTTTGCTGTGTACAAACCCTAACAGCAAGGGAATTGAACCAGCGTTCGAGTGAGTCGGTGGGATGTTGGGCATCTACATGATAAACAGTAACAGTACTTTGCTACAGCATTTACCAAATTTCCTGCTACAATGTTTTACCCCACACCTCCTTTGAATGTATTTGCCACTTATGTGCATGCCATGTGGGAAGCCAGGTGGCTAACACATTGGCGGTGGACCAAGAATCAGTATACATGTGACAAGCACCAGGTAATTCTTGTTTCAATGCCCCCATGGCCTCACCATCATTTTATACGCTGATGACACCCAGCTCATCATCTCCCTCAAGAAGAACCCATCTACTGCCAAGAATAACCTACACGGCGGACTCCTTGCCATCGCTAACTAGATGACAGCAAGCCACCTCAAATTGAACTCAGAAAAAAAACGAGATCATCATCTTCGGTCCCAACAAGACAGCATGGAACGACTCTTGGTGGCCCACCACCCTTGGACTACCCCCCCAACACCTCCCACCCACGCACGCAATCTCGGCATCATACTGGACTCAACTCTCTCCATGACTCAGCAAATCAACGCCATATCATCCTCCTGCTTCAACACCCTTCGCATGCTATGCAAGATTTTCAAATGGATTCCTTTAGAAACAAGAAGAACGGTCACCCACGCCCTCATAAGCAGCAGACTGGACTATGGCAACGCCCTCTACGCAGGGACCACAGCCAAGCTTCAGAGAAAACTCCAGCGAATCCAGAACGCAGCCACAAGTCTCATCCTCAACCTCCCTTGCCACAAACACATCTCCGCCCACCTCAGATCCCTACACTGGCTGCCCATCAACAAGAGGATAATTTTCAAAATCCCTGTCCACGCTCACAAGGCCCTCCACGACACCGGACTGGCCTACCTCAACGAACGAATCAACTTCCACAAACCAACTCGACAGCTCTGCTCTGCGGACCTCACCCTTGCTACAGTCCCCCGCATCTAACGCACCACCTCTGGCGGCAGATCCTTCTCCCACCTCGCCGCCAAAACCTGGAACTCCCTCCCCACCAACCTACGCAAGACCCAGGACCTCCTAACCTTTAGATAACACCTCAAAACATGGCTTTTCGAGCAGTAACCCCCCCCCCCCCCCCAGCGCCTTGAGACCCTACCGGGTGAGTAGTGCGCTTAAGAAATTTGTTTGATTGATTGAATGCCTAATACACAGCGTACAATTCTGCATATTGACTACTCTTCCCTTCTTCTGTAGTGGTCAACAGCTTCTTGGTGATCAGGTAGTATGACACTGCTTTCCAATTTCTTTTGGCCCCCCACATACTTGACTGAACCATCGGTAAACCGTACATGCTCTCTACAAGGATTCAAAGAGCTCACCCCACATCACTGGTGACTCTTTTATTTGTGATACCTCCTGCACCCTCTTCTCATTCTGCATAGGGGCTTGTGACACCTGTTCATGTAGAGCTGCTGTCCCGGCTGGTCCCACTCGGGCCCTGTCTTGTATGTACCATTTCCAACATATGATACTAGCTTCTTGTGCATGTCCTATGTGGTGAGTTTTGGGAGAACTCATCATCCACTGCATTATTGGAATATCAGGTCTCAAAATCACATAATGACCTAGGGTCATTTGCTCAATATCTACTAGAGCCCAGTAGCATGCAAGTAACTGTTTCTCAAAGGGAGTATATCGCTCTCCAGCATCAGGTAGCTTTTTATTCCAGAAACCCAGGGGCACCATCGTTCTTCCCTGTTTTTGCCACATGCTCCAATTTGCATATTGCCCCTGAACTGTTACATGCAACTCAATGTCTCCTTCCTGTACTGCCCATAGGTCTAAGGCCTGTTGAATCGCCTCCTTTGCCAAGTGAGACGCACACTCCTGCTGCTCACCCCATTCAAACTCATGTTTCTTTCTTGTCCAAAGGTGGGCGATCTGACTCAACTGAGGGTTATGGTGTCTCCAAAAACCAAACAATCCAATTAATCGCTGTGTCTCCTGCTTAGTGCGGGGAGTGGCAAACTCTAAAATCCTTTGTTTTGCCTGTGACAACACTTCTCTATGTCTCTGATTCCACTGAATTCCTAGAAACATCACGTTTCTTGTCTGAATTAATCATCCACCCTTTACTCTTCAAGAGTTCTACAACCTGCTCCAACTGAGTCTTCATCTGTTCTTGTGTCTCTCCTTGAATCATCAAATCATCAGTGTAATGCAGTGGTTCCCAAACTTTTTCGATCCCCGGCTCCCTTGACCTATTGGCCGTGTTGGCCACGGCTCCCCATTATGTCACTTTTTTTTGGTCGGTGGGGGAACGTAATCCCAGCCTGTACCTGTACCTACACTATTTACAGTTTGTCTTCTTTATTCTCTCCTTCAGGTTGCTGAAACCCATTTATTGGAAACTATTTTTGTTCTTTGGTCATAGGGATATTATTAATGGTACTTTGGCGCCCTCCGCTGGTCACAATAATTAATGCAGGGGGTTTTGTTTCCAATACCACGATGAAAAGCTGCCGATTCAAAGCACCTCCGAGTGGTTTCCAGACTGTGTGCGGCGCCCCTGGCTAGTTTTGAGGGCGCACCAGGGAGCCGCGGCGCACAGTTTGGGAACCACTGGTGTAATGGATCAATTGCATCCCTGGAATGACAGATACTTCATTCAGGTGCTCTGCTACCAGCCAGTGACAGATGTACCCCATAGGCAAAGATTGCATCTAAAACTGTCTGTCACAATGTGAGAAAGCAGATTGATCCTGACACTCATGGACCACTGATATAGAAAAGAAAGCATTAGCAATATCAATCAAAGTGATGGTACTGGGGACCATCGCTGTTAAAGGGTGTGTATGTTTATTCATCTTGCGGTAATCAACCATCATTCTATAGCGCCCGTCACCTTTGGGTGTGGGCCAAAAAGGCTTGTTCCGTTCAGTGGTGGTTGGAGCTATCACACCAGCCTCAATCAATTCTTGTAGAGTTTTACTTATTTGCTCATGCCCTCCTGGAATACTGTACTGCTTCAAGCGAATTACCTTGGTTACTGGGGGCACCTTCACTGGTTGTATCTTCAGATAGCCCACACTCATGGCTGACACCGAAATTTATCTCATTGATCCAAACTGATGATAACCATCATCCAAATACAGTCATTCCCTTTAAAATGTCAATTCCTAATATATATTCTAGAAGGAGCACAATCAGAACAGTATATTCTCTTTTTGGTGTTCGTCTTATTTTCATTTGAACAGTAGTCTGCACGGCAGGAGTTTGTTTTCCACCCAACCCTGTTATGGTGTAGTGCTGACCAGTAAAGTTTTTGGAATTTCCATAAATTAAAGAGGCCTCTGCTCCGGTGTCAACTAAAGCTCGGACTCTTTCAAAATTTCTGTGTTTCCATTGTATTTCTAAATCAACATGGGGTTTGTTATCTTCATGAGCCCATCCCTGTACCAGAGCTTGGCCTGTATCCTAATCTGATTTAAACCTGTCAACTTTGCCCAAGACAGGTTTGGATATATATATATATATACTTTCATATCTGCGAGTAGATTCTCCTCCTTCCCTGTTCTCAGTTAACCACTCACTGTCCAAAACTTCCTCATCTTTCCCTCGTGAAGAAACATTTCTTTCCCTTCCTTTTCCATCCTCCTGTGTCTGGCCCTAATTCACTTGTTTATTATCCTACTTGTTTACTTTTCTACTGCTTTCCTTTCGGTCCAGCCCTCTTTTGCGGTACATCTCCCACTAGCTTTTAGTATCTATTCCATCAATTTGCTCCTTGCTGACACCATCATTCAGTAATGCCGTAAACATGTCTCTCCTAGATACTCTGTTGTTATATGTGCGACCCTCAGATCTCGAGGCTCTCTCTGGTTTACTCCAGTCTCCCAGCTCTCCTAGCACAGGAACTGCTTCCAGCACATCTTTGATTCTCTGCCCTGTCTGATTAATTAGGAGACTCCTTTTTACTGGCTTGTAAGCTGGAGGGGCAAGGCAGATTATTTTATGTCGTACTGAAATGATCAGTGGAGCCTCTAACAAATTGTGAGCTTCATCTAATAGAATAGCAGTTGTCATACTTTCTTCTTTAATTCTTTGCATAGCATCTCTCAACGTGTACCAGGGCTTATCATTTGGCGGCCAATCTGATTCAGTACGATATTTTTGATTACATCCTATGACTGCCGATTGTAACAAATTGGTCGCTCCTTGATTCCCATAACTCCTGCATTGTTCTTGTATTAGGGGGTCAGTGCTAAGAGTACCAAACTTCCTTGAATCTCCTGCATATAATGTCACTCCTGAAGTACCCGTGTCAAACAATCTCACCATCCACGTAAGCAGTGCTTCCCCACTTTTCTGTTTAAATCTGTCCATAACATCATTAACTTCTTACTGACTATAATCTTCTGTAGAATGCATTTCAACTCCTCCCGGGTTCTGTGGGGTGCCTTGTATTTTACATCTAAATATTGGCTGTGCACAAACCAATTTTGTCTCCTCTGTCTCAAACTGGCGCCCACCTTTTTTAACCTCTTCATCACTGGAATTTGGAAAATCAGTGCTGTCCCAAATATTCATATACCATTCTTTGGGATTCCAATCTAAGCCTGCTTTGGCAATTGCTAAATTAATTTCTTTGGATTTATTTTACCACTGCATTTCCGAAATCTGTTCTGAGCAACTTTGACAGCTGCCATGTCTGCAACAGGCTGATATGTATCGGCCTTATCTTGCAATAACTTATTCTGACAAGACAGCATGGTTACAGTATTTTTAGTATCAACAAGCGGCCTCTCCAATTGCTGGTTTTCATGTTCCAATTGCTTACATTTTTCATGCGTTTTTCTATGAGCTGACAACAAAATCCATCTCCTCTTGCCTCCTACCTAAAATTAATAAATTGCCACCCTGCTCAAGAGGTACCTTTCATAAACATATGAGCAAATCCTTTGGCTCACTCTCATCAAGACATTCATCCCAGGGCTCCGACCCACAAGACCACTCTTTTGGCAGGACATTTTAAAGTTCTTTAATCCACCCTAGAATTTCACATGAAACTTGAGAAATGGCTTGTGAAGCTGCTTTTGACTTCTTGCCAAACATATTTCACTTTTCACCTTACACTTTTCAACCTTTTCCACCGCATACTGCCGCTACGCCAAATTGTTCTGCTCTACCTCAGACTGAGAGGAGACAAAAGGAAAGGAATGGCAAGAATGCAGCTCTCTTATTCTGAGTAATGAATTTATTAGGGCACTTCTCAAGTTTCATGCGCTGACTACGTATTGATACATGCACAACGCAAAGCTTAAAATAAGAATTAAAAATGCATCACCATGGGGCTTGACCTCGACATCATCTGTTTGTCTGCCAGCTTCAAGTCGTGGAACCCGAACAACTGGAAAGAGAGAGAATTACCCACAATGGGATTCTGGGCAAGGCGTCCCTCCTCAGAATGAGTTCCTTCTAGTTCCAGCTGTCAAGCTTCCTCTCCTTATATCCTTTAAACAAACTGGAGAGGAGAATTCTAGAAACTCCCCCTCCCATACAGTAAGTTGTTGTTCAAACGCTGGCCGCACCAGGTCAGTGTTGAAAAGATAAACGCTAGAGACTGGTCAACTCTCACAATGTTTACCTTACCATAAACATTCTCAGCCTGGTACATTTTATCACTGATACTCCCCCATGTTATGTGCCCATCCTTGGTGAGGAAGAGCGAAAACACGTTACACAAGCTGTGCACAGAAAAATATCTGCGCCACCAATGTGACGGTGTGTAAAGCTAAGCTAAGCACAAAATGGAGTCAGTGGTCAAAATGGAGCCGATGATTACATACAGATAGCATTACAGACTCAAAAAGGGATGATCCCCAAATTGATAATTTGATGTTGTGTGTTGAGGTTGAGGAGTCAACCTTTTCCACTTCACAGTGCATTACCAGACCATGGCAGTAACTAAGAGCCAGATTTGCAGTTTAGTTAGACATGGTGATGATTCAGTCTGAAGTCCCCACAACTCCTTTTAGTATTTCCTGGAAATCCTATCTGCGATCCCATGGATAAAATTCTGTGATTTCTGTTTTTTAATGGGCACTACAGCATCCTGCTGTGCCTAATGAGGGCAGTTCAGTTGGTGGGATGCAGTGTTGTAGACACATTTTGACAATTTTTCTTCCCTAAGATATTTGTACACTAACTCTTGGTCTGGAGGAGTTTTAGCTGGAGAAAGCAAACACATGCTTACATGCATTGTTTATGAGCATGGGAAGGTTAAGTGAAGTGCCCATTATCACAGGATGTTGAGCATACAAGACTCAAACCTAGTTCCACAGTCAGAAGTTCTGATCTTAATGCCACACCATGCGTAGATGGAGGGAGTGAGGCAGGCAGTGGCTCGAAAAACTAAAGCAACTTAGGAGCAGCTGCTCTCTGCTGTAAGCAAAGGAGCCATCACCTGACCCACAATCTGCCCACTCTTATCCTTGCCTAAGAGGGTATGGATGACCTGTGCCTAGCTCTGAAAGCCGCTGTATCTGATGTTTTCTTACACAAACCCAAGGTGCTCTCAATGAACCGGTGTCTGCTCAACGTGCACACAAACAAGCACACATCTATGTGGAATATGCAAGTCCGTCGGAGTACATGGTCTCAATAATGCTCATTGAGTCTACGCAGGGAAATAAAGAGGCGCAATTATATGGGTAATATGAAGGGGAGTGATGTGTGTGGGATCCAGCATACATTCGCATCTGTGCTTAACTAGACATCTACTTACAAGTCTTATGTATTTATGCGCTGGCTGTGTGTGTGTGTGTACATATACATATATATATATATATATCCACATATACACACAAGTCTATAATGTGCATAAGATACTTATAGAAACATGCAGACAAAACAAGAACAATGGTGGGTGGCAGGTGAGGGGGCAATGCGGGCTCAGTGTGTGGAGGGTGGGGGTCATTTGTGAAAATGGGAGTGGGCGGGTAGGGGTAGAAAACAAACGGACTGGAGCAGAGGGGAAATCACAACCACTCATGTGGAGTTCTGGAACACAGGAAAAGTAGCTAAAAAAAATGGGAGAAGTGGAAGGACGCAAGTACTTGGTACATCCTTCAGAGGAGGGTCAAACACAAGAAGAGGATGTCACGCAGGCATAGCTTGACTAACAGAAATGCTGGAAACGAGACAGATGCCTCTTGTAGGCATGTGTTGTGCACAACTTTTAAAAGTGAACATGTTAGAATTGAAAATGTGTTCCACTATCCTGCACATTGAGCTATTTAATTATTTACTGATGTCAAAGAGTATCCTATGATATAAACCCAAGTTATTTAGCACACACACCAAAAAATATATACATATATTTGGTGTCCATTATAGCTGTCAGAAAATACTGCACTGATATGACATGATTTACAGACAAGCTGAGGACAGTTTTATGATTCCACATGCATGGGGAATCCACTTTAGCTGAAAATATGCTTTCATAGCAAACTAGAAGCGGTTTGAACTGTTATTTGATGCTTGGATGCATTCCATCCATGTTTTGGAACTAACAGGTGACAGAAACAAATATTTGTTTGCTCTTGAAAGCTGAGGCAGGTGTCCTATCCAGCCACCCGGGAAACCTCACAATTTGGACCGTTTCAGACAGAGCTGGCATGTGATACTGCTTTTGCCTGGATCCTACATGTCAAACACCCCATTGTGTGTGATCTATTGTCGGTGGCAGTCAGTAGTTACTGGACAGTATCTTTGATGGGTGCTCTTTTTTACCACTGTTATAGTAGGACCACAAGTACTAATGCACTTCAGTTATATAGCTAAATTACTCCCTCTAGGCACCTGACTACAGAGGTGGCAGACAAGATTTACAATAAGGGGGTAAGTATAACTTCTCAAATTACACTTGATAAATCAGGGTCCAGTTATCCCTTAAACTTTAAAGATTAATAACCCTCTTACCAGGCAAGTAAACAGAGGAGTAAAACCTACATTACACTAAAATAAAATCTATAAATAAAATTCAAATTATAAATAATTAAATTAAAGTAAAAAAATATATATTAATAAATAAAAGAAAAATTAAAAGTATTAATTAAACAAATATTTATAAATAAAATAAATACAAAAAATATAAATGTACTCTCTTGTAAGCTTTACTCTGTCTCCCCATCCCCCTATGCCTCTATCAATCTATCCTTCATCCCCACTCTGACTCATCCCAAACCCATTCTACTACTTTCATCTCCAAAATAACTCTGCCTAAGCTCTTCCCTCCTCTACCACATCTAGCTCATCCCAAACCTCAGTTTACTACCATGATCTCCCAAACGACCTTACTAAATTCTCCTTCACTTATCTTACCTTTGACTCATCCAAAACTCCTTCTGCTACTATGATCTCCCTAACCCTTTCCACAGACTCTTCCCTCCTCCATCTCTCCTTTTCTTATCCCAAGCCTTATCCTATTACTATAAAATCCCAATTAACACTTCTGGATTCTTCCCTCCTCTATCACTCAATTACTCTAGTCAATCCAGCTAACAAACTCACATATCATCAGCTCAAATTAACTCATAATACTAATACTGTACTTGTATTTCCCTATACTAATCCACGACTAATTCCTTTTGGGTTCCGGAGTAGTGTGCTACTCGCCGAAAAGCTAGGTTTCTCAGTTTATCTGCAGCCCTATTATGAAGTCCACTGAACAGTCTTAAAATGTCCAGAAGACAGGAAAACTACCCAGATCCCAGCCAAGCTTTTTAGGGTGTCAGTTAACCAAGCCCTGAAAGTCTAGAATCCTTGGTCTATCAAGGGTTTACTAAATAGTGCCAAGTAGGCACAGTTGTTAATGTATAAAGTCCAATTTAGGACCAAACTGGGCTGTCTTTAAAAATTCATAATTGTCTTTCAAGAGGCCAGTTGTAGGAAACTGGGCTTCTTTCAGATGCCCCTTTCCAGTTTTTTGCTTCCTTTTAGAACTACTAGATGATGGTTTTCAACTTTGACAGTGCACTGAGTCCTGCTAAACATACCTCAATGCCAGTGCTCTTTCCTCTATGTCTGATTGCTACAATGGGCACAAGACTTTAGCACCCCTGTAAGTCCCTAGTAAATGGTACCCCTGATACCTAGGGCAAGGATAATACAGAGAATCCCTAAGGGCTGCACCATAACTCATGCCACCCTAAAGGACCTACCCACAAATTGCACCCCCCCGCCGTCGCAGACTGCGTATCAGCAGCATGCACGCACTGAGTGAAAACACAACATAGCACACACATTTGTGCACCATGCCAAAGCCACTGCATGCATTATATGTAAGTCACCCCTATAGCAAGCCTTAGGCGCTCTAAGGCAGGGTGCATTATAAAACATGTGAAGGCCTATCTGCATGAGCAGATATGCCCCTGTGATGTCTAGTTCTATTCGTAGACATTGCAAGGGACCGGGCAGCCATCTTAAATCATGTACTGTACACTGGTCAGCATGAGGGACCCAGCTACATGATGGCTGCACGGAAATTAGTGATGTTTGGTATCAAACTCCTCGTCTTACTAAATTCATACTGATGCCAGTATGAGATTTATTGTGCAGGCAGGTCGCTTCCTCCTCACCACTGCTCCGGTAAGTGCTGCCATTGTTTTGGGCTTGTCTGGGCTTGTTTGGGATTCTTGGCTTCTCCTATCCCGTAAGCCCCCCCCCTCCCCTCCCTCTTCCTCAGAGCTCTTCCCGCTCCTGACTCCTGCTGCCCACACCCCATGCACTCCCATTGGAGGTTTCCCTCCCTCCTCCCAGCTGCCACTCCCTCCCACCTCCCTTCTTAGGCCGGCCGCAGCGAAGGCGCGCCAAAGGCAAGCCTGTCTGCGCCCGTCCGTGCCAAGACCGCGCCCAGCGCCAGACCCTCTGGCCAACACGCCTCCGGCGCCACCAAACACCTTTACACTGCCAACGAACTCCACGCCCTTAATCCAGGACGCTCCTCCATCTGCTTCCAGTACACACCGACGCGCACCAAAGGACCCTTCTCCTGCAAAGCCTGCCATTTCACCTGCAACCTAACCTCCAAACTCTAAATCAAAACAGACAGCCGCCTAAGATGCATCCTACTTAACACCCGCTCCGTCCACAAATATGCAATTGAACTCTGGGACCTCCTGACCACATACTCGCCTGACGTCGCATTCCTCACTGAAACCTGGATGAATTCCGCCTCAGAACCAGAACTAGCCATAGCCATACCAGAAAACTACAAGATCACCAGAAGAGACCGAATCAACAGACCAGGAGGAGGAATCGCCATAGTCCACAAATAACCATAAGAGTCTCCACCAACTCCCACAACACCATCAACTCCGCCGAGCACCTCCACTTCAAAATCCACATCAACGCCAACAACACACTCAGAGGAACACTGGTCTACAGACCCCTGGACCCACACCGGAGTTCTATGACGACATCGCCGACGCCATCAGCGCCCAAGCCCTCGCCTCAACAGACTACATCCTCCTTGGTGACCTAAACTTCCACCTAGAAAATAACAACGATATCAACACACCAACCTAATCGACAACCTCGCCAACTTCGGCCTCAAGCAACTTGTCACTACACCCACCCACTCCGCAGGCCACACACTCAACCCCATCTTCTCAGCCAGCAACCACGTCTCTTTCAGCCACACCACCGAACTCAGTTGGACAGACCACCGCTGCATCCACTTCTCCTACCAAAAACCAGTCACTCACCACCACCGCACACAACCCCCCGACGCAACTGGAGCAAAATATCAACAGATCAACTGATCTCCACTCTCGCCCGGGCCACACCCCCTTGGACCCGAGACCCCAACATAGCCACCACCAACCTGCATCGCTGGATAGAAGACTGCGCCAACACCCTTGCACTGCTCAAAAAAAAAAAAACACCTCCCACAGAATCAAGGCCAGCTGGTTCACCCCAGAACTACAGGAATCCAAACGGCTATGTCGCAGAATGGAAAAAACCTGGCACCTTGACCCTACCAACTCCAACCACATCGCGTTCAAGGATGCCCTACGCAAACATCACCAACTGATCCGCACCACCAAAAGGACCCACTTCAAAAACCGCATTGACGCCAACGCTCACAACAGTAAAGAGCTCTTCGGCATCGTCAATGAGCTCTCGACCCCCAGGCCCTGCTCCAACGAACCCCCGCCATCACAGGAGTTCTGTAACTCACTGGCAACCCACTTCCGTCGAAAGATAGAAGAAATCCACAATACCTTCAAACCCCAGACCCACCAGCTGACTACAAACACCCAAGAACCCAACGCTCCAAGCAACACCCACCTCCTCCACACCTGGACCCCTGTCAACATAGAGGACACCGCCACCACCATGGCCTCCATCCACTCCGGATCACCATCGGACCCCTGCCCACACCATATCTTCAACAAGGCAAACATCATCATCGCCCCCCACCTCTGCAAAACCATCAACAGCTCCTTTGAGTCAGCCACCTTCCCAGAAAGATGGAAGCACGCAGAAACGCCCTGCTAAAGGAACCAAAGGCAGACCCAGACGACCCCAAGAATTACCAGCCGATCTCCCTTCTCCTCTTCCCAGCCAAGGTCATGGAAAAAATTGTAAACAGCCAACTATCCCGGTTCCTGGAAGACAGCAAGGTACTCGACACCTCCCAATCCGGATTCAGCAGAAACCACAGCACTGAGACTGCACTCATTGCTGCCACAGACGACATTAGGACCATGCTCGATGAAGGAGAAACAGCAGCACTCATCCTCCTGGACCTCTCCGCAGCTTTCGACACGGTATGTCATCACACTCTCTGCACACGCCTCCACAACGCTGGAATCCGCGACAAGGCACTCGACTGGATCTCGTCATTTCTCTCAGGCAGAACCCAGAGAGTCCGCCTCCCACCGTTCCTGTCAGAAGCCTCCAGAATCATCTGTGGCGTTCCCCAAGGATCTTTGCTCAGCCCCACGCTCTTCAACGTTTACATGGCCCCCCTCGCCAACATCGCACAAACCCCACCACATCAACATAGTTTCCTACGCAGACGATAATCAGCTCATCCTCTCCCTCACGAAAGACCCTACAACTGCAAAGAACAGCCTCCACAACGGACTTCACGCCATCGCCAGCTGGATGGAATTAAGCCACCTCAAGTTAAACACAGACAAGACAGAAATCCTCATCTTTGGCACCAACCCCTCAACTTGGAATGCCTCCTGGTGGCCCACCTCGCTAGGAACTGCGCCCTCACCCACCACCCAGTCACGCAACCTAGGCTTCATCTTGGACTCCACACTCAGCATGACTCAGCAGGTCAATGCCATCCCCTATTCCTGCAACAACACTCTCCGCATGCTCTGCAAAATCTTCAAGTGGATTCCTGTCTAAACCAGGAAAACTGTCACCCACGCCCTGGTCAACAGCCGATTGGACTACGGAAACGCCCTATATGCAGGAATAACAACCAAACTCCTAACAAAACTGCAAAGAATCCAGAACACATCCGCCCGCCTCATTCTGGACATCCCACGCCATGACCACATTTCCCCCCTTCTCAGAGACCTTCACTGGCTACCAGTATCAAGAGGATCACCTTCAAACTCCTCTTCCACGCACACAAGGCCCTCCACAACACAGGCCCAGCCTACCTCAACGAAAGACTCACCTTCCACACCCCCACCAGCAATCTTCGCTCCGCCAGCCTCGCCCTTGCCTCCATCCCCCGCATCCACCGCACCACTGCTGGAGGAAGATCCTTCTCTCACCTAGCCACCAAGACCTGGAACTCCCTACCGCTCCACCTTCGCCAGACCCAAGACCTCTTAACATTCAGGAAACACCTCAAGACACGGCTCTACAACCAGTAGCTCCCCTCCCCCCCCAAGCGTCTTCAGACCCTAACGAAGTTAGGAATCCCACCATCTTGCTGCCCACTCCCCAAAGGAAGTGGTCATCTAGGGGGTGTAGTGACCCCGGGTAAGTAGTGCATTGGCTACTCCGCTTCACTCCCTTTAAAACACCCAAATTTAGTATTTAGGGGACCTCCTGATACCAGGAACTCAGCTTTCAATGGACAAAGAGAAGGAGGGGACAAAGAAGACTGCTGACCCAGGAACAGAGGAGCAACAAGTGACTTGGTGCCAACCCTGCCAGCCTGTCTGCTGCCCCCGACAATCATGGAAGACAAAGACTCATCCTGCCACTAAGCAGACTCCAAGAACACCAGAAGGTTTCCAGTACTATGCCAACTACCAGAGAATCTCCCTTGGAGTAGAGGATCTACCCCCCTGCAGCACAGGCACCAAAGAATCAAGGTCCAGTTCACCATCCTGCCGCTTACTGGGGCTACCAATACAGCAGTCACCCAGGAAGCGGTCACAATGCTCCTACAGATAAGATCCATCCTCCCTCCAAGTATGGGGATGTCAGTACAGACCGTAGCCACACAGCACCAACACTCTGGGTCCCAGGCTCCTTGCAGCAGCCAAGGCTTGTTGTGTCCAGTCCGGGCCCCAACGCCGAGGAAAACCAGCCTGCACATCAATGGACTTCAGAGGCAGTGAGACCCACATCAAGAGTGGCCCACCTGACCTGCTTGCCCCGCTTTTGGGGAACCCAAGACAAACAGAGAGTCCTCAACCGCTGCTACCTGACACCTCAAAGTACCTCTGCACCCATGCTCCACATCCCAAGTCTGAAGGAGGTGATGGTGTCCATGAAGTTCTAATACCCACAAGAGCCGAGCTCATCTTTGGATACAGCCAGACTGGACTTCCAGTCACTGTCTGCAGCCTCTTTCTGCAGGCCCCTTGCAACCATATATGACTCTGGCACACAAACCCGAAGCCATAAGACACCACTGTACCGGAGCCCCCACCCCTAAGAGAAGAAGACCGGTGGTGTCCCTATGTGCATGAGCATCTCAAGGGTCAAGCTCCCCTGTTGGCTCCCCCAAACTGGACCCCCTCTTTCTAACCAAACTGATCTCCATTGAAGTTAATGGGACACCCAACGCCGTAACACACCTCTGCACCTGAAAGCCCCATAGCCCCCTGAGGTGACCTGTTGGTGTGGCCTTGGACCTTGCCCCATACTCACTGTAAGTCACTGACAAGTGACCGAACGCAATACATGCGTTTCTTTATAGGATAACATTACTGCTCCAGAAATTGCAGTGTGTCAACTTTTGACATGTATAAAAATTCATATCTCCAAAAGTATTTATCTGATTCTGATGATCTTGGTTTCTAAATTCATATAAAGATAAGTGTTATTTTTATAAATTGGTGTCTGATTTCTTTATTGGGTATGGGTCTCGCTTACTGGCTCACTGTGTGCAATGAATACTTAACACATTCCTCTGATAAGCCTAACTCCTCACACTACCACAAGAGAGGGCTTTTAGGGTTATTATTTTAACTTCTGTCAGCCAGTAAGGGTCGCCTTGGACTATCTGCATAGTGTTCCCTTACATTGGTACACTGGATAGGTGCCAGTTTACTACACCAATAGTAATGGGTTAGCTCCTTTTGGACTTTCCATCACTTGTACCAGTTGTTTCGACTGTGAAAGAATTAGAGGAATAGGTAGATGAAAAAGGGGAAGCAAAGTTAAGTGGGGAAAAGGGATGGGGTAAATCAGAAGAAGGAGTGGAAAACAAGTAGCAGAGTAAAAGATAGGGCCTCAGCGTCTTCAACATGGAAAGGGTAGAGAAACAAGGAGGGTTGAAGAGGAATTTTCGGGGGAAGAGGATATTCTTCCCTCAAGAAAAATAAAATAGTTGAAGGGGGAGTAATAGGGGGTTTAACGAGGATACACCTCCCCATAAAAAGAGGAACATGAACAGGCATTGACTGGAGAAATGGCTGGAGGTCTAATATTGGGTGCCAGCCTATTGGCTTTGCCAAGACTTGTTTATGTAGTTTTCATACCGTTATTACAAAAACTTTAAAAATTAGACGCTCATTAATGCACACATGCACATGTATAGGCTGCTGTCTTGAATGTTTTTGTAATTAAGTTTCACAAAACCATTCAGAGATCACTGCCCTTGCAATGACGGCCATCTTTAAAAGGATTGAAAGTCCATTCAAAAACTTAGTGGCCACAATTAGCTCTGGCACAGCAAAGAGAAAAGATATATAAAATTACAACTTTGTGCTTCGACCGACCCGAGGGATGCCCCCTCCTAATGCAGCTGGTTGAACAAGCCTTGCAATAAAGCAAATCGGGTGATTTCTGAGGCCTTTACTAGCATAATTTGTGATCAGGCCCTAATCAGGAATCTTAGGGGAATATAAAACCTGTCTGTAAATTAGGAAAAGGCTTGGAGAAATCATGAATGGGAGTAACTAATGGAAGTGAGCACCACCAAGAATAGTGCAGGGTTTTGGAACATTGTGAGCAAGACAGAGCCCTACCTAACTGCCAACCATGCTTTAGAAGTAACTATATATGCATGAGCGTGAGTTAGCCATTTTAAAAAGCTCTTTTGTCATGAGTTTACATCCTTTTTTCGTCATATAACAGAAGCAGTGGATCAAGTAATTTTTTCCCCACTGTGAAGTAGTCAAAGCAATTACGACAGTACCTCTATTAAATCTCAGCAGGTGTCGGAAAACAAGGGCCCTGATTCGGCTGTCACTGGCTGTCACACTGCTTTTTTATTGCAGGGTGAGAGGCAGCATGGAGGGAGGGGGGAGATAACACTGAGGTTGAGTGGGGAGTTAACACAGAGAATGGAGGTTGAGGGGAGAAAAGAACTGACCTCGTCAGCTGTGTTCATGTCTTGTTCATTTATTTTGTTATGGTGGTTGGTGTGTCAACATTGACAATGTTGTTCAAGTAACATGAACAACAGAGGGACAGTGGGTGAAAGGAAGTAAGACGGACAACAAATGAAGGGAGGGCAGGTTGAGTTGAGCAACACAGACTTAGGGAGGCAGGTTTGGGTCCAGCAACATGGACAGCTGAGGAAGGGAGGTTGGATGGGGTCAAGCAACATGGACAATGGAGGGAGAAGAGGGCCGGTGGGATCAAGCAACATGAACAACAGAGGTAGGGAGGTTGGGTAAGGTCAACCAACATGGACAACAGATTAGGTTAGGATTAGGTTAGGTGAAGCAGCATGCTCAATGGAGGAAGGAAGGGTGGTTGATGTCAAGCAACATGGACAACAGAGAGAGGGAGGGGGGCTCAACCAACACGGACACTCGAGGGAGGAAGGTCAAGTAACCTGGAGAACTAAGGGAGAGAGGACTGGTGGGGTCAAGCTACACAGACAATGGCAGGGAGGGCCTTTGGGGTCAACGGAAGGAGGGAGGACTTGTGGGGGCAAGCAGCATGTACATCGGAAGGAGGGATGGTCTTTGGGATCAACTAACACAGATAGAGGAAGGAAGGAGGCTGGTGGATGCAAGCAACATGGACAATAGAGGAAAGGAGGGAGGGAACCCATTGGTGTCTAGCAACACAGACAATGGATGGAGAGATGGTGTCAAGTAACAGGGACAGTGGAAGGAAGGAGGATGGCGTAGGGTCAATTAACATGGACAAGGAAGGCAAAACGTTTGGGGATAACCCTGGTAAAAGGGACGGGTCCAACAGCTGTTTTTGAGTTTCTCCATTTACAAAAATGTTATTTATATTATTTGGCAGACCGAGGGATTGAATTACCTTTTAATCTGAAGTCTGACCAGGGGCCCCAAAATATATCTTGCCTGGGGCTCCAAACATCCTGAAGAGGGCACTTTAGGAAGATAATTGTTATCTTGTAATGCACTCTTAGACACTACGGGGGTCATTCTGACCCTGGCGGTAATTACCGCCATGGCGGAGGTTGGCGGTAGCACCGCCAACAGGCTGGCGGTGCTCCGCCGGGCATTCTGACCGCAACGGTACAGCCGTAGCCAGAAGCGGAAAGCCGGCGGTGTACCGCCGACTTTCCGCTGCCCATGGGAATCCGGCATGGCGGCGCAGCTTGCTGCGCCGCCATGGGGATTCTGACAGCCCATACCGCCATCCTGTTCCTGGCGGTTCGCCCGCCGTGAACAGGATGGCGGTATGGGGTGTCGTGGGGCCCCTGGGGGCCCCTGCAGTGCCCATGCCAATGGCATGGGCACTGCAGGGGCCCCCGTAAGAGGGCCCCACAAAGAATTTCAGTGTCTGCTTTGCAGACACTGAAATTTGCGACGGGTGCAACTGCACCCGTCGCACCTTCCCACTCCGCCGGCTCCATTCTGAGCCGGCTTCCTCGTGGGAAGGGTGTTTCCCGCTGGGCTGGCGGGCGGACTTTCGGCGGTCGCCCGCCAGCCCAGTGGGAAAGCCAGAATGACCGCCGCGGTCTTTTGACCGCGGAGCGGTGTTTCGGCGGGAACCGCTTGGCGGGCGGCGACCGCCGTCCGCCGCAGTCAGAATCACCCCCTACATGTTCCACATACCACTCCAACAGCAGTTGTCTCCAAAAGTGTGTGTCCTACAGTGGACGCTCCCTTGCAACAACCCCAATGATCTCAATGCTGTAGTCATACAGTGGATGTCCTTGACGGAGAACCACAACTTTGGAGACTTGCATTAGGATCTAATGTGCCTTATGATACAATACACTTGTAATAAGGTGGACGGAATATCTGTCTTTGTGATGCAGTAACCTTGCACCAAACTCTAAATCCTACCCATATTCATGAGCAGACACAGAGAACCTACCTGGAATCAATTTAGCAGTGTTCATCAGCACTGTCTTGAGACAGCACTAAAAATGATTGCCGGTATTTTTTTTCAATGTGGTTCAGATAAAAGTTAGTACAAGCAGTCTCCAAATTCTATTGTAGACAAAACGAAAATTGTATCTCCTCAAACATATTGTGCAGCATCAGAGGAGCTGAAATGTACTTTTAGAAAGGTCACCTGTCATGGTGCTAAATAATCAAAGTAGCCTTCAATGCCAAAAAAATCATGGTGAATACCGCCTCCAGAGAGGGCAAGTGAAATGTATTTTGTCGCAATGGCCAGTAGAACCTTAACAAAGACAGTACTTTAAAGTATCGCATTTGGTGGCACTAAGCACTTCTTCAAAGACATCATCCTCTTTCCAAGGTATATTGGAATGCAGAGGCAGTATTCTTGCAAATGGAAATAATGATACTGCTGGGATTTGTAATTCGAAGATAGGTGAATAGTTTGGTGTTCTACACCGTATAATGGGATGTGGAGAATTATTGAAAATAGGGTTTGTGAAAAATTGGGTTGTTGGTTGAATGGAGTGTGAACCCTGGCCAAGCAATAGCAACGATCCCTTGCAAGATGAACCACAAAAAGTTGCTAAATTAACCTGTGCTTATCCCTACGTAGCTTGGCACCAAAAAGCAGGCAGGCGTAACTTAGAAGCAATATGTAAAGTATTTATGCAGCACACAAACAATAACAAAGTGAAAACATCTCATGAGAAAAATCTCAAACCAATTTATTAAAAGATAGAGAATATTTCATAAATTATTTGACACCAAAACGACAAACATCCAATCAGTAGAACCAGAGTTCTGAATTTGTAAAATTTAAGGTTAAAAAATAGCGCTTAAAAGCAAAAAGTGCCAACTGCGGACATCTGGTCGTGCTAGACTAGGGCAAATTCAAAAGTTAAGGTCAACCACGATGGATCGCAGTTCAGATATACATAGTGGACTGGGCGCGGTCAGAGCTTACCGTTCGACTTAAACATTTTTTTAAGAAAAAAGTCTCTGAAAAGGTAGATGTTCAGTAGGGCAAGGCTGCATGAGTCTCCTGTGACACAGCATCATCATCTGAGAGCTGTGGAACAAAGCCGCAGGAAAGAATTCCACTTTTGGACTTAATCGTCACAATGGAAGTCAAATATCTCCAGCGGGACGAAGCAGAATGTTGGAGCCGAATACAGTTCCACGAGGTAAGATACCCCTTTGTCGAAGGACTGCTGAAATAGATTTGCTGCTGCTGAGAAGTTGTTAGTGGGAGAAGCCACAAAGTCACTCCAACCTGTAATGCATCTCAGGTGGATAGGTGAGCAAGTTGGTGTACTGGTCTCTTCCTGGTTCTCAAAGCACTTTTTTGGCCACATTTCTTTCTAAGTCCTCAGTTTAGAAATTGGCCACATTTAGCACCACAGCCAATGGTCCAGGAGTGGATGGAGACCTTTTAGGTGTTCAAGGCTCATTCAGGCTGGGTCCAGGTTTGGGCACACAATGGAGGGAGCCTGTTATGTCCCTAGGCTCTTAACAGGAGGCCAGCAAAGTAGCCCTTGGAGTCAATTCTGGAAGTCCTGGGTGCAGGTGAAGATGCAGGGATCAACAGCAGGGCTGGCCTCTAAAGGTTTCAAAGCAGGCTCCAGTCAGCAAAGCAGTCCTACAGGTATAGCAACAGACTGGTAGAGTGCACAGTAGCAAGAAATCTTCTGAGAGACACTTCCGCAAATCCAGTAGTGAACTGAAGAGTGGGTCGAAGGGCCCTACTTTTATACCGTGTTGCCCTGCTGCTAAAATTTGGGGGAAGTTTCTAGAATTTTTTTTTTTTTTTTTAAAGTTCCAAGAGTTTCCTACCTCCCCTGTCCTGGCTCCTAGCTGCCTGCACTGACAATACACCGTTGTTAAACCTATTGAGTGGTGGCAAGGCACAGCCTATTCAGGTGCAATTGGGCTTGTGCTCAGCTCTGTCCCTCCCATCCTGCCAGTGGAAAGGCCATTCAGGCTCTGCTAATCCCACTGTTGTGTGACTGCCTGGGGTGAATTTACAAAGTCTCAACTGTCAGTTATACCCAGCCATGTGACCTAAGGCAGGTGAAGGTACAGAGAGAGCTAAGGTCAGGAAAATGCCAACTGTCTAAAATTGGCATTTCCAAACTTGTAATAATTTTGACTTTACCATTAAATAGGGTTTATCATTACAAGTTCATAGGTACCAAACATGAGATAGCTATCTCCTCTCATTTAGGAATTACAGTGTATTAACTGTAATAAGGAATCCCCATTGTTATCCTAGTGGAGAGGTAGGCCTCACAGTAGTAAAATACAAATTTGGGAGTTTCCACTACTAGAACATGTACAACTTAAAAGTACATGTCCAACCTTTTAATCACACAGCACCTGCCCTGTGGGCTACCTAGGGACTACCTTAGGGGTGACATATATGTAATAAAAGGGGAGTTTAAGGCTTGGCAAGGGGTTTTATGTGCCAAGTCGAAATGGCAGTGGGACAATTCCTTCAGGCTGCAATGGCAGGCCTGGAACATGCTTTAAGGTGCTACGTATTTGGGTGGCACAATTTGTGCTGCAGGCCCACTAGTAGCATTTCATTTACATGCCTTGGGTATATGGGATACCACTCCACAAGGGTCTCACATGTAAAGTAAATATGCCAATCAGGCATATGCCAATCAAACTATGTGTAGGGGAGTGAGCACTAGCACTTTAGCCCTGGTTAGCAGTGGTAAAGTGCACAGAGTCCTGTGGTCAAATAACAGAAATACAGCAAAAGGTAGGAGGAGGAAAGCAAAAGGTTTGGGGGTGAACCTGTAGATAGGGCCATTTCTAACAGGGTTCATGTTTTTCCAGTGAATTATATAGTCTTGATTTGACAGTTAACTCCTGTTAATTGCCTAAATTAAATTATCTCCCTTCTTAGAACAAGAGACGTGTATACTGACTTTCATGTGACTGTTGGTTTGCATTTCACTTCCAGTATTGGGACCAAAACTGAATATGTAGTATAATAGTAACTTACCCTGAAAAGCGTATATTTCAGAGCCTCTGATGAAAGTGAAACATGTATCAAACTGTCTAGACTGACTATATCTACACACACAACTCTACCACCAGTGGTGTAACAAAGGACCCCGCACCCATGCAGTGCGGGGGTGAGCTTCAGGGTGCCCCCTCTGCACAGTACCCTGGCCTGAGAGCTCCTGGGTTAGTTCAGAGGGAGGCTCCTCCATCTAATTTGCAGGGGGAGGGCCCTCAGGTTTTGTTTTGCCACTGTCTCCTACCCCCATCCTGAGTGCACTGGCGAAGTGAAGAGGGATGTAACATTTAAAAGCCAAACCTGTGAAACTTCGTCTAGCAGTCCTGTGAGTGTGTGTGCTAAAACCACTCTATCAACACATATTTAGGGTTACATGTTCTGTTGTAGTGCATTTAATTATGCGCAATATATAGTCTTCATTGGTGCCTTATGTATGAAGTAAGGTACTCACTCAGGAGCAACAGCAGTGACTGCTGGACAATATACAATCACCACCACTGTACAAGCACACTACACTTGGCTTTTTAGCAGAATATGATGTAAATCCCTTGTGTACAGTGAAGGTAGTAACAGAATGCAGTGACCGCAAAAACAATTTTTAGCCCACTTTGTTCCCAAAGTACATGCACTTCCACTGGTAAAGAATGATGGATCCTTTAAGTATGATTTACATTCTGCGACAAACCATATTTATCTACAGCATGTTCAGTTGAGTCACTTCCGGGTTTAACTTAGATTTGTTCTTTCAGAAGTCTGTAGGGCATCACCTGTTCCCATTATGTAGGGTTGCTGACTTTGGGACCAATGAGAACAAGGCATTGTTTAACTGTAAGACACATCAAATATTAAACTCTGCCATGGCTCTGATATTGTGTTAAAGGATACAGAAACAACTGCAATCCTGTGTACGTTTTTGCTTGGATTTTCTGTCACTGCAAAACAACATATAAGATTTGCACGTGGTTTCACTTCCTTTGCTAAGAGGGTCGTCTCTGCTTTTGTGAAGTCACATGTTTTGGGGTTTCACTCCAAATGTTTTGCATCGTTGTGAGGGCGGGAGAGTGATGTTGTGTAGACCCCAGTAATAGACAAGAGGAATCGTAGGTGGGTGGTGGTTATAATTTTTATTTTTCCCACTCTAAATGGGGATATTTAAACATTATGGCCGGTGCTGTGTCGGCCCGACCACTGGGTCTTACCAGCTGTCAAAGCAGAAGGTCCAGGCAAGTACTGCAGTCCTGATGCCAAGCCCCTTTCTTGAAAGTGTGCTCTTCGCAATGGGGACTCAGTGGGAAGGGTAGCATCCTCTTTGTCGCACAGGGGGACCATCTCAAAGAACCATTGTCCTTGTCCCCGGAGGGTGAGGGCATAGAGAACGTCTTGAACTGGGATATGTTCCTTGTGACAGTCTTTCCACTCTTCACGGCAGTTATCATGGTTTCTTTGATGGCAGTCACTGTCCACAGTTCAGCTTCGAAGGGTAACCAAAACTTTCTCCCCGGAAGACAGTCTTTGACCTGCACAGTTTCCCCCACTCAGCTGGTACTTTTCCATACCCTCCACTTCCACGAAGCGTAGTCGTTGTTACAAGACCCCTGTTCCATGGATCGGTTGGGGGCATGTGTGTGGGTGACCAAAGAGGTTGGTGTGGAATGGCATCTGTCACTGCTCTCCCAAAACACAGATGGCTCGGGATGACTCCTGTGGTGTCATGGGGTGTAATCCTGTATTCACGGAGAAAAGTGTATAGGGCACTTTTAACGTTCTGTGCTTCCACTATGGCTATGTGGATAGTCTTTGATAAAGTCTTTACAAACTTCTCTGTTTGCTTGGGGCCACCTTGGCGCAAAACGCTGGTGTTTCGTGTTGCAGGATTTCAGGAATTCAGACCACTCATGATTGTTAAACAGAGGTCTGTTGTCGGTGCAGATCTCACCATAGAGGCCATGGATGGGCATCATTGTCTCTATTTTCTGTATGACGACAGATGCAGATGTGGATAATACAATCTCCACCTCTGGGTACCTGGAATAGTCACTTACTACTATCAGCATGTGGGACCTGTTGAAAAGGCTCCCAAAGTCAGCACTGACTCTGCCAGTGGGTCAGGACACCCTTTAATCATGTCTTCTATTTATTTATCCAGCCCTGGGAAGCAGACCTTGCTCCGAAGCTGGTTCTTCGACCTCACAATTCCTTGGTGGGCCCCATGGGCTAGAAGGATGGGCCGATGTCTCAGGCAGGTGGGTAGCATGAGGCAGGGACCTCACAGCAGACAGCCTTCTTCACTTATGGAGAGCTCGTGGTGGACATGATGAAAGGGCTTGTAGCGTGGCTCTGGCCTCCATAGTGTGGAAGGTTGCAGGGTGTTGTAGAGGATGTCAGTTGCAGGATCGAATGGCCTCCATGGCCACTTGTAGACAGTCGTCTTGACTGGTGGCCTCCACTACCTCTGCAAGAGATATGCCAGTGGTCATGCATGATCCAACACCAGCCTGATGTACTCCTCTGTCTGAAGAGCTTCTTCGGACTCACAGGGAGTGGCTGGGTGTGCATGGCGTGATAGGAAGTCAGCAGGGTTCCATGTGCCAGGCTGGTACTCTACATTGAAGTTAAGCTCTTGCAGCTGTAGTATCCACTTCTCAATCCTCGGTGGGGGTTTGGATGACGAACCTTTGAAGAGAGGGAGGAGTGGCTTGTGATTGGTAAAGACCGAGAATGCTTTGCCGTACAGATATAGGTGAAAGTGCTGACACATCCAGTGGATGACAATGGCTTTCCGTTCTATCTGGGAGTATTGTTGCTCATTGGGTGTCAGTGTTCTGCTGGCATATGCAGTGGGTGCCCACTCCCCACAGTCTTGCCTCTGAGCCAGTACCACGCCCAAACCAGTTGGGCTGGCTTCGACCGCTAGCTGAGACTCTCATCAAGGATCGAAATATGCCAGGGTGGTATCAGAGGAGAGGGCCTCTTTCATTTTTTTTAAAGCGCACTCCTTGTCTTGGCCCCACACCCATGGGTGGTTGGTTTTGGTCAGATCCCGTAACGGGTTAGTGATCTCAGATATTTATCTCATAAAAAGCGCACAATATTGACCATGCCTAGGGCACATCTGACCCTGGAGACAGAGGTTGGGGCTTTGTGAATGTCCCTTTTCAAGAATTCACATTTTTCGCAGTGCAGGGTCAGTCCGCATTCCCGAAGCCTCACAAACACTGCTCGCAGGCCAGCCAGTTGACTGCCATCATGGGGGCATGCACCAGAATGTTGTCACTGACAGTTAGGACTCTCTAGAGCCCTTTGTAGGACCTCTTTGATCGTATGCTGGAACACTTCTGCTGTGCTGGAAATGCCAAAATTCAGCCGGGTGTACGTCCAGGGGCCTGTGTGGGTGGAAAAGGTGGTTAGGAGTCAGGGTGCAGCATGATCTGGTGGTAGCCGGACCAGAGTTCCATTTTGGAGAACCATTTAGAACCAGAGAGGTCTCCAATGATGTAATCTATGGTCAGCGTCAGGTGCTTTTCACACTTGATGGCATGGTTGGGGGGTTGCATGTCCATGCAGATGCGCACTGCATCGGGCTGTTAGGGGACACCGGGGGTGTGGGTCCGGATACCTTTTCTATAATCTCTGCTTGCTGTAGGGTGTGAACCTCCCATTCCACTTTTGGGCCAAGATGGAAAGCCACCCTTTTGTGAATTAAAGTGACTGGGGTTAGAGAACCATTGACATGCAGCTGGAGGGGGGCCTTCTAGGCACCTGATGCCAGTGAAGAGTATCTCAAATTATTTGGTTAGGTCTCCTAGGCTGCTGGCATGAACGCTGAATGCAAATTGAACTAGACTCAAGTTTTGCTCTGTTTAGCAACTGAATAGGAACCCAGACCCTTCTTGCGACACATAGCCCTTGGTCGTGAGCTTGGCATTTTCATGTGCAATGTCTGTCATTAAGGCGCTGGCTATCTGTAGGGATTGAGTGTTTCCAAAAGCATATACTTGCACTCGTGGCGACTTTAGATTGATTGAGGCCCCTGTGTCTATTAAAGCTGGAAGTGGTTGATCGTGCACCACCAATTGGCAGGTAAGTAGCCACGGCTGTTAGTTCTCCCTCCATCACTATTTGAACTACCTCTTGGTCATCATCCATGTTGCTGTCTAATGAGGTGGTGGGCAGCATAGCTACTGCTTTGACTGCTTTCTTGGATGTGTTTGGTGCTACCCTGGGCGATGAGCGGCAGACTTTTGAGAAATAGTTCACTTTGCCACATGCACTGCAGGTCTTTCGCCTAGCTAGGCAGCCCCTAGGGTGCGGCGGGGGCCTCTGCACCTCTGCAAAGTCTCTCGTTTTGACCTTGTGCATTTGGCTTTGGTGGTCTCTGCCACCACAGCATTGACGGGTTCAGCTTTGATTTGGACAGCTGGTGCCTGTTCCATGTGCGCCGCACGAGCTTTGAAAAGCTCCTTCAAGCGGCCCCGGATGAGGATGTCTCTCATGTTCATGTTTGGCTCCTGCAGGATGCACTCACGGAGCTTCAAGGAGGCACGTCCTTGTTTGAACTGAGCAGGCAGGGCTGTGAACACGTGGCAGGCTCAGCAGGAGCAGGCCACAGGTAGTGTGGCTGGGAGTCCCTGGGCAGAGGCAGAGGAGCGCTGGTGAGACTGTGTTGGACATTGGCCAGCAGAGCGTGGCACGCGTGTGAGCAGGAGGCGGGAGGATCACATGCTCTAACAGGGCTGCACACACAGGGGCGAGCCTGCCGGTCGGTGGCAGATGACGGGCCACTCTTGGCAGAGTCGCGTATGGATGCAAGCTTGCACTGTAGTGGTTGTCGGGCAGTCAGCACCACGCAGGAGTCACCCAGGGTATGCTGCGCAGACCAGTTGCTGTGTGAAAAGGTAGACGAGGGTGGCCAATGCTGATGGCCTTTCCAGGTTCTTCCACTCAGAAAATGAAGACTCTCTTGGGAAAGGTTAATCTCATCCTCTTTCGTTTGGGGGGGGGGGGGGTGTAAGAAAATGCTTCCTTGGCATGGTTACCCCCTGACTTTTTGCCTTTTGGTGATGCCAGTTATGATTGAAAGTGTGCTGGGACTCTGCTGACCAGGCCCCAGCACCAGTGTTCTTTCCCTAAACTGTACCTTTGTTCCCACAATTGGCAAAGCCCTGATACTTAGATAAGTCCCTTGTAAATGGTATCCATGGTACCAAGGGCCCTGATGCCAGGGAAGGTCTCCAAGGGCTGCAGTATATATCATGCCACCCCGGGGACCCCTTACTCAGCACATGCACACTGCCTCACAGCTTGTGTGTGCTGGTGGGGAGAAAATGACTAAGTCGACATGGAACTCCCCTCAGAGTGCCATGCCCACCTCACACTGCCTGTGGCATAGGTAAGTCACACCTTTAGCAGGCCTCACAGCCCTAAGGCAGGGTGCACTATACCACAGGTGAGGGCATATGTGCATGAGCACTATGCCCCTACAGTGTCTAAGCAAAACCTTAAACATTGTAAGTGCAGGGTAGCCATAAAGAGTATATGGTCTGGGAGTTTGTCAAATACGAACTCCACAGTTCCATAATGGTTACACTGAAACCTGGGAAGTTTGGTATCAAACTTCTCAGCACAATAAATGCACACTGATGCCAGTGTGGAATTTATTGTAAAATGCACCCAGAGGGCATCTTAGAGATGCCCCCTGAAAACCAGTCCGACTCCTAGTTCTAGGCTGACCAGTTTCTGCCAGCCTGCCACAACCAGACGAGTTTCTGGCCACATGGGGAGAGTGCCTTTGTCACTCTGTGGCCAGAAACAAAGGCTGTATTGGGTGGAGGTGCTTCTGACCTCCCCCTGCAGGAACTGTAACACCTGGCGGTGAGCCTCAAAGGCTCAATCCTTTTGTTACAGCGCCCCAGGGCATTCCAGCTAGTGGAGATTCCCGCCCGTCCGGCCACTGCCCCCACTTTTGGCGGCAAGGCTGGAGGAGATAATGAGAAAAACAAGGAGTCACCACCCACCAGTCAGGACAGCCCCTAAGGTGTCCTGACCTGCCTTTAGAAATCCTCCTTCTTGAGTTTGGAGGATTCCCCCAATAGGATTAGGGATGTGCCCCTTCCCCTCAGGGAGGAGGCACAAAGAGGGTGTAGCCACCCTCCAGGACAGTATCCATTGGCTACTGCCCTCCTGACCTAAACACACCCCTAAATCTAGTATTTAGGGGCACCCCAGAACCCAGCAAATCAGATTCCTGCAACCTACACAAAGAAGAAGAAGGACTGCTGACCTGAAAGCCCTGCAGAGACAAACAGAGACGACAACTGACTTGGCCCCAGCCCTGCCGGCCTGTCTCCAGACTCAAAGAACCTGCACAGCGACGCATCTGACAGGGACCAGCAACCTCTGAAGCCTCAGAGGACTGCCCTGAACCGAAGGACCAAGAAACTCCCGAGAACAGCAGCTCTATTCGCCAACAGCAAAATTTTTGCAACTTTGAAGCAACTTTTAAAGAACTCACACTTCCCGCCGGAAGCGTGAGACTTCACCCTCTGCACCCGACGCCACAGGCTCGAGCTCCAGAGAACCAACACTACAGGGAGGACTCACAGGCGACCTCGGGATTAACCCGAGACGACCGCCCTGGACTCCCACAGCGATGCATGCAGAGAGAATCCAGAGGCTCCCCCTGACCGCGACTGCCTGCAACAAGGAACCTGACGCCTCGACCAAGCACTGCACCCGCAGCCCCCAGGGGTAGAAGGAACCGAAATCCAGTGCAGGAGTGACCATCAGGCGACCCTCTGCCTAGCCCAGTTGGTGGCTGGTCCGAGAAGCCCCCTATGCCCTGCCTGCACCGCTAGAGGGACCCCCAGGTCCCTCCATTGATTCCTATTGACAACCCAACGCCTGCTTTGCACACTGCACCCGGCCGCCCCTGTGCTGCTGAGGGTGCGTTTTGTGGGCCTACTTGTGTACCCCCCAGTGCTCTACAAAACCCCCCTAGTCTGCCCTCCGAAGACGCAGGTACCTGTTGCAGACTGGAACCGGAGCACCCCTGTTCTCTATAGGCGCCTATGTGTTTTGGGCCCTCCTTTAACCTCTGCACCTGATCCGCCCTGTGTTGCTGGTGCGGTGACTTTGGGGTTGCCTTGAACCCCCAACGGTGGGCTACCTATGCCCAAGAACTTGAACTTGTAAGTGCCTTACTTACCGGAAAAACTAACCATTACTTACCTCCCCCTGGAACTGTTGATCGTTGCAGTGTCCACTTTTAAAATAGCTTATTGCCATTTTAACTAAAACTGTGTATGTTACTGCTCTAATTCAAAGTTCCTAACTTACCTGTGTAGAGTACCTTGCATTTTATGTATTTACTTCAAATCTTGAAAATTGTGGTTCTAAAATAAATTAAGAAAATATATTTTTCTGTGCAAAAACTATTGGCCTGGAGTTAAGTCTTTGAGTGTGTGTTCCTCATTTATTGCCCATGTGTGTGTACAACAAATGCTTAACACTACCTTCTGATAAGCCTACTGCTCGACCACACTACCACAAAATAGAGCATTAGAATTATCTAATTATTGCCACTATCTTACTGTGCACACTATCTCTTACTTTGAGATAGTATATACAGAGCCAACTTCCTGCACTCAAGAAAAGAGCAGTTTCTCCCAGTAGAATATCACTCTGCACAGTATAATAATAACTCATGTGAAATGTGACTGGGGTCTCCTTAAGAGGGTGCCAGACAAGAGGAAAAATCCATTGAGGTTAAAAAAAAAAAAACCTTCTTGGCAATCTGATAATGCTTGACTAAAGATGGAGATTTATGTTGCAGCTGAAAAGCCAGGCACCAAACTCTCTCTGACACAAGATAGAGAGACCAGCTAAGCCAGAGAATCCAGGAGAAGAATCCAAATGGAATCCAGCTCCAAAAAGTAATGGAATTAATAACAAAAATAGAGAACAAGTGAGTGATGAACACATGAGTTGCAATGTGTCTTCCTCTTGTGATTGCCTCCCTTATGTATGATAAAAACAGAAACGGACATCATACCAAAGACACATACTTCATCTTGAACTGGTAATTTTCAGTAGTCTCCTTAACAATCTACCATCTCAAGAAGGGTAGTTTATAGGGTTGACCACACCTCTACCCCCAGAACCATGACAATGGTGAAACGTGCAAAGAAAGACCAGGTTTGACATCCTTTTTCTGCTTTGGGATTTCTCAACTCCTCCCTGCCTGCTGATGTTTCCACTTGATGGCAGAACACCTTTCCAGGGGACTGAAATCACAAAATTACCAGTGCAGCCCAAGCCGTGTGGATGCTGCGGGTTGCACTGGGTGAGGGATCCTGCAAAATGCCATTGGATTAAACTGCATGCACATAGATCTCTTGTGGTTGCAACCAGCCTTCAGTGAGCCTGGGCCACAGTGTTAGCAATTCAAGATCCTGTGACAATCACTGCAAAAGAGTGCATCAGTGTGAAATCTTTTTAAAGTTCTTTGCTCTCCGGGGATGTTGACAATATTTATTAGGTATCTGGGTGCCTTGTGCAGTGCTGTATAAATGATACTGGAAATCACAGAATCATCACTGTGGGTGAACACTAGCTGTATTGTCCAGCATCATGCCATTAGAGTGCACTTACCTGAACAGTCTTCCTCTAGCTGCACTAGTCTCCAATGATTCTTTGTCACATTTTTGACAATTCAAAATTCTTCGATGAAAAGGAGCGCATCAGGTGGACATTGCCTCGAAAATCGATTTTTTAAATCATCTTGAAGTTCTTTGCTTTACTGGGTTGCTGACTGTAATCATTAGGTGTTCAGCAGTGCCTATGTACAGTGTGTTATGAGTGAGACTTGCTGTACTACACATATTCTTCCGGATGTAACCATTTCAGGCTGGCAAGGACTGGAGCAATGGGCTCACATTTCTTTGTTGCAGTGATGAGTTAGGCAGCAAAGTGTGAGTGATGCAACTAATTATCTGAGAAGTTCTGTTAGTATGTAATGTCTGTATTCAGTACGTGAAATCACCGCTGTTTGTATAATCGTCTTCATATTTGCTTTTGGTAGAAAGAATCTGATGGCTGAAAATTCTTTGTTTAGCGATAGCTTGAATATGTTTGTTGACACCATGTTTTGTCTGAAGGGGGGAACTTGGAGACTTGGTTGTGTCAACCAATTTGGGAGCGATATCTCGCTTGTTTATAAGCTCAGTCCAGTAATTTGAAAGCTGGGGTTGGATTTGGGGTGGGCAATAAGAAATGTTCATTTTAGAGGGTTTAGTGTCAATTTCATGCATTGTATATGCTAGGACATATGATATGCAAGGGATTAATGTGGGGGTGTTGTGTGTGCAGTGCATCCTCAGATATAGTTAAGCATCATCTGCATACTTGTGCAAAGATACTGAGTTTGCGTGGTACTTCACTTAATGTCCCAAGCTAGAGGTTAAAGAGTATGAGAGCCAGCACTGAGCCTTCAGGTAAACCTAAGGGCTTTCCTACGAGTTCAGAGAAAATATTATCAGTCTTCAATCGCTGCAATCTATTTATGAGATATGGTTTGAGCCATCAGGAGTATGTCATGGTCAAATGTGACAAATGAAAACAGCATGTTTAGAAGAATTAATAAGAATGGGCTTCCTGTATCAAGAAACTGGAAAGTGTTGTCAATTATGCTAAGGTAGCTATTTTCTGTATATTGACCAGACCTAAAACCTCAATGGATAATAACTAGGGCGGAACATCAATATGCGCACTTAGTTGAGCAGCAACAAACTTTATAATTATGGTTATACTCATGGAAGAGATCAGAAGGATGTGCGTTCCTGGTTCTGAGATGCCCGTGGTCTCCTGTTTTGGCTACTGTAAGATCAAAAAAGATCCTTTATTGTAACTTTTTCCTTGAAGTTCTGGGCTTGATCAACAACATTTGGCTGAAGATTTTTAAAAATAGTGTGCCGAACCAATATATACTTTTGAAATAGGTGATTTTATCACAATCTCACACTGAATGGGAACTGGTTCCAAATCAAGAATACTTGTTCTTATACATTTCTGATTCCACTAAAATGAACGTCTGTATTCGGGTTTGCTAGATGAGACTCTATGAAAAAAGAGAGACCTTGCAGAAGTGCAACTTCACTTTATTATGAAGGTAAGGCTAATGCAGCCTTGGCTGTCAGACAGACCTCGTGTCAACACAACATATGACATGCAGAGCAGGACTTGGGTTAGCCCATCAGCCATTGCCATGTTTGGACAAGCACCGATCAGGCACTGACAGACTTAGCTGTTTGTCAGGTTTTAAACCAACCCGCAGCTTTTTTCAGGTATCTACATTTTTGCTTTGGATTTTTCCTTAGTGACTAGTGCCGAACATATTCCTCACGCTGTTGTCAATGAAAAATAGAAACTTTGTCTCTCTCCCTCATTTAGAGTAAACTATGACTTCTTTGTTGCTTGAAAGCCCTTCAGTGTCCACGTGTCAATTTACTGAGCAGCTCTTTGATATTGCTCCACCACCACCTAGTGAGTAAAATGTGGCTTCCCTGATGCTTCCCTGGCCACCCAGTGCCTAACATCCCTGAGCAGTCTCTTGGTGCCGCACAGCACTCTACCCTCCTGCACCTGGAATTCTCTCTGAAGGGGACGTGCAATCTGCCTGCAATTTCCAAGCACCCCATATCTTTTATGGTTCCTTTTCTCCCTTGTTTACCCATGTGTTCATATTTAAGGGCAGAGTCTTCTTAAGCCCAGAGTCAGGAGCCATTTAACTGGGATGTAGGTTGTTCATTTCATAATGGGTCCTTCGGCTATAGCAACAGTAGGTAGGAACACTTAGGTTTCATTCTCCTTCCATCTCTCTCTATTTCCTGGCTTTCACTGCAGGCCACACACAACACTCTTGTCCTCATTCAACCCTACTTCTCTTGCTGACCTCATTTGATTTCCCCTCTTTAACTGCAGCTTCTCACTTTATCTTTCAGATAGTTGCTGTCTTCATGCTTTGCAGCAGCTCCTGCCTCCCTCCTTCAACCATATTTCACTAATTCTTTATGGATGTAAATCTTTCACCCATTTGCTCTCTCTTTCACCCAGCTCTTTGTCCCCTCCTTCCTCCTTGGACCAACTAGTGTTTCCCTCTTTTCCCTCCATCCACAATACCTCTTTCCTGACTAGTGCTAGTATTTCCATCCTTTATGCATGTGATTTCCTTGCCATCTTCATCGCAGCAGCTCACCTCTCCCTCTTTCCATTCTGCTCCTGTTCCCTCATTTGAATCGTCTTTGCTGTCTCCTGTTTGCCTCAGATGCCCCAATTCTCCCCAGCATCATGTCCATCCTGGGGTCTAAGATGCCCATCAGACAGTGAATCGTGACAGTTGAATGTCAAGCCTTGATAACCACAATATGGCACAGACTGATTTTTCCAACCTCTTAGTCAGTTGACTGCAGTAAGACTGGTCCATGCTAGGGCTGGGTGAAATAGGTGAATTCAAAACTTTGGGCAATTCTATTTAATTCTGCTAGTTTCACATACGCCTTCCTCGAATTAAAAATACAAAATCCTTGTTAAGAGCAGGAAAGACATTGCACATCCAAAAATAATACTCAAATGCATATAAAATAAAAAAAGTAGTAAATTGCAAAAAGACGAGGAAGGACAAAGACTAGGAAGAACATGTACTTGGTCCATGCTCCAGGGAGGGGCTAAGACAAGAAAGGAAGAGAAGCCTATGGGAGCTAAGCAATCAAAAGATTGTAAATGAGAGTGACAATGAAAACAAATAATAGAATGTTTTTGGGTTGGTTGATAGCCCACTAAATTATAAACAATACATCTTGCAGCATAGCACATGCGCTGTGTAGGTGAGACCTTAGAATGGGTGAATATTTTAAGATCGAAAATACATTTGTATATTTCATCCTCCACTGCCCTTTGGTTTCAAAAGTTCCCTCACACAAACACACAGCTACAGAGTGAATTGTGTGATGAGTGCACACAATTTAACTTTTTCCTCATCAGCAATCAGAAAGATTTGTGGGGATCAGTAGACTAACCCAGGGCTGGAGTAAAGACAGTGGGTGGAATGTTAGCGGTGGGTATTTGGGAAAATTCCAGGATAGCTCATAGAATTCAGCTTCAGCAAAGAATGTTTAAAGTTGTGGGTCTTTAGAACATCTTGGTGTTTTTGACACCTACATAAACAAAGCACACATTATCCATTCCTAATAATTCATGAAATTTAGTTTGACTTTTCTATACAGAGTTCCACTTTTCTGAAAGGACTAGTTACTTTAACTTTAAAAACATACGTACTAAGAATGCTGCCAAACGAACTGTAAATGGAGACACTGTCCAGCAGCAAAATAAGTGCTCTTCATAGTTAAAGGCAAATAAAGTAAAGCCCTAGTATAAAACATTAACTGCTACCCTCTGTGACGTCTGTGTTGTTTTTTGGAACCTTTCAATGAATACTTGCTAACGAGGTAGACAATACAAAACAAGCATTGACAAAGCCCATAGCGAATAGGTCTCACATATGAGAGGTATTGGCTTTGCCATTTTTTTTCAAGTTTTTTTTAGCCAATGTGGATGGAGGTGGTGGGGGTCAAGCAAAGACAATAGTGGGAGTTTAGAGGGCAAGCAACGACAGCAATGCATGGCTGAAAGTTTTTTTTTTTTTTTTAAACAAAAGTGCTATGACACAGGTTCAAGCAACAGCTCAGACATTGGGGGAGGAGTCAAGCAACAACAAAGACAGGAGGCAGGGGGAAGTAAAACACAGACAGCTTCCGGAGACCAGCAGCAACACGGGGAGTGGCAAGCAGCACACACTGGGCAGCAGTGGGCATGTAACAATACGGACCAGAATGTAGGGGCAAGATACAACATGGAGAGTGGGAGGGGGCAAGCAACAACACGGAGAGCGGGTGTGGCAAGCAACAACACGGACAGTAGGAAGGGGCAAGCGACAATATGGACAGCAGGAATGAGGAGGCAGCAACCAACAATATGGGCATTGGAAGTAAGGCAGGAGGTGGCATGCAAAAACACATACCGAAGATGGAAGCAAGCAAAAAACATGAACAGCCGGAGGGTGGTAGGAAAGGGAAAACAACAGTGGGTGGGAGGTAAGAAGTACACAAGGAAACCAGCTAAAAAAGACACACTCTGGTAGAGCGCTTAAATCCACATAAAAACGTAGCACCTAAAAAAATGGGCCGTGGAAGGACACAAGTTAAGGAGTTAATGACTTAGGGGAGGGACAAACATATAAAGAGGAAAGAAGCGTACGGCAGCTGTCCAATAGGAACTAAGCAAAGGAGAGTGACAGTGAAGCCAACCAATGGTAAATTCCGGTGGCATCCAAGCCTCCTCTACAGAAAACTAAAAGATCATGCAAGTGACTGTGCATGCGCTGTCCTAGATGAGACATTAAACTGGTCTCTCAATTGCTTACCGGTGGACAATTCAGAGGTCATTGAATTCTCTCCATCATCAGACCATTATGGTATGATGTTGCTGGTGTGTTTTCTGGTTGGGAATTGGTGAAGACAAGGCTCTGCAATGTTTTGCCTGGGATGAACATCAGCTGAAATTTGGATGATGGGCGAGACATTGGGCACACTTTTCTTTTGGGTGGGGGGAGTTTGCATTGGGTACTGTGGGCCAGAGTTTAGGGCATGTTGTGAATGGGGCAGGTTACTAGGTCTTTCCCCATTTGTCTCAGCTAGATGCAAGAAAAGAACATGGGTGAGGCATCCCAAATAAAATTTACCATGTGATAGAGGGCAAAACACAAAATTAAATGCGTCAATTCCCTTTAACAAGTGCTTCCAAAATCCCCTAGTTAAGTAATGATACTTTTTTTCTTCACCTCTCAAGGACAGAAGGTACTGCCTTACTGCTATTCATGCTTATAACCTGCATGTTACACACAGATGCCTGCTGCAGGCATTCAACCCTCTGAGCTATCTATCTGGCTAGAAGTATCACAGGCAACAATAATTAAAATGCAGAAATCACTGCATGTTTGTATTCAAATTCAGGAATCCTTTATTAAGTCTATCACCCCTTCCTACTACATGGTGTTTTGTGGATCACTGTTGTGTCTTTTTGGTTTGGCGTAAACATGGTATAGTCTTACCACACCTCCCTTCCAATCAGTGAACTGGATTTACAACAACCACCTAGATGTCGAGGCCATTGAAGGAAAGAGGTAAGCCAACTCGTTAGGCCTCTGTACTGTTAATCGCTGGGTCACGTGGTCAGGTCGTGGCAGGACAAAATAAGAATTTGGGCCTTCTGAGATTGATAAATGAGTCCTGTTAATTTGTGTAACAATAACGTATTCTTGCAGTACTACATGTCAGCCAAAGTGTTATGTAATAGCATTGTATCATTTTGTAACTGCTGTTACTATGGTTCGCACCCCGGAGGTTGCAGTTTCAAAATCTGAGCAATGTGAATTTACTACTCAAAGGTTGGGTGTGGTCTGGTGAAAATACCTTTGTTGATTTTCTCTTTTAATTAGTCTTTTACAGTTCACTTGCTTTTAATGCGTAATTCTGCAACATAGCAAGCAAAAGTGCTTGCTTACATATTGTGTACTGTATTCTAACCCACAAAACACTTACTGTACAGATGGACTCCAGCGCCTAGGAGTGCCGTTGGAGGCAAGTGGCACTTTACAGTGACCATCAGTGAATTGAAAGAAGCACTTCGGCAGCCTGTTTTATTAGTAACTAGCGAAGTTATCTCAGCGGCGGGGAGGACTGTTGGTATGGTTAAAAACAAGTGATGGGACACCTATAGAGAATAATGGCTCGAAGGGTCACCTATTTGTTGATTAATGGCCAACATGTTTCTGCCCACTTCCGAGAGCCAAAGGAGGTCACCACGAATAAAGGTGTACTATTACACAGGTGAATGGTTAGGTATTTTTATTTTTTCCATAGCACAACTGGATCCCTTGTTTATCCAGATAATTCTAATTTCAGTACTCCCTCCAAGTTCTTTTAACGGTGAGGTTGAGTCCGTCCAGGTGGCACTGTCCTATACAGTGTGTGAGACCACCTAGTCCATAAAAGAAAATTCATTTCCCCCTTCAAAGTTACCCATGACACACTACCAAGTCTCAAAGTCTGAAACTTACGGACTAAGGGCAATTTCTTTGCCACTGGTCCCCTAATCACACCCCATACTCCTTGTGTATATTGTTCTGAATGTGGGGAGACAGTATGTGGCCCAGGTTCTTTTTCTGAGCCGAACTCTTCCCCCACTCTCCCTTTTGTGTTATGGTATTTATATACAAACACAAATTGAAATACGACACGCAACAAAAAATACAAACAGTCTTCATAACGTCAGCGTTCCAGCATTGCCTGGGTACATCTTTAAGTCCTACTCCCTTATCTAAGAATGGTGGTTATTCCCTGTTCAAGTGAGGGGATCATTCAAGTTAGGCCTCACTAGAAAGTACGAGTCTTAGAAGTTCCACAATGGCATCCCAAAGAGTCATGGTGTCGCAGAGCAGTAGTGCTTGAGCACATCCCCAGGACATGATGGCCCTGCAATCGCTCTTACCCACTCTTGCCTCGAGGTGCGGTTCAGCAGGATGCAGTGGCAGGTGCTCACGGCGCTCCTCCACTCGTGCGGTAAGCTTCCTGAATCTGGTTAATCCAGTCTCGGGTGCTCCTGGGTCCAGGAAATTGAATAAGTGCTCTTCTCCTAAGGGTCACACCCCACTACACTGCTCTAGCACACTCTACTTCTGGGTGATAGTCCTCTTCTCCATCACTGCCCCCTCTAGGCAAAAGTGGCCATGAACACCATGCTCTGGGCGATGGCCCCTTCCGTTTGCAACACAGCAGCAAGGTAACTTGTCTCTTGGCTAGCCTGAAGGTTTTCCTTTGCCTGGCACATGTACTGGGCCATCAGCTTCCTGACCCCAATCACACAGTCCACAACATCCTTCTGTGAAGACACTGAGGTTCCTTCCCACCCTTTTCTGATTAAAGAGAGTGGATCTCTCTCCAGGTGTCCATATAGAAGCTCAAATGGACTAAACCATATCCCCATCTGGTGAATCTTTTGATAGGCAAACAAGAGAAATTGCAGGAGGAGATCAGACATCCTCCAGAGGTTCTCTGACAGAGTTCCTTTCATGCTCCTCACTGTCTTGTTAAAGTGATCCACCAAACAATTGGTTTATGGAGCGGTATGCCGTGAAAAAGTGTTATGTTACACCAGCTTGCTCCCATATCTCACTCATATAGGAGGAGATAAATTTGTTTCCCTGAACAGAAATTGTCATTTGAAATACAAATGTAGAAAAGATCTCCAGGACAGCTCTTGCTACCCACTGGTGCAGTCATGCTCCTTAGAGGTAGTTTCTCAGGATACCTGTTGGCATGATCCACCACAACCAAGATACACTTGTTGCCTGACCTTGAAGAGAGGTCAAATGGACCAACTATATCTATTCTCATCCGCTCAAATTGAACACATACTACTGGTAGAGGCACTAGCAGTGTCTTTGTTCTCGCTCCTGAATTACCACTCTTAGGCAATCGGGGCAGCTTCTACTGAACGTCTCTGTATCTCTGCACATCCCTGGCTAGTGCACCAGAGGACCCAACCTATCCTGGGGTTTGCTGATGCCCAGTGTCCTGCCGAAGGGCATTTTGTTAGCCAGTGACAACAGAACATTCCTGTGCACAAATAGAACCACTAGGTTTCTTTTAGATTCTGGTTGAGGATTCACCTGCTCCCTATACAGTTCGGCAGCCTCCCTGCCAACATAGTGCTTCCTGTCTGCTCATTTGTTGACCTGCTCCTGGACTTCCTTCCGAAGTCCCACAAGCATAGACCACTTTTCCTGTGCCTTGTGGAAATCATCCTGGGTAGGCCCTTCAGTTGCTAACAAACCCTGCAACTCTGGAAGCTTCCCTGACCTGGGCACCAGGTCCAATTTAGAACCCTCATTCTTCTTTCTCGCTGGAGCAGAAGTGAGTACCTGGAGCAGAAGTGAGTACCTCTATGCTCTATGCCTTCCCAGAGTCTGACATTTCCTTCAAACTACCTTGTCCTGTGCCCTGCAAATTGGGGATGGTCCCAGTTTCCGACACACAGCCTGTGCTCTGGATAATATAGTTAACATGGACCAAGTCATACAGGCTTCTGCTCCTGGCAGTATGCCAGGCACAATTAGATAATTGACCAAGAGACAATCAGCACCTCGCTTTTCACTTACCCCACTACTGACCATGGCCACTTAGCCATTGAGCTCTGCCTCAATTCAGGCAATTGTGGTACTCCATGCCCTCCCCACTAGCTATCAAACCTGCATACTTGGTCCAGGGAGACTCTCCTCAGGGTTAAGGTATTTCTCTCAACTATAATGTGGAAGACACCAGTATCTTAGGGCAGGCACTTTCCTCTCATTGATAGTAAGTTCCTGCACTAATCCTGTTGTGTTATGATGAGTGTGCTTCAGAGCATCTGGGCCAGATGTCCATAGCAACTAGGTTGAGCACAACTGGGCCTTGTCTGGTTCCTTCACCCACATGTAGCATATTCATCATAATGGGTGCAGCTGGTACAGGCTCTTTCTTCTTACAGTCCTTCTTGAAGTGCCTGACCCGGTGGTACTTTTATCAGGTCACCACGTTGAATTTGGAAGCACTTCCCTGTCTCCTCTCGATGCTTCTTCCTGGACAAACCATTAAAATTCCTATATCTTCTGGGTGCCCTTGGGTCACGTGGTAATTACCCTGATCCTTTCTCTCCAGTATGGAACAAGTCTGTGAAGAGATCCTCTCCCCCTCTGGCTTACGACTCTGCTGTTCTAGCCCCTTGTGCCTCCTGATAACTAATCACTTGTCAGCCAACACTGCAAGCTTCTATGGAATCCTCTCTGTCAGGTCTGACAGGTATTGCCTACATGGGGTAGAGCACTCCTGCTTGATTTGCTTTGCTACCATCAACTGGTTAAGGGACTGAAAATCCTTGGCCTCCATCCTTCTCACCCATTTATTCCAATCATGCAATACTCCATGTATCCATGTCTCAAATGGACCACTCCTTTTCTTGCAGTCCTTGAACTTTTTCAGGTACTGAGCTGGCATCAGTCCAGAACTGCTAATCAGCCCTTCTTTCATTCGCTCCTGCACCATTTGGACTGCCACAGGCATACGTTGTATGGGCACAGGGCTCATTAAGGCTTTTCCAGGGATATTGCAACTGTTAGATAGAGGTGAACCATTTGGTGATATGATTTCAAAAACTGTAATATTTGAATGTTTGATATTGATGTGAATATGGTTAACTTGCTTTTATCTCTCACTGTTACCGGGTGGTAATCATCCAGCATTGTGCAGGTTTGTCCCCTGCCGTTGTCAGCACAAAGGCACTGAGGGTGGGCAATTGTTCCTCATTTTGGTTGCCCACCTCTTTTAATACTCTGAAAGGACAAGCTCACTGTTTAAGCCCAAATGATCTACAAAAGAGGTACCTGTTGTTAGGTTAGGTGGGAGGGAGGAACTATAGCACAGGAGGGAGCCTGCACAATGCAACATCAGGGGCATGTTCATTTATTGAGATACAAACATAGCCATTTGCTAATAAACAGCCCTGAATGTGTAAACCCTGCTGGTGACCTACCTGGCAGTAGGCCCTTGGTGTTTATTTCTACCATTACGCCTGTTTCAGAGAGCTGACATATTGTCAGATCAGTGGACAGAGGCACAGGAAGAGAAAGAGACACCTGTGAGCAAACAGTTTATTAACTTAGTAGATCCGAGACTGCACACACTGTCGCTTGCTGTACAGGTTGTACATTTACTACCAAAGTGTACACTGGGGAATTTACCATCAGACTGGGCTCTTCTTCCCTCTCCCAGATAATATCCAGTTCATACCGCACACCTACCAGCAACATTTACAAATGAATGATTATAAATGCTCCCATGTGGAATGTGGAAGTACATGAACAATGCAGGGTAGGTGAGCAATCGTGGGGAATCAAACAGACAATGGATAGGGAAATAAATGGACAGCAGAGTGGAGGCAGACTGGGAAAGCACATTGCAAGAATTCAGGTTATTGGTTCAGGGGACGGAAGCCCCACTCAGGCAACAGTCCTTGTCAGGGTGAGCCACAAAAGTCCCTAAACTAACCTGTACTTAACCCTTTTGAAAGAAGCTTTTTGCTCATAATAGGGCTTTGTTCTAAGGTAACGAAAAATAAACAGCAGTAAACTGCTCTGTAATGGGCCATCATTAACCTGTAGTGTCATTTATATCCAAGCTTGGAGTATGTGTCAAAAGGGAATACTCTTTAAAAAAAAACATCCCCACTTCTAATAATCACACTGTGGATACGTTTCCACATTAGTACTGCCTGCCTGACTAGAACACTATGTTTGGCATCATGTATTTTATTGCATTTTGAAAACAGGAACAGAACTTAACTACAATGGTTAAGTAAGTATAGACATACTTTAGCATTGCCAAATTAATACAATAATTGTGAACATTTTGGAGGGGGGGCCTGATGATTTTTTTTCCCATGGGGGGGGCGCAGCAGTAGAAGATTGAAGACCACTGCCCTAAAGGTACAACTGCGGTCATCTGGTTGCGCTAGACCGGGGGTAGTGACAAGTTCAGGCCGACCATGATGGAGCATGGGTCGGATGCAGGGACCAGATTAGTCTGCTTCTCAAGTCCAGTGTGAAGAGTTTCATTCCCTTTGGAGGAAGCAGCAAGGAGGAAGTTTTGAATGCAAAGAGCAGGTCGAGCTTCGCAAACAGTTATTACTGCAGTGAAAAGACCCAGTTGTCGCTGGAGCCTCGGTGTGGTTGATCATTGTGGATGGTCGTTGTTGGAACGCAACGTGAATCTAGTTTTGCCAATCGACGCAGACGGTCACCATCTGTGCAAAAGGCAGGTCTCAACAGATCTTTGCATTGGCAGTGATCGCAGACAGCAGAGCTTCAGCGCGAATGAGCCTGTTTGCAGTCAGAAGGAGACCAACTTCAGGATTTTTACTTTTTTCTTCTTGGAGAAGCTTCCACCGATGTTAGCCAAGGTACCTGGGGGGGCACTTCTTGGGGATCAGAACTCACTTCAGCAGAAGCCAGCAGCAGGGCTCAGGTAGGTCCAGTTGCAGCTGGTTAGATGCAGGAAGGCCTCTGGAAACTTGCTGTGTCACTGTAGCTCACACAGTAGGTTAGCCAATTGACCCCTGGAGTCACTGTGGGTAGCCTGGAATCAAGGAAGGCAGTCCTTCAAGAAGCAGAGCAGTCCTTCTTCTGAATCTTCCACAGGTTCAGGAGTGTTCTGAAGAGCGGTTCTGAAGGTCCTCTTCGTATATCTGGTGCCAGCTTATGTGTGGGTGAATTCCTTGACCACCCCCAAAACTGGTTCTGGTCAGTTCTTCCCTTGGTCTAGGCTCCAAACTGTGTAGGTTGATAGAAGTCAGGATGTAACTTGTGCCATGTTCCTTTGTGTGTACTTTAGGCAAAGACCTTTTAACTGTAAGTGAAGCTGGGTACAGCCCCTCCCCAGCCAATCCTCTCCAAACCTAAGTCCCCTTTGTCTCCATGTCTGGCAGCAATGCACAAACCCCAACAGCAGAGCCATTCACAGTCATGTGATCCAGTACACTGGCAGAAAGGCACAGGTGGTAGGACAAGAAAATGGCAACTTTCTAAAAATTGTATTTTCAGAATAGTAAATTAAAATCCAATTTGAACATTAAAGAGGATTTAAAATTACAATTTGAGTGTAAACAGCATATCTCGATCTGCTCCCAATCTGAAGGTAGCCCTTGTAAAATGTTATAAGATAACCTAGTGTTAGTCAGTGGGAGAGATGGGCCTTACAATAGTGAAAAACAACTTTAGGAGTTTTTCCCTGCCAGGACATGTAAAGCATAAGTACACATGTCCTACTTTTTTAATAGAGTGCAAAGTGCCCTGTGAGCCTTTAGGACCTATCTGTGGGTTCATTTATAAGTATTAAGAAGGAAGGTTTAGGCCTGGAAAAAGGTGTATCTTGCCACGTTGAAGTGGCTGTTTAAAACTGAACACACAGACTGAGGTGGTAGGCCTGAGAAATCTCTTAAAAGGCTTCTTTAGTGGGTGGCACAATGCGTGCTGCAGCCCACTAGTAGCATTTAATTAACAGGCCCTGGGAACATGTAGTACAATTTACTGGTGGGCAACAGAGCTGGGACACACGCCCACCCCCACCGACCACACCAAAAACGAAGGCATCATTGTGGATGAAAAACTCACAATGGCCAAACAAGTGAACAACATCACCTCCTCTTGCTTCTTCATCCTACATATTTTCCACACAATATTTTATTGATTCCCTATCGACAGCAGATGCACACCCAGGCCATCATCAACAGCAGACTAGACTAAGTCAATGCACTCTACGTCAACATCACAAATCAACTCTTACAAAGGCTCCAGACCACCCAGAACACCATTGACAGACTCATCCTCAACATCCCCTGCAATGCACACATCACGCCCCACCTCAGAGAGCTACACTGCCTACAAATTCAGAAGCGATGCCAATTCAAACTGCTTATCCATGCATACAAAGCCCTCCACAACTTTGGACCTGCCTACCTCAACCACCACCTCAACCTCTACCAACCCATCAAGAAACTGCCCTCAGCCTCACTCCACCTGATGTGATATCCCGCATACGCAGGAGGATTCTCTTTTTACTACATCACCACCAAATTCTGGACTGGCCTTCCACTCCACATCAGGACTGCAGCAACCTTTCTTGAATTCCACAAGAAACGGAAGACCTTGCTATTCGACTAGAAGCCCAATGGGCCTACTCCTCTTGATGGCCCTCGGGTGATAATCGCACTATACAAATCCTCTTAGCATAACATAGGACGTATATGTAGATTAAATATACCAATCAGATGTAGGCCAAGTTTACCATGTTTAAGGAGCAAGCATAAGCACTGTACCACTGAATAGCAGGATAAAAGTGTAAAGAGTCCTAAAAGCCAAAAAACAGGACCAGCAAAGGAAACCGAAGAAGGCAAAAATGTGGGGCGACCCTGTAGAAAGGGCAAGGTCCAACACACACAGAAAATGGAGGCGGGTGGGGAAGCAAGAATGGTAACGAAGGTTGAAGAAGAAAGAACAGCAACTGAGGAAGGGAGGGCAAGGATAGAAACACGTGTGAGAAAGAGGAACACGCTCAGACGCTGGAAATCACAGGCACTCTTGTACAGAGCTTAACCAAAAAGAAAAAAAAAGTAGCATCAGAAAAGGGAGCAGTGGAAGGACACAAGTAATGGGTCCATGCTCCAAGAGAAGAACAAGCACCAGAAGGCGAAGGAAAGCCCACAGATGTTGATGAATAAAAAGCAACCAAATGAGAGTGAAAATAAAGCTAAAAAATGGGTGGGCTCTAAGCCCGCTGTAATCTCACAAAATGTCTTGGAACAGACAGTGCATGCACTGTCTTAGGTGAGAAGACCTAAAATGTAAGATTTGTACAAATACATGCCGTTATCCTTTACTTCCCGCCATTTTAAAAAAAATGTGTGACTTTATGATAAGATAAATTTGCAGTGATAATCTGCAATTTGTTTGTGTAACATGATTTACATGTTATTGTTCAAGTTATTGTAGCTTCGGCCACAAGGGTGTCGATCCATAGAAGAAACATGAGTGTAGGCACCGTGATGGATGGCTGCATTTAGTGTGTTGATGCTTTGGTGAATTTAGTCACTAAGTTGTGCTACTTGAGAACTTGAGTGTTCAGAGTGAAAGTCGTTAGTTGCCAGTTTTAATGAATTTCCAACATCAAAGGTAAACACTCTCTTTGAAACAATATAATGGCACTGTTCTAGTTACATTTATACCTGCATTGTCATCCATGACTTCATGCAATGAACAGCAGTGTTTTACCAAAATATATCGTTGCCACTTGTTTTAAGAACAACTTTGAGTGTCTGCAGTGTCACACAGGACGTTGTTTGTTAAATGGCACTGGTTATGCTGTATGTATTTTTTACCATTATTTTGTAAAAGGAAAGGGAAGTATCTGAAGTCTCACACACAGTTTAGTTTGTAACAGACTACTGCTTTGGCTAACTGCATTGTTAACAATTGTTTTACCAGCAAGTGTAATGCACTGTTGTACATGTCTTTGTTTATTAGATTGAGCAAACATGCCTTCGCAATTACGTTCATTCTACAAACTGAAAATTTTGAAAATAATGCCTAAACAATGGTGGCTCCATATTCAAATTTATAAAAAGTATTATAAAGAAAAAGACATTTCACTTAAAGTTTGTAACATAAAATAAATATGTCTTACTGCAGTAATAGTTTGTCATCTAAATACAAATACGATCATGCATACTGGGTCACCGACACCATGCTGCGGTGGAGCTTCTGTTTACTGACATGGATGGGTTTGTTCGTACTATACGCCAGTGCTGCTAAATGTATTGTTAGTATTTGTTTTAGGAGAATGGCTGAAGACCTGCTTGGATGAATGAGTAAATAAACGTTTGCAACTTCAGATGTGCTGACAGAAGCAAACAGATATACTGTAAAATCAGGGGTTGAAACTTAAACATGTGGCACTGCTCTCAAAAAGCAAATTGTAACATTTAATTACAACAACTGTTACTACAGTAACAACACATTATATAAAACAATTACGACGACAAATGCTATATCACAGATTATAAGATTCCAGTTGCGCTGGCATGAAAATTCTGTTTACGCTTCCTGATGGCTTAAGCTGTTTGATAGCTGTATAGTTGCTACTTATATTAGCACATGCTTTAAAAGAAATCATGGAGGACCAACTAGAACAGTGGTTCCCAACCTGTGGTCCAAGGACCATTGGGGGTCCGCGAAGCTCCTCAGGGGGTCCGCGACTGCTTACAAAATTAAATAATATTAACAGATTACATCCCCAGCTTTCAGTAATGACTCAGTTGGGGGGGGTCCCCAGATTTCAATAATGATTCAGTGGGGGTCCTCGAGTTCCAGTAATGTTGAATTCGGGGTTCACAGAAGTCAAAAGGTTGTGGACCACTGAACTAAAATATCAATAAAAAGTGTGGAACTAAAAGAAACACTCTTCAAAGCACAACTAGGCTTTCTGTGAAAGCAATGGACTTCTGAGGGCAGAGCATGAGGGAGAGAGCAACATGGGGGAAGAGGAGATGCACATGAGGGAGACAGCAACACCCGGGTGGGGGAGAAACACACAAGGGGAAAGTACACAGAGGCATGAGAGCACAGCAGAGTGAGGGTAAGGGGAGAGAAGCAGATGGGCGAGAGAGTAACATAAAAGGGGAACAAAGCACACATGGGAGATAGTTGGGAAAAACATGGACTCTCTTGTAGTGTTGAAATAATAAGAAAACAGTAGTTCCCTAAAAGCAAGAGGTGGAAGCATAGAAGTGAACCAAGCAAAGAGATGACAAAGATGCTAAGCTTCATGAGAGGGACTGGTAAAAGACTGACAAGCAGGGACACAAATAAGTGGGAAAATGAGAGTGGCAGTGAAGCCAACCAGTGATTGGAGGGGGGAGAGGGTGCAGCAGAGCTGCCACTTTTTGACCTGAGGAACCAGGTTCGAGTCTCCACTGGTTGAACATCCAGTGATTTTGGGCAAATTACGTAACCTCTTCATGCCTAAAAAAAATGCATCCTTGTAATGTAACTGGTGCTCACAGAAAGTACTCCAATACCCTTGGGTCGAGTTCACTCTATATAAGACTGTAAAAAATGGTAAGCCATGAGCTGAAGCCCCTGTACATTCTTGGTATGTGCAAGTGTGCACTGTCTGGCAGGCTTGACCTAAAAAGGAACAGCTAAGACTCTGTATCACAAAGATGTCCTCTTTGAATGATCACTCGTCCATAAATTTCACAGTCCGTTCGTGTGATGCTATTAATTGTGTTTTACCAATGACTTTGTGTTTCACCACTGCGCATATTAGTGGCTCAATGTTCACCAGTAGCACATTCAGTTTAGCCGCCTATTGGCTTTGACATGGCATTAGCAATTACATTCTGTATTCAGTTTAGCTGCCTATTGGTTTTGACATGACATTAGACATTACTTTTGATATTTAGGTTAGCTGCCTATTGGCTTTAACGTAGAGTTAGACATTGCAGTTGAGACATTACAGATGTCTGTGTTTTTCCAAGATGTGTTTTTCCACAAGATGGACCAAGCTGTTTTCTTCACACCAGACCTTAGCTGATAAGAGCACGTAAATTTTGTGTTTACCTCGCAATCCAGTATGAGAGCGAATTTGCTCAGGAGGACGGGCCCCTCTCCAAGGTTATTCAGCTCTCACACTGAGTTTGCTTTTAAGGATGACTCTGGGCTACAGTGAGTTAGATTTGAATCTGCTTGACTTCAGACTGGAACTAGACGTCAGTTGCCAGTCTCCCGTTTGGGTAGAGAATCTCTTTCTCGCAGTTGACCGGAGTCATCAACTTGCAGACCCCAGAAAGATGAAGCTGAATAGAGGCCCTACTTGCCCATACGGTGATGAATTTTGACTTTTATGCTTTGCTTTGCAATTATGTTATACTATAATCACCTATATCTGCTGTGTACATTGCAACTGAGAAGTACTTTGATATATTTTGCTTTCATTGCTGCGACTACTTTTAAACGTGTGCTTCCAATCTACTAATTTCGTCTCTCAGGAACTTGGGGGTGGGGAATTAATAACAATAAATGTCTTCTTTAAACTCAGAAGTGCATTCCAGAGAGGTTCTGTAAGCTCCGATAGGAGATAAGAGGGAAAGCAGAACAGTCCGTAATTTGGATCTCACGTCTATTGTTCGTGATGATCCCTTTTACGGACGCCTTTTGTTTAGGAAATATGGGGATTGCAACGAGCTGTGCTACTCAGAGATTTCTGCAGAACTCCCTACTGAGGCTGGCTTGCACTCCTCTTCCCAGCACCAGAGCAGCCCCTCCCGACCTTGCACTGATGATTGTTACAATCTGCGGACTATGCAGCAGATGAGGGATTATGGGAAACACCCTCACATGCCACACATGCCATGTACTGTCATCAGATTTAACACACATATGTATGGATGAGTCACAGAATACAAACACCGCTTACATTAATCAGTCCTGCAGGGGACCCACACATCACCAACATTGCAACACAATGGAAGATCAATGGGATGCACAATGGTATGAGTGACAGATATCTAAAGTTCACAATGGGGATGGTGCATCAGGACTGCTCATGGAAACATGCTGCCCTGGAACATAGTACACTTTGCTCCTTCAATATTTGGACTGGGACTGGCCCTCTATGTATTTCATAGACAAACAATAGAAAGGTGATTAGGTTGAGCGTAACCATACAACCTCTTATATACTTTTGAGTATACTTCTTCTGTGGGCTTCAGGCTATTTCAATTGTTAGTTTCAGTGTCATTTAAAAGTCCTTGCTTGCTAGTGGTCAGTTATGCCTCTTTGTCCCTCCTTCTTCTGTGCGGGAGCAGGGACCAGCTACTGTATAATTACGCTTTGTCCTGTTTATCTGGTCAGTGGGGGACTTTTCTTTTACTTTGTTTCCTGCTCCTGTCCAGGGAAGCTTCCCTTTTCATTTGCAGAGCATTCTTACTCTCAGCTTAGCTGTAAACAAGGATATAAATAAGGCAGTTATCTTGGTCACATTTGGTCTTTGTGGGCTCTATGCACCCTCTCTCAGCTCCCTGGCTCCTGCTCTTCCTGGGCTTGGATTTTCTGTACCAAGTGTGCCTTTCTGTGGTCCCCAGAACGGAGGATCGCTTGTAGTTGCTTATAGCCTAGCCACCCAACTCTACCAAGGCTCTGCAATCCTTAGAGATAGTGCCCACTTCTGCTCCATACTGGGATCCCACTTGCAGCTTTATCAGTGCACCTTAGTTCACACACTGCAGGCTCTCAGGTATGCCAGTGCCAGAACACCACACACTGTCTGCCAGAGCACCTCCGTTCTTGCAGTTGGTACACTCTGCTGCTCCAGTACTGGGACCTCAGGCGCAGCTCCATCACTGCACCTCAGTTGACATACTCCAAGCTCCTCAGCCGTGCCAGAACCCCACACATGATGTCTGCCAGATCACATCAGTTCTTACAGTCAGTACACACTGCAGTTCCAGTACTGGGACATCGGGCGCAGTTCCATCAGTGCATCTCAGTTCACACACTCCAAGTCCCTCAGCTGTGCCCGTGCCAGAACCCCACACACGCTGCCTGCCAGAGCACCTAAGTTCTTACAGTCAGTCCACACGGTTGTTCCAGTACTGAGACTTCGGGTGCAGTTCCTTCAGTGCACGTCAGTTCACACACTCCAAGCTCCTCAGCCGTGCCCGTGCCAGAACCTAACACACGCTGTCTGCCCGAGCACCTAAGTTCTTACAGTCAGTCCACACTGTTGTTCCAGTACTGAGACTTCAGGTGCAGTTCCTTCAGTGCACCTCAGTTCACACACTCCAAGCTCCTCAGCCGTGCCAGAACCTAACACACGCTGTCTGCCAGAGCACCTAAGTTCTTACAGTCAGTCCACACTGTTGTTCCAGTACTGAGACTTCGGGTGCAGTTCCTTCAGTGCACGTCAGTTCACACACTCCAAGCTCCTCAGCCGTGCCCGTGCCAGAACCTAACACACGCTGTCTGCCCGAGCACCTAAGTTCTTACAGTCAGTCCACACTGTTGTTCCAGTACTGAGACTTCAGGTGCAGTTCCTTCAGTGCACCTCAGTTCACACACTCCAAGCTCCTCAGCCGTGCCCGTGTCAGAACCTAACACACGCTGTCTGCCAGAGCACCTCAGTTCCTATAGTCAGTACACTCTGCTGTTCCAGTACTGGGACCTAAGGCAGAGCTCCATCAGTGCACCTCAGTTCTACCCCAGCGAGGTCACCGCCTTTTCTATACTGGGACCCCGCTCACATACAGTTCCGTTACAGCAGATCAGTTCTAATATTCAGTCCCACTGCCAAGCCAAGGCTGGATCCAAAGGAGCAAAACACAGCTCAGCCAGTGCACCTCAAGTCCAACATCCAATGCCACTGCTGATGGGAACCACCACAACTCCACTAGAATCCATCAATTTTTAACATCCAGTGCATGTTTCTTCTTAGTACTAAGGCTCACACACACACACACACACACCCCTCATCGCTTATGTGGTTCAGAGGCAAAGCCACTCCCATGCTGGGCCCTACTCACAGCTTCACCAGGGCACCTCCAGGCTAATACTGGGCAACACTGGCATGCCAATACTAGGTTTCACACATAGCTCCATTAACATACCTAAATTCTGACCGTTAGTATTCCACACTGCAGCCCATATACAACTCTGTCAGTGCACCTCAACCCTAACCTGCAGCGCCCCATTATTTCAATACCAAGAATTACACGACACTCCGTTTCTTATTCCTCACCCTCTGCCTTTCTGTTATTGCAGCACTGGGCCGGGACACAGGTCTGTCTGTACCCCCAATCCTGATCTGAAGCACCCAAATATTGCTGTATTGGGGTTCACATTCAACTGTACTAATGCACCTCCTGCTGTTGTGCAGTGCTCCCTGCTGTTCCACACTCTGATTTCTGTTTGCGGAGGTGTGGGAACCAATTACATCTATCCTTAGCTGCCACCTTTATTAGGGAGGGTCTGTTTCACCTACCTCACTCCGTTCTTTCCTTTACTCTGTTTAATCTCAATGTTTTCTCCCCACCACGTTTTTCTTTCCAGTTCTTAAAATCCAAGTTACCAGTTTAGCTCTTTCTTTCAACTGTTTATTTCTACTCCTCTCCCTTTTTTTATTTCCCTCTTCCTCTTCCTACCTCCTCTTTCAAACTTGCAAAAACATGGTTATTTCTTTCCTTGTTTTGTTCTTCTCTTTTTTCTTCATCATTCATTCATTCTTTCTCTGTTTTTTTCTTCCCCGCATTATTTCTTTGTCTTTTTTTATTTGCTCTTTCCTTTGACTCTGTATGCGTCCTTTCACTTTTTCTTTATGTCTTTCTTCCTTCATTTCTCTGGTGTTTTTCTTATCTTTATCTGCCAATTCATGTTTTACTATAAATTCGTCTTATTTCCGTCGGTATGTGGAAGCCACAAGTTACTTGTCGGGACCCGAAGTGCCAAAGTGGTTTTCCCATTCCGTGTCTGTGGAAAATGTGTCAGTACATACATGCCCTGGTTTTATTGCTGATTGTTTCTCTCACCATCTCTTTTTTTCTCTAACATTCATTTTTCTATTTCTTTTCACACTTTTCATTATTGTTTTCTCATTATGTTTCGTTCGCTAGCTTCCTTCTCTTTTTTCTTTTGTCTCACACATTTGCTCTATTTCTTCTTAGTTGTGTTTTCATTTTCTTGTTCTTTCTTTCCCTTCTTTCTTTTATTTCTTTGTGACTCTTTCTCTTTCTTCTGTTTGTCTGTTGTGTTCCTTTTGTTTCTCTTTTTCTGCCCCTTCCACTTTCTCTTCTGAGGCCTAGTTATCAATGGAGTAACGGGTGCAGTGGCACCAGGGCCCAGAGACCTACGGACCTCATTTAACTCTAATTACTGCTCTGTTTTCCTACTGAATTTCCAGCATTAATTTTCCTTTCTTACTCCTGGGCCCATGACACTGTTACTACGCCACTTGTCCTCTCCATGTTTACTCCTGACTCCCTCTTTCCTTTCACCCTCCAATCCATCCAAAATGATATTTTTGTTATGGTGTTTTGAGCATTATACTCTAATGCCAAAAGTTTATTTCTGATAAAGCTTTATATGATAACTGTATATGTCTTAAGATAGAGGAGGAAGGTAAATGGAAGTGCTTTAGTTAAATGCTGAGCCACTGGAATTATATGGCAGGAAAATACAACATTATGAGGCAGGGTCAACCAATTTATGTGGCCAAAAAAGTCCAGTTAATCATTTACTATGCCAACAGACCCACGAAAATGCGAGATCTATTGCATTGCAAATGCTTGTTTTTTTTTAAGTTTTCAGACCTATGGGTCCATTGCAATTATAAAAAGCAAAGGGAAGAGGGGGCAGCCCTGGCGGGTCCCCCTATAAATTGGGAAGGGAGTGGAAAGTGTTCTATTCACTCTGATTTATGCAGCTGGGCTCAAGTAGAGTAACTGATTGCACAGGGAAGATGATACTAGCCATCATCTGGGCTAGGCGCATTGGCAATAATTTTACCAGTGTCTTATTATCAAAGTTTAATAGTGATAATGGACGTACGAGATGCAATAATGGGGTCTTTGCCAGATTTAGGTAAAAGAATAAGGACTACCTCAGTGTTCCTTTAGTGAGAGCCTCGTTGTACACTTCCAAAAGTTGTGGGGCTAGGATCTTCTTAAAAGCTTTGTAAAACTCCCCGGTAAAGCCATCTAGCCTGGGCGCCTTGGAATCACTCAACGTGTCTTTTGCTAATACTATTTCCTCACATGTGGAGGGCTCACTGAGGTATTGTTGTTGTGCCAACATGACCCAAACCATGGCCACTTCCTCTAGGTAGCTAGTCAGTGCTGCTAGTCAGTGCTGCGTCGTCCTGGTGGCAATGACTGCCATAGAGTGTGGTGAAGTAGGAAAGAAATTCTGATTGCACCTCCTCAATGCCTACCCTATGCTTCTGCCAGAAGTATATAGCTCTGGGATGCATCTCACCAAGTGCAGTGGTCTAAACAGGCGTGCCAGTATCTGTCCTAGGCACTCGCCCTCACCGCGCAGTGGCATATATCCCCATATAGAGGACTTCAGAGTCCACTAATTCTCGAAACTCCTCCATAAGTGCGGCACAAGCCCCCAACCCAGGACACCTGTCATCTCGGGCACCCGCTTAATCTTGGTCGTGAAGTGCAGCCTTCACCCACACTAGGCTGGTGCGTATGGACTTGAGGGTGCCAGCTGACTTAGCAATACATATACACCTTACATGGCCTTGAATGCCTCCCATAAGTTGGCATATGTAGAGACTGACCCTGTATTTAAGTCAAAGTATTCTGTTATGGCCATTTGTAGGTGGACACGGAACAGTGAGTCTTGAAGAGCTAAGATGGGAAAGTGACAGCAGTGCTCCCTTACACCTGGTTGTGGGATGATATATTTCATCTCAACGGGTGAATGATCAGAAAGTGCATGCAGTAAGTGGTTCGCACAGGTCAGCCACGTGGGACTGGGGGCGATGCCTGGTAATGGATTGAGTATCATTTTGAAGTCCCCGCCCATGATTGTTATCTGCATTCGTGCGAGCTAGTTTGGTCAGCAGAGTATGAAAAGATATGGGATCATCTGTATTTGGGGCATAGATGTTAGCTACTAATACTTTGTGACCGGCCAGCACTCCCTCAACCAATATATATCTGCCATTGGCATCTGCATTCATGGAGATAGGGTAAAACAGTAGTTTCTTGTGTATCAGTATGCAGACCCCACGTGAATGAGAGCTGTAAGTGGAGAAAAAGCAACTCGGATGTGAAGGAGTGTATGGAGCGTGGTGCAGATGCGTCTCCTGTAAGAATGCGATTGTGGCATCAAGTAAAGTCAAATACTGCATCACCTGCTCAACTTTACGAGGGTTGTTAAGGCCCCTAATGTTCCAGGACATGAAGGTCCAAGGCAACGTGGAGATAGATCCACTCATATTAACTGTCATGGAAACATCTAGGGGTACTCAATAAGGCGCGTGGAGGTGAGCCGTCACGTGCCAGTAGACAAACATCAAACAATATTTCAAACGTATCAAAACTTCCCAAACACTCAGCTAAAACAAGCCAGATGAATTCCCTCAATAACCCCAAAGACATGTACAAAGAACTTCCAGCTATTAACATGGTATCAACCAAGGGGAGGGAAGCAACACCCTGGCGGTGAACACCACATACATAACATTCTGTATGCAGCAGACATGTAGAAGAGCAGGTAACTACAATAATAAAAAAATAAAAAACAGAGACTAATATGCCATGCATCCGGCACCGACTGGATTTTATACAGTTATCAGAAGATTATGCAATTTCACTCATGTGGGAACAAGTCCATGCTACCAGAGGAATGCATGTCCAGCATGGAGTGTTCAGAGGAGTTCTGCGCTGAGTGCGACTTAGCTTTGCATAGGTCTTACAGAAGTCTAAGGTCTCTTAAGGGTTGTCAAAAACAGGGATTTTGCCACCTGCATCGACCTTAAGCCTGGCTGGATATAACATGCCGTAGTGGAACCCTAGCTTATGCAACGCCACCTTGGCATACATAAATTTGTGGCGGGCCTCCTGCACTGCCATAGTCAACTCCCGGAATATTGATATTTTCATCCCCTGGTATGTCAGTGAGCCAGTCTCTCTCGCCAGTCGTAATGCTGTGTCACGGTTTCTGAAGTTAAGCACCCTCGCAACAATAAGGCAGGGCCGTGCACCAGGGACTGGGCAAGGGCTGAGGGATCTGTGGGTCCGTTCTACAACAAATGTATCTGTAAAATCACCCCGGCCCAGTAGCTCTCCCAGTAGTTTCTTTACATAGGTGTCCAATCTTCAGGTGTCCGTGGACTCCGCGATCCCCGTGATGTGGAGGTTGTTCCGGCGGCGCGTGCTTCTAGATCTTCGGACTTTATTGCAGCCATGCGCAGCCTGGACTCCAGTCTCTGTAAGCGCTTGTCCGAAAGATTTTGTGTATCTTCCATTTCTGATATTCGCTCTTCGGCCCCCTGCAGTCTGGTGTCCTGCCCGCCAGGCGCTTCCCCATTTTATCCAAACAAGCAGCCAAGGTATCAAACCTTTCGTCTAAACCCTGAAATCCTGAGCACAGTTCTTGCAGTATTGGATTAATGTCTGTGTGGTGTTCCAGGGCCTAGCCGCCCACCGCACCCTCCTCCATGGTGGTGCTGATGTCTGAGGGAGGGGGTAGGCGGGGCTTTTCAAATGGAAGTTTGTGCTGTTTAGAATCTACGCAGACTATCACTGTGTCCCGGGGCCAATAGTAGGTGAGGAGAGTTATGCCCTTAAGCACATGGGAGAGGCTTGGGGAGAAGCCTAGTGTGTTATCAGACCTGAGGCAGCCAGGGCGTTACACCGGCACATCAGATGCCACTGCATACACTGCCGGCGGTCGTAGCGATCATTGCTTCATTCAGCACCTGCCCCACCAGGGCCACAGTAAGCCAATCAAATCCAGCATCCAGCAGTCTAGCCACCACGCGTCGCCGGCAGCACCTGGGCCCACGGCCCCAGCTGACCCGGGCAGTATCATGACAAAGCCGGAACACAGTATTTAATATTTTATCCAAAAGCGGTCTGGTCTGACGTGGCCTCAACACGCCAGGCACAGTCACGGCACGGCCAGCCGCACCGGAAGCGCGGCCCAGTCACACCCAGTTGACTCTCTTTGATGTCACTCCCGCCAACACCAGCGAGTAAGGCGGCAAAGGCACAGTCACTGCAGGTGAGGGCAGCAGGCTGCCTCGGGTGGCGCTCTGGCGTTGAGCATTAGGCTCTCCAGCAGCTCCTGTCACTGCTGGGCCTCCGAGGCCAAGGCCGGGTGGAGGAGTCGTCTTGCTGCCGAATCGTCATGATCAGTTGTTTCTGCCAATTGTGTGTGCGCCGACCCCTCCGTTGCCCCCACCTTACCTTGAGTCTCTATTGTTTAGGAGCGTCATTTTAGGGGCTCTTCTGGTGTGTTCGGGGTGCTTTTCTGCTGGAGCTTCAACGCTGTGCATCCATGTTGGTCACTGGCTTGGCTCTGCTCGGGACTAAGAATAGTAGAGCCAAGTCACATGCCTATCTGTACAATGTGGAAATGCAAGTTAAGGAAGCACATACAACAGCTACAGCATGGGCCATACATCTAGATGAAGTAGCTGCAACGTACACACGTCAAAATGGACACATGCTCAGTCAAATGCAAAAGAATCTAGCACACGTAAACACCCTCCACGTGTACACACTAAACTCCAGCTTCCACACAAGATTAATGTACAATCCAAATCATTGGGGACACATATAAAACCGTACATGCTGACATTGGACAACACCAGATGAAATACTTACAATAACAAACAGAACACAATGCCATGACACCCCCTTTGGATTAACACCCACATATCCATACAGTCAACATCTACCTTTGTCTTAGGGGGACACCAGGACTGCCCACAAAGTCAGGTATTGCAAACAACAGCAAATTGTTCAGCAAGCAGGCTGAAATACACACAACTCTATGCATACAACACAAATAACTCAGAAGCAATATAAAGGTAGAAAATAAACTGCAGGACAAAGGTGTACCCAATAAAACAACAACTTGGGGTTAAGATCTTCAAATCAGTGAGAGCAAAGGCCTTTGGCCAGTCCAAATGCAATGTCCATGCACCTTCCTGTGCCCACACCTGACTCCTATCACTACTAGGGAACCTCCATTGAAAGGGGTATCAAGTGGGGAGCAGGCATCTCAGGGATCACCCTTGAGTGGGGAGGGGTTGGATTTGGGATGGGTGGATTTGAAAGGAGGGGACTTCTTCGGAGGGGTGGCCTTCCTCTTGGGGAGAGAGGAGGGGCATGAGTGCTTGCAGGGAGGGCAGGTGTGGCAGGTGAGGACTTGGAGGTGGAAGGGACGGGTTGGAAAGTGGGTGGGGGCCTTTTCGGTTTGAGGTGGGTGGAGGGAGTAGCCGAAAGATCAAGGTCAAATAAGAAACTTTCCTTAGGAACACAGGGATGGTCTGCGGAAGAGGTTCGGGATTTGGCGGTTGAGGGAGTGGTTGTCATGTGTGGCCTTAGATGCCTTGGTTGAGTGTGTGTGTGAAGTATGCTTCTGGATGGGTGATGTCTGTTGCGTGTGTGAGTGTGCATGTGTGCATGCCTTGGGGGGCTGGGAGGTGGAGGTGCTGGGTGAAGTGGGAGTGGTGGATGTGTGTGTCTGTTGGGGTGTTGCCTCAGGTATGCTGGGTGTTGTGGATGTCTGCCAGTATGCTGGATGTGGTTTGATGTGTGTGTCTATTGGGGTTGTACCTGCAGGTATGTTGGATGTGTCTATGTGTTGTGCTGGTGTCTGGGTGTATGGTGAGTGTGGTGGATGTGTCACTGGCTGCTGTGGTGGTGACTGTGCGTATGCTGCATGAGGTGTGTTGGTCAGTGAGGGTGGTGTCTGGTGAAGTGGTTTCTGAGGCTGAATGTGTCTTGTGGTGTTTATGTCAATGTTTGCTGCTTGTGTGTGTTGAGGTGTGTGTGTGCGGATGTGTCAGTGTGCTTGGGACGGGTATGGGATGAGGTGATTTAGATTGGGAAGACAGAGGTAAAGGGGGGAGGAATGGGGAGTGTGACTAGATGCCGTTAGTGAGGAGGCCAGAGCCTGAAAAGATCTCTGTAGGCCAGATATGGCACTATGAATGCCTTCAAGGAAAGCATTGGTCTGCTGAAGCTGGCTGGCCAACCCCTGCATGGCATTCACAATGGCAGTCTCCCCCACAGAGATACTCCTCAGGAGGTCAATAGCTGTCTCACTCAGGGATGTAGAGGTAACAGGGCAGAGGTGCCTGTGGCAAAGGAGACACCCACCTTTTTGGGTGAGTAGGCATGGCCAACTGGGTGGGGAGTAACAGGGAGGGTAGAGATGAAACTGATGGTGGTGGACAATGATGGTTCAGGAGAAGGTCTAGATGGGCCCGCCACCACAGGGAGAGGCCACTGGAGGAAGTATATGATGATGATGATGTCAATCCTATCTCCTCCGTTGCACTCCCCTCACCCTCCGGGCCACTGGGTCCCTCCCTGTCAGTTGTATCATGACTGGAGGTACCGTGGCCAGATGCTTCCCCACTTGGTTGTGCTCTGTCTCCCTCGCTTACCTGTGCAGATGCTGCAAATACACAGAGGAAAAGGGTCACCACATGTTCCTGACCACACTTGAACAGCTGTTTATTAGCAAACATTACTATGACGTCAAGTAGGCACCAGCAACAAACTACATCAAAGTACCCCCTACATGTACCATACCATATACATGCAGGCCATTTGAACTGGCAACAGTTGCTCATGTGAAGATCAGGCTCTCAGACAACTACAATTGCTTGGCTGAATTTGCCCTATCACAGTAACTAATGAACAAGTAGGAGACAACATCACCTGCAATGCTTTGCCTCATGGAGCACATCTCATTTACATGTTGGCATACAGTTGTAGGCCAATGGCAAGGTCATTTACATATCTATTTGTCACATACACAATGACACAACAACAAGCAATGATGCTCCTAAAACCTGCCATGTTGCTGACAGCAGTACAGTAGCCTGGAGAGGATGACACGGAAATACTCATGTCACACTGGAAACATGTCAACAGAGCACACATCGCCATGTGTAATTTGTTCGAATGGAGTCATGGAGGTAGTACTCATGTTGCTCAGATATGCTACCCATTTGGCATGGAAATGTACACTGTTGAGAACAATTTTTAAACTGTGAGGGACATATGTCCCCAAAATCCACAGCACAATGTATCCGCAAGCTCCAGGGAAATCACCACTAATGTCTGGCACCCCTTACAATAACATACTATGATTGCATCAGTAGATGTCATTAGTCATTTGTATGTTGGAGAGGCCCAGAGATTTGCAAGTACTTGTAGAAGGCCCTGAACATGTTGTCCAATGGGAAGCAACACCACTGTCTCCATTTTGGTCCTGAAAACACAAATGTCTGTGGATGAATAGTTGTACACAAACACATATAACGTCTACATAACTGCAAGTCACTTCATGATGAATGCCAACAGTCAGGTAACACACATTCCCCATGACACATGTGCAGCTCTTACACATAATGACACATCAATGACATGGAAATATACTAGTCTTACCCATCATGTCCCTCATTGCAACTGCAGTTGTACATGCCAGATGACATGCTTTGATGGGTGAGGGTATGTGTGAGCGAACATACAATGGAGATACACTCCTGTCTGTTGTACCACATGAAATGTGTCCCCGTTGCAAATGTAATGTTCGAAACACAGGTAGTCATGTGCATGTATGTGAGTGACTACAGAAAACATCCCATGAACACAGGTAGGCCATGCATGAAAATGCAGTGTACACATTTTATCAAAAGAGAAAGGAATGTTGGCAACAGTGACGGCACATAAATCATGTCAATGGACATTCACCACTTACCAAGGGTAACTTTGGATCTCTACCTGACCCAAAGAACAACATATGCTCTGTCACATGTATGTTGACCGTCTTCACATGACAGACAGTAGTGAGGCACCAGCACTTGTCACACACTGAAGACGAGTGGCCTCTGGGGGGCAGTTGCTAATTTCCACATTTGACCAGGCACATGGCTGAGGACAGTGATACATCACTCCTTTTGCTTTGGCCTGTAACACAGAGGAGTGGTGGTCTGTAGCGTAGAACTGACAGCCACTACAACAACAATCAGTTGTACACAGTTATATCCTAGGTCCCTGGGCCAATAGGCAAGGCGCATCAGTACAGCTAGACAGTTACTTACCTATTGTGTCACGTATGGCTCATCCCTAATCATCAAGGGGAGATGTCAAAACCTAACATATAAACTTTGCAATGTGACATACAGGAATATGCCCCATACTCACCCTTTTGTGGCCCCAATGTTCTCTTCAAAGCCCCTCCAAGTCTGGGTATGCCACCACCAGGATGCGGGCCATTAGGGGGGGGTCATGTTTCGATGGACACCCTGCCCATGTTGGGAGGACAGCAAAAGCTGGACCTCTGCAATCTTCCTGGCCCTGTGTCTCCAGTCCTCCTATCTCTTGCGACAGTAGGCCCTCCGCTGGCTGTGGACCCCCAGAGTCCGCTCCTTCAAGGAGATGGGTTTTCAAAATCCTTCTTCTGATGGGCACTTACTTGTATGGATGCAAGAGACAAATCAAGTGATTACAAATACAAGGTTTTGCAAAAAAACTTCATAACTCCTAAGCAATAAAATGGTCAATCTGTGAACACACCACCAGTGTAAAGCACACATGCCAATTAGTACAGGTACTTGACTACACACTTTTGCATCCATCTGCAGGCTGACCCACTACCCTGGTCATGGCCTACAATCACTAAGCAAGCCTACTGACATCACGTATCCCATGTTCCAGCAACATGTACTGTGATGTGAGCCACAATAAAACACTACACACCGATGTGGCTTCTGAAGGGTAAACTCCTTAGGCCTAAATGGACCAGCACATTTACACTCTGCATGATTGACTCACTGCATAAAGTCCCTACAGGCAACTTCCACAGTACAGACTTCACCCTTACACTTGAGTGACAATGAAGGTGCTGGCATGCAGGGTACATGAATTGCCTTCTTTGTGCATGTGTGGACATGTGGCCTACCGAAATGCAGACTCAGCCACTTCAAGGGGGTTGCTGTGGTATGTACCTGTAGTACACTCCTTCGGACATATGTATCAAAACTACAAACATGACATCCAACTTACAAAGGTATGCTTTGTCCAGTGTCTGATATGTAACCAAGCTACTGACTCACATGTCATGGGCCTCCAAGAATCTACACAATGTCTGTACTCTGGGCCTCTCATTTGTGCAATGAGTGTGTACAAGACAACTTTGACTTCTGAGAAGGGGACAACAGAGTTGTGGGAGTACGGGACCTGTCATGAGTCAAAGTCACACACCAACAATGATGCAAAATGTACTTATGGGCTAGTTCTGGAATTTACCTCTGTACCCAATCCTAATCTAGTCACTGAACTAAGGCATACAGGGCAGATGTTGCACATAGAGCCACATGACAGGATCTACTGGTGTACATGGAGTGGGCACAGTGCCACAGTTGCATACCCACAGTGACACTTCCACAGCCTGGTCTATGTCCCATACTAAGACACATTTGACAGGACCTGGTCCCTGCAGGCTGAGCATACAGAACCTACATGACACTCACATCTCAATCATTTCCATGCATTAATTTTTTTCATAAATCTGTTTATTTAGGTTTTACAATATTACAACGTATGCATAAATCATCAGAATTTTAACTCCGTGCGTTATGCAGCAACAGTATTATTAACCACTGTCCAATTACAGTATTAAATAACATTGCATTTTAAAAAAGTTACGTAACACTATGCAAATCATTTTTATGTTTAGTCTTAGCCTCAGGCCATCCGCAAACTGAGACCAACTACATTTGTTCCTTTAGAGTATTCAACTGGTATTTTCTTAGTGTGTCGTGTGAGTTTAGCGTGAGGCGTTGAACTCAACATCGAGGAGGTAAGCATGTAATTAAGCAACATTCACTTGTGCAATGCTTTTGCAAACTTAGATTCATGAGTTTAAGTGTCATTGTTGAGTAGACAGATGTTATTAACACTATGTGAACTAACTGTGCAAACTGGAAATAACTGCTGGTTGCGAATAACTACATTATTATTTGCACATACTTGCTTTCCGATCAGACAGGAGGGCCAAACTGCTTCATTTAAACATGTCGGGCGAAGGGGTAAGGTCAGGTGCACAGCATAACAAACTATGTCTTGCAGTCTTCTAGTGGAGCACGAGGCTCATCAACTCACTCATCTAATCTCCTAGAACGGTGCAACACTCCCCCAGTGACACTTAGGAGAACTAATCCAAGCTTCCCTCGTCAGGATCCCCGCCCATGCCCCGCAATCTTATCATCATTTCTTCCCAGCTAATAGACAGCGGAAATTGGCGTAGACCCAACGCTTCCGCCCTCCTCAGCGCCGCCTCTTCTGCTCCCGCCCATACCTCAAGAGAGCGTCTCCAGGCCTGCACGGGTGGTGGGTCCGGTGATTTCCACCTACGAGTCACCAGCCGTCTTGCCACAATGAGCCCTAGGTCCGTGAAGCGTACCTCCGCTCTTTGTCGCTTGCTTCTAGGGAACAGTCCAAGTATGTTTGCCTCCCAAGTAAAGGGGATCCGACAAGCCGTGTAGTTTGATAGATTATCAATTACCTCTTGCCAGTAGGGGCCCAATCTAGGACAAGACCATACCATATGTAACAAGTCTGCACCGATCTCCTGACATCTAGGACAGGCCGCGTCCCTACGGGCAAAGTATTTGTTCACACGGGCTGGTGTGAGATAGGCCCTGTGGACCAGGTAGTATTGTATGAGGCAAAATCTGGAGTTGCGGGTATGCTAAGGTGTCCCGAAAGAGCCACCCCCCACTGTGCTTCTGCTATTGGAGCGTCCGCGTCTGCTTCCCATAACGCACGCAGTGCTCCGCTATCCAGGGCCGTGTGAGTGTGCAGCGCATCTGCAAGCCAACTAATCAGGGGACGACCCCGACCCAACATCTGCAGATATAGTATCAACAAGTGGGTGGGAGGAGCCGCTGAGATGTCTCTCCACCCAGTCCCCAGGGCCTGCAGCAAGGAGTTGTATAATAGAAACTGACCGGGAGGTAGTCCCATGTCCTGAAGCCTAGAGAACGGGATCAACCAGCCTTCTTTATAAAGATCGTCCAAAGTGAACAGTTCTGCTTTGTGCTATGCCCGCAGTTCCTAGTTTGATGTGACCATGGGGCCGTGCGGCATGCCCGCTAATGCCAAAGCCGGTGCAATAGGGGTCACCTGTCTTGTCAGCCGAAGGGATCTACGGAAGCATCTGTGGGCCTCTTTAAGGAACAACTGTCGTGGGATTGGTGCTCGTGTAAGCGGATGAAATAGGTGTTGAATCCACAATAGTGGCCAGGGACCACTTTCCGACGCTGTGTCAGCCAGCTGAACCTCTGCCAGCCACCTGGCTATCCACTGAAGTTGGGCCGCCAGGTAGTAGTGTTCTAAGTTAGGGACCGCTAGGCCACCCTTATCAGGCAGAAGGTACAATTTCCTCAGGGCGACTCTACATCTGCCACCGCTCCAAATAAAGTCTCTCAACCCCGTTTCCAGGGCCCTGAAGAAGCCAGGAGGAACATAGTGTGGGAGGATAGAGAAAAAATATAGGAGGCGCGGCAGGACGACCATCTTCAGGAGTGCTATCCTGCCCGCTACCGATAGCGGCAATGTCCTCCAGAACGGCATTTGGGACCTGACCAAGGACACCGCCTTTGTGAGGTTGCCCTCAAGCAGATCCTCCTCACGATGGTAGATTCTGATGCCTAGATATCTGAATGTGCAGGGCTGCCACGGAACGGGGCTCCCGGCCAAATTGATCCTGGGGTCCGAAAGTCCCGGATCGAAAGGGAAGATGCATGACTTAGACCAGTTTACCCTAAGGCTGGATAGCTTCGCGAAGCGTTGCAGGAGTGTCCCGACCTCTGGCGGAATTTGCGTGATGTCTCTAAAATACAGAAGGAGGTCATCAGCATACAACGATACTGCGTGCATACCGTCCCCAAGGAGGATTCACCAGTCAGTCCCCCTACCGTGCAGGGCTGCTGCCAGAGGTTCAATGGCGAGTGAGAACAGTAAAGGCGAAAGAGGGCAGCCCTGTCTTGTGCCTCTGTATACACGAATCAGCTCCGATATCGCAGATCCCAACTTTACCCGGACGTGCGGCTTGGTGTATAGCAGTTTAACCAGGCAGGCGAAGGAGGGTCCAACTCCAAGCCGCCGCAACACTCTGAACAGGTAGGGCCATTCCAGAGAGTCAAAGGCCTTCTCCAAGTCCAGGATAAGGCAGCCCGCTCTCGGCCACGCCCGACCCGCATACTTCATGACTCAATCTTCTGATATTATGCGATGTGTCTCTTTCCGGGACAAACCCGTTTTGATCTGGGTGGACTAAACCTGGGACATTTGGTGCCAGTCGCTACGCCAGTACCTTCGCTAGTATTTTGTAGTCCGTGTTTAACATTGCCAGGGGCCGGTACGATCCGATCTCTACAAGATCCGTCCCCAGTTTAGGAAGAGAGACCAACATCGCCTCTCCCTGAGTGGCTGGTAAGTAACCCCTCCGTTCGGCATCTTCGTATACACGAAGCAGCCTGGGTGCCAACTGCAACGTGAAGGCTTTGTAGAAGTCTACTGGTAACCCGTCCGGGCTCAGCGTTTTGACAGATGCGAGTTCGCGAATGCTGGCCTTTATCTCTTCAAGGTCGAGTGGCGCCTCAGGCGTGGCAGTTCCACCTCGGAAAGGAATGCAGCGCAGAGATTATCTCCAGGAGGGGCTTCCGAGGTATAGAGCGCCCTGTAGTGCCTTACAAACTCAGCTAGTATTTCACGGGGCGCGTATACTAATCCCCCTAACTACGAGCGGATCTACAATATCGGTCCCCTCTCGCTGTCTCGGCGGATCAACCAGGCTAGTAGTTTACCAGCTTTATCATCCGATGCATGAGTTCTTGCCGAGTGCGCAGTGTAGTTCCAACATCGCAGGCGCTCGAGGAGTGACAGGTGCTCAGCGTGTGCAGCTACCAATTGCCGGGACCCAGTCTGACTGTCGGCTGCCTCCCCCTCTGGCCTCAACAAAACTCGCTCCACTCGGGTCAGGTCACGTTCAACGGAGTGACGCAGGCTGCATTGGGTCCCCAGGCAATGCCCCGGACAAAGACCTTGAATGCGTCCCACTCCACTAGGCTCGATGAAGCGGTGCCATCATTGAGCTAATAGTATTCCAGGATCGCAGCACCCAGTGAACCCCTGAGCGCTGCATCTTCTAATAGTTCCGGCCTCAGCTTCCAAGTAGGTACAGCAGTTCGGGTGGCTTCCCAGCTAAGGCTTGCAAGTAGCGGGTTGTGGTCCGAGTGCGTGCGCCCCATGTATTCCGTGTTCCCTATTACAGAGGCTAGGTTAGGAGTGCAAAGCATTCTGTCTAATCGCATGTGTAAAGAGTGTGGAGCCGAGTAGAAGGAGTAAACCCTATTTTGGGCGTGCTGCTGCCGCCATATGTCTACTAGTTGCCACTGCTGTGTCCAAGTCACTAGTCCGCGCGAGGCAGTCACCACCAAATGTTGAGACAGGCCATGTAAAAATGCTGTCTGGTCTGTATTCGGAGTGAATATAGAGCCTAGTGCTACAGCGTGTCCCGCCAGTCTCCCCCGTACCAGCACAAATCGACCCTGTGGGTCCACTATCTGCTCCTCTATTGCAAAGGGTGTGCCAGCTCTGATCCAAATCAACGCGCCTATAGCATAAGCTGAGTGCCCTGTCGCGTATAGTTGCCCTCTCCAGCGCTGACGCAACCGGGGGATCTCCGGTCCTACCAGGTGCGTCTCCTGTAAAAATGGCAGGTGAATTGAGTGCCTTTTAAGGTAGGAATAAATGGCGTATCGCCGCTTGGGGGTGTGTATGCCTCTCACGTTCTAGGTAATTGCTCTATATGAAGATATATTATGGATAACAAAGCCTCTTTCATCTTCCCTCTCCCCTCCCCTTCGCATAGCATTGTTTCGTCAAATGCCCATTCCCAGCTATCGGTTAGGTGTGTAATAGGCGCAGTCCAGCAGAACCAAAACATAACTAATACCATTAGAGCAGTTAGACAACAGGTCACCGCCCAAACCCAACAATGAAAACAGTAGCGTGTAGCCACACAACCACACATAATGTATCTCCACTAATAGGAGTATGGGGTAGGCCAATCCTATAGATGAGCAGTTTCCACACAGGATGTACAGCCCGGTCATAGCTAATAATAGGATTGTGGAGGGGAGCATAGGGGAGGGCCCACAACGTGCATCTACAGGGAGGTGCAGTGTGCGGGGGTGGCGCGACGGTGGTCGCTCACACAGCCACTCAACATACTTCACATTCCCCTGTGAACCAGACCCGCCCATGGTTCGCTTCTTCAAACATATTAATGGGGTTCTATTACATCGACAAGGGAGTTCCAACAGTGTATAGTTACGCTGTATCACCTAATAGTCCCTTAAAAGAGCTTGTCTGCCGTGGCAGGTGTCACAAGAGGTCCCCCGGCGAGGCTCAGCTCCGACAGGCGGTCCGGGGTAGCAGGTCGGTCACTTGCTGGTTGTGACAGTTCGGTGTCCGATTCTGACACTAGAGGGGACGTGCTTATCGCCGCAGCAGATTTAATTGCCTCTCTCCTCTCTTGTATTAATTGTTCCAGATCAGGTGCTCGTATCACACGGCCGGCCAGGTTTTCGCCTTTCCTTCAGGCCCACCTGGTCCTGCTGCGCCTGCACCGGGGCAACAATGCTGGCCTCTCAGCGACTCCACTCGTGTCCAGTCCTGATGATTCAAGCCACTCCCATGCCGTCTCAGGCGTGGTGAAGAAGTGCGATTTGTTTTCCGCCACAACTCGTAGCTTGGCAGGGAAAAGCAGGGAGTAATTCAAACCAAGGGACCTGAGTTTGCGTTTCAATGGTAGGTAGGAGGCCCGGTCTCTTTGCATCGCTAGAGAGTAGTCCAGGACAAGACCTGTGCTCCGTCCACTCGGAGGGGTGTGCCGGTTCTCACAGTTCGCAATACAACTTCTCTGTCTGCGTAGTGGAGGAGACGAATGATGAAGGGGCGAGGAGGACTCCCCGGTGGCCTCGACTGTGTGGGAACTCGGTGGGCGTGCTCCACTGAAAAGAAGGGGGTGAGTCCGCCAGTTGGTACCAGGCCCCTCAACCAGTTCTCTGAGTAGGCCACTGGGTTTTGGCCCTCTGCGCCCTCCGGTAGGCCCACTACTCTGATATTGTTCCTCCTGGAGCGACCCTCCGCATCATCCACTCGGCGGTCTAATTCCATCACCCAGGCCTGTACCTCCTCCATCTCTGATTTCAGGCGGGAGGTCGTCGGTACCAGTTCGTCCACCTTTACCTCAATCTCGCTAGTTTTGTCCGCTAACTTGCGGTGATCAGCATGCAGTAAGACAAGATCACTTGTCACTCTGTCTACTTTGTCTACTTTGGCTTCCAGCAAGTAGACAGGACCGCATCCAGTTTCTGACTGTCCTGCGCCACTGTGTCCTGCGATTTCCCAGCACCAGAGCGTAAGCGCCCTATCCCGACCATGATCCAGGTTACAAGAAATCTCTGCCTGTCCGCAGATCGCTATGCACTGCCTCGCTAATTCCTGTTTCCAGCTTGCATTTCTGGCCGGTCTCAGATAGGGCAAGGGCACCGATCAGATGAGCTGTCATTCGGGGAGTGCATCCGTGTGGCGACTGGGATCACCAGGGCCCGTTTCAAGTTTCACTCCATGAGCCCCTTGGCGGGCCGGCTCTGTAGCAATCAGCACTGGGTGTGCCCTCTATGCGTGGGTCCCTTTGTTGTGCACTGGCGGCTGAGTGCCGAGATTACCCTGTGTCCCGCTTCCGCTCGGGGGTCCAATGTGTTGGGGCAGGTCGGGCCCGCTTGTCGGGTTCAACGGCTCTCCACCAACTGACAGCACGAGCAGCCCGGTCTTTTACTGCCCTCTCTCCTCCAGCTAAGCGATACTCCCTCCGATCCTGTGGGGCGTATCCAGAGCGCACAGGCCCGCAGCAGGTCAGGTGGCCACCAAATAAGGAGCCTGATCAATTTCCAAGTGCCTTCTGCAGGTGGCTTCACGTTTACAACTGGGCAGAGGGGTTCAGTTCTTCAGAGGGTGCCCCCCTCGCTGCTGCAATGTGTTTCTTGTCCCGTGCACTCCCTTGGACTTTATAGTGAGGTGGCTCGAGGCAGTCTTCAGCCCTTAAAAGGGCCTGCAAAGACCGTGCTTCTGCTCTGTGCTTCCCTTCCCCCGGGGGCACGTTCTTACCTCCTCGGGGGTTACTGCCAGTCATGTATCGCGCTCCGAGGGCATCCCACCCTCGGAGCGCAGTCTCTACTTCCCGCAATGCAGCCTCATAGGCCCGGGCCAACCAGGTGCGGCGTATCACCGCCACAGTGTCGCCGAAAGTGCAGGTTTCAGCCCCAGCAAATTGCGGGACCATAGGGGCTCAGTTTTGGTCGCCCATCGGGTGGTACCAGTCCCCTCCTAAGCTGTCGGATTTGCTGGGCGCGACGCGTAGCTCTAGAAGCTCACGTCCACCATGTTAGATGGCTTGGCCACGCCCCCCAATCATTTCAATGCATAACAGTACATCAATTGCCAATCTTCAATGTGGCATGTGGTTTGTGTGGCAACCCGAAGGACAGAGTGAGTCATGAAATGTCTCCAAACCACAGTTTGGCAAGGCCAGATGTCTGGTGAAAGATCAGTGGCTCTACAAACATTGCTTACAAGATCCTCAAATTACCCAGACAAGATGCATACACAGCTCATGCTGTCATGCACAAAAATCTTGTTTGACATTTATAACCATCATGAACATAGAGATGTCACTGGATGGCAGTAAAGTCTCCTTGGCTAGTTATGTGCATCAAACACAGGGAGGATGAAGGGCCCAAACCAACATCACACAACACAATGTGAATGGGCACAACACATAATACTGGTCACCACTACCTGCACTATGTACAACCCATTGATGCCACAGACTGCAACTATAGGCACACAAGACATCTAACAGCACATTGGAGCATGTGAGTAGGGAAAGAATGGTGTTCAACAGTCAGTTATGCACATAAGGGACTTACCTGCTCCTCTAGTGAGCCACATAGCTGTCCATGCAGGGGAAGGGCCTTGGTCACAAGCCTCTTTAGCTCCCCTGGAGAGAAGGAAAGGGCCCTTTCACCTGCTGGATGTGAAATGATTGCTCTCAGAGGCGGCATACAGCAGCTCAAGTAGTGAAGGTGTTGCTGGCAGCAGTGCAGGAGTCAAGTGATGGTTTTTGTAGATGATGGCAGTCACATCCGCTACATACGATATCATCACCACTGACAGACACAGCCACTGGGCTGTGACCGCCACTGGCAACAACTTTAACCTATGGCTGTGTCCACTGCGGTTTAAACCGTCTATCGTGAAGACGACTTCCGCCGCCGGTTGCAGGCTGTTCCTAATGTCCAGTGGAGTAGGCTAGGCATCCATCATTTTGGCGGTCTGAAATAATGTAAATGGCCCCATAAACTGCGTCACACCTACAATGTGTGTGTTGGATTAACACAAACATCCTTATTCTGTTTTTGTCATTGAGGTCCTACTACACAACCACCATTGTAGTGTGTTGCATGGCACAGATGGCATATGACAACGGTGCATGCTACACCACTGCCAATTGTTATTTTGGTGGTCAGAAATTACAGTCACATTTGGAGGGGCAATTGTGTAACAGATAGTTGGATTTCCCATAAATCCATGTTGTGGAGATATGTGTAGGCAAACATGGGAGTCACATGTGATCCTTGTGTACCTGTTAGCTGGGATGTGTACTGTGTGTCATGTCTATCCAGTCAGGACTGCGTTGTCACGACACTGTTGGTAGGCAAATTGTATGTTGCAGTGGACACAGTGACTAATGTTACAAATCATGTCTGGGCACACAGATACTGTGGGACAGGGAGGATGTGACAACCTCTTGTCTATCTTCCACTGCCAGACCTTCAGACCATGGAGCAATGCCACATCATCCGATTATACTGTTGCGTATGCTCTCATTATAATAATGAGACTACTGGATTTTGAGCGGCAGAATCGCCCGCGGTATGGGGAGACTGAGTCTGACCCACTGCAGGTGACACCTGTCGCTCCAATCTGGGTTTTGTTCCGGCTAACTAGTAGTGCCTCATCTCCTCCCAAGGGTAGGGATGACTAGGCGGACGAGCGCATGACATAATTGGTTTCTCAGGGAAGCCGTGGTCACTCAAGTCTCATCCGTTTCTCTCAGTTACATTGTTCTCATATATACAATGACAAGCAGAGGCAGTATATGTTTCAATAATGTTTTTAATGAAGCAACTGCATCATAGATAGCAAAGCGTGAGCTGCAATAACCAGGACGACACAGCATGACAGTATTCAAATTGTGACAAGGAGAGTGAAGCATAAGAATAACGCTACCATATTGTCACTACAGTCAGTAGACTAACTCGTACCTAGGCTATGATAGAGCACAGCGTGTTAAGCTCTAATTTTGCCCTTCAGGTTCCCCTGGGAAGACATCATCCCCCATACCTGAGCAAAGGCCTGCGGTCTGCAAAACAGCTGCAGCGAAGCATTCGTCAATCAGCATACAGACGGGGTTCTCTGGCTGGAATCTCCCTCTAACGTGTAAGGGACAGGGAAGTGTTTTTATAATAAAACAACTAATATTCTCAGAAAATGTCCCTATGTAAGGATGTTTTCTACGAATGTCGGAGACTAAACTTATACCACGTTCACCGGCAATGTACCTTGCTGTAGCCTTGGAAAAAGCACTGAGTGAGCAAGAATGTCTTGTTTGAGAACAGAGTGCTGGCTTAGGCAAAACAGCTAGATAAACAGAAAATACAACAAGAACATAAAAGTGTCTATTGTAACAATAATAAAATAAAGCTGAATAAAATATATCTAGGTTAGAGTGCACTAAGGCTTAGCCTAGTGTGTTAAAATAACGTGCATGGAGCTATAACTAAAATGGCTACACAACACCCTCCCCTTGTCGGTTGGAGGTGGTTAAAGCCTAATTATATAAAAAATTGCTACTAAAAAAGCTCAACCTAAGATATACATGTAAAAATTAATGTCAATTATGACAAGTTGAATGGACAGTTGAGCATATAAAAGGACAATTAAAAACATGAACATGTGGCATAAAAAGACCGAATCTCAAAAGTCAAATTTATTTTTGAAAAGTTCCAATGGATACTGGGACCATAGAGGAAAGGAGATCTTCCACTTCGGCAGAAGTTAAAGTTGGGAAGGCATTGCCAAGAGGGATCAAGGAGCAGTTGTGTTCCATAGCCTCAGCATCAGCCAAGACAGCATTCCGTGGTGTACCCAGGGATGAGTTAAGAGCCACATCCTCCAGGAAGGGCAACTCATAAGTAGCTTCCCGTAGCAAACGCAACCTCAACACGCATGTCTGGTAATGAGCCCTCAGCAAAAACATCAACAGATCAGCGTCCAATGAAAGCAAGCGCTGCGTAGAAAGACAGAGACCAGTCACACTCCAATTGTTCCAGGAGTTTTGCTCCAAAATTCTGCATCATGCATTAACGACACAGCTGCGCTGATGGGAGCGCTTTCATTCCTTCTTGTTGCGGCGGGACAGCCATTGTGCATGAAAAATAGCAACAGCAAAACGCCAGCTAATAAAGCCAACGTTATTGGAAATCCCACAAAAATACTAGAGAAAATTGAGTGGATGGCTGATGGTATTAGACTTAATATGGAGGAAAACGTGTGAATGAAACCAGAACCAACAGCCTTAAAAAAGTTTGTGATTCCAGTAGTGCTGGGCACATTCAATATACGTCCCATGAGTTCACCAAAGTGTCTCGGAAAGTTGGTACTTAAAAGGGACTGTATCTCTGCTGATGACCTTGCCACCTAAAGTGCGTAAGTCTTGCGTGCAGAAGTAAGAGCCACATGTTTTTGAAACAATAAAGCCTTGAGTCTGCTCAACTTGTCAAAATTCACATTTGAAGTAGCAATGTGAGGCCAAATATCAGCTACCTCTTTTATCTTAGTGGTGGGAAAAAGTACGTTCCTGCAGCATGTAACGATCTTAGAGACCGAAACAACATAAACTATTCTGGCTCGCATCCCACAACAGTCTTCACCATTGAGGAGGACATAGCTGCCGTTTGAAAGCACCTGGAATGTAGGTCTAATCAAGGGGACAGGAACTCCCTTCCGATAACAAGCTAAGTTTGCTGCAGACGCGTTACACTCTCCATGCAAAGACAGCTGTTTACAAACCATCAAATGGCTGACTGAAGTCTTGCATTCGCTACCGCTAAGAAAGACCTCGTTCATGCCAGTGAGACATTTGTAAGAGAAGGGTAGCTCCCACACCTAATGGATGTAACTATCTCCCAGCCTTTCATATCTGCCTACCGGAATGTGTTTTGAACAGGAGGTGAACTGAAGTGTAGAAATAGGCAGATTAATGACCCCGTGTATTAGCCACTCAGCAGATGGTATTTCAGCCACAGTAAAAGGCAATTTTTCTAATTTTTAGATGTTTAACATGACATAAGTCGCTTCCTTCTTAGCCATTAGTTGTTGTTGTCGCGTTAAATTAAAGGAAGAAAATATTTCCCTTGCGCTGATATGCTGCCAGGGAACGCGACCCGCCTTCAATGTTTGAAGTGTCCAACCCAACTGCATAATGAACCTTAGCTGACTCTGTCCGTGGTGTAAGGAAGACATATCCATTTGTATAATGTCTATAGAAGAAGAGACGTTATTTAAGGTGTATATCCGGTCGGACAGGGTATTAATCCCATTATCCACAACAGCTAATGCCTTTTTTAAATTTTCCTGGTCTATTTGCCTTAACCGGGAAGCTGCTTCTTGTTGGGAAAGCTTCCAGATTTCATTATCTACTTCATATAAGAAACCCTTTCTGCGGTGTTTCCTGGGGCCTAACAAAAAGTCCTGTTAATCGGTATTATTGGACAGGAGACTGAGGTGTTCTCTAACTGCATCTAGTGAGGAAGTTCTTAACCATTGCTGGCATAGTTTCCCTACACTGTATGTTGTAACTATACCCGCATGTTCGGATGATATATAGTGAGGGTCCGGCCTATTAGTTCTAAAACTCCCTGAGGAGTTGATAAAACAGTGGTGACACCCATTGGTATCTACTGGCCACAATAACCACCTGCCAGGACATGTCAGTGAAACATTAAATGTACCATTCTGGACCCATTCGTCGAGCTGATCTTCAGTTGCATTTGTATATTTTTGCCATTTGTAAAATTTTGCATGGGCAGGTATACTGGGTGTGTTTAATTCTTTGATCTTTGCTAAGCCTAGACAACTTGTTTGTTGTACTGTTTCATTTAAAAATATCATTTGTACAGGTATCAGGCATGCTCTAAACAAAGCTTCCTTCCCCCTTATTTGCCAGTGTCTAGTTCCCACACACTTTTTAAGTCAATCGACTTCAGCTAATATTCATAGCCTTCTATAGTCAACCGGGAAACAAAGGAATCCGAATATATACATTTCGTATTTGTCAATAATATGCGTATGTTTTCAGTAGGTGGCAAATTAAAATAATACGACTCAGCATTTTTAACATCATGCCCAGAAAAATATGTAAACTTTCCAGAATACATTTTCGAACTCCTTTGTGGTGGAGTCAGACAATGTTCCCACTGTGTATAATTAAAAACTGTTTTGGGGCTGCTTGCTCTGTGTATGAAATGGTGCCCATAATAATTATAGCAAAACATATCACCATAATTTTCTTTAGATTGATAAACATCTTCGTTTTCAAATACAGTATAATACTGCAATTCAGTCATCATAGAATCAACTGTTTTCACATCCCGATCATCAGAAACAATGTTTGGTATTATTATATCATTCATAGAGAGTTTGAACACATAAGGTATTTGAATGAACTCCGTAGGGCCATGTATATCAAAAGTTACTTTATCCCAAAAAATCCCATCAGGAATTGGTATTGCGGAAGTGTTCACAAAAGACAAGTCTTTTCGGACCTTGTGTGATGAAAAATGTGGTTTTAAGACCTCATCCACCAGTTCAACTATTGATTTTTTATGAAGAAAATGTTTGTGTATTAACAAAGAGAAAGTTATGACAAAACCACTCCAAAGTAGGAAAGCCATAGATAGTTCCATGGAAGAACAAATTATGTTATTTTAGGCCAGTTCATTAGCTTACGTGCGTTTGACAGTTCAAGTGTTGAAGAAGCGAATGAGTCTGAGACGTCGTCATTGATGTCAACAAAATATCCAGAAGCAGTTCGTGCAAAAACTGGAGCTGTGTTAGTTGGAGGAGCTGGCGTTTCTCGCGGTGGCACAGAATAAATCGCACCATCTGTTTGTGTTGAAGCTGTATCGAATAGATCAACTATTTCTGTATTATTTGATGTTGGTGGAACCAATGCAAGATCATTTTCTACCCTTCCCAAGCTCGGAGAGGTGTCTGTCTTGTAGCTCACAACTTGTAGAGGAACTTCTTGACCAGTAGTGAGAGGGATTCGGGAACTACTGGTTGTTCCCCTTGGTCTGCTGTGCAGGATTGGCCACATGGTGTAGTTTGACATTGTCGATGGAGACAAAACGATTTTCTTTGGCACCTGCCAACGGTGGTAGAATTACAGTTCTGGGACCGTGGATTCCCAAAACTGGTGCTCTATAAGAAGGACCAAATTCCTTTTTCACAGCAACCTTTTCACGTACTAGATCCCTGACTCTAGGAATCCAGCCGGTAGGCGTTACAGGTACATCCTTGATTCCTGTTGAGACAGCACTGAGAGGAGAATTGTCATCACAGAACTGTTGTAAATCCTGTAAGACAGTGACACATTCATATATGTCAAAGGGTGTTTCTGCTGCCTCCACTCCAGGACCATCAAGGTCTGGAACATACATTTCAGTTCCAAAAAGGCACTCATATGAAGTACGACCCCCCAAGGACCTTCTAGGCAGATTGTTAATTGCTCTCTGAACTCCATACAGGTGATTAGGCCAACTACGACCCGTACCTAAGACTCTGGCTGGTAAGGATTGCTTTAACTCATGGTTTAATCGCTCCACGACACTATTTCCCTTGGGATGAAATGGAGATGAGTACTGGAGTTGGACCCCCAACAAAGCCATGGCGTCCCAAAACTGGTGCTCGATAAGAAGGACCAAATTCCTTTTTCACAGCAACCTTTTCACGTACTAGATCCCCGACTCTAGGAATCCAGCCGGTAGGCGTTACAGGTACATCCTTGATTCCTGTGGAGGCAGCACTGAGAGGAGAATTGTCATCACAGAACTGTTGTAAATCCTGTAAGACAGTGACACATTCATTTATGTCAAAGGGTGTTTCTGCTGCCTCCACTCCAGGACCATCAAGATCTGGAACATACATTTTGAGTTCCAAAAAGGCACTCATATGAAGTACAACCCCCCAAGGACCTTCTAGGCAGATTGTTAATTGCTCTCTGAACTCCATACAGGTGATTAGGCCAACTACGACCCGTACCTAAGACTCTGGCTGGTAAGGATTGCTTTAACTCATGGTTTAATCGCTCCACAACACTATTTCCCTCGGGATGAAATGGAGACGAGTACTGGAGTTGGATCCCCAACAAAGCCATGGCATCCCTGAATGCCCTGGAGGCAAAAGCCTGGTCCGAGTGGAAAGTCGCAACTGCATATGTACCGATAAAGACTCGCAAATCTTTAATAACAGTCCGAGCATCAGCCGAGTGTTGTGGCCACACCCATAGAAATCTGGAGCAAGAATAAACAGCGACTAGAATATACTTGTATGCACTGTCCGGTGTTAGGGAACCGCAATGGTCTAAGTACACACATTGTAAAGGTATATTTGAAATCAACAGTGGTGTCTGCGGCTGGCGTTTGGCAGTTGAAACTTTAATTTGTTGGCAAAGGACATACTGCTTGGTCTCTTTGTAGAGGCCTGGCCACCAATAGTGGGCTTGCAGGATTGATATTATAGCCACCACACCAGCATGGGCAGATGCTACCTCTTCATGCGCTGCTTCAATTAATTATGGTCTTATATCTCTTTTGGGGATATCTCGCACCCCTATACTTGGTATCTTAACTTAAACGTTCAGGAAACCTCCCATTCAATAGGAATATTTGTCAGGAAATGCTTTTGGATAGGGCGTACCATCAGCCGTAGCTTTCACAGCAGCCCATATGTCTGCGTCTGATTTCCAACTCAGAGTTACTGCAGCCACAGCCACTGCTGACTTTGCGGCTTCATCAGCCAATGCATTCCCAGCAATGTGTATTCCAATGCGCTGGTATCCAAGTGTGTGTACAACATGGATATTTGGTAGCATTTCCTTCAGATCCGCTACTTTCCCCCACAGAAGTCTGTGTTTAATGTTGTTGCCTTTAGAATCTCTGAACCCATTCTGGCACCAGTAATGCAGATATTCATTGAAGGACTGGACACAATAGTACGAATCACAAATAATAAGTATATACTGTGCAGGATCCGTATGTTCCAGTGCCATCAACAGAGCTTTGAGCTCTGCTAATTGTGCTGTGCCAATCCCCTAGGGCTTGTGTAAATGTATGGAGTGAACAGAATTTATTGTCCTCCATATAGCTCTTATGACTGCACAAGCAGCAGAGGATTGATGCTTTGTGCCTACTGCAGGTTGTGCTGAGCCATCAGTGTGCATGACTCTGTGATATTGTTCGATAGGCAATGTGTTTGCTGGAATTGGGTATTCCAGCTCGTATTGTAGAAATTCTTGAGTTTGTAACTTTGGGTCAAAGATGTAGTCTACATCAGTGGCTGTCAAAGACGTGGCACACTGTATCCAACGTGGATGTAATGCTTTAGCGTTAGGGACGCTTGCTTTTGTGACAGCCTCTAGGGCTAGAATCAGAGAAATGACAATAATGCGTTTACCCTGGGCTAGAGGTCTTTCTTTAATGACAGCCATCTGAACAGCAGTGAGAATTTTCTCAGTGGGAGCAAAGCGTTGTTCTGCTACTGAGTATAAATGTGATTTGTAAGCTATTGGGACGGTCTTACCCTCATTAAAGGTTACATAAATGAAACCAATGGCCCCAGCAATTACTCTGATGACCAAGTGTGTTTTGTTGTCCCTCGTGTGGAAGTTTTGTGCTGCAAGCATGTCTGTCTGCAGTTCCCTAAGTATTTGTGTGTGTTCGACTGTCCAAAATGTACTTGAAAAGTCAGGATGGATTAAGTCATACAAAGGTTTTATGCATGAAGTATAATCTGGAATGTAAGTTCTGTCAAAGTTTATAAAACCCAATAAAGATTGGAGTTTTTTTTATCGTGTTTGGAGGTTGTAGTTGTGCGCATTTTTCTAAGAATTGTGGCGCTAGGCTCTTTCCTTCACTCGATAGCTCATATCCCAGAAACAGGACGTTGAAGAAGGCTATTTTTGTTCTTTTGAAGTTGAATTAGTAGCCAAATTCAGAAAATCCCACAACAATCGGGCTACCCGTCTTAAATGTTGTAGCAATTCATCATCCGTAAAATAGATATCATCTACATAGGACAACACTTCAGGGTCAATGTCGTGCAAAACTGCAGTCACACGAGCTGCGAACAGTCCTGGGTTGTTCTTGTACCCCTGAGGTAAACAACCAATTTTTTTCTGGGAGCCTAGTGCACAGAAACTTGTTACGTCTCTACTCTCAGGTGCTATATTCTAGCAGAAAAAAACATTTGAAATATCCAGTGTTGTTTTGTATTCTTTACGCACTATGTTGTTCATCAGTGCTGTGCTATGTGAGTTTTGTATAGCATATGTGGGTGTATGATTGTTTAAGTGTCTGTAGTCTAAGAATATTCTGTATGAATGGTCCGGTTTGGCTACTGGGAATAAAGGATTATTCATTGGGGAGGCATAGGGTTCAATTACGCCCTGGTACTCTAGATGTGTGAGTATTTCTCTCACAGGTGCTTTTGCTTCATGTTTTATTGGGTGCTGAGATTGAGGTTCATTTTTAACGGGAATTACATGGTAGGGGGGATTATTTTCTCCCATCCTACGTGATTGTGATATAACGCAGGTGCCTATGCCAAAGCCCAATCAATGGCATAGGATTCAGCGATTTCCTCTGGAACAAGGGGCGAGAAAGAATGTTTAATAACATCTTCTTCATATGGGCAGGTACGGACAAATTCAGGTGGCCAATCTTGTTTGGCCAACAAGACATCATATATATTTACTACACAATCCCAAAAAATGGCCTCAATGTCTCCTTCTTACTGTAGCGTTACTTTATACACCCTATCAGGCGTGGAGACACGCATGTCCGCAGTTTCTACTTGTAGAAAGTCATCAGTTGCTTACACCTCCAGATGCTCTAGAAGGCTCCGGTGAACTATTGTGACCTCTGCTGCGCTGTGTAGCAGTGCTAGTGCCCACTTCCTGTTCTTCAAGAGGACCCTCTTTTTGAGTGGCATGTCGTACTGCGACTGCTGCCACCTTTTTCTTTTTAAATTGGGGTTTCTGTTGGGGAGGTTTCTCTTCCGTTTTAATCGAACCCTCAGATGAGCATTGTGATTCCTGTCTCGGTTTCACATACTCTGTTCTTCGGTCTGATCGCCCACCTCTCTCACTGTGTTTTTCCGATGAGTCCTGAAAGGAATGAGATTTTCGTGTATCAGTATATTGATATCTATCAGGCATTATTATATTATCTCTATTTCTGAGAATATATCTATTCTGTGGGGTCTCCGTACGCGGAGATTCTCCACTCTCTTTTTTAGGATTTTTTTTTTTTATCCCAGTGTTTCTTATTACCCTCAGGAGCTTGCTTGGAAAAATCTTTATTAGATTTGCCCTGAAATTGTGGTTTAGTTGGTCTGGCCCCTAGACTATCTCGACCAATGCTAGAACAGGTCTCTGCGATAATCTTAGGCAGCTTGCATTCCTGATCCTGTTGAGGAACTTCACGGAACCGCATGTGCACTGCTAGTGCTACTGCTTCCCCTTTAAGATTACTTAAAATAATTGAGGATACCGTGGCAAAATTACCCATCAATTGCATCCCCAATTCCAGGGCCCCGTATTCATCCTGAATTTGCTTCAACACTTCTGGCAAATTGGCAAGTGTCGGTGTACTGTGTGCGGTTGTATAAAGCGCAGCAAATACTGTGCCCCAGGTATAACAGTTATCTACTGTAGGGACCATCCCAAATGGCAAGCACAGCCTTAGAATTCTATGTTTATCCTGAGGTCCAGTATGGGAAAATACTGCTTCCAGCACATTTATTTTTTATGCTAACCAAAACAGAGTTTCCTCTCGTTTGGCGGGTACATTACCCATGATCGAATGTACAGTCGCAGGGTTTATACCTGGAGTCACTGCATGTGGTTGTGCTGGAGCAGTACGTGCTGGGTTTGTATTTAATGTTTGTATCACAAACTGTACTAATCGTCTATATGTCGCTATTAGTTCGATATATAAGCGACGAACCTCAGCTACTTCTAAAGTCACTACTGCAGGGTGTGGTGTATAGATGGCCAATAAAGGCCAGGTAGGACCATCACTACTTAGAGGACCTAACCTTACTGGTAAAATTGTGTGGGGTAGGGCGCCATCAAGTCAATTATTATGTTCTTGATAAGATAAAGGTATTTCTAAATATGCATAAGCCCTGTAATGTCCAGGTGTGCTTGCAAGTGTGTAGTGATGAAATGATTTTGTGTTCTCATCAACTGCTGGAAATGTGACCCAAGAATAGAAGAGTTCTGTTCTATAAGCTGCATGGGCGTCCACCACAAATGTGACTGGACCCACCTGGGCTGTTAGGCGATTTGCTAATAAATGTGCAGTCAGAGGTTGTCTCATATTGACTGCTATTGCTACCTGTTGCAGATCCGCCATATTAGATAGTAAAGTCATTCAGAGAAGGTACACCAAATAGGGTTTTCCTTTCAGAGTTCAAGCTTGAACAGCCTCCAGCATCAGATAGGATTACCTACGTAGCTGGGGCAGATATCCTCAGTACCACAGACGTCTCCACATATGGTATTGAAGTATTGTTGTATATAATGAGACAGAGACACTCAGGAGGACCTGAAAATTAGAGCCTGACCAAACGTTGACGGCGCCATGTCGCTTATGCTCTCATTATTCTAATGAGACTACTGGATTTTGAGCGGCAGAATCGCCTGCAGTGTGGGGGGACTGAGTCTGAACCACAGCAGGTGACACCTGTCGCTCCAATCCAGGTTTTGTTCCGGCTAACTAGTAGTGCCTCATCTCTACCCAAGGGTAGGGACTACTGGGCAGCCGAGCCCATGACAGGTTTCTCAGGGAAGCCGTGGTCACTCAGGTCTCATCTGTTTCTCTCAGTTACATTAGACTCATATATACAGTGACAAACAGAGGCAGTATATGTTTAAATAATGTTTTTAATGAAGCAACTGCATCTTAGATAGCTAAGCGTGAGCTGCAATAACCAGGACGACACAGCATGACAGTATTAAAATTGTGACAAGGAGAGTGAAGCGTAAGAATAACGCTACCATATTGTCACTAAAGGCAGTAGACTAACTCCTACCTAGGCTATGATAGAGCACAGTGTGTTAAGATCTAATTCTGCCCTTCAGGTTCCCCTGGGAAGACTATGTAACAAAAATCACGATACACTGTTCCAAAAAGAAAGGGACAGGAGAAAGAGAACAAAGGAGTCCTAATATGTAGGAGCAAAAACCTCACACACCCAAATGAGTGTCATGCTTCATCATCAGCGTTGCTCCTCCGCAGACCGGTGCTACAATGTCTGACGGGCACCCCCGAGGGGGGGCTCTTTGCTGGAGATCTTTTCTCGATGATGCCAAGACCCCAAAAGTGGGTTCGGGAAGGTAGAAGAGAAAAGGAATACAATAGGATAAAATTGACTCACAACCCTAATCTCAGAGTAACAGATTTATTAGTCCATATAGGGTATGGGCCAAGATTAAAAACGATAGGGGGAGTACACCTGAAGCAATGATCAGGTACTCTCAATCACACTTGTTGCAGTAAGGGAGGTGAGCCACTACCAAACCCTCCCTGAAAGAAGGGTCAACATGTTTCGCATCTCTATGGTCCAGCCCGATCCCATAACGCTTCTTCAGGACCAAAAACAACATAAACTTCTCCTACCACAAGTTACAATAATGTTAAGTCTCCTACAACTGTTAATTATAATGTCTCCAGTCACTTACACATAATCTGAGGTAACATTGAACATACTAATCCTACACGTCGCCATAGAAACAAATGAACACAGGTCACTTGTGGGCTAAATCAAAGTTTGTTAATATCAATTCATTAGTGATATTGTACAACACAAACGTGTAGATCTGTGAGCAATCAGGTGATGGAGCAGAAAGTGGCATACTAGTGTATGTATGTCAAAGGAAAAAATGCTTACCCTCCTAGTTTGAGGAATGCACCTCATGGGACTGCATGGCCCACTGGCCGGCTGTCAAAATTACTAATAGTCAGGTAGACAGAAAACAACATAAGGTCTTTAGTATAGCACTTCTCAAAAGTAGATGGCTATAATGGAATAAAGACAAAGCCAATAGCCAAAAGGGTATCAGTAAAAAGGGGACTCAATGATATTCTTGAACAGCCACCATGTTGAGGTTGTATACATCTAAAAGTACACTAAGTAGTTCTAATGGTTTAGAGTACTAACAGGTCCAGAAAATCAAGAAGGAGAAAAGTCAAATATCTATATTCTCTCCTCCCTACAATGTAAAAAGATATTGGGATAAGTTGTAGTGCCCTGACTGATGTAACTGTAATACTGGCAGTAATTTAAATAACATTACTACACAACTATCACTCTATAGGGAATATCTCTCAATAAATGGCCATGATATTTTTTGCCAAACAACTTGCCACATGCGTTGACATGAACATTCTTCTCTAAAGGCGAAATGTAAATACATTTAAATCCGACCGGAAAGACTGCGTAGTATTAACAAACTTTGATTTAGCCCACAAGTGACCTGTGCTCATTTGTTTCTAGGGCGACGTGTAGGATTAGTATGTTCAATGTTTCCTCAGATTATGTGTAAGTGACTGGAGACATAATAATTAACAGTTGTAGGTTATAGGAGCCTTAACATTATTGTAACTTGTGGTAGGAGAAGTTTATGTTGTTTTTGGTCCTGAAGAAGCGTCATGAGATCCGGCTGGACCATAGAGACGTGAAACATGTTTACCCTTTTTTCAGGGAAGGTTTGGTAGTGCCTCACCTCCCTTACTGCAACAAGTGTGATTGAGAGTACCTGATCATTGCTTCAGGTGTACTCCCCCTATTGTTTTTAATCTTGGCCCATACCCTATATGGACTAATAAATCTGTTACTCTGAGATTAGGGTTATGAGTCAATTTTATCCTATTGTATTCCTTTTCTCTTATACCTTCCCGAACCCACTTTTGGGGTCTTGGCATCATCGAGAAAAGATCTCCGGCAAAGAGCCCCCCCTCGGGGGGTGCCCGTCAGACATTGTAGTGCCAGTCTGACGAGGAGCAACGCCAATGATGAAGCATGACACCCATTTGGGTGTGTGAGGTGTTTGCTCCTACATATTAGGACTCATTTGTTCTCTTTCTCCTGTCCCTTTCTTTTTGGAACAGTGTATCGTGATTTTTGTTACATAGTATCAAATTAGGGAGATTCTACACTGGACCATTATTTCTCCCCATCCCCCCATCTTTGGTTCTTCCCTTGGGAAGACATCATCCCCCATACCTGAGCCAAGGCCTGCGGTCTGCAAAACAGTTGCAGCGAAGCATTCGGCAATCAGCATACAGACGTGGTTCTCTGGCTGGAATCTCCTTCTTATGTGTAAGGGACAGGGACGTGTTTTTATAATAAAACAACTAATATTCTGAGAAAATGTCCCTACGTAAGGATGTTTTCTACGAATGTCGGAGACTAAACGTTTACCACGTTCACCGGCAATGTACCTTGCTGTAGCCTTGGAAAAAGCAGAGTGAGCAAGAATGTCTTGTTTGAGAACAGAGCGCTGGCCTAGGCAAAACAGCTAGATAAACAGAAAATAAAACAAGACCGTAAAAGTGGCTATTGGAACAATAATAAAACAAAGCTGAATAAAATATATCTAGGCTAGAGTGCACTACGGCTTGGCCTTGTGTGTTAAAATAACGTGCATGAAGCTATAACTAAAATGGCTACACAACAATACCATCTGCATAGGCAAACAATAGTTGACTTATGCTGTCAGTTGGAGCCAGATTGAATGCCAGCTAACAGGCATCCATACTGCATCCCACTTATTGTACAAGTCATGTCAGTATTGCACTTCCTGGCCACAGGGTCCTTCCAAAATACAGTGGCCCTAGCTGGTGGTATGTCCCAGCCTATGTTCAATCAGGTGTTGAAGGATTTCCTATCAGCAGTCTTGGAACACACTGACACCTACATCATGTTCCCCCAACGTGAGGATTTGGCCAATGTGAAGGCTGACTTTTATGGTTTTGCCTGCCTACCACATGTGGTGGGGGCCATTGATGGCGCACATGTTGGCTTAGTGCCACCGCAGGCCACTGAACGAGTCTCTCGCAACAGGAAGAACTTCCATTCCATCAATGTGCAAGTTGTCTGTTTGGCGGATCTCTGCGTCTCACGTGTGCCCATTATCCTGGATCAACCCATGATTCCTTCATAATGCGGAAGAGCACCATACCTCACCTCATTTCCCAACTGCACAACAGAGAGGACCTGGCTGGTTGGTAAGTCACATCAGTCCTGATTGTGTGTAAGCAGTGTCAGGTGAAGCAATCATGAAGTGAGTGACTCATTGTTGCAATCCTGTCCTATTCCTTAACAGGAGACTCAGCATATCCAAACCATCCTTGCTTATTAACCCTACTGAGGAATCCAACTACACAAGGGGAAGCCCGCTTCAGTGAAGCCAAGGGGAGAACAAAGCAGGCAGTGGAGTGGGCTTTTGGGCTCTGGAAGGCCAGATTCAGATGTCTGGACCGGACTGGCGGAGCCCTCCTATACTCACCCAGGAAAGTTTGTCAGATTACTGTGGCATGGTGCATGCTCCAAAACCTCACCCTGCAGAGGAATATCCCTTACTTTCCAGAAGAGGAGGAGCCTACAGTGCCACGGGGTAAGAATCCTGAAATGCTAGATGGAGATGATAGTGGTGAAGAGGAACGATCTCATCAACATCTTCTTCTCATGAGTGTAAGTATGTCATGACTTGGACAGTACAATGATCTGTAGTTAGGATGATGTGGGTGGTTACGTCCTGAAAATAGTTAGGGAGCTGAAGCTCAGCCAAAGGCTGTTTGATGAGATAGCTTTTGTCACATCCACATATTGTTATTATTGCTTTGTTTGTGTCAGATTTGTTGTGATAAATTCTGTTAGACATATGCTTCCCATGTGACTTGTCATATGTATGGTTCCATAACTATACTCCTGATTTTGTTCAGATATTTTCACCATGTCATCTTCATGTGGGCAATGCAGAGTTGTGACAATAGCAGGTATGTGATGCTGTTCGGACATACAATGTGGACATGGGATGTGTAGGAGGCTGGCCCTCTAGGTAGTGTGCGAACCTAGGCACACTGTGCAGGGAGTCCAGGCAACCACACATTGGTTTCCAGAGGTAAAAACTAGATCACCTAACGCTCTAGATTTTGAGGTAGCTTGGACGACCAGTTAAGCCAATCTTGGAGAAGTGCATAGCATTTGTTGTACTCCCAGTATAAATCATGCATCTCACATTCGAGGGAATAACTTGAGACCAATTTATAAAAATGCTTCAGATTTTTATATAAATTTTAAGACCAAGAGTACACAATTGGTTAAGTACTTTTTAAGGTATGGATTTTTGAAGTTTTAATAAATGTAGTCTTTCTGTGCGTAATTACGCACCATAGGAATCAACAGGAAGTCACCTTTAAAAATACATATAAAATCACACAGTTGCTTTATCAAGTTCCGCTTTTGCAGGTCGGTCGAGGTCATTGGTGGGCACACTGTGCCAACGGGAGAAGTTCGGGCGGCTCCTGGTTCCAGCGGGAGCAGCGTGGAAAAGTCTCTTGGAGCTGGTGCAGGGCCACTGAGGGGGACGACTTGGAAAAGGCTGCTCTTGCAAGGCTAAAGGTGGTTCCTTGGGGTCTCCTTGGAGGGTCGAGGTTGCAAGGGGTGAGGGACCCTTGGGGCACAGCCGGTTCTTGGTTGAAGGGCACAGGGCAGCCAGGTACAGAGCGCATCAGTGAGCCAGAGGCTGTGCGCAACGGTGTGCTTTGGAGTTGGAGGTAGTTCTGTTTGTCGGTCGCTTACAGAACAACAGGGGTATTCTGGTGGGAGGTCCAAGGTGTTCCTGAAGTCCCTCGACTAGGGCTTCCTCCTGGCCCGTTTTCACCTTTGGCTGAGCTGGTTTTCTTGGTGTCAGACATCAGCTGATCAGTACCCAGGGTATTGGTATAGTCTGGCCACTAGAGGGCGCAGTGCCATCAAAGTTGGCACACTTGCAGGTTTTGTCCCAGTGGTCGTTGGTCTGTTATAGGGTCCAGTTGCGACTTCCGGTTCTGGAGATATTGGCCGGTCAGTGAAGGGACCCTCACTGGGTTGCTGTTCATCGGTTTGTTGCAGAGTGGTACCTCCACTCTGGAGGTAGCTCTTGAGCAGTTGGTGAAGCCTGGAGGTCCTCTGGGTTTCTTGAAGTGAGTCCAGTGTCCAATTCCTCCTCAGCGGCGATTGTCAAGTCCTAGGTGCAGCAGGCAGGGTTTGGCACCTTTTCTTTGTGCAGCAGGTCCACAGTTCTTGTGCCTTGGATCTTCTTTGGGCTAGTCTTCTCTGTGTCCTTCGAATCTGGTTTCTTGGTCTAGGGATGCCCACTAAATACTGAATTTAGGGTGTGTTTTAGGGGAACCTGGTAGTGTCCAAGGGGACACTTACTATAGTGACCACTTCCTGTGGGAAGGGTAACTTTCCTAAACCTCATTGGCTATTTCCTTTTCATCTAAGATGGAGGAAAATTAAATGGAGGGTCCACCTCGCAGGCAACACCTTAGTGGTGGTGCATGCCAGGTGGGGCCACTCCTCCTATCCTTTGAGTGGTTTACTTCCTTTTCTCCTGCCAAAAGTGGGGGTTTGCGAAGGGGGAGGACATCTGCTGCTAGCAGCAGGCCTGGGGGTAGAGTTTCAAGGGAAGCAAACCCTTTGAAGCTCACTGGCAGGGCAGTGCACATTCCTGAGTGAGGCGGTGTTAGCTCCTCTGCCCGGGAAGGGCATTGTTTTACAAACCAGAGAGACAGGGCTGTCCCCCAAGGTTTGTATATTAGCTGTCCAGAGGTGGCATGCTGGATAGAACCAGTCAGCAACCATTCCAGGATAGTTAGCTTTTGCAGGGTGGCACCTCTAAGGTGACCCCTGGGTACAATTAGGGATAACTCCAATACTGGTACCAATTTCGGTTTATCATTCTGCGTTGTTTGATACCAAACAACCCATGGTTCAGAGCAGCCATCATGTAGCTGGGGAACTTGTGTTTGACCGGTGTCCTGCACATGTATTAAAATGGCTGCTTTGTACACTCACTATGTCCCAGGTTTGCTAAGGACACAGTGGGGGCATATTGCTCATGCAGCTATACCCTCACATATAATATGGAGCACCCTGCCTAACGGCTGCAAGGCCTGCCAGAGGGGTGTCGTACCCATAGTAAGTGTAGTGTATTGAGGACAGGGCAAACAGTGTGCCATGTTGAGTCCATGCTTTAGGTTTGCCCCAGGACACTCAGCCTGCAATGGCAGTGCTGGGTGCAGCTAGATGCATAGCCCTAGAAGGTGGCACAATCAGTGCTGAACCCTCAGGGGCCTACCCCTTGTACCCTATGCCCTGGATACACAGGTAACCATTTACTAGGGACTTATAGTGGTAGTTAAGGGTGTATCCAATTGTGCCAATGCATCACAACCGTTTTAGGGAAAGAGCTGGAGGGGAAGAGGGAACCTGGTCCGCAGGGGCCCTGGGCACTACAACTTATAGGCTGTATCAAACATCACGCAAAAAGTTGGGGCTAACCATGTCAAAAAGAGGCCTTTTCCTCACATGATGTTTCAGGGAATGTTGGTCCCAAGGTTGGGTATAGGAGGCCTATGCCAAGACAGCTTGTACAGCGACAGGATGGAAGTGTAGTAGACACTATTGGACTTGTTCCTGATCGTGTGGTGGCCCCAATGCATCATGTGTTCTAAAAAATATCTTGGAATAGGCCAAAATCATGTTAATATCCCTTCACATTGGCTAACAATTTTTTTGCATGACCTGTATGTTGCTGTTAATGTGTTACATAATTGTAGGTCAAAGTGCCAGTGCCACATCACTGACATTGGTTTGTGTCATACCACCAGATGCACAATTACTGGATTGAAATGAACCTGTGACCAGTAACAGTTGTACTGCCATCTGTCCAAGTTGTGTAATATGTGATGTTGGATTACTTTACTGTGGTGGGAGATATGGCTCCAACTGATTACATCAAACACACAAATGTTATACTGTTTTACAGGACAATGTCTGATACATCCCTTCCTTCCATGGTCTTGAGGTCTGTACCTGTGAGTTTGACATTTATCCACTATGATTGTTACATGTATAGTTTGCTAAGGCTGCCAATATGTCTGTAACTATGTGCTGACAATGCAATAAAACTGCTACTTTGTCAAGACACTTGTATGCATTTGTTTTGTGTGGATTGGTTGTAATCATTGCTGGACACTGTGTACATGTAACATACCCCTACTTTGCTCAAGCACCTTTGATCATCATTGTATGGTTCCCATGGTCAGACATATCAACATTGCAAAATGTTAAACTAATGATAGCAGATAATACATTTGTAAACGGGTATATTTATTGCAGTGCACAAACATAAATTGGGTTTGGTGCATAAAAGGAAATTCAAAGTGCAGGAAAGTGGAAAGTCATCGTGGACGATATTATTGGAGTGGAAGTCACACCATTGGATATCCAGAGTATTCCTCCCATTGGAAGTAGAAAGTGTCTCAGGAACAGGCAACAGAGTAAATGTATAGCACACGAAGGAACATCATGGAAGAGGATGTTTGCTGGCAGTGGTGGGCGTCTTGCCACCCACCCTTCCTGGAGTCTTTGAAGGACGTCCCCGTTTGCGAGGGGGGGCATCAGCTACTACAGAGGCAGGTGTGTCTAAGGCTGGTTGTGCCTCTGGCAGGGCCTCCCTTCCTGTGGCTGCTGCAGATGTTGTGCCTGATGTACTTGGGCTACAGGAAGGGGTAGATTGTGGGGGAAAAGCCCTGCTCAGGATTGTGTGAATATCCCTCAGCACCCCTGTTAGGGATGCCATGTTATCATTGTGGGCCTCCATATGTTGGTTCATATCTCTGTGCATGTCCCTCTGCAGTTGCTTCATTTCTTGGAGTTCTGACAAAATCTGGCTCATCACGCCTTGGGACTTCTGGTAGACCCCCAAGATGGTATCCTGGCTGACAGCAGCCTCAGTGGCCACGTGACAGCAAGACAGAGCATCCCTCCCACGCATCCTACCCTCACAAGCCTGTGCTCTCGGCACAGGGTGACCGCTACCACTGGTTCCTTGATACTCATTGTCAGTGCTGTCTAGTTCAACATCGGGATCCAGGACTGGGGGGAACACGTTGGTGGACACTGTGCGAGGTACACAGGTTGGGAGGTGCACTGTTGTCTGAGACGTTGATGTAACAGGGCTGGGAGGTGTTGTGGGCACTGTGGGACTCACTGTTGCTGTCTGACCAAGTAGCCCGGATATGCCAAGAGGTTCCTCCACATCCACTTGTCCAGTAGAGTTGTCAACACTGAGAGCTTCATCCAGGGGGGGAGAGGGTGTCTGATGGCTGGCCTTGGTTGGAACAATGGCATCTTGACCTGTTGATGAACAAAGTACATTGTTACTGGTTGAAGTGTGACATCTACCTCCACAGCTTTAGTGTTACAGTAAGCAGAGACTTTGGTCATTCCTAAGTTTTAGGTTAGGCTTTAGTGCCATGTTAGCATGGTATTGGACTATTTGGCATGATGTGCAAAGCTTGCTTGTACTAGACTCAAGCGGCTGATGAGGTGTGCAGATCAGTTGCACTTTGGATGATGGCCTGTAAGTGACATCTAACCAACATTGAATCCAAAATAGTGTGTAATCAAGATGTACTGTTGTCAATTTGGAGGACTAGTTGAGTGAGATACTGCAAATACAGTGCCTTGATGTGCATGTGACTGCAGTCACCATGTGTGCAGTGGTGTGTCAATGTGTTTGCTGCTGTTACCAATCTGCTGCTGGCTTAAGGCCTTAGGTACACTTGGTAATGGTGCCATTCCTGCCCTCAATAGTGTAATCTTGGGTATCAGGACATGATGGAGCTAGGTAGAGAGACATCTCTGAGCTGAGCCTGATCTGTATGTTGGCCACACACAGGTGGCTATACTTCATTTGTGAATTTGTCAGACAGGGGTGTAAGGAAATGCCTCCTTGGCATGGTTACCCCCTGACTTTTTGCCTTTGCTGATGCCAAGTTATGATTTGAAAGTGTGCTGAGGCCTGCTAATCAGGCCCCAGCACCAGTGTTCTTTCCCTAAACTGTACCTTTGTTTCCACCCTTGCATCCAGGTAAGTCCCTTGTAACTGGTACCAAGGGCCCTGATGCCAGGGAAGGTCTCTAAGGGCTGCAGCATGTCTTATGCCACCCTGGAGACCCCTCACTCAGCACAGACACACTGCTTGCCAGTTTGTGTGTGCTGGTGGGGATAAATTGATTAAGTCGACATGGCACTCCCCTCAGGGTGCCATGCCAACCTCACACTGCCTACAGGTATAGATAAGTCACCCCTCTAGCAGGCCTTACAGCCCTAAGGCAGGGTGCACTATACCATAGGTGAGGGCATAAGTGCATGAGCACTATGCCCCTACAGTGTCTAAGCAAAACCTTAGACATTGTAAGTGCAGGGTAGCCATAAGAGTATATGGTCTGGGAGTCTGTCATACACGAACTCCACAGCACCATAATGGCTGCACTGAAAACTGGGAAGTTTGGTATCAAACTTCTCAGCACAATAAATACACACTGATGCCAGTGTACATTTTATTGTGAAATACACCCCAGAGGATATCTTAGAGATGCCGCCTGAAACCATATCCGACTACCAGTGTGGGCTGACTAGTTTTAGCAGCCTGCCACACACCAGACATGTTGCTGGCCACATGGGGAGAGTGCCTTTGTCACTCTGTGGCTAGTAACAAAGCCTGTACTGGGTGGAGGTGCCTCTCACCTCCCCCTGCAGGAACTGTAACACCTGGCGGTGAGCCTCAAAGGCTCACACCCTTTGTTACAGCACCCCAGGGCACTCCAGCTAGTGGAGTTGCCCGCCCCCTCCGGCCACGGCCCCACTTTTGGCGGCAAGGCCGGAGGAGATAATGAGAAAAACAAGGAGGAGTCACTGGCCAGTCAGGACAGCCCCTAAGGTGTCCTGAGCTGAGGCAACTGACTTTTAGAAACCCTCCATCTTGCAGATGGAGGATTCCCCCAATAGGGATAGGGATGTGCCCCCCTCCCCTCAGGGAGGAGGCACAAAGAGGGTGTAGCCACCCTCAGGGCTAGTAGCCATTGGCTACTAACTCCCCAGACCTAAACTCACCCCTAAATTGAGTATTAAGGGGCTCCCAGAACACAGCAAGATAGAATCCTGCAACCTAAGACGAAGAAGGACTGCTGAGCTGAAAAACCTGCAGAGAAGAGGGAGACCCCAACTGCTTTGGCCCCAGCTCTACCGGCCTGTCTTCAAAAGAACTGCTCCAGCGACGCTTTCCACAGGGTCCAGCGACCTCTGAAGCCTCAGAGGACTACCCTGCATCTAAAAGGACCAAGAACTCCTGAGGACAGCGGCTCTGTTCCACAAAGACTGCAACTTTGCAACAAAGAAGCAACTTTTGAAAACAACATGTTTCCCGCCGGAAGCGTGAGACTTGGCACTCTGCACCTGACGCCCCCGGCTCGACTTGTGGAGAAACAACGCTACAGGGAGGACTCCCCGGCGACTGCGAGCCCGTGAGTAACCAGAGTCGACCCCCCTGAGCCCCCACAGCGACGCCTGCAGAGGGAATCCAGAGGCTCCCTCTGACCGCGACTGCCTGCTTCAAAGACCCGACGCCTGGTAAGGACACTGCATCCGCAGCCCCCAGGACCTGAAGGATCCGACCTCCAGTGCAGGAGCAACCCCCCAGGTGGCCCTCTCCCTTGCCCAGGTGGTGGCTACCCCGAGGAGCCCCCCCCTTGCCTGCATCGCTGAAGAGACCCCTTGGTCTCCCATTGAATCCTATTGCGAACCCGACGCCTGTTTGCACACTGCACCCGGCTGCCCCTGTGCCGCTGAGGGTGTACTTTCTGTGCTGACTTGTGTCCCCCCCGGTGCCCTACAAAAAACCCCTGGTCTGCCCTCCGACGACGCGGGTACTTACCTGCTGGCAGACTGGAACGGGGGCACCCCCTTCTCCATTGAAGCCTATGCGTTTAGGGCACCACTTTGACCTCTGCACCTGACCGGCCCTGAGCTGCTGGTGTGGTAACTTTGGGGTTGCTCTGAACCCCAAACGGTGGGCTACCTTGGACCCAACTTTGAACCCTGTAGGTGGTTTACTTACCTGCAAATCTAACAAACACTTACCTTCCCCAGGAACTGTTGAAAATTGCACTGTCTCTAGTTTTAAAATAGCTTATTGCCATTTGTGTGAAAACTGTATATGCTATTTTGCTAATTCAAAGTTCCTAAAGTACCTAAGTGAAATACCTTTCATTTGAAGTATTACTTGTAAATCTTGAACCTGTGGTTCTTAGAATAAACTAGGAAAATATATTTTTCTATAAAAAAAACCTATTGGCCTGGAATTGTCTCTGAGTGTGTGTTCCTCATTTATTGCCTGTGTGTGTACAGCAAATGCTTAACACTACCCTCTGATAAGCCTACTGCTCGACCACACTACCACAAAATAGAGCATTAGAATTATCTCTTTTTGCCACTATCTTACCTTTAAGGGGAACCCTTGGACTCTATGCATGCTATTTCTTACTTTGAAATAGTACATACAGATCCAACTTCCTACAAGGGGTATATGGTCAGTAGAACAGTGGGCTGCTGGTTGCAGTTACCGGAACAGGGCCTATTGGGAGCTGTAGTCAGCTCAGTACCTCTATTACACACACTCTACCAATAGTATCCCCCAGGTGAGTAAACTTAATTTGAGAGTTAACACAAGGGTGTATTTGGTCTGAAGTACACTTACGTGGTGGTTTGAGTCACATGAACAGCGCCTACTGGGAGCTGTAGTCAGCTCAGTGCCTCTACTACAGACACTCTACCAATGGTATCCCCCAGGTGAATAAATGTCATTTGAGAGTTAACACAGTTGATTTGGTCAAGTGAACACTGGGCTGGTGGTTTGAGTCGCAGGAACAGGGCCTATTGGGAACTGTAGTCCGCTCTACCAATTGTATCCCCCAGGTGAGTAAACTTCATTTGAGAGTTAACACACAGGTTTATTTGGTCTGAGATACACTGGGCTGGTGGTTTGACTCACAAGAGCAGGGCCTATTGAGAGCTGTAGTCAGCTCAGTGATTCTACTATGGACATTTTACCAATGGTATCCCCCCTCACCCCTTGGTGAGTAAACTTAATTTGAGAGTTAACACACAGGTGTATTTGGTCAAGTGAACACTGGGCGGGTGGATGGAGTCACAGGAACAGGGTCTATTGGGAGCTATAGTTAGCCCAGTGCCTCTACCACACACACTACCAATTGTATCCCCCAGTGAGTAAACTTCATTTGAGAGTTAACGCACAGGTGTATTTGGTCAAGTGAACAATGGGCTGGTGGTTTGAGTGATAGGAACAGGGCCTATTGGGAGCTGTTGGCAGCTCAGTACCTCTACTGCACACACTCTTCCAATGGTATCCCCAGGGTGAGTAAACTTCATTTGAGAGTTAACACACAGGTGTATTTGGTCAAGTGAACACTGGGCTGGTGGTTTGAGTCACAGGAACAGTGCCTATTGGGAGTTGTAGTCAGCTCACTCCCTGTACTTCACACACTGAACAAATGTTATCCCCGCCGGGGATGTAAACATCATTTGTGAGTTGATACAGATGTATTTGGTCAAAGGTACACTGGGCTGGTGGTTGGCGTTACAGAAACATGGCATATTGGGAGCTGTAGTCAGCTCACTCCCTGTATTTCACACACTGGACACGTTATCCCCCTAGGTGAGTTTACTTTAATTGGGATTAGACAAACAGGAGTATTTGGAGAAGTGAGGACTGGGCTGGTGTTTGTAGTTGGTGAGACAAGCTGTAGTCAGGTCAGTCCCTCTCCTCCACACACTCTACCAATGGTATCCCGCCTCAGGTGAGTTTATTTCAATTGGGATTAGGCAAACAAGGATATTTGTAGAAGTGATCACTGGGCTGGTGTTTGTAGTTGGGGAGATAGGGCCTCCTGGGAACTGTAGTCCTCCACACACTCTACCAATGGTATCCCCCCCAGGTGAGTTTACTTCAACTGGGATTAGGCATACAGGGGTATTTGGAGAAGTGACCACTTGGCTGGTGTTTGTAGTCCCAGAAACACAGACTGCTAAGAGTTGGAGTCAGGTCACTCTCTCTACTCCCAAACACTTGACAATGGTGTCCCCCAAGGTGGGAACAATTCATTTGGGAGTTGACAAACAGGGGTAATTGGACCGGCGTGCACTGTGCTGCTGTTTAGAATTACACAGTGCCTGCTGAGAGTTGCAGTCTGTTCACTCTCTCTACTACACACACTTGACAAATGTTTGGTATGACATATCTGTATGCAGGCTGCCTTTAGGTTTGAGCATATATTTACATATTTGGACATCCCACGAATCCTGGAGTGTGTTTTTGTTATTGTAAGATTTCCAGGCCCCATTTGGGTATGTGTTCGGCCTTGGTAAATGGGAGGTTGGGTTCAATGATATATATTGACAATGTTTAAACTCAGATACTCAGGGTATTGACTGTTGGTGAGGTACATAAACCAGACAGTGGGTAAAGCTGAGATGTTAGCATACAGGACATTGCATTTTTGCAGTGCTTTTTGTGTTGTTACTTACCAGAATCCAATCCCCCAGGTATTTTTGTGAAGTCCTCAGAATGCAGGATGGGAAGGATCTTCTCCTCCCAAGGAGAAAGTCGTAATGGGGCACTGGGAAGGCCACCGCCAGTCTCCTTGGCCTGCAGCTGGTGCCTGGAGACCAGGTTACGGACCTTGCCCCTCAGGTCATTCCACCGCTTCCTAATGTCGTTCCTTGTGCGTATGTGGGGGCCTACAGCATTCACTCTGTCGACAATCCTTACCCACATTTCCATTTTCCTTCCGAAACTAGTGTGCTGGACTTGGGCTCCAAGCAACTGTGGCGCTACTCTCATGATTTCATCAACCATGACTCTTAACTCACGTTCAGAAAAACAGGGCTTCCTGGAACGTGACATGGTTAAGGGGGGGGGGGGGGGGTGACAGGGACTTACTTAACTGGGGGTGGGTTGATATAGGGTGTTAATGGACAAACATGTGTGCAGGGTGTTCTATAGGATGTTGAAAAGAAAAGGGGTGCCTAATCTATGTGGTGTAAAGTAGAAATGTGCTTCGCCTTCTTGTGTTGCAGTAGAAATGCAAAGGATTGTGGTCTGTGAAGAGGTGTGTTTTATAGTGTGCTTAGCAGGTGTGCCCATTTGGCCAATGAGTGTCAGCTGTGTTATTTTTGAATTCCTCCAATGTGCTGTGAACTCTTTTACGTGCAACAACATGGCACTGCTTCTGGTGCAGTCATTCACGGTACAGGGAAGAATTGAGAAAACTGCCTCCTGGAAAGTGTGTCAGATTCTGCTTGGGCTGTATAACTTTGCTATTTCTTTTTTACCTTTCATTGCCTCCAGCCATATGTGAATGTTTGCTCAATACTCCAATGTGTAATATAAACTAAATACCATAAACCTATTTTAACTCCTACTAGCTATCTACTTTATAATCGTGCGGCGTTTTCAGACGTGTCCGTAAAAATGCACCTTTGTCCTGAATGTTTACTGCCACAGCCCAACATTTGCTTCTTGCCAGGTGGTCCCCCTTCCTCCCACTCCCCACCCTTTTGGCCCCACCACGAACATTGGGCTATGCCCTTGTAGTTGTCAGTATTTAATTTTTAAAACTGACGGGCTTGTTGACCTTGACAGGCTGTTTATAGGCTGAAGTCGTGTTCTGGGGAGCAGGGGCCCACGGCGCTGTATCCTCCAGACGCCTCTGTCGCACTTCCCCTTCCAAAGAAATAACGCACTTCCTCGGACTTTACACTGCTCTCTAGGCCAACTAAAAGAATTTTGAGACGCCATCCGCGGATGGGAGCCACCCGGCGTGCACGTACGTGACGTGCTTGTCACCGCCTGCAGACCTGTCTGTCCTACTCTGCGAGCACTGCGCCCAGCCGAGAGCCCGTCCTTCTGCCGCCTCGGAGTGGCACTTGGCTGCGCGCAGGGCCAGTAAGACCCTGGTAACTCTCGACTCGCTTGACTCTACCGTTCTTACCGTAACCGAGACCCTGCTGCGACGCTGCCAGGCGACGGGTAAGCGTGACATTCAGGTGCTTCAGCCACGTCACTTACTTGCCGGTGTTTATGATCTGGGAGATGACCTGCGCTACGGCCGCTCATTTATCTGAGTCACTCACTGAGTTACCAGCTGACTCGAAATATCATTAGGATCACTACCTTTAACTTTACAAATCATTGTGTGCTAAATGTTTTCTATTGGTTTTTAAGTCTCATAGCATAATCTCTACGATTTAATGGGGAGTCTAGGAGATATGGCAGGATTTCTCCTCCACCTTCTTTGGAAAAATGCCGACCCGCTTCTTTGTGCGGGTCACACATGAGGATCATGTATTTGTCCTCTTAATTGATTGATTGTCTCCATTTTGTAATGGAATTTACCTCGTCTAGGCTGTTTGTTAAATTCAAGCTATAAAGTTTTAGATTCATTTACTGCGTTGTCAGCTTTCAAGATATCTTCAGTAGCTGTTTTTCTTTTGTTGTCTAACTGGGTGCTGAATACTACATTCAACGATTTAGGACCTGATTATGAGCCTGGCGTCACAAAATAGCTAAACTCGTGGCACATTATGAGTTTGATAGGTGGACCTGCCAACAGACCGTAGTCTCCGCCAGGATCCAAGATCCCAATGGGCTGACCACAGTCCTGGTTGTAATCAGCCAGGGCGGTGCTGAACTCAGTGCCACCCTGTTGATTACAACCTTCTTCCCCGCCAGCCCTTTCATGACGGTTTCCCCACCATGAAAAGGCTGGCAGAGAATAAGTGCTGGGGGGCACAGCGCGGGCCCCTTCACTGCCCATGCCCACGGAATGGGCAGTGAAGGGGTCCTCCACTGCCCAGCTTTGCTGACAGTGTACATTCGAGGATGCTAGTCGGCCCTCTCTGTGCTATAAGACAGTACTCAGCTCCCTTAAAGCAGCCAAATGCTATCTCGTAGCACTGTTTCTGCGGGTCTGACCCTCTTGAACGCTCTATTTCAAGGTTTCCGCCGGTCAGCCAGATCAGTGGCGTCCTCCCCCGGGTTTGGTGGTCCCGCTTTGGGACCGCCAAACTTGCAGTTGGCCCCTAAGTTACTTGACGTTTTATCGCTATTTACACCTTGGCTGATAAGCCTTTCCTCCTTAGAATGCGAAACCTTTTTTTGCTATTTGGAGTACTTTGCATGTATGCCGCCTTAACTTTTTTCCCATATAAAGTAACCACGCCAAAAGTGTGTCCTTTTTTTCACAAACATCCAGTGTTTGTGGATTTCCTTGCAGGGGAATTCATAGCCAAAGTCTAGCTATTTTTTGTTTTTTGAGGTATAATGGGGAAAAAGTGCATGCAATGAAGCATATTTTTTCTGACAACACTGACAGGATTGTTGTGTTAGGATTATCATATTTCCAGCTTTCAGGAAAAAGCAGTTGTCTCAAAAAACGTTTTTTGTTTTTTTTTACCACAGTTTTTACATTTTTCTAAGAGGTAGTTCATTTTTCCTAATTTATGTCACTTTAACGTACAGGCAGTTTGTGGTGGAAGCAGGTATGAAACCCATGGCTGATCAGAGAAGGCTACACACTTTTGAAAACTATAGATCATCTTAAATTTAGCATGAGGCCATTTGTGTAGATCCCCCTCAAGGTTTTCACAAAGAAACCAACTGTTGAAATAAACAAACAACGAAAATGAGTTGGAAAAAGCAGCCATTTGTGGCAACAGTTTAATCTTTAAAGTTTTGCCATGTTCACCAATTCACAAAAGCAATATACTTTTAATTCCTTCTGTTTGTGGCACTTTGTAGAATTTGTAGGTTTCCCAAAAACAGACAATGCCCAGATCCAACAACTGAGCTGCACCTCAAATGAATTTTCATTGTGTGCCTAACTATACAACAATCCTTAAGGTAAAATCCAGTTTGTAATAACAAATGTTCTACTATTCTGTGACCCACACCTCTCGATTTTTATAAGAAAAAAACAAAGGTACCCCCACATGTAATTAGACTTTGCACCTGGGAAACAAAACACCCCAAAATGCAACCTGGAAGCTTCATATTTCACCATGCAGATTCCACACTTTTTGTACGATGTGAGTAGCTGCAGATTTTGAGCCCTAGCTCAACCACATCCCAGGGCAACCTATCATAACACAATACAATATACAAATATTTCTGAAAACTAGACACTGGGTGTTCCAGGGTGATGTGACATGTGGTTCTCACAAGGTTTTCTTACCAAGAATCCCTTGCAAATCTCAGACTTTGGCTCCTGGGTTAGATTTTGGATAAAGATTACAATCCCCCTTGGACTCATATTGATCAGGTTTGATCTGTGCCTGTCACAGGCACTAGGCCAAACTGCACAAGTGGGATAGTGTTTTTATCAGGACAAGTGGGGGAACGCTCTTCGAAAAGATGCAAACATTTAAATTTCCAGAGAAAGCAAGTGGATTGAGAATTTCACGCTTGCAATGCTAGGGTTGTGAGACAGAAGAGTCATTTGTGGTACTGCCTGGTATGACTAATAGTAAAAAAATGCCAGCTGTTGCTACAGTTATCTTAAGGCAAATCATGAACATTTCACATGGCTTTTTTACGTTTATGTTTGAAGTGAGTATGTGTTGGATATTATTTTTTGCGAAAAGATCTTGCTCCAAACCATATGATAGTGAAGGTATGTGGGGTATTGTCTTACGGTTGTGAGAATGAGTCCTACAATTTTCAGGAAGCTTTTATTGTCATTTTAATTTGGTTGCTATTTCTTGCTAGTTTGCAGTTGCATCTATAAAGGTATGGTGGGTGATGCTGTGTCTTGCAATTGACAAGTTTCTAGGGTATGTCTTGCTTTATGTCTTTGGGATGTTGCTTGCTTGTGTTTGTTTCTTTTTTGAGTTTTTTGATCACATTGATGGCAAGCAGGGCTCTTTTTGCTTGTAATGCCTGCTTTCTATGGTTGTGGTGACATGGTGGACTTTTCTCAGAATGGATTTCTTGGTATGTTTCTTCTGTAGCTTCTTTGGTGGTGCTAGTCGCTGTGGAGAGTCTCTTCTGCACAAGTGGTATAAGCAGGGATGTGGAATTCCTATCGGCATACGCCCAGGACATATCATTTGGGGTTAAGGGCACCAAGTTATCATGTTTATTTTGTCCTTGGGACAAGTAGGCCCAACTCCCTGCAGCACAAACCCTTTGGCAGCCAGTTTACAGAGAAGGAAACTGTCTGCAGCTGAGGTAATGTGTGTTAATGCTGTTCAGACCTGTATTTATGGTTCAATAATTATAAGCCTTCGTTATTGGGGGGGAGAGGGAGCACTGTAAATAAACATTTTAAAGTCACACTGCACTACTGACAGTGGTTCAAGTTTAAAAAAACAAGTGTACACACTTTTGAAAAGTTTAACAATATGAGGCCAAGTATAATGCTCCCAGAATGCTCTCTGATTAAATGCAAATGGTTGCAGAAGCTTGTAAGCAAGAGTGATTATTCATTGCTTTCAAAAGAAAATGTTCAGAAAAAAATGCAGGAAGGGTAAAAAAAAAATGTTTTGCTACTATGATTTTAGGTGCTATTTCTTTGAAGCATCATTTAGTAAAATGTGTTGATGCATGCTAGTATTTCCAAAAAATGTTCCTAATGGAAAATCAGTGTAACAGTTTTCAACAAGATTATGGGAACATGAAAGTAAACAAGCACTGGCAAAGCCAACTGATCCAACATTTTTTGTGAGTCTTTTGGTTTCGCCAGTGCCTGTCTTGTTTTGACATGGATTTTGTAACACTTTATTTTTGTGGGAACTGCCAGGCCCTCACCAGTGTAACAAACACTGGCAAAAAGGAAAAAAAAGGTTTTGGTCTCAAAAAGCATACATTAACACCAGTGGCGTAACAAATGCCCCATAGCCCCCCTCCAAGGGGGGCCCACAGCACCTGCCCTGAGTGAATTTGAAGGGGGTTGGGCCCTCCATGTTCTTTGCAGGGAGGCCCCATCCAGTTTCGTTACCCCACTGATTGCCACAGTGGTTCCTGGCACTGAACAAAACTACTTTGTGTGCCAATATGCTCCTTGTGGAAGAGCAGAATGTGATCACTCACAGTAAAACCACCCGATAGATAGAGAAATAAGTTTAATAAAAACAAAATGTCTTTGTTAACGCCAGACCTAATTAGGGACCAGATTCTTAAAGAAAGTCACAAAAGTGCACCCAGGGTATATATCTTTGAATTAGAGGCTTTCATGAATTTACAAGGACTTACAAAAGTAGACCAGGAAATCGTACTCCTAGAAAATATTTGTGAACTGTATTTTAGCACAACCACATGTGCATGTGTAGATTTCCTCATGTGAAAATCTATTGAGCATTTACAAGTTCACTTTCCCTCCAACCACTTTTTTCCCAACCCTGGAAAAACTTCTACTTCTGCCCTTGTCAGGAGTAAATTTCCAACTTTCTCATTATAGGAAAAGATTAGAGTGGAGCTGGTGAAAACCCTTTAAACATGCAATTTAGTAGGTTTGCAGACTCGAAGGTACTCCAGCCATGGATCTATTGTTTACTGCTTCTTCCAGCCTTAGTATGTAGATCTGCAGAAAGGTGACAAAATAAGGAAATTGCTACAGTAGGAATTGAAATTGCAAGTATTCAAGCCCTGCTATAGTAGTAGCCCTGACATAATCCGAGAGGCTATTATCAGAGCTCTTACATAATGAGATTGCTGCTGTAATTTGTTGGGGCGCTACATGACACCAAAGGGACAAGTATATTTTTTTTACCGGACAAGTAGATTTAAGAAGCAACCTGTCCCATGGACAAGTAGATATTTTATTAAATTCCACACCCCTGTGCAAGGTAGGTAATTTCTACTTGTACCACAAAATGTACTATATTTGTTGTGTCTCACAGTTTTCTACCTTAAAGAGGGTGCTGATATATTCTTGGTGCCCTTTTGGTTGCATTTACCAGTATGAGAACATCCTTTCCTGTTTCTTTAGCAGAGCACATAAAGCATGCAGACTCCGTTTTGAGGTCAACTGAAATATCTTTTCTAGCGAATCAGTTTTTGCAGATTTTAGGAATTTTGAAGAGGTGGACTCTGGAGGACTGTGAGTAAAGGAGTACTTTGTCGTTAGAAGTCTGAGGTTTATTTCTAGTCAACTTTAATGCAGTGAAAGACGAGTTCAAATAAGGATTATGCAAGCCCTTTCCCCTGTGTCTTCATTCTCCTTTTTTCGAAAATGCTTTTAGTGAGGCAAACTATTGTTAACATACTGTGAAGAAGGTGAAGCTCTAATAAAGGATACATAATTGTTTAAGTATGATTATCAGATTAGAATACAATAACAAAATAAACTAAGGAAATGGAGATTGATGTAGCAAAATGTTACAAGTGGAGCTGTATTGGCAGGCTGTTACCTATAGAACTACAGGGAAAAGACCCTGTGCATCTTTCCTAGCAAAACTGTTTAATTTTAAACTTAGCTCAAGGAACACAAGTGTGTCTTAATTACTTTCTACAGACATACCAGAAAACACTTTTTTGATTCGTGGCACATATTGTGTGTCTGACCTTTGTTTTAGCTTTTGTATATATTTTATTTGTGGGACAATTGTAACATTTGCATAACATACAAAAAAGTTGATACATCAATCTCCTGAAACTCAACAAATCATTCCTGTTTTTAGCTGTTCATAATCCTGTCCAGTTAAATCTATTCATACTGGGCCCGAAACAACACCCTATCTCAGAGCGCCAGAATTCTTTGACAAGCTAATTTGGTGTTCCATTCTGAACAGATGTGTGTTTTTATTTAAATTGTCCAAGTTTTAGATTGTTCTTGTGAAAGGCTGATTTGAGAGCAGAGTCACTGCCATCTGCAATTCACTTGTTTAATTCTCTAGAGATACTGATACCTCTGGCTGTTTAGCAAGGTGATATTTGGGAGCTATTGGCTGATGTTATCAGCAGTCGTCAATAACTAATTGGGCGGACTGCAGAAGAGACTCTGATTACATTTTATGCAGGTTATTGGCTATTTTCTCACTTTTTCCTTATAATATCGATTACTCAATGGACCACCTATTTACTTCTTTGAAGAGGTTTTCAGAACCCTATGTACTAATTCTGAATTACATCAGCACCTTAGCAATCCTTTGCTTTAAGGGCGTGATTTAATTGAAATTAAAAATAAGTCAAAATGAACTGAGAAAAACAATTTAACATGTAGCTTCCTGCTTTTTTTTTTTTGGGGTGGGGGAGAACGTCTGTCTACCAAAAATAATATTTCAATGATAGTAATAAATGCTGTAGAAACACACATTTTAATCTCTTCCCAGCTAAACTAAGTACATTTTACACATCTAAATCTGACCAGTAGCCAACTTGTCATGATCTCTGTAACCTTTTGCTTAATACGTTTTAAAGATGTTTAAAAATGATTAAGTAATAGGAAATTATTTAATGTCTGACTATGGGGGTGATTCAGTATAAAATTATCTTTTCTGTAGAAATTATTGTATTGCATCAATTTAGCGCAAACAGTTCCTTATTGAAAGTATGGCAGTCCATCTCTTAGTAAATTTGGATAAATCACTGCCTGATCAATACGTTGTCATCCTGTTGAAACCTAGTGAATTGATCTGGTAAATATGGATCTGTTCTATAAACAAAGCAAATGAAAATTCGTTGCCATACCTTCAACTGTTAAACTGCAACAGTTTGGATAAAACTGGTATGTAGTTCATAACTTTGTTCGATCCTTTCCGATCTTGTAAAGGGGTGGTTAAAAGCTGTGCGTGTGTCCCTACTGTACGGTTGAGGACTCAGGGGTGTGGAATTTATTAAAATATCTACTTGTCCAGGGGACAGGTTGCTTCTCAAATCTACTTGTCCTGTAAAAAGATCTACTTGTCCCTTTGGTGCCATGTAGTGTGGCGACAAATTATGGCAGCAATTAATAGCCTCTCTGATTATGCCAGGGCTACTACCATAGTAGGGCTTGAATACTTGGAGTTTCAATCCCTACTGTAGCAATTTCCTTATTTTGCCACCTTTCTGCAGATCTGCATACTGGGGCTGGAGAAAGCAGTAAGCAATAGTTCCAGGGCTGGAATGCCTTTGAGTCTGCAAACCTACTACTGCATGTTTTAAAGATTTTTACCAGCTTCTCTCTAATATTTTCCCATAATAAGAAAGGTTGGACATTTACTCCTGACAATGGCAGAATTAGAACTTCTTCCAGGGTTGGGAAGAAAGTGGCTGGAGGGAAAATGAACTTGCAAATGCTCAATAGATTTTCACATGAGGAAATCTACACATCGTATTTACCCACGCTAAAATACAGTTCACAAATATTTTATAGGGGTACGACATATACCATGGGTGCACTTTTGTGACTTTCTTTAAGAATTTGGGGCCACAAGTAGGTAGGTTCAGATTTGTGACCTGCAAATTGAGAGTCGCAAATCCGAATGTAGGATGGTGTCCTTGACACCATCTGTGATTCGCAAGGGCTTCGCAAATGCCCACATCATGAATAATCATGAGGTGGGTCGCAATTTGTGACCCCCTCACGAATGGTGGCCTGCTGGAGACAGCAGACCACCATGTCTGTGACTGCTTTTCAATAAAGCAGTTTTTTAAAGTTTTTTTTGTAATGCAGCCCGTTTTCCTTAAAGGAAAACGAGATGCATAACAAAAACGAAAAATGAAACGTTTTCGTTTCATTTTTTCAGAGCAGGCAGTGGTCCGCAGGACCACTGCTTGCTCTGAAAAAATGTTTACAGTGACATTCACAATGGGAAAGGGGTCCCATGGGGATCCCTTCCCTTTTGCGAAAGTGTTAGCACCCATTTGAAATGGGTGCAAACTGCGATTGGTTTGCGCCCGCGTTCTCGGTCACAAAACAATCCTACATTGCACTGCGAGTTGCAATTAGGAAGGGAACACCCCTTACTAATTGCGAGTCGCAAACCCGTTTTGTGATTCGTAACCAGGTTACTGAATCGCAAAACTGGGTTTGTGCATCGCAATGTGCTTTTTGCACGTCGCAAACAGCGAAAGTCGCTGTTTGCGACATGCAAAAAGCTACCTACATGTGGGTCTTGGTCCCTAATTAGGTCTGGTGTTAACAAAGACATTTTGTTTTTATTAAACTTCTATTTCTCTCTCTTTCGGCTGGCTTTACTGTGAGTGATCGCATTCTGCTCTTCCACAAGGAGCATATTGCCACACAAAGTAGTTTTGTTCAGTGTCAGGAACTACAGTGGCAGTCAGTGACGTAACGAAACTGGAGGGTGCCCCTTTGCAAAGAACATGGAGGAGCCCTCTCTCCAGACTCACTCAGGGCAGGTGCTGTGCTGACAGGGCCCCCTGGAGGGCGGCTGCGGGGCCTTTGTTATGCTGCTGGTGGCAACGTGTGCTTTAAGAGTTCAAAAACGTTTTGGGGGGGTTTTGCCAATGTTTGTTACAATGTTGAGGGCCTGGTAGCTCCCACAACAATAAAGTGTTACAAAAGCCATGTCAAAACAAAACACGCATTGATGAAACTAAAAGACTTATAAAAATATGTCAGATCAGTTGGCTTTGTCAGTGTTTGTTTATTTTCATGCTTCCCATAATCGTGTTGAAAATGGTTACACTGATTTTCCATTAGAAATATTTTTGGGAAATACTAGCATGCATCAACACATTTTACTAAATGACACTTCATTTGCATATAATCAGAGAGCATTCTGGGAGCATTATACTTAGCCTCTTAGCCTAAACTTTTCAAACATGTGTGTACACGTTTTTTTTTTTTTTGTACTGGAACCAACGTCAGTAGTGAAGTGTGACCTTAAAACATTTATTTACAGCACGCACCCTAATAATGAAGGCTTTCAAATAATGAACCATAAATACAAGTTCGAACAGCATTATCTTTTGGAAACACATTACCTCAACTGCAGAGAGTTCAACTCTCTGTAAACAGGCAGCCAAAGGGTTTGTGCTGCAGGGGGTTGGGCCTACTTGTCCCAAGGACAAAGTAAACATAAAAACTTGTTGCCCTTGACCCCAAACAAGATGTCCCGGGCGTCGGGCGATAGGAATTCCACATCCCTGAGGACTGATCTGAAACCACTTAATTCTGGCATTTTCTTATGCTAAACCTATGAAAAATGTGATTGAGACCATCCATGGGTATTTTTAGTACTTCATTCTGCCTTTTTAATAAGATAATGGAATTTGCTGCTATTGTTATATTAACAATTTGTACTTTCTCTGGGAATTTAAATACATGTAGAAAATGTGTTATTGTCAAAATAACTATGATAATCAAAACAGAGCAATGGAGGAGTTTGGTGCTGTCCTGTAGCAATAAGGCATCTTCGTCCTTCTGGAGGGCTGTTAAGGACATTGGCTCTCTGGGATACAATGACAACTCCGTCATCACTTCCCTTAGCCCAGAAGTCTGGATGAGCCATTTCCATGCTCTCTATCACTCAGCTATGCTCCAGGTGTCTTAAGAGGTTTAGATGGTGTATCCAATTCCTTTTAGCTTTGCCTTGGAAGAGGTCTGTGAGGCCATTGCTAAGTCTTCATCTGATAAGGCCCCAGGATCGAATGGGGCCCCTACGGATTTGTTCAAATCCGCCCACAATTGTGGGCTCCACTACTTTGTAACTGTTTTAATGCCTTTATGCAATGTGACCTTCCAGATTCATGGCATTCTGCCATTGTTGTCCCTATTTTTAAAAAAGGTGACCCGCAGTGCCCCAGCTGCTATCGGCCAATATCTCTTTTGAACTCTGCTGTCAAAATTGCTGGGAGGATTGTTGTGGACTGTTTGACATCCTGGGTCGTCGAGTCACACCCTGTTGAAGGTTCAGTAAAGTTTCTGTGAGTGTCTGGGCACTGTGGAGCAACGTCTCAATCTTTATTAGCGAGTATACCATTGCTAATCAGGGCTCCATGTGCCTGGCCTTCATGACCTGTCTTGTGCCTTCAGCAGTGTGGTTAGGCCTAAGTTGTGGTACATGCTAAAGGAACTAGGGGTAGACCCTGGGTTAGTTTATTTTATGCGTGTACTCTATTTCGACTTATCAGTGTCTGTCAGGTATTGCCCTACTGGCGAGCGCACCTCCAGCTTCGCCTTGGGTAAGGGCATTCGCCAGGGATGTGTTCTGGCCCCCATACTCTTTCTGCTGTACATCAGTGGCCTTGAGAAAACGTTGTCCGCCTGTGCAGCGGACTTTCCACTGGTGAGCGGGGAAAAAAGTCCCTGCGTTACTTTATGTGGATGACGCTGTCCTAATGGGTATAACTCATATAAGTCTAAATACTCTTTCAGAAATGTGTGGGCTTCATGGGTCGTAAGGCATATCGTTCCAAAACCTACACCATGTGAAGAAATGTCTACCTCCCAAGATCATCAGGTTGCTTCCACCCAGGAACTTTCATATCTGGGGGTGGTTGTTGATGCCAAGGACAGTTGGGGCCCCTGCATGAATAAAACTGCTCAGAGGTGCTCCAGTGCCACTGGTTTTATTTACAGGTTAGCCTTGGACATTGGTAGAAAACCTATGGCCCCTTCGCTGGAAGGTTTTGGGAGCAAATGTCTCCCTATCCTCACTTATGGGGCTATTCTAACATCTCTGCTCTCCAGATAGAAGAGAATAGGGCCGTGCACCACCTCTTGGGTGTACCTCCATCATGTGCCTCTCATTTTGTCCATCAGTAGCTTGGTGTTGGGTTTGTCGAAGATCTTATCACTTTGGTACACCAGCTTGGCGAACCAACACACAGCCTTGAACAATAAGGTGATCTTGGATTGCCTTGCTTGTGACGGAGGCCTGGCTAGCCCTTGGTTGCCCCATATTAAATGGAAATTGACTGATCCTGGGAGACCCAAGCTTTTTTGTGCCCCTACTTATATATCCAGAGCTGATATGTCTTGAGTTAAGAAGGCGTTCACAACCAGGAATAGAATGTGTAGAGAGGAACATTAAGTAGTTAAAATTTCAGTTAGGGAATATGACAGCTTGCAATCCTCCCCACATATGTAACCTTATTTGTCCTAGATTGATTCCACTTGGGATAGAGTCCTGTTAACCAGATTTAGGCTGCACTCGGTAAGGTGGTAGTTAAGCTTCTCATTGGGTTATTTTAGTTATTCTAACGTGCTGATTTGTCCCTGTGATGAGTTTGCTCCATTTCTGTTTTGCACATATTATAGGGCCCTTTCTAAAAAGTTTTTAGTCCCGTTAATTAGCGTTTGTGGCATTAAAAAATGTATGGAGACCTTGCTGTATCTGCAGCCATTGAATTCTCCTGCCCTCTGCTGTTCCATCTGCACTTTATTAAAATGTGCAATTAGTAGGAGAAAACAAATGACTTTCTGATGGCTTACCACTGTGTTTGCCCACATTTTTAGGTAGAGCCCGCAAGTGCTCTGATCTGTTGTAATCTATCTGTGGGCTCTTAACCACGCCCACCGCACACCCATCACTATCATTCATTCGTGGGCTTGCCTTTCAAAAACCCTTAATCATTGGTAAATGCTATACGTTTGTCCCTCCTTTGGGCGGTTTAGTTACCACCTTGGACATCAACCCTGTTACATGGATAATTGCACGATTGCCAATACTTTTGACTGCAAGCGAAGTTCTTTTCCATTTGAGTCTCTCCTTTGCGCTCATGCTCATGGCAGCCATGGCACTTTGAATCAGCTCACTTATGTCAAGTGTTTTACTTTTCATTTTCAATTTAAGTGACAAGAAAAGTCCAGTTAGGAATTTACAATGCTAACAGCTCTACCCTGAGCAAAAGTGAGACCCATTGGATTTCAAATGCTTGTTACTGAGTATTTTATTCTGTATTTATCCTTTAAATTAGTGTTCAATTGTGATTTTATTTGTTTTTTAGGATGTTTTTTACCTAAACGTGTTGTGCTTGTGTGGCTATGTCTTACCGCCCCAAAAAGTTTTTTAAAAGAACTATGAGGATGTGCTTTAAAATGTTTAAAGTTAACATGTGAACTTAGGAGAGGATCTGCAGTTTATTACTTCACTGTCATTTCATAGTAGTTCCAAGACGTTTGTCATTACAATAGGGTTAGGGTATGATTTAAATACCCAAATAAATTAAATACCCATAGCATTTGCTACCATCATACCCCCTGGCACTCAGTTCTTTATTGCCATATGACATTGATTTAGTTACATGTAGAGCTCTCTGTTTCTGTATAGTCAGCAGTACTTTATAAATGTTGCAGTGTATTTAACACAGCTTTTAATACTGAGGACGGGAGTAAAACTGTAAAAGTAACATAACTAGTATTTGTAAAGCGATTGTTCACCCCTAGAGTTTTCTTGATGCTAACACAGATGTTTATTACCCACTTAATGACACTCAGAAATAATGACTAATACTATCTTACTTTGCCTATTGTATCTGTTTTGTTTTAATCATTGTGCCACATCCTACAACATTTATTAAAATCATTGACATTCTTAAGAATTTCCATGAATGTTGACATTCCTACTGCTGTATATAATTTATTACAGACATGTTATTGTTAAATCAATACTGTAGTGCTAAAATGAGGACAGAAACAAATGCAAGCCATTTCATAGAAACCTTACAGACTGTATAATAAACAAATGACCATAAATATGAGCTACCGATCTTCACAAAACAGCATAAATTATCTAAATACTTGTAAGGTGCTCAAGTATAAAAAGTGTAAGACGATTAATTTGAGCTTGGTGGATAGCTGCCAAAACTTTATGTTTTGTTTGCCTTATTACATTGTACACCTGGCTATATACCCTAAATAGAGCGGACAGGACATGACCATTTTTCTTTAGATGTCCAGCATCTGTAAAACTCTCAATAACCCTCTAACTTGCCAATAGTTAGCAGTGTCTGGTTCTTTAACAGGTGTTTTTTTTTAACTAGAGGTTTACATTTATTCAAGATCTCTACCAACTGAGCTGGGACTTTCAATTTTGCTCTGCCCATGAATGAAAAGTATTGTTGCATGCCAACACCCTTAAAATACTACTTTTTATTGTTCTACTCAATTGAATTTGTATCTTCCATTGATCGAGAAACCCCAATCATTAGTAAGTCCTGCTTGGAAAAGACTGCTTTTGCTAATACACTCTACACTGACAGGGGTGTGGAATTTATTAAAATATCTACTTGTCCAGGGGACAGGTTGCTTCTCAAATCTACTTGTCCTGTAAAAAGATCTACTTGTCCCTTTGGTGCCATGTAGTGTGGCGACAAATTATGGCAGCAATTAATAGCCTCTCTGATTATGCCAGGGCTACTACCATAGTAGGGCTTGAATACTTGGAGTTTAAATCCCTACTGTAGCAATTTCCTTATTTTGCCACCTTTCTGCAGATCTGTATACTGGGGCTGGAGGAAGCAGTAAGCAATAGTTCCAGGGCTGGAATGCCTTTGAGTCTGCAAACCTACTAACCTGCATGTTTTAAAGATTTTTACCAGCTTCTCTCTAATATTTTCCCATAATAAGAAAGGTTGGACATTTACTCCTGACAATGGCAGAATTAGAACTTCTTCCAGGGTTGGGAAGAAAGTGGCTGGAGGGAAAATGAACTTGCAGATGCTCAATAGATTTTCACATGAGCAAATCTACACATCGTATTTACCCACGCTAAAATACAGTTCACAAATATTTTATAGGGGTACGACATATACCATGGGTGCACTTTTGTGACTTTCTTTAAGAATTTGGGGCCACAAGTAGGTAGGTTCAGATTTGTGACCTGCAAATTGCGAGTCGCAAATCCGAATGTAGGATGGTGTCCTTGACACCATCTGTGATTCGCAAGGGCTTCGCAAATGCCCACATCATGAATAATCATGAGGTGGGTCGCAATTTGCGACCCCCTCACGAATGGTGGCCTGCTGGAGACCGCAGACCACCATGTCTGTGACTGCTTTTCAATAAAGCAGGTTTTTTTGGTTTTTTTTGTAATGCAGCCCGTTTTCCTTAAAGGAAAACGAGATGCATAACAAAAACGAAAAATGAAACGTTTTCATTTCATTTTTTAGGAGCAGGACCACTGCCTGCTCTGAAAAAATGTTTACAGTGACATTCACCATGGGGAAGGGGTCCCATGGGGATCCCTTCCCTTTTGCGAAAGTGTTAGCACCCATTTGAAATGGGTGCAAACTGAGATTGGTTTGCGCCCGCGGTCACAAAACAATTCTACATTGCACTGCGAGTTGCAATTAGGAAGGGAACACCCCTTACTAATTGCGAGTCACAAACCTGTTTTGTGATTCGGTAACCAGGTTACTGAATCGCAAAACTGGGTTTTGCATCGCAGTGTGCTTTTTGCATGTCGCAAACAGCGAAAGTCGCTGTTTGCGACATGCAAAAAGCTACCTACATGTGGGTCTTGGTCCCTAATTAGGTCTGGTGGTAACAAAGACATTTTGTTTTTATTAAACTTCTATTTCTCTCTCTTTCGGCTGGCTTTACTGTGAGTGATCGCATTCTGCTCTTCCACAAGGAGCATATTGCCACACAAAGTAGTTTTGTTCAGTGTCAGGAACTACAGTGGCAATCAGTGACGTAACGAAACTGGAGGGTGCCCCTTTGCAAAGAACATGGAGGAGCCCCCTCTCCAGACTCACTCAGGGCAGGTGCTGTGCTGACGGGGCCCCCTGGAGGGCGGCTGTGGGGCCTTTGTTATGCCGCTGGTGGCAACGTGTGCTTTAAGAGTTCAAAAACTTTTTGGGGGGGTTTTGCCAATGTTTGTTACAATGTTGAGGGCCTGGTAGCTCCCACAACAATAAAGTGTTACAAAAGCCATGTCAAAACAAGACACGCATTGATGAAACTAAAAGACTTATAAAAATATGTCAGATCAGTTGGCTTTGTCAGTGTTTGTTTATTTTCATGCTTCCCATAATCATGTTGAAAATGGTTACACTGATTTTCCATTAGAAATATTTTTGGGAAATGCTAGCATGCATCAACACATTTTACTAAATGACACTTCATTTGCATATAATCAGAGAGCATTCTGGGAGCATTATACTTAGCCTCTTAGCCTAAACTTTTCAAACATGTGTGAACACGTTTTTTTTTTGTACTGGAACCAACGTCAGTAGTGAAGTGTGACCTTAAAACATTTATTTACAGCACGCACCCTAATAATGAAGGCTTTCAAATAATGAACCATAAATACAAGTTCGAACAGCATTATCTTTTGGAAACACATTACCTCAACTGCAGAGAGTTCAACTCTCTGTAAACAGGCAGCCAAAGGGTTTGTGCTGCAGGGGGTTGGGCCTACTTGTCCCAAGGACAAAGTAAACATAAAAACTTGTTGCCCCCAAACAAGATGTCCCGGGCGTCGGGCGATAGGAATTCCACATCCCTGACTGATCTAAGCAAACATGATGGTTGCTAGAAGTGACTAGCATACAAAGCCTAGCTTTTTTTCCGGTACCCTTCTGGAGAATGATGAGACAAAAATTACAAAAACTAATATACTATATTATTTGGTGGATGAACACTCAAAACTGTGCATGTTGCAGCCTGTGGTGGATACCATATTGGAATAATGTAATATTCCTGTAGTCTGATCATAGCGTTGACTACTATTCAGTAAATTATTATTGAGACTATGAAAAAAAAAAAAAAAAAAAAATGTCAAGGACACTCAGCTAACATTCTTGAAAAGACTTGTTCTTAATAAAGTTTTGTTATATAGACCAGCATTCCAATGAGCCAGGATGCTCACTATGAAATGCACTCTTAAATATGTGTTCGTTCCTTAAACAGTATCTTTTTTAATGTATTTCAGGAGCAAATTAGGAATATGAAATAGTTATTAATGTGTATTTTGAAACTGTTGTGTAGTTTAGTGACACATTTTAACACAGCATATGTATTATGTAGGGTTATGTTTGGGTGGGCATCTGTTATCCTGTATGATAACTAACTGTAAATGTTCCTAGCTTGCATCATTTTCAGCCTTGCTCTCCGTGATACCACTGAATTCCTCATTTGCTGAGGCAGTCTTATATCTTGTAGCTATAGGTAGAGTAACCTATGTGTAATTTGGCACTCAGTGGCTCCCAAGCTTCCACATTAATGTATTTGGACGAGTGTGTGTCAAATTCTTATCTGCCTGGCCAAAGATGTACATATTTTCTAAACACCTATGGCTCATTATGTATTGTTTGCATTGCATGTGTATTATCATGTCACTGTCTGAACAACTCACCAGCAGGGATATCTTAAACATCAGCACTTAACTGTAAATATTATCAAATAACAGAGTTTTGCAACGTTTATCTACATACCTTCACTTTCTATCCTTTTATTTTATGTTTAAGGGTCTAGGATTAATGAGCCCTACATGTACAGTTGAAGAAAAGCACACTGAGCAGAAAGTGAAATGGCAGGATTCTTGGATAACTTTCGGTGGCCAGAATGTGAATGTGTTGATTGGGGTGAAAAAAGAAACACAATTGCTTCTGTGATAGCAGGTGTTTTGGTAAGTGCTCCAGTAATATCTCTTTCCTTTTTACACTTTATGTTTGGTATTATGCACCATGTGCAACTTAAGCAAAGGTAAGAGCTAGAGCAACTAGCATTGCAAAAAGCATCACACCTGCCATCAAGAAACGTAGCTTCCTAAGTGTGGGGAACAACTTGTTGAGCAGGTCCATATAGTGGGACTAATTCTGTCAAGGTTTAATTCACCTGATACAGTGTTTATGGTCCCCTCCTCGGTTTTCTTTTTTTACCTATTTTTAAAACATGTTATTTCCTGAACTTTAATTGCCCTTTGGACAATTTAGACAGTTGACATCCAGGTATGCATTTATTAAGTTGCCCTTTGTTGAAAATATTAACTTAATTTTCTATTACCCTAACATTGTTTTCATATTTCATCCAAACCCGAGTTAGTCCCAGAGCTGTATTAGTAGATCTACTCAATGTGTTTTAAAGGATGCATTTCTGGCCTTTCAGGAGTAACCTAAACAGGTCAGAAGCATAATTGTTTAAATATTAAAGTCATGTTGCAATCAATAGTTACATCTAGGGACCTGATTGCAGGTATGCTTAATTTCCATTTGTTAGGTATTTTTCCTACCAAAGAGAGTGAAACTTTGCTCTTCAAAGTCTGCTTGCCATTACTCACTGATTTGGTTTCAAAAGGATTTAAAATATTCCAGAGATGGGCCTAGTTACTTGCATGGAGGGGCTGCTATTGTTTCACACCAAGAGATAATTTTAAACGGAAGTCTTTTCCATTCAATTCCAGGTGGCAGTTCAGAGCCTTTTCATGTAAAATCCTTAATATTTCTTTTTATTTATTACTGGTATATTGCTTGTTACATGCTTCTTCTGTATAATTAAGCTACCACTATTGTATTGTTAGCAAAATAGCTCTCAGTGTTGAGAATGCCACCATTTAAAGCAATTTAAGTGTATGGTTTACATCCCTTAACAGTGAGACGCTGAATTTGATTAAAAATTTAGCTATCCTTAAGCTAAAGGTTTTTGTTTCTGTAAATTTACCTCCTTTTTAGATCATCCATTATGAGCTTACTAAACTAGGATAGATTCTTCTACTTCAGTTGACAATTTACTGTAAGAGACTTTGCTCTTGTTATGCCTTGTCACCACTGCTTCAGGCATGGCCTCTTAATGAGGATGTAAACTTCAGTTGTTACCTGTGCAAGAGTAAAGCTGGCATCTCTGAAGCCCTGAGTTACTTTTATCCCTACAAAAGAAGAACAAACTGATTTTGAAGAGATTTGAGAAAAATACATGGCTCTCCCTGATCTGGTAAAACAGAGAGTCTGAAACTTGCAATTAGAAAGTAGGAGAATGAAAGGCTACTTGGCACCTTCCAAAAATTTCCAAGTTGCTGAACTAGCACTGTACCAATTTGGGATCACCCAGGAATTGCTCCCGAATGAAAACTAAATGAGATGTTCGAGCTGTTCTTTAATCCACATTTCTTGCCTCCAAGAAACTGTGTAAAAGGTATTGACTATTTTTTTTCGACGATAAAATATTGAGCAGCATTTTGAACAAGAATGCATACTACCAATCCTCATTATCCCCACCACATGAACGCCCCACCAAATTCACTAAAGCAAGAATCCATGTGTGTAAGGACAGCTTTCATTAGATTTTAGACTGCTCCCATTTCTAATTGCCGTCACTCTGGACCCATTTTGCTTCCGCATTTTTTGGGAAAAGTCCTGGAAGAGTCTGTTTTCTTTCATATTCAGGAGTTTGCAGAATGCTTCCTTTTCTTTCCATTTAGGTCTTGCTAATGAAGAAGCAAAGAACTGGTAGTCCAGTTGGTATCTAATAATAATATGTGGAAAATATTCAGCGGCAGAGATGTTGGGGTTTTAATATTAAACCTGTCTGCAGCCTTTAACAGTGTGGACCAAGGTTTTCTGATTTCTATATTAAGCAAAACCTGCTTCATGGGTACTACACACTCCAATAGCTGAATTGTTTTTGGCAGACAGGACTTAATCAGTCCCTTTTTGCTCCTTTTGGAATTTGCATTTGAAAACCTTTTTATGTCCCCAGGGTTCCGTCTTGTCACCTTTTCTGTTTAACAAATATCTGTGGCTCCTGGCACATCGGCTCTAGTAAGTCAGGGCCTGATTCTACACGTACACTGGCACCATCTAGCTCAATTTAAGTCTTCCTCAGAATCAGGCTCAGATCCTACTTTTGTGCCCGCTGGATCTATAACAAGCTGCCAATCAAATTCGAGGGAGCATGTTGCTAAATTCTCTAAAACTAATACCTAACAAGACTACCATTTTACTGACATCCACAGATGCCTCTGATCCTCTGATTAGCATTTGGCCTTCTGTTAAACCTGTATGGAATCTTCAACTTCACATGGACTTTAATCTGAGAACTAGGGGACCAGGCTATCTAGTTCTGTTTTCTCCAGATAGAAGTGACGAACAGAATTGTCCCCTTGCTAGATCTTCACTGCCATATTGCTGTAGTCACAGCTTTAACCCCTTCCCCTGGATGTAAGCGCTCCCCCCATAAGCCTCCCACCCCCCTCCCATGGCAAATCGCTTCCCCTTCCACCACCTTCCCACCCCACCCCCCTTCCCAGTGACGATTGCGCGCTGACCTCATCAGAGGCTACCCCATCGCGATCGGAAGACAAATAATTTCTCTTCAGATCCTGGGGTTGGGGGTGGCACAGAGACATGAAAGGAAAGGGCTTTTCTTTCCTTTCCTTTCATGTCTCTGTGAGCATTTCTCCAGCCCGATCAGGCTTCAGAAATGCCCATTAGACACCAGGGATTTTGTGTTAGTGTCTGCTTATGTTTGTTTCCATATAAGGGGAGCAGCCCCTTTGGCAGGGGGCAATTATTTGAGGCCTTTTCTGCCCCTCTGGGGGCAGATCAGCCTATTTTAATTAGGCTGATCTGCCCCGGGGGGGGGGGGCAGAGCCCACTAGATACCAGAGAGGTTTTTTTGTTTTTTTTACATACACAAAAAAAGGGAGGGACCTCTTGGGGGGCAGTTATTTATGAGGCCTTTTCTCTCCCTCTCCCCCTTTTGCAAGCAGCTTAACCTATTTTTGTAAGGCCCATCTGCCACCCAGGGGGGCAGAGATCAGGGACCTTTTTTTATTTATTTATTTATTTTAAAAAGAGGGTGGGGGTATGGCTATACCCCCACCTCAAATACATGGGGACAACGTTGCTCTGCCCACCGGTGGGCAGATGGGACAATTACCGCCGATCCTCTCTCTGGAAAGGGGGGGGGGGGGCAGGGGGCAGAAAGCCTACTAGATGCCAGAGAATTTAAAAAAAAAAAAAAAAAAAGTGGGGTGGTGGCTACCAACCATTATGGGCATGGTTATGCCCCCCCCCCCCTCCACCTCAACTGACGGGGGTAACAGCCTTACAGCTCTTTCCCAGCACGCTAAAACATCTTATCCCACAGCAAGCAAGAGGACATTTGATTATTTGGGTTTTAGGTTTTACATTTGGACCATGAGAGCTTGTCTAACTCTCAAAATCGTCCCACTTGAAATGGCGAGGGCTGCACTTTTTGGACTTTGGGACGCTGCCATGTAGAAAAATCTACGAGACCTAGACACATCTGAAAACTAAACATCTGGGTGAGTCCAGGGTGGTTTGCTTCACATGCACTCCACACCATTTTCTTACCCACAATGCTCTGCAAATCCCCAACTTTGCTTGAAATCACACATTTTTGTGATGGAACCTTTCAGATTCTGCAGGTATCCACAAAATTCCTACCACCCAGCATTGTCTCATCTATGCGCATAACAATTCTGCCCCACTTGTTAGCCTCAAAATGTTTTTTTCAAACTGCCCTTTTGGACCTGCTTTGGTCCCACCTCAATTTCGACCTGTTTTTGGCTCTTCCCTGTCACAGGCACTTGGCCCACCTACACAAGTGAGGTATCATTTTTATCGGGAGACCGAGGAGAACGTTGGGTGGTAGGAAACTTGTGCTGGTGCAGTGATCCCACACAAAGGTGGGGAAAAAGTTGATTTTCTTTTTTAAAGCTAAATGTGAGGCTTGCTGAGGATTCTGGGTAAGAAAATACTGGGGGATCCACTCAAGTCACACCTCCCTGGACTAGTTTTCAGAAAGGTCTAGGTTTGGCAGGTTTCCCTAGATGTCTGCTGAGCCCAGGACCAAAAACGCAGGTCATGTCTCCACCCCTCCACCCCCCACCCCAACATCAAAAACAGGTAGTTTTGTATTTAATAATTTTGATGTGTCCACGTAGTGTTTAGGGGCATTTCCTGTTGCGTACACACCCAAGTGAGGTACCATGTTTATAGGGAATATTGGGTGGAATGAAATTTGTGGCTCCTCTCAGATTCCAGAACTTTCCATCCCTGAAATGTGAGGGAAAATCTTTTTTTTGCCAAATTTTGAGGTTTGCAAAGGATTCTGGGTAACAGAACCTAGTGAGAGCCCCACAAGTCACCCCATCTTGGAACCCCCTAGGTGTCTAGTTTTAAAAAATGCACAGGTTTGGTAGGTTTCCCTAGGTGCCGGCTGAGCTAGAGGCCAAAATCCACAGCTAGGCACTTTGCAAAAAACAGGTCTGTTGTCTGTGGGGGAGTGCAGGGTGGAAGTAAATTTGTGGCTCCTCCCGGATTCCAGAACTTTCTGTCACTAAAATGTGAGGAAAAGGTGTTTTTTCCGCCAAATTTTGAGGTTTGCAAGGGATTCTGGGTTACAGAACCTGATGAGAGCCCCACTGTTACTCTTATTCAGTGACTCTTGCTGTCACTTTCCCAGTCATGCACCATCTCAGTCTCGCTTTCACATGCATTCTTACTCATGCACTCACTTGTGTACTCTCGCTCACTCACCCACCCACACCTACACACATTCTCACGCACTTATGCACACTTAGTTCAGTCCAAAAAAACACCCCTGTAAGGGTGATCAACAGGGATGTCTGTAGCTTAAGGTATTTCAAAGCATGATCTTTTTCATCCGATCTATGGAGAACAGCATGTTAGGAGGCGGTGACATGACTGATCCTAGCAGTAGCAACCAAAGGTACAAGTTGCGTCAGCTGCCACGGGAATATGCTTTTTGTCCTTTTTTCTTGTCAGCAGTAACTTGCATCCATGGCAATGAATGATCTACCCAATCAGGGCGATGGTAGAGGGGCAGGATAGATCTGGAAATATGACATGGTAGACACAGAACTATTGATTTGTAAGTACCATTCCACACTGTGCGGCGAGGTTACCAAGTAGTGAGAGTACAACATTTGCGGGAGAGCAAGCAGCTATTCTCTCACTCTTGACTATTCATATTTTTGTTAAGTTGTACAATGTCATGTAGTGCTATAGTCTTCAGGTCCAGGAACACTATGCAAGTTACATAAATAAAGCAGAAATACATGCTGCTAACTGTCTGTATTGAAATTAATCTTTACACTTATTTGGACAAAGAATAAGTTGGCATTAATTGCCTAAAAACAGCATTGCAACAGCTCATAAATTTGCGAAACAGAAACATCTGTGACTGTTTAGGTCATGTTTTGGCCATGATTGACATGTCTTGGAAATACACTGTAAGAACAAACCAGCATCACATTCAAAAACAGAATATCTAAAACTTGATTCAGATATCCTAAATATTCGATAACATTAAAAATCTCAACATGTATTGACATTGATATGTGCAGGATTGCTTTCACATAAAGACCAAAAAAGTAAAGTCCATTAACACTCAAGACAAAGGGTAATAAAGTGCATTAGTGGTTTACAATAAAGTTACTTTTTGCAGCTTGATACATAAATACAGTCCCTACATTGGGTTTCCCAGATAACGATGCAAAATCCATCAAATATGTAAGAGGACTAAAGAAATAAAGTCATATTAATGTAAGATAGATGGCAATAAGGATAAAAAAAAAATACCAAAAAATCAACTTAGGCTAAAAGTGTTGTTTATTGTGGAAAATTTTGTTAGGAATGCTGTTAAAAATTGGCCAATTGCAAATATATTTTTGGGCGAAGGAAGAGCAAAAATCTAATTCAAGGCTGTTAGCCTATCCTGACACCGATTTTTATTTTTTATTTTTTAAAAGAAGGCACAGGAATGTCTTCCTCTCTTCCAAGATAAAAAGACAGTCAAGTAAAAGGTATACCGAGGAGTATTTAACGTTTATGTTACATGGACAGTGTCACCATCTTCAATGCAATTTTGGGGTGTAAATTTCCAAATAACAAGGAAAAGTCCAATCCAGTACACAGTCTGAAAATCAAATCCCTAATGTGTCTGTGCAAGACATCAAACAGTTAGGGGTAAATAATCTTTTGACCCTATACACTGTACAGATTATTTTATGGAGTTCTTTGTAGCTAGACAAGTTGCACTGTGATATTAAAACTTGCTAGTTGCACTTTATCTTTTAATAACTTTTTCAGTGTAATTAAATGTAATGGGCAACACAAATCAGTAAATAGAGGATCAAGGTCAAGGCTGGATGCCAATGAGTGCAGAGTAACTGTTAATTTAATATTTTTACCTGCAAGGGACTCCCAAGCAGGGAACGATATTTTGTCTTTAGGTATAGAGTGCTCTGATTGATAAAGGATTAACAACTCTAACATTAGCAAATACATTCCATGTGTCAGTGTATTCTAAACAGATAGCCTAAATCATGGTATTGGAGGGAACTGCAAAACGTATTTTCATACACAAACCTTTATAGGGCTTGGGGTATTAATTTTCCACAGACTGCTCTCAATAGCATTAACAGTACCCAATAGGGAACATCTTGATTTGGAGAATTGAGTTCATCACTTCAGCTTAGAGTTAAAGCTGAGGCCCAGCTGTTTATAAGAGTTCATCTGCTCTAAGTTCTGATTTCTTAGATACCATTGGACCTCTGCCTGCTTTGCCTAAAGATAAGCATTTTAGTTTTATCAACGTCAGTAGTCAAGTTAATTCTGTTTTGCAATCATCCCCCAGTACTTTTAGAGCCCATATCCACCAAGTGACGCTACCTTTTACTACATTGCCAGGGTGTTGATGAAATGTTTTTCCTGCATTACTCAGCCCTCGTGCTAAACTGTCACCCAAGCATTGACAGCTTTGTGTCTGGATTATTGTAGCACCTTGTATTTGGGAATTACCCAAGCATTGTACTCTAGACTGCAGGTAGTGCTAACTGCGGCTGTGAAATTGGTGCTAGGAATCCCAAAGCATCAGCTTACCTCAAAGGCATTGAAGGGCTTACACTGCTTGCCAGTCTGTAATCCATCCATGTTTGAGGCCCTCAGCATTCCGCAAAGGGCATTACGTGGGACTGGACCAGCTACAATTAAATCGATATTCAACTGGTATGTCTCTGTGAGATGAGCAGAGTAAAGATTTTGTGGTATCTAGAATGAAATGCAACAGATGAGGAGGCAGTTATTTCTCTTTGCTGATAGCTAAGCACTGGAACTTTCTGTCTGTGGAACTAAAAGGCATGGATAGCCATGCACATTTTAGAAAGCTGATTAAAACTTTATTTTATCCCATGCGATTATAAGAGAACCCAAGTCCCAGTTCTGGACCGGCTTTGCTAGTATCAAGGTGCCTCAGGGTGAATGAGGGCCTTAGAAAATTGTATAACGTCATATGACCTTTGTTTGCCAGCCAGCCGGGGTACAGTCCAACAAAATTAAATCATCCCTATTCATCAGGTGTGCAACATGATATTTGCCAATTTTCTGTGAACAGAAATGACTATTGATTGCTTCTGGAAAGTCAGCCAAACAAGGACACAGCCTCACTGTAAACTATTTTCCCTAGGGAACCTCCTATTCTAAATCCCCTTCCCTTTAACACCAGTCTGCATTCAATTGTGGCTGTGTAATTGCTGGATCATATACAAAAGGTTGGCAGGTATATTTCAGCCTAAAAATTACTAGGTCTGAAGCGGAGCGGAAGTCCACAAAACCGCAACAGAGCTTTATCTGAAGACTGTTGTAGTTTTCACTAATGAACACAGTGCCAAACACTGATCAGTCATGAGTGATTTGGACAATAACTTCGTTGTTGCAAAGGTATTACATCTTCTTTGGTAGCCCAACATGTTAAACACTTCAAAAGGACTTTTGCATAGATTTTAGATAGAATGTTGAGCACGGTAATCAGTTTGTCGTTGGATGATAACAAATTATCACCCTTCTGTAGGATCAGTTTTTTAAGAACTCACCACAACATGAATCACTCCTTTAATGGTGACCCTTTTTTTTTTATTTAAAAAAAGTGTGGTGCTTAAAATGGAGTCCCACCAGATCGACATCTTGCAGGAATGCAGTCTGGGCATACTGCAGGGAAGATATTTAAGGCTTCAACTCATTTTGATAGGGGGTGGCTTCCAATAATTCCAAAAGCCTGTCATCGGGCTGCTAAAGTCCTTCTGATAGGTATGGCCTTATTTCAGGATTTCATTTGTATAGCTCCAGCATGTACTTTTCTCAGGTTTCTTCAGGGATGGCAGGCTTGGAAATAACAGGGGAAATAGTAGATGCCTTATGGGCTAGTGCCTACAATTCACTTGAATGTCCTGCTTTAAGCTCTGACTACCTCTAATCCAAAGGGCGTTATAATAATCAATTTTCTTGTGAAGGAGGAGATTCCAATACTTAAGTTTAGACCTTTTTCAGGGCTTGCAGGACAGAGGCCTTGACACCATTATTTATCTTCCGAAGACCACGTCAAGACTTTCTCTAGCTTCCCGGTAGTTTGCGTCAAACCATCTGCCACATGGTTCTCATTTTTTAGACACACTTTTCAGTCTTCATAATATTTCTGAAATACTTTCACCCGGATTGTTTCTTTGCAGTTTTTAAACCTATGCATTCATAGCTTCAAAGTTGGGCTTGTAGAGACAGATTTTGTTTTTATGTAAGCAGATTGAGGAGAATACTAGGCCAAATGGTCATTATTGCTCAAATCTGCGATCCAAAAAAGGTTTACATTTTTAAATGTTCTATTGAAATAAAAACATAGTAAATCAGAAATAGCCAGATATAAAGGTAGGTCCAGCAGGACTATCATCAATAAAGAGGCCTTTTAAGCTAACGAAATTGTGCTGTCCCAGCAAGAAAAGTGAATATTCTGCTATTTTCTACACAGCTGTTTGGTTGAATAGCAGATTCAGGAATTTTGTTTATAAGTGTATGAAAGCACCCTTTTTGGCATGGTTAGCCTACCCTTTTTGCCTGGTATCTGATGTAATTGTAGCTGAAAGTGCACTTTGTTCTTGATAACCAGGTCCACAGTGCCAGAGCTCTTTCCCCAAAACAGTACAGTTGTTTCCCCAATTGGCAAAACCTTTAGTACCCTCCCTCTGTAAGTCCCTAGTAAATGGTACCTAGTGTCTGGGGTACTACAGAGGGTCCCTAAGGGCTGCAGCACGAATTGTGCCACCTTAAGGGACCCTTCACCAAGCACATGACAGGCTGCCATTGCAGGCTGCATGTCTTGGTGCAGATAAAAGTGAAAACAAGACTTGGCATACAGCATGTAATATATGTAAGTAACCCGTCTAGCAGGCCTTACAGCTTTTAGGCAGGGTGTATTGTATTACGTGTGAGGGAATAACTGCACAAAAAGATATGCACCTGCTCTGTCTTTGTTGATTCTCATACATAGTAAGTGACCAGTCTCCTTCTCCACCACCACAACATTTTTAAACATGGCGGATGTGTTGCAGTAATAATGGAATATTTCAGGAACCATGAGACCTATATACTTCATTTTGATGTCAAAACATAGGTTTTGGGGGTCAAGTAGTCTAGAGACAGTAAATAACTCCTCAGAGCAACTCTTCTGCCATCAAATTCATAAACATGAGGGAAGCAGGTGGTAGCAGAGGATCTTTACCTCCTGACAGTGTGTTGCTAACTACAAGATCTGAGGACTCCTTCAACAAAGAAAAATGTCTCATATTCCAAACTAATCCAAAAGAAAAGCTAACATCAACTGCTGATGGACAGACAAGAGTTTGAGGTACTGCAGCAATACTGCAAGATGAAAACATTGAAACTGATGGGTGAAGAGGATCAAATATTTTATCATCGTAACAAGTGCTACAAGTCTATACAATGGGGAAAAAAAAGCCGGGAAAAAATTTGCCAAAATAGCAGAAACCAGTGAATCACAACAAGAATCTGAGTCTTCTGAGAAAGCAACAACCAAACCCAATGCCCATCCACTTAGAAAGGTTGATGGCTACCCCTCGTCCACCTCCAACAATTGATCAGAAAGCAGAGGATCTTCAATGTGTTATCTGTGGTTTAGCCAAAACAAGGGCCAAAGCGGTTGATGAAAGAACAAAGTACAGAGTATTCCAGCCTCAAAGGGCAGACCTGTTTTATCTGCAGCTAGTTTCTACTAAAATGAAGTTTTCAGCCGATTAGCTGATCTAAACAGTGAGGTGAATATATTTGCAGCGGATTTGTATCCCCGCCTCCCCCCGAACTGCATGCTTGCATACATTTGAAAATATAAATGTACAATGAGCTTCCAGCAATAAAGTAATCGCCAGCCTTCAGTTAAGTTTGCACTCTTTGAAAAAGCAAATTAAGTTTTAAAGCCACTCTTGAGTGCTGGCTACGGGTTCGCTCGCTGTGAAGTTAGGGAAATAATGGTCAACATTGGCGAAACTTTATTGGTCCATAATAATGAAATTAATATTTTTCTGCTGAGAGTGTACAATGACAGAATTCATTGTTATCAGTCTAACAAAAAGAATGAGCCACGCACGATGTTCTCAGCTGATTTGATTGCTTAAGTTCTTGCTGCCAAAATAAGATCATAGGTTGCAGTAAAATCAACAGTAACTGTGGTAAGAAACGTCCTCAAAGATTTAGATTTTGGACTTGATGACAAATGTTGTGGTGTCCCAGGGCTCTTCAAATCATGGGAGTCAACAAGAATGCCTGGTGTTGTCTTAACATTTTTTACATCATTGTTTAGTATCAGCAAAGCAAAACTGCTAGAAACTAAAGTTCTTGAGTTTGGAACAGAAGTCAACAATATTGATGATGGCTTTGAAGATATAAGCGAAGAAGTGGAAGACAATCCCATGATCTGACACTTATGCTGTGCAAATGTACTGTCTTTTCCAAAGCATGTTTTATGAAGTACATCACTGCAAACAGAAAACTTCACCACACATGATAAATGCCCATGCAATCTATGACCAGTGCATAAGTACAGAGCTAATCACGTCAATGAATATGATTGGTGTATCAACAAGTTATAATGACATAGTAAGGAGTATTGTAGATGACATTTTTTATAAGCAATTCAGTAGATGTTCATCCAATGATGGACGTTTTCCACATGACAAAAGTTGTGGTTTGCAGGAAGTTATCTGGCTGGATGTAGCATAGACGATGCAGTAATTGAGGCTGAAATCTTCAGTAGCAAAACTGTCAGTCAGTATTGAGCGGAACTCATTATGTTAGTTTGTTACAAGGTATGCTCATCATATCTGAGGCTATAGAAACATTGTGTTAGAATGCTTTCTGGGGCAAGAATGACAAATTAGGTTTTGCATACCTTATCTCAGATATGAGGGTGCACTTCATTTAAAAGACGTAATGCGCAGCCAGGCAATATTTAGTACACTCAGTTCAAAATCTGAAAAACAAGTTTGTAGAGTTTGTCGAAGAATGTGAAGAAAAATCAGAACTTTGCAAGTACTGGGGAAATGTTTTACACATGACAGTTCTAGTGAAAAACTTGGTACATGCTGGTTAGGAAGGTGATTGGTAGCTACACATGAAGACTGTGGAGTCACTGATTACTGTGTTTCGTGAATTCAATTGCATAAGCTACCTGAGATATGCGTCCTGGTATTTGGAAAGAGTGAAGAAGCTATTGGTGGAAAAACCATACCTTTACAGAAAATTCATCCTAACACATTTTGTGGTGAAAGACAGAGAGGGAAGGTTGAATGCTTTGGCTCCAGATATGAAACTGGGTCAAACGATCCAGAGATCACAGAAAAGCTCCAAAGGAATGGTTGGTCAGACACGTTAAAGCAAATATGTTGCTCAATGGCAGCTAGTTTATCATGAAGTCCTTTCTCTTTGCAATGTTTCAGAGCGATGACAAATTAAAAATTAATGGACCATTGTGAAACTGTTCCTCACCACAAACTTGTAGGAAAGAGGGGGGAATGTTTTAATAAACATGTTGACAGCCTTCTTCATTTCATGCAGCAGCAAGGAAACCCCTTTGAAATGACTGAGCCTGTGCGACTACAAAAATTTGTGACCAAACAATATGTGGATAACATTATAAAGACACATCTACTAGATGTCCTGGAACATGGATCAAAACTACATGCAGAACAGAAGCAGGTTTGTATTGAGATTCTGTTTGACATAGTCACTAAAGCTAAACTTTCATGCTTTAATTGCCTTTGCAAGACTTTCGTTCAACTAACCACTACAAAACAGGTTACAAAAAAAATAATTCACAAGCACATAGAGAGATGGATGTAGCGAAAGAAAGGGGTGAATTTATCCAAGGACATTCTGTTGCATGATCTTCTGTAAACAAACGCATTATTTGATGGTGATGCTGCAACGAAACCAGCAAAGCACAAACTCTTACAAGAGCATGAAAAAAAACTTTCACCTGAAGAATTTCAATTTGAAAAGGTGTCCTCATTAAAAAACTGCTGTTGGTGTGGACTGTATGTCACAATTGTAGATGGTCAAAATTTCATCCATGCAAAACTTTGGAGAGGTCATTCAGACTGTTCTACAGATATGAAAGTCAGGGTGTGCCTTGCAAGAACTTCACATTGTCTTTGACAGTTATCTTGAACTATCTGTCAAAGAATGTGAGAGAATCAGACAAATTTCTGCAAGTGAAACAATTGACCTTGCCTGCATAAAAAGTTTGACACCTATACCTGTGCATCATCAACATCGAACAAGATGAACCTGGAGTTATTAACTCGCCTAAACATTGTGGATACTTCAGTGAACACTGAATTTCCAATTATTGCAAGTGGAATGATTGCCAGTGAGGAGTCTGTGCCTGCAGACAGATATTCAAAAGGTACGGGCCATATTTTTCAAGAACTTAACAGCAAATTGGAGGAAGCTGACCTTCATATTGTGCCACATGTTGAGTGGGCTGTTCGAAATGGTTCCAATAGAGTCATTGTATTGACAAATTCCACAGATGGTATTATTGTGCTACTTAGATTTGTTGCAATGTTCATAAGTCAAGGATTGTGATGGATAAGTTATAGAACAGACAAGAAAATACACTTTATCCCGCTTCATATTCTGTACACGAAACTTGACCCAGAGATGCCCAGTGTTCTTATCAAGGAAAGTGTTCTTACAGGTGATGGCACTATGAGCAAAATTGAAATAAAGCTTAGAGCTTTAACTGCTGAATCTATGGAGTTTCTAAAAGAATTTGCTGAGGCAGAAGAAGAATGTGACTTTAAAATATACCTTGTGCATGTGTGGAAAACGAGTTCCGACTGTCACCTATTTACCTACCTTCGGTACACTGAGTTCAAGAGATCAGTCCTGCTAAGTGACCTACCAACGGTGTCCTATTCTGTGCGTGGACACATTAGATGAGCATTTTACTTGAACAGAAGATATCTAAATGTTTTGGATCATGCATATGTAGAGAAAGATCCATGTGAACTTGGTTGGAAAGATATTGATGGGGTTCTAAAACCTACTAAATTTCTAAAGCCTCTACGCACAGAACTTACACGCACAAGTACCTCCAAAACCTGTGCTACAAAAGATGTCTTTGTTTATATGCTCTTCTCAAATGTATTTTTTTTTCATATTCAGATCATAAGCATTGTTTGGTGTGTACATAAAAGGATTAAAAGCCATTATTATTTGTTTCATTTCTGTATGTCTCTTCTTCCTCTATTATAGCCGTCATTTTTGAAAATAGAATAGGGGTTGCTCTGAGGAGCTATTTTCTGTCTCTATAAGACTGTCGTACCCCCACAACCTATGTTTTGACACCAAAATGAAGTATATAGGTCTCATGGATACTGAAGTATTACATCATCAGTGCAACACATCTGCCATTTTTCAAAATATTGTCCAGAAATATTCGTCCCGGATCAGCAATGTCTACCCAAGCAAAATTACTTATCTAATGATCCAAAAACACAAATCAAGAATGAAAATCTCTGGACAACAGTTTTTTACAGAGGTATATCGTGGGGCCAGGAATAAACAAATCCATCTTGTCAGTTGAGTTAAATTCATTGACATTCCAAACCAAGAGACCAGAATGTATGGACAGACCCTTTGCCTAGGCCTCGTCAGTATTCCAGCCAGAATTGATGCCAGAATTTACTTATTGCAGATCATTTGAAGAATAGTTAGGGCAGAGTGGGGCATTATTGTCAAACAAATCATTTGAAATCTGAACTAAGATAGTTTTTTCTTTATCCCCTAATTACCGTTCAGAGGCTTTTGCCTATTCTGGATTTTTTTTTTCTTCATTAAGCCGAAAAAGACTTAGTTGGTATAGTAACCAAACCCCCATAGTTCCTCAAAAAGAGCAATAGCTTCTGAGTCAATAGTCATAAGTTCGGGACCCTCAAAAAGCAGAGTGTCTGTTATAGAGTTCATTTTCTTCATTGCTTGCCAAAGGTGCCACTTTTAATGATTAAAAGTACATTTTTGTAACTTCTTCGTTATCAGCCTTGCAGGTCTTCTGTTTCAATACCAGGGTGTGTATATGTGCTGATGATAAAGCATGCCACTGATCAGTGGGTGAGGTGTCTACTCCAAAATCTCTTGGATTCTCCAGTGGGTTCTCTTAGGGGGTTTCCCTATATTTTCTTCCTTTATGTCTCCCTGTGTGAAGTTAGTCTTCTGTTTTGCCAGGATATTAAGGCTTGACAAAGCAGGGTACCCTGTTGGGAGGGCAACTGCATAGTCCAATGCACAGAACTATTTACAATTCAGAAAGGACGTAACAGGCTTAGCAATACCCTTCTGTCAAGAAGTAGAAGCCATCCCTTTCTCAATGATGTTCTGAACAATGAGGTGATGTATGGCACAATTAATCTTCCCTGAGGATGTGAATACAACATCTTTGAGCCTGATGCCACCTCTGAATGATTTGTTTTGGGTTGGAAGTATTTAATTTTAGCTTTCCAGTGTGATCCTCTTATGATAACCGTAGCTTACTTTGATGTTTTCTGGGGTGGGTGCTTACCATAAAAGATTGACCTGTGTGGCTCTCCCCTTTAAAATACCAGCATGGGATAATAAGATGTATACGTTGTTCCCTCTCTTGGCACATTTACTATAGAATTAGAGTTAATTTAGAATAGTCTGTGTCGGGCTCAATGGCATTCGAAGGCAGGGCCCCTAGTTGCTTCTGATAGATCAATAAGTCTAGTTTGTTGTGTGCTTAATAGGACTAATGTTCTGGGCATACCTTCAAAGTATGATTGCATATAGGGCAGTAAATTCAAGAAGGATAAATCAGTTAACACCTTCCTGTTTGGGAATGCTATTATCAGTGAAACTGGAAAGATCATGTAGCCCCATTTACAAAGGGTTTCATGTAAGATTAGGCACAAGAGTATTTCTTGCATAGATAAGGCATTATCAGACAAAGAAAGATCACGCTTGCTAAGTCCTAGGCCAGGGACAACAGCAAGTCCTACCTCTGATTTAGGTGTAGCTGTTGATTATACAACAACAAAATGTTTCCCTTAAGGAATATTATTTATAATTGCATAAACACACCACCTCAACACCTAACCAAGGTAGAGGAATGAGTGTCCTATAGCTGTAGAACCACATTTTTTTGACATAATAAATCTGTACTCAACTATCACTTTATACAAAATTTCCCTTTTATTTACACATAAATGTTGTCATAGATAAAGCGTAAAATCCACAAAAATTAGCATTGCATATCATAATAAAATTTGCTTAAACATATATAAAAGAGAAAACTTCATCCATTTAACTATACATCACTATAAACCATAGAATTTTCATTGCCCTTGTACACATTTCGTTTTGATACTGTAGCTGTTGGTTAGACATAGGAGAAGATGGTAACTGTGGCAACCAAACACCCACAGCATCCGTTGGTTAAGAGAGACTTCATGTAACAAAGTGTGTGGTCCACTTGACGAGGCACCTTGGAGGCCTTAACCAAGGTATTAGTGGCCTCTTGAACAGGAAGGTCATGTTTGCTGTGATCCAAAATGTCATAATGTTATTAAACAAAGTTTTGTATAGAAGAGGACAAATTTGTAAAGATATGTGAGTAAAATAGTTGTGTAAATCAGACTAGAGGAGCAGAAGGCTAGAGGCAGGGAACAAGCAGAACAGCCCATCACCAGATTCACCTTCAGACACTAAGGGGCTAATTACAACTTCAGCGGACGGAAAAGGCTGTCTGCGGAAGTCCCGCAGTCAGCTTACCGCCCGTGGGGTCCCCTTCCCGCTGGCCCTATCATGGGTTTCCGGATTGCCCAGCAGGAAACAGCCCACAACATTGACACCGGTCCCTAATAGAGCCAGCGGCAATGCTGCGTTGCATACGGTACACCAGGAACTGTTGCGCTTGCAGACAGTGAAAAGCACACCGGGGATGGCAATGGGGGGCTCCTGCACTGCCCATGCTACCGCTATGTAATCGCTGGTGGAGAAGGGACTTGTAATCCCCAGGGCCAGCCCCTCCAGTGGAGGAAAACTGGTGGTGCTGGCTGTCTGACCGTTGTGCATCCACCACTGTCATAATATGGGTATTGGACGGTGGTCAGCCAGAACTCAGGAAGGATCCTTTGACAACACAAAAAAATGGAGGAGCATTACAGCATAAGCAGAGTGTCCATGCTCGTCACTGCGTAACCATCTTTATTCACATAAAGTCTTGGAGGGATTTTGCCATTAAACAAAAACAAAGTAAAATGAGGTTTCTTCAGCACAATAGAGTCCTCGAAGCCCATTTTATCATGCATCAAAGCTGCTATCGAAAAGCGTTGCATATTTTAAGGATTTCATTTTGTATGCTATGTTGTTTTCACACACTAGGCAATTGAGGACCTTTTGCAGCGAAGCTTGTAGATGAGCAGTCACATTCGGTGGGATGGCATGGTTAATTGGACATTTGCCTAATACTACATATTGTTCTTGTGTACACTGCTATCACTTGCTCAAAATGTGGTTTCATAGCAAGTTGTTCTTGGTAAACTTAGTACGTTCAGGAGCTGTGGACATGCTTTGCTACTTAAATTGAATTTGAAAATGTAGTGATTTTTATTTTATTTTATTTTTATCGCCTACCTTTTATATTATTGGGCACCTAGCCATCCATATCATATTTCACACCTCAAAACCATGACCCCTGTTGGAATCCCGTCTGAATGTCAGACATTTCAACTCACCCTTAAGTACCGCTTAATTCTTCATGTTTATTCTTGACTTGGCATATGAATTTATTTTATTTTAGTTTTTTGTACTGGTAAAGGCTGGCGGCGGTACATACCGCCATATTATGACATTGGCGGTTTGGCTAAAGGAAAAGCCAATGTAACACAACGACTGCCACGGCGGTAACGACCGCCGTCCTGGAGATTACAGTCCCCAGCCCGGCGGCCGTCACTAGGCCGCCCATGGCAATATGTCCCCACCCACCGTCATGGTTTCCGTGGCTTCCGTATCACCATGAAAACCATGGCGGTAGGCACTATCAGTGCCAGGGAGTTCCTTCCCTGGCACTGATAGGGGTCTCAGACGCCCCTCTCCCAACCCCCCCCCCCGACATACACACACCTACACGCTCATACATACACACTTATACACACATGCATACCCCTATTCACCCACGCATACATACATTCATACACACAGCAACACTCACTAACTAACATTCTAGCACACACAGAATCACACAGCACTACATACAGGTACACTCACACCCATTCATTTACACACACCTCACACCCGCATGCACGCATACAAACACAGTCACACACACACAACACCCTCCAACTCCCTCCCATGTTAGAGACTCCGACTTACCTGATTGCAGGGGGTCCTCCGGTACGAGACAGGATGCGGCGCTGCTGCCAGCAGCAGCGTCCGCCAGCAGAACACCGCCAGGCCGTATCAAGGCGTTCTAGTGGCGTGGCGCTGCTGGTGGCAGCAGCGCCGCCATGACCATAGCCGGAATTCTGCCATCCTTCTGGCGGAATTCCAGCTACGGTCATATTTTGGTGGACGGTTGGTAGCCACGACGATGGTATGTTGGCTGCATTTACCGCCAATGTTCTAATGAGGGCCTATATGTCTTGTATCTATATGATATATACCCTGATAGGCAGACCTGAGACTTCTTGTAATGGTAAACAGATTTGATATGTTGTTATGAGAGCAACTATGTAGCACCGTATGTAAGAGGCGTAGGGGGTCATTACGAGTCTGGCGGTCACTAAACCCCCAGACCCGTGGATGGTGGTCGGACCCTCACCAATGCGGCGGTCCAAGCCCCACATTATAACCCTGGTGTTCGGGCTGCCAGGGAACTGCCAGCTCTGCCAGGATCGGAGATTCCTGCGGTCTGGCGGTGGTGGCAGTCCTAATCCGTCAGAGCTCCCCTGGGGATTACAACCCCCTTCTCCTCCTGTAGTTTCATGGCGGTACTTATGCCATGAAAATGCTGGCAGAGAACAGATGCATGGGGCACCGGGGGGGTGCTGCACTATGCCTGGGCAGTGCAGGGGCCCCCCTGACCAGCACCATCGCAGTGTTCACTGCCTGCTTTGCACACAGTGAACATTGCAAGGGTTCTGGTGCACTCTGCAGGTTACAGCATTGCCGTCATATCTGTTACGAGGGCCCAGAGACAATGCTGTAGCCTGTTTCCGGCTAGGCCAGCGGGTGAAAACTCAGGTTTCTGCCTGCTGTCCTAGCAGGAAACTCTTAATGGGGCAGGCGGGGGAGGAAGCCTGTGTGGCGGCAACCTTCCTGTCCTCCACTGTGTTTACTGGTAACAAATGGAGGGATATTAGGGCCCCTGTGATCTGATTGTGTTGTTTCAGCCAACGCAATAGACAAGTGGCATAATTCTGGACTCCAAGGAGTTTTGAGGGAGAGAGATGCTGGGGTGACAAGTGTATAGACGGTTGCAGTAATCCAAGCAGCATATGACCACAGTGAGCATTGGGGACACTTTCTGAGAACAGTGGCACATAAGCAGAACACATTGTTACAGAAGCAAGTGGTGGAATGTTGTTTTGAGACTCAGTTGATTTGTGAGGTAAGTGATCGATCATGGTCCAAGAGCCCTCGCAAATAGAGTATGTTTTGCACTGGTGTTTTGTGGGGAGTGCTCTTTTCTTCTGCCCAGGTAGATGGAAGGGGACAGGACTGCCAAGGGCCAGAAGCACAATTTATTATACATGAGATATTAAGTGTAATCATTTTGTCATAAATTTATGCAGTGTCCCCAATCCTATATCCTGGCTGATCTAGTAAAGTTACAGTGATACCTTAACTGAAGGAAGAAATAGTATATCTAATTTAATAAATAATAACAGAACCTTAAATTATATTCTGAACCTCTGGCTGAGCGGGGAAAGACCCTATGTTAAATACAATCATCCTGAAAGTGTAATTAAAAAAGCGGTAACTTATAAGCAGTAACTGTTTGTTCTTCCTCTGGTATTAAGTGCAGGTGTTTTATAGAGAGGCTTATAATTACAGCCATAAATCAGTTTTATGAGATTGGATATGATGGGCTGCGAGAGTGAGTTACTTCCACAAACTTTGTTTTAAGAATTCCAGACATCTTGCATTGCTCAAACAACACCTACGTAGTGCATGAGCGATCAGACAGCACACCATAACCTTCCCACACCACACCATAGTCATGCCGCAACTTCGGCTACCCATGCCTAAGTGGCATAGTGCTTCAGTACTAGGTAAGTGGGTAAGATACTATTGTGGCAGGAACAGGTTTGATAGAAAGTGACAGCATAATTGAACACCTTTGATCCTCCTGGTGATTAGTCTTTGATGCATAACCGTGGCTCCAATCGATATTTTATTTCCAAATCAATCATCCTTCCTGAGCGGTTGAACTTTGTAAGCCATGACTCGCAGGTTGTGGAGTTTGTTTGATATGCCAGAGTCAAGAGCATGAGAATAGTGTTATTAATGGTTTGCACGATATCAAACTGAAACACTACAAGATGTGAAGCACCCTGTCACCACATAAAAATAGGAGAAAAGAAGAGTCGGAGAGCAGAGATGGTCTTTCACAAAAAAGCAGACATGTACTAGGAGTATAAATTGGCAACACACATGTTAGTGAGTGCTTCTTTTTGGACTAAATTCCATCCCCAGGGCCTTCCCAAGATGCCTGACTGTGGTTGCATCTGTCTTTGATTGTAGAGGTAGGGGGAGTTTAATGAATTCCTTCCCCAAATACCTATGCCTCAAAGCTAGCTCTCACTCAAAGGTTCCTCAGAACTAACAAGTTACAGTCAAGCTTCTCCAAGAGCTAAGTCTTTTTGCCTATGCATAAAAACTTACTCTAATTTCTTCTCAGTGCATTCAGTGCTTAGGATGACGTGTGGCAGGCTTTTATTTATACACGCTGCTGTGCTGTCTACCAAAGACATCTGACGTTCAGACATGTTTCCTCTATGCTGGGCTTTGTTGCAACATTTCTTTGCCAGGCTTCAGGTTAAGCACAAATCTTTCTTCAGTACTATCCTTTAGGGTCAGTGATGTCAGACTTAAGTGAATTGGGATGACCGGATTCAAATGAAATCCACAACTTTGCAGTCCATAGCTGTGAGTTGTTTGAAGAGGATCATGCTGAGAGGAGATTGCTTCCAAGAACCTGCCAAGGAAAAATTAATTGCAACAGGAATGTCATTGGAGAACTGTCTGCTAGCGTAATCAACCTCCAGGGCCTTCATTATACAAAGGCAGATGAGATCAGCAGATACTGCTCCGAATTAAGCAACAAAGCGCTTTCCTAAGTTTTCTGAGCACTTAATTTGGAAGAGAAAGTATTTCTTTGTAGTTTGCATCCGATCCTTCTATCTCTGAAGATGATCTCTATGTTCAAGCTTAACAATGCCAAGATAATTCTCACTACTCCAGACTAGCCACAACCCAGGGTGGATCCTCTGCTTCTGGAATTGTCCATTTGTTAACATAAGAGGTTTCCATACAGCCTGGAAGGCCTATGTTGCACTCAGACAAGATTATCTTCTCAACCCTTTCACCTCGGGATTTGAAAGTTTGGCTCCTGAGAACTAAAGATACAGCTATGAGAGCCTTCTGATTGACTGCACAACCATCCTGAAAGAAGCTAGATATATTTTCACATTATTTTCATACACCTTCAAGAGAAGAGGTTCTGTATCTGGTGTCTGGAAAGGCAGACATGAGATCTTGCGAGTAAGAAACTCTAGTACACTGTCTGCTTTATTTAGCTAAATTTGGCCTGCATTTATTGCTTCTTCATGTTATGTTTTGCTGCCAGTAGAGCTTACTGCAATTCTCCTTCTCTTGACTTTTTTTCACAGTTTGTTTTAAAGACTCTTTAGGGGGTCATTTATATTTTCTTTGGTTATTAATCTCTCTCTCCCACAAGAATTGAATAAGTCCTATCAAAGTTAATGGGGCTTCCTTTCGTACTGTTTTCAAGAAAATCTGACTAATTTTATACCCACTCTAAAAGAAACTTTGAAAGTTGGGTATTGCAGATTTATTTCTCTTCTGATTTTCTTACTCAACAGAGATGTCTATACATCTATTGAATGTGAAAAGTGCTCCCTTTTATTACAGGTACATTACCAAAGAGATACAAGAAGCCACAAAACTCATTGTTGAATATTAGTTGTAGGAGAATTTCTTCCAAGCAGTCCATATAGTTAGATGGACAGTTTCCTTGCATTGTAACCATAGGCTGCTACCAAAAATCTTGATAGATCTTTACTGCTTAACTCTAGGCCTCTCTAGAGGGAAATTAGCATCAGCAGGTTTGATGAGAAATTTCCCTATTTCAGAAAATATGCACGGCCGCTTAAGATCAGCCCAGACCTTTGCTAACTATTACCTAACTTACTCTAGCTCAAGAAGCAAAACACTAGTGGGGCAGGTTTACTTTCAAAATAGCTTTGTATAATGATTATACATATGCTTATGGTCAGGACAAATCAAATTTTTTGATGCTGTACTATCTAATTTTTATGAATATCTAAGGGAATCCCACAGAAAATGAAGCTATATACTTGTGATTCTACTACTCCATCATAGGTATTCTGTCTGAATCCATGTACAGGGAGTGCAGAATTATTAGGCAAGTTGTATTTTTGAGGATTAATTTTATTATTGAACAACAACCATGTTCTCAATGAACCCAAAAAACTCATTAATATCAAAGCTGAATATTTTTGGAAGTAGTTTTTAGTTTGTTTTTAGTTTTAGCTATGTTAGGGGGATATCTGTGTGTGCAGGTGACTATTACTGTGCATAATTATTAGGCAACTTAACAAAATAAAATATATACCCATTTCAATTATTTATTATTACCAGTGAAACCAATATAACATCTCAACTTTCACAAATATACATTTCTGACATTCAAAAACAAAACAAAAACAAATCAGTGACCAATATAGCCACCTTTCTTTGCAAGGACACTCAAAAGCCTGCCATCCATGGATTCTGTCAGTGTTTTGATCTGTTCACCATCAACATTGCGTGCAGCAGCAACCACAGCCTCCCAGACACTGTTCAGAGAGGTGTACTGTTTTCCCTCCTTGTAAATCTCACATTTGATGATGGACCACAGGTTCTCAATGGGGTTCAGATCAGGTGAACAAGGAGGCCATGTCATTAGATTTCCTTCTTTTATACCCTTTCTTGCCAGCCACGCTGTGGAGTACTTGGACGCGTGTGATGGAGCATTGTCCTGCATGAAAATCATGTTTTTCTTGAAGGATGCAGACTTCTTCCTGTACCACTGCTTGAAGAAGGTGTCTTCCAGGAACTGGCAGTAGGACTGGGAGTTGAGCTTGACTCCATCCTCAACCCGAAAAGGCCCCACAAGCTCATCTTTGATGATACCAGCCCAAACCAGTACTCCACCTCCACCTTGCTGGCGTCTGAGTCGGACTGGAGCTCTCTGCCCTTTACCAATCCAGCCACGGGCCCATCCATCTGGCCCATCAAGACTCACTCTCATTTCATCAGTCCATAAAACCTTAGAAAAATCAGTCTTGAGATATTTCTTGGCCCAGTCTTGACGTTTCAGCTTGTGTGTCTTGTTCAGTGGTGGTCGTCTTTCAGCCTTTCTTACCTTGGCCATGTCTCTGAGTATTGCACACCTTGCGCTTTTGGGCACTCCAGTGATGTTGCAGCTCTGAAATATGGCCAAACTGGTGGCAAGTGGCATCGTGGCAGCTGCACGCTTGACTTTTCTCAGTTCATGGGCAGTTATTTTGCGCCTTGGTTTTTCCACACGCTTCTTGCGACCCTGTTGACTATTTTGAATGAAACGCTTGATTGTTCGATGATCACGCTTCAGAAGCTTTGCAATTTTAAGAGTGCTGCATCCCTCTGCAAGATATCTCACTATTTTTGACTTTTCTGAGCCTGTCAAGTCCTTCTTTTGACCCATTTTGCCAAAGGAAAGGAAGTTGCCTAATAATTATGCACACCTGATATAGGGTGTTGATGTCATTAGACCACACCCCTTCTCATTACAGAGATGCACATCACCTAATATGCTTAATTGGTAGTAGGCTTTCGAGCCTATACAGCTTGGAGTAAGACAACATGCATAAAGAGGATGATGTGGTCAAAATACTAATTTGCCTAATAATTCTGCACTCCCTGTATGTCCCATTCGCCTTGCTGCAATGCATGTTGTTTTTTACGGGAGAGGGCAGCATCCAGATCTTTTCTCATTTTTAATTATGGTATAACCCACTAGGCATGGCACTTTAACAGGATAGCTTCCAGATTTAAGAGTTCTAGAAATATAACGTCTGGATCAGTTGTCCACTGTTCTACAGATGCACATGTAGAAGCACTTTTTGCTGCTTTCTCTGTCCATTAAAAACTCAAGGCAGCAGTTGTGTTTTCAGGTAGTTGTACTGTTTCCTTTTTAGAAACATTGTTTAAAAATATGGGCCTGATTCTAACTTTGGAGGACGGTGTTAAACCGTCCCAAAAGTGGCGGATATACCACCTACCGTATTACGAGTTCCATAGGATATAATGGACTCGTAATACGGTAGGTGGTATATCCGCCACTGTTGGGATGTTTTAACACCGTCCTCCAAAGTTAGAATCAGGCCCTATGTGTTTAGGAATTTCAGCATGCAAAGAGATATTTGACCTTCAAAGACACCCATGATGGAGATGTTTGCATTAAAGTTAAGTAATTTTTCGTTCTTTTTCCCTTGGTGTTTCAGCAGTGTACCATATAAGGCAAGGCTTGTAGTTCTTCTTGGGTGTTTGAGCTGAGGTGCCAGATGGACTGCATTGAGTAAATGGAAGTGATACATTTGCATCAGTTGGGACTTTGCATGGAAGGAATGTATATTGATAGGTTGACTTTTCTAAATCAGAAGCAATTTTAACTCTGTGCAATACCCACGGAAAATAAATGTATTTTCCTCACATTAATTTTTGTAAAGAAAGCTTAAATCACAGCCATGAAAGAACAAGGTCTTAACCCAACCTTTAATTATTTAACATCAGCATAGTGCAATCAGGACCACAGTGGAATATGGTTGATTTCCAATAAACCAGAACTGATGAATACTAGAAAAACTGAAATGTAATAAACAAGGGTGTACAGTCATGAGAGAAGAAGCATAAAAACGTAGGACAATAACATATTTAACCAGCTGTGATTTAAAATAAGATAGTGTTAAAACAATCGTTTTGGATTGTGTGTTGCAGTGTGACCTTAGTGTAGGTGTTGTCTAAACAGATGGGCTTTAAGTTGTTTCCTTGACACTATAAATGGTGTTGATGTCCTCATGCATGCCGTTAATGATTTCTAAGTAGAGGCAGCCGGCCCCAAGACTGACTGCTTGGTGGTGGAGGCACATTTGATATTAGGAACTTCAAGTAGAAGTGAGTCTCTACTTCAGATTTCTAGCTCTGCCAGCAATGGCCAGGAGTTCATACAGATAAGGGTCATAGCTTTTCATTATAGCCTTGTGAGGAAGGGTACACACTTTAAAGGTGATCTTTGCTGAAATAGGAAGCCAGCAGAGGTCATGGAGGATGGGTGTGATGTTAGCACATTTTATTGCTTGTACACTAGTATGGCAGCTGATTGGAGGATATCAATAGGAGACAATGACATTCTGCACACCCCTGTCACCACGGTCCCATGTCAGTTCGGCCACAACTTAACCAAGTTCTTCAATCAATCAAATGGGTGTTGGACGTATTCCAGCACTGTCACACCATAGAATTTGTTCAAAAGCCTCACAATTTTCCTCCTTGGAAGACATCCCATCAGCATCTTCCAGTTCTCAAAAGAGAAATATGACTTCTCTCAAATCACGCAATAGAGGAGGTGCCGCACACCTAGCACAGTCAGGGTTTTTATTTTCACTTCTTTCTGATCAAAAAGAAGTCAGGAACGTGGCAACAAATAATGGATCTCAGCTTATTGAACAAGTAAATCAAAAAGCAACCTTTCAGAATGCTTTCTCTGCAGGAGATTTTGCAGCTGATAGATACAAGGAACTTTATCTCTTCCCTGGATCTAATGAATGCATACTTTCATGTACCAATACATCCAAAGCACGGAAGGTTTCTCAGGTTCGAGGTGGCAGGGTACCATTATCATTTCAAGGTGCTCCCTTTTGTCTTAAGATCAGCCCCCAGGAGTTTCACCAAGTGTATGGCACCAGTGGCAGCTTTCCTGCAAAGGTCCAGTCAGCAGGTATTTCCTTACCTGGATGATTGGTTGACGAAGGGTCCATCTTTCCAGTCTGCAAAGAAGTCCACGGAGGGATTTCTATGTCTGTTCCAATCTCTAGATATCTGCCTCAACAGAGAAATATCATCCCTCGTCCCCTCAGTATCGCTGGCTTTTCTCGGAGCAGTCCTGGATAACAAGCTTTTCAAAGCCTTTCCCACAGAAGAGAGAATTTCCTGATTGCAGGTGCTAATGTGCTAGATCTTTGCAAAGAAGTCTGTTCCTGTGAAGACATACAAATCCATGCTGGGGATAATGTCATCTTGCATCCTGTTAATTTTCAGTTGCTGCCTATGAATAAGACCTCTTCAGGATCAGCTTAATGCACAGTGGGCACAATCTCTGGGTTCTTTTGAGGTCATAATTCCGATAACCCCAGCAATGAGGTCAGCAATGTCCTGGTGGACAGTAAAAGAGAACATCTCTCAGGGTCTACCCTTCCTGCCTCCGATGCCCCAAATAGTGATGACAACAGATGTGTCCATGGACGGATAGGGAGCACACCTACAGGATCTGGAGGTCCATGGGAAATGGTCCACTCAGGAATTATTGTCACATACATCTTCTAGAAGTGAAGGCAGTATTTCAAGGTCTTCAGACATTTCATCCGAGACTAAGAGGTTCATCACTTCTAGTCTGAACCGACAACACTACCACCATGTTTTATTTGCAGAAACGGGGGACGAGATCTCAAGCTCTCTTGCTCCAAGCACAGCAAATATGGGAGTGGCTGATAGCCAACAGCATATCACTCAAAGTGGAACATGTCCCAGGAGTGCAAAAAGGGTGGGCCAATTCCCTCAGAAGACAGAACGAGCAATGCCACAAATGGGAAATGAATCAAAAGCAGTTGGCGAAAAGTTTTACAGTCTTGGGGGCACCCTACCCTAGATCTATTTGCTACACACCTCAACAAAAAATGCAAGTTTTTGCTTTAGATTTTTTCAGCCAGGATATTGGGGAAATGCCTTCCACTTTTCATGCACAGGGATTATTGCTTACACATTCCCCCCTGTTTCCGCTCATTCCAAAGGTCCTAAAGAAATTAAAAAGGGAACCATGACGACTAAGTCCAATAGCCCCGGCGTGGGCAGACAATTTTGGTACACCAAGCTTCATCAGAGTGCTCACTCATACAGTTCGCGGCGACAGATATTCTTCTCTCAGTGAACCAGGGCCAAGTGGTTCTTCCACAAAGTCACACTCAACTTATCAGCTTGGCTCCTCAACACACTGAATTCAGAATTTTAATAATTGCTAACAAATGCAAATCGATTCTCCAACAGGCATGAGCTCCAGCGAAGCTTAAATGTTGTTCGCTAAATGGAAGCAATTCTGCTCATGGTGTACTTCCCAGTCTTTTCACCCTCTTTCCTAAACACTTGAGCAGATTTTGCCTTATCTGTTACATCTTAACAAATCCAGAATTTTACATTCCTCAATTAAGGTACACCTCGTGGCAATTTCCAGATACAAAAGACGTTCTAGACAATTGTCCTTGTATTCCAATAGGCTCGTGAAGGAGTTTATGAAAGGTTTATTCTGAGCCTATCCTCCTGTCAAACCTTGTTCAGTACTCTGACAGCTGAACACTTTCTTGTCACAATTCATGAGATGTAGTGGTATTTCTGTTGGCTTTTGCATCCACCAGGTGTATTAGTAAGATACAGGCTTTCACTATGAAGGAACTATGATAATCATTCTACTTACTAATTCTTCATTCATCCCTAAGGTGCCTACCACTTTTCATCTCAATGAACCTATCATTTTGCCTTATTTTTCTCTAATCCATCATCGTCAGCAGAGAGAGCCTTGCATTCGCTGGACATAAAGCGTTGCTTGAAGTTCTACCTGCAAAGAACAAGGACTTACAGAAAATCAAATCAGTTGCTCATTTCTTTCTCCGCTCCAAGGAAGGGACAAGCCCTGACGCGGGCTAGTATTGTTCGATGGGTATCCTCAACTATAGCCTTCCGTCATGAGAAGGCTGGACTTCTTCTGGTTCTGAAAGTGACGCCTCACTCAACTCGAAAAGATACAGCGTCATCAGCTGTGTTTGCAGGGGTGTCTCTACCCTACATCTGCAGGGCGACAACATACATTCACAAATCATTACTGCCTGGATGCCTGGAATAAGGCAGATGTAGTGGCTGGCAATGCTACCCTCCGAAGATTGTTCTCTTAAGATGTGTAGCTTTTAAGCTCAAATCTTCTGTATTGTTTTCTGCTTGTAATTGTTTACCAGTTAAAACGCTATTGTTATGATTCCTTCATGCTATGCTGCATCTGTCTTGATTTATACAATTTCACTGTCTTAGTTGAATGATAGTATTTAAGCCTGTGTCTCATGGTGGGATGGTTTGTCTAGCCCACCGCCATTATACATGGGATACTGCTGACGAGTCTGATTCAAGCATGTGATTCTGTGAAAGATAAACTACTGGGGAAAATAAACCAGTTACTTACCTGTACACTGTGGTTCTCCAGTATTTATATCTTTTATAGATTCACATGCAACCCTCTCTCCTTCCCATAGAGGTTCTTAGTTGGTATACCTCTATTACTTTATTTACACTTGTGCTCAAAATCTGAGGTATGATGAACCTGCAGGGGATGAGCCCTTCAGCGTCTCTGCTCTGATTGGCTGAAGTTTGGGTGTATTTAATCAGTGTGAATTGGCTACTAATTCCTTTTGTTTTTTCAATGGACTTTAATACTAATGCTTTAAAAAAACATGAACACATAACATTTTTACATTATAATCTGCCTTTTTTTTGGGAAAAGTGCTTAGCTGTGGATTTTGGCCTCTAGCTCTGCCGGCACTTAGGGAAACCTAGCAAACCTGGGCATTTCTGCAAACTAGACACCTTGGGGAATCCAGGATGGGGTAACTTTAGGCGCTCTCACCCAGAATCTTTTGCAAACCACAAAATGTGGCAAAAAAAACACTTTTCCTCACATTTTGGTGCTGCAAAGTTCTGGAATCTGAGGGGAGCTACAAACTTCCTTCTACCCGGCATTCCCCCAAATCTCTTGATTACAGATGGTAACTCACTTATGTGGGCAGGCCTAGTGCCTGCAACAGGAAACGCCCCAAAACACAACGTGGACACATTAAATTTTCCCAAAGAAAACTGACCTGTTTTTTTGCAAAGTGCCAAGTTGTGGATTTTGGCCTCTAGCTCAGCCTGCACTTAGTGAAACCTAGCAAACCTATACATTTTTTAAACCTAGACACCTAGGGGAATTCAGAATGGGGTGACTTGTGAGGCTCTCGCTAGGTTCTGGCACGCAGAATCCTTTGCAAACTCCAAAATTTGTCTACAAAACACTTTTCCCTCCCATTTCAGTGCTACAAAGTTCTGGAATCTGAGAGGAGCCACAAACTTCCTTCCACCCAGAATTCCCCCAAGTCTCCTGATTAAATATAGTACCTCACTTGTGTTGGTAGGCCTAGAGCCCGCAACAGGAAACGCCCTAAAATGCAATATGGACACATCAAATTTTTACATTGAAAACTGCTGTGTTTTTTGGAAGGTGTTTAGGTGTGGATTTTGGCCTCTAGCTCAGTGCACACCTAGGAAAACCTACCAAACCTGTGCATTTTTGGAAACAAGACACCTAGGGGAAACCAGGATGGGGTAACTTATGGTGCTCTCACAAGGCTCTGTTACCGAGAATCCTTTGCAAACCTCAAAATTTAGCAAAACAAAATCACTTTTTCCTAACATTTTGATGATGGGAGTTCAGGAATCTGAGAGGAGCCACTAATTTTCTTCCACCCAGCATTCCCCCAAGTCTCCCGATAAAAATGGTACCTCACTTGTGTGAGTAGGATTAGTGCCTGCGATAGGGAAGGGTCCAAAACACAACATGGACACATCAAGTTTTTCTTATGAACACTGACCTGTTTTTTTGCAAAGAGCCTAGCTGTGGATTTTACCGAACAACATTGATCCATCTGGAAGCAATTATTTCCATCTCTTATCTAATCAAACAAATAATTTACAAAAAATATATAAATGCAGCATAGATACAAACAAAATTCAGAATCCATCCTTTATTTTATACACAATTGCTTCCATAATCTTTCTCAATATCCATTAAACCCCCTACCATATCAACACAAAAGAAAAGGACAGAAAAAGTGCGAGAGAACAAGTGCTCGTGATTAGGAACACAAAAGCCGACAGTAAATCCCCCACATATCCATTAACAAATTTCATTTTTAAAAAGCCTGTTGGTTAACCATTTTTCTTATTGAATCAACACTTGTTAATGTCCGGATTCTATTCCCCACTTTTGTTCTTCACTCCATTCCAAAGAAGCCCATCCAGGCTATAGCGATATCGTCGAAGTTTCAACCCTCTATAACTCTTGGGCCAATTCCAGGCTACCAAACGGGTCTTCCTCAGGACTAATAGGTAGGGAACATTTAAAAACAATCCAACCTTAATATTACATTCTCATATTTTTGATTCTATGCTGCAAATAACCACATCATTACTCACCTAAAATTTTCTCAACCTATAACCCCTTTCTATGCCAGGCCTTTTACCCCTCAGGTGGCTGGCGTTTTTTGGCTATTTGGGGCAGGGCGCACTTAGACCGTCATAACTTTTTGTCCACATAAGCTACCCACGCCAAATTTGCGTCCCGTTTTTTTGCAAAGTGCCGGGCTGTGGATTTTGGCCTCTAGCTCAGCCGGCACCTAGGGAAACCTACCAAACTTGTGCATTTTTTTAAACTAGAGACCTAGGGTAATCCAAGATGGGGTGACTTGTGGGACTCTCACCAGGTTCTGTTACCCAGAATCCTTTGCAAACCTCAAAAAGTGGTTAAAAAAAAAAAACACTTTTTCCTCACATTTCAGTGACAGAAAGTTCTGGAATCTGAGAAGCGCAACAAATTTCTTTCCACCCAGCGTTCCCCCAAGTCGCCCGATAAAAATGATACCTCACTTGTGTGGGTAGGCCTAGTGCACGTGACAGGAAATGCCCCAAAACACAACATGAACACATCACATTTTGCCACAGAAAACAGGTGTTTTTTGCAAAGTGCCTCCCTGTGGATTTAGGCCTCTAGCTCAGCCGGCACCTAGGGAAACCTACCAAACCTGTGCATTTGTGAAAACTAGAGACCTAGGGGAGTCCAAGAAGGGGTGACTTGTGGAGCTGTCACCAGGTTCTGTTACCCAGAATCCTTTGCAAACCTCGAAATTTGGCAAAAAAACCACTTTTTCCTCACATTTCGGTGACAGGAATTTTTGGAATCTGAGAGGAGCCACAAATTTCCTTCCACCTAGCATTCCCCCAAGTCTCCCGATAAAAATGATACCTCACTTGTCTGCGTAGGCCTTGTGCTCGCAACAGGAAATGCCCCAAAATACTACCTGGACACATCAAAATTATCAAATACAAAACTACCTGTTTTGCGGGGGGCACCTGCGTTTTTGGTCCTGGGTCAGCAGCCATCTAGGGAAACCTACCAAACCCAGACATTCCTGAAAACTAGACACCCGAGGGAGTCCAGGGAGGTGTGACTTTCGTGGATTCCCCCAATGTTTTCTTACCCAGAATCCTCAGCAAACCTCAAATTTAGCTAAATAAATCACATTTTTCCAACATGTCTGTGTGGGATCACCTCACCGGGACAAATTTCCTACCACCCAACGTTCCCTTCAGTCTCCCAGTAAAAATTATACCTCACTTGTGTAGGTGGGCCAAGTGCTTGTGACACGGAAGAGCCAAAAACATCTCGAAATTGAGGTGGGACCAAAGTGGGTCCAAAAGGGCAGTTTGGGAAAAAAAAACATTTTTAGGCTGACAAGTGCAGCAGAATTTTTATCGGTATAGATGAGACAATGCTGGGTGGTAGGAATTGTGCGGATTCCTGCAGATTCCGGAAGGTTCCATCACAAAAATGTAGGAAAAATGTGTGCTTTCCAGCAAAGTAGCAGGTTTGCAGGGCATTGTGGCTAAGGAAATGGTGCGGGGTGCATGTGAAGCAAATACCTCCCTGGAATCAACTAGATGTTTAGTTTTCAGATCTGTCTAGGTCTTGTGGATGTTTCTACATGGAAGCGTCCCAAAGTAAAAAAAGATGCACCCCTCACCATTCCAGGTGGGACGATTTTGAGAGTTACCAAGCTCTCATGGCCCAAATGTAAAACAAAAACCGAAAATAATCAAATGTCCTCTTGCTTGCCATGGGATAAGATGTTTTAGTGTGCGGGCGAGAGCTGAAAGACTGTTAGCCCCTTCAGTTGAGGTGGGTGGGGCATAACCAGGCCCATACTGGTTGGTAGCCACCACCCCACTATTTTCTTATTTTTTTAATTCCCTGGCATCTAGTTGATTTTCTGTCCCCCAGGGGTGTGGATCGAGGGTAATTGCTCAATCTGCCCACTGGTGGGCAGAACAACTTTGGCCCCCTTTATTTGGGGTGGGGGTATGGCCATACCCCACAACCTCTTATTTTGAAAAAAAAATATCTTCCCTGGTCTCTGGTGGGCTTTCTGCCCCCCTTGGGGGCAGACGGGCCTTCCAAAAATAGGCCAATCTGCCCCCAAGGGGTGCAGTTATGGCCAACAGTATTGTGCCCCCATGGGGAGCGACCCTTGCCCAAGGAGCTGCCCTCCCAAACAAAACACACACACACATACACACACACCAATCCATGGTGTCTAGAGGTTTCTGCCCCCTTTGGGGGCAGATTGGCCTAACAAAAATAGGCCTATCTGCCCCCAAGAGGGGCAGAAATGGCCTAAGTACAATTTGCCCCCAGAGGAGTGACCCTTGTCTAAGGGGTTGCTCCCCATACATAAAAACATAAAGTAAATAAAAATATATATATATATCCCTGGTGTCTAGAGGTTTCTGCCCCCCCGGGGGCAGATCCGCCTAATTAAATTAGGCCGATCTGCCTCCAGGGGGGCAGAAAAGGCCTAAAATATTTGCTCCCCCCAACCCCCCCAGGGAGTGGCCCTTGCCAAATTGGCCGCACCCCTTATGCGTTCGTATAAAAAAAAAAAAATTCCCTGGTGTCTTGTGAGCAGAAATGGCCTAAAAATCATTTGCCCCCCTGGGGAGCGGCCCTTGCTCAAGAGGCCGCTCCCCTTATGTGCAAGTATGATATAAAATAAATAATCCCTGGTGTCTAGTAGTTTCTGCCCCCCCACCCCGGGGGCAGATCACAAGGCCGATCCGCCCCAGGGGTGGGGGGGCAGAAATGGCCTAATAATAATTTGGGCCCCGGGGAGCGACCCTTGCCTAAGGGGTTGCTCCCCAAACATTAAAAAAAAAAAAAAAAAATTTTTTTATCCCTGGTGTCAAGTGGTTTTCTACCCTCGGGAAGGTGGGGGGGGGGGGCAGAAATGGCCTAGAAATCATTTGCCCCCATGGGGAGCGTCCCTTGTCCAAGGGGCCGCTCCCCTTATTGAAATATTTTAAAAAAAAAAAATCCCTGGTGTCTCGTGGGCATTTCTGCTGACCGATCGCATCGCGATCGGGTAGCAGAAATGCTGTGAGAGACAAGAAAGGAAAGGTCTTGGAAAATTTTCTTTTATGATTCCTACCGGGAGACGATCTCTGAAGTAATTTGTTGGTTGAAGGGTTTTCAGTATGTGAGATGGCAGCAAAAGATTGCCATGTTTTCATGAATTTACAATATGAAATTGGAGACTTAAATATTAGATCGAATTTGTTTCCTATTTTGCCTATATTTGAAGCTGTGACGTATGGCTTTTGAAGTCTGTCTTGTTCTGCTCTAGGCTTCGCAATATTCTTTATGTATGAGAAGAGTGATACATTGCAGAAGGTGAGAATTTGACTTTTATAGTATTGCAATTTTACTACCATAGTTATTGCTGTTTTTCTAAATATATATTGTTTTGTGAGCGATTGTTCAGAGTTTTTTTCCTCCACTCTTCTTCAAATTTCCTTAATGTCCTTTTCTCTGTGGTGATGTGCTCTGAGAACCAAGGTTGATTTGGCTTACACTGTATTCTTCTCGACTTAATAGCTGCCAGTTGATCTAGTTTGTATCCGATCATGTGCTCATATTACAAGAATGCTATTTAGAGATGTTTTGTCGGATAGACGTGGTCTAGAATTTGTACGGCGATTTCCTCAATTGCTATGGGAGTGATCATCTTCCAGGCAAGAGAGAGCCTTTTTCATCATCATTGGTTTTCTTGTAATAAGTGGGCAGTTATGCTTAATGTCAAATGGAAATGGGAAATGATCAGACCAGTCTGTGGCTGGCTGCCAGTTATGAAGATGGAATCTGTCATACCATCATTTGAAGTATTCTGTGCTGTGAATATTATGCATAATGTTACACATACTTAAATGTGTAAACATAAATACCTGCATTCAAAAGTATTCTGAATATTTGTGCTGATATTTCTGGTATGTAAAGTGTTGTGCTTTCGTGGATTGTGTTCTGAATTAAAGTTATTTATTTCCAATGCTTCATTACCACACCTTTTATTGTTGACATGACAGTCCCTTTTGGGAAGGGTCCAAAGACGTTTTGTGTACGGTTAGCCCCTGGCGGTAATGGTGCAGAATGCTTACAGGCCAGACACATAACTAATACCTGCAGGCCTAATAATGTAGCAGCATATAACTTAAACATTGATCATCTACATCTAAGCCACAATTTTAGTTCTAACAACAAAGTGTCTCCCTTTTTTATTTGAGGACTTGCACCAGCACCTGAAGGCACCTCCCTAAACAAGGAGTGTTATTCAAAAGCATGTGGTGTATAAATAGAAGTGTGGCAGATGCACACTATGTCTGAGCAATGTGAATGGAAATCTGAAAGTCTGGTACTCTTACGTATGCTTTTCTATTGTTTATTCCTGGGCATAGGTTTAGCCACCTCATCAAATTACTTTGAATGTTTGTATGTCCAAAGTTTTCCAGAAGAGCTCCCTTTTTGGCAATGTGCATAGTTATAATGGCCTTAAGCCCAGAAAGGGGCGAGGGGAACATATCTGGGTCTTGGAACTGGTGGTGCTCTCTGGCTCAAGGGTCTGCCTCTCTTCTGTCAATCCAAGATGGTACATCAGACAGCTAGAGGGTGGTGAGAACCCAAAGGGGATGATTGTGACTTTCCTGGCCCTGTTCCTGGCCATCTGGGGGGAAGGAGGGTTGGGCGGCCGGCGGTAGCCTCTCATTAAAAGACTTCCTTTGATTGCTGCAGTGACCCAGCACTGCAGGATCTCTAGTATTTGTCCCCTATCTGGATGACCAGGAAAAGTGCAGGTGGCAGCAATAGGGCAGAAACTATAGGGACTCAATCTCTGGCTGTTGGCTGTGGGAAGACAAGAGAGTACAGATGGACACAGAACCACAGCTGTCCAGAATTTTGGGATTCAGCAGAGTCCACAACGAGGAGGCAGGAGGAGGATGAATCCTCTACATGTACCACAGAATGCCCCTAACAGAGAAAAATCTGAAGGCCTTAGGCAAATCAAGACTTTATCTGCTATTGATGTTCTCAACTTGGGACCACCCAATACATTGAATGGAGTGACAGAACCTAGCATCCCATTTAACCCAAGGTAGGCTCTCATTATTAACTTGGTAAAGAACATGAGTGCCTCTGTGACCAGTAATGACTGAGGGATGGTCAAAATTAGGAAGTTGCTTTGAAGATCTGCAGAAAAGAGATAAGGGTCAACACCCTGGAGAAGGGTGCAGTGAAGGTTGAGGCCTTCGAGTAAGCTTTCCAAAAGTACTTGTTTCAAAGTGAGGCATTAAGAGTTCGTGTCATGTCTGGATCCCAGTGTCTTGAACTTCGATGTCAAGCCGATTGAAATAGGGTATTGCACTTTACATTGTTTGCAGAGTTGAATAACGTGGACTGCTCTATTGCTGGGATTCTTCAGAAAAGTGATGCTACAGCGTTAGTAGACTTTTGATGAAAATATGCAGAGAAATGAGAATGTCCACAAAGGGGCTGCTACCATCAATGTGGACGTGCATAATTCTAACCTTAAAGAAGCAATAACTTGCATTGCAGCAAAACCGAGTAAACTTATGTTTGAAGACAAACAAGAGCATTGTATTTTCAGAGGTAAGCTACACAACACAGCCGAGCAAAGTTGCAAGTTGTGGAGGGTGACAAAACCTGCCTTATGTAAGTGCATTCAGATCGAGGCTTTCTAGAGTCCAAGCAAAGAGCAAATATATCTGGATCGATGCAAGCGACATCTGACTGGACTATTCTCTCATTCATACTGTAGTAAACTTTTTATTGTCTCCCATGTGTAGTTAGGGGTGTGTGGAAAGTGGTATCTTGGCTGACTGTGGAGTACAGTTCTAGGTTTTCAGTTTATCTTTTCTCCTCCTTCTCTATTTATTCCCATCCTCCCTTTTTCTTGAGGGTAAAAAAGAAAGGGGGGGTACTGCATTACCGTTTGTGTGGTGAAGTGTTTCATTGAGAACTTATCTTGAAAGTGCACCATAATATGTTGGTGTTTCCATGTTTTATTTCACTTCATGCTCAAAAATAGATCCATAATCTTCCAGCAGTTTGTCAAGCCACGTAAATATTGCTGTTCTACCAGGACATCAATGGAACTTTTTCAGATTATTATTACTCTACTGTAATGTAAATACTACAGATAGACTATACGGATGATTGCTGACTACAGATAGACAATTGTGTGATTGCTGGCGTTGTGCTCCATGACTGTGCTAATTTAGTTGTCTAATTTAGCTGTTACCTTAGTTTTTTACAGGTTGGTGGATTTTGATAGATGCAGCCGTTGTCCATTCAGATTCAAAGGAGCTGAACCATGCCTTTCACACTTGTGGGGTATTCTCCACAGTAGCTTTCTTTATGTGAGTAACAGAATCATTTATCAATTATTGATAATAATTTAAAATCTTTAATAATACAATAATTTTTATTTCTTTAAGTACACAACAACTTGCAGTGCAGTAAGGGTCACGTTTACAAAAAATGTATGAATTTAATTTCTTCTGTGTTTTAAGTATTTTTAATTGATAACATTCAGTGCATTGCTATACATATCTCACTCAGTCTTAACTTATTAACCCGCATATTTTCCTGGCAAAACATTAGGACCTGTTGATACCTTTCCTCATCTCAGGAGCACCTTCCCTTGCAGGAGTGGGCAAGGACCCTCTGCCCACAAGCAGTCCTTTGCTCCTTTTATGGGATTGTGGATTCTGCCTGCAACATAGTTAACCACTTTGTCTGCCGAACCAATTCAGACGATCTGGGGTAGCACAGATTTTCCAGTTCCAACATATCTGAGCCTTTCCCTTGAGCTTGTTCGTTCACAGGACCTTTAGAGTATTTGGTGCTATGGCATTTATGGATGGGATCCTCGTCAAAGGTGTTAGAGGCAGGCACACATCCTTCTTCATCCATGCCAACCCTGCTGCAAGTATTAACGTTATGCATCACTTCCTAGTGTGGTTTAAGTGGACACACGGTCTGTGCATGATGCAAACGTGTGTTCTTGAGGTGCTCGAAAGCATCTCTAATAGGGGAGTCATCACTTTTAATTTTTGCCTTACCATTAGGAGGCCCCTTCTCCCAGGGGTTGTTGGTTCCAGGAGCTACGAATGAGTCTTCTCCCCACCAGGAGGGTTTCTGAATGACTAGTATCCTAAATCAGGAGTTGCCTTCCCAGTGGCTGTGGGCTGTGCCGTCGTAAAGATTTTTGGGGCTATGACAAGGCATATTGTGGACCCCCCTGCTCAGAACAACTTCTTTGAATGTATTGTCCATTTTCAGCTGTGATGAGAAAGAATAATGAATTATGCACTGAGATTTAAGAAACAGAAGCAAGAAAAACAGCCAAATCATCACTCTGCATGGCGTCTACAGCTAAACAGTACTAAACAAAAGTTTGAACAGACATTGATAAGGCTGCTTAGTTTTAGGTCTGTCCTAAAGACCACCTTAGTTTTCTTAAGTTTTATTAAAAATAAATATAGTTGCATATATACATACTTAGAGGGGCTTTTGGTCAGCCCCCCTTATCCAGTGGTCTGTTCAAGGCTTAATCATATTTTGCTATTAGTTTTCTTATGTTTTATTAAAAATAAATATACATACATACTTAAAGGGGCTTTTGGTGGTCAGCCCCCTGTTTCCAGTGGTTTGTTTAAGGCTTAATCTTATTTTGCTCTTCCCCCAACCCAAATGCATATAGCTTGGGGTAGTGGGTTAAGCCTGCCTCATCCATTGGCTATCTTGTACTGTGTGTGAGGGATGGCATTTTGTTGGAAATGGGTGCATTTTTAATACTTTCTGTGCAAATGTGTGCACACAACCTTTTCGACAGAGACTTTGTTTTTTACTTTCTTTTTTTACTTGTAAATGTTTGATTTCTATTGACAATACTGTAAAAAAAATGGTAACTGAAAAAATGACAAGCTTCCCTTGGCCAGGCCTTTGGCTTTGCCAATGCTTGTTTGCGCTTCAAGCTTCCTTTGTTTTGTCTTCCAGTAATGTTTTACATGGAATTCAATAAATAAAGTAGCCTGTTCTTTCAATATAGAAAGGACACAACAAGAGTGGCTTGGTGGATGTTTAGTGACAAGTGCATAATATTAAAAGAAGACATGCACATAGTGCTTGCGTTGTAGCTTTATTTGCTGGATATCAGTAATCACAAATACATTTTTTTAAAAACCTTCACAACTGGAATTCTGCTGTAACAGTGAAAATCAAAGCACTATTCTGAAGATTTTCATAATTCTAGTGAATGAAACCTGATCATTTTCTTCTTAATTCTCTTTGCCTCCCTTGTCTCTTATCCCATCTTCCTTTTTTGTATATCTCTCTGGCTATTTGGTGACCACTGACTGCTGAGTGGGAGAAGTGGGGAAGGAGAGAGGTAAAGAGAAGTTAATAGCAAAAAAAAAGGTGAAGTAGAGAGAAATGCGGTAGAGATAGAGGTGAGATAGAGAGCTAGGGAAAGATTAAAGTAAATGGATAAAGGTGTGATGGTGCAAAAGATAGATACAGAGATAAAAGGAAAATGTAAGTAGAGTGGTAGAGATGGGTAAGGTTTTAGACTGAGGTGTGCAGATAATGAGGTAGCAGTAGTGCAAATGGAATGTGGAGGGAGGAAGCATCTCTACAAGGGGAGTGATCCCTTTTCATTTTTTACTTACCATTAGGAGGCACAGAGTTCCTGCTTTCCTCCTGGGGATTTGTGAGTGGCCCAGATCAGGAGTTGCCTTCCCGTCAGGAGTTGCCTTCGTAAAGATTTTGGGGGCTAGGGGCAAGACCTATTGTGGACCTTCCTACTCAGAACAACTACTTTGAATTTATTATCCATTTTCAGCTGTGATGACAAACAGTATAGTATTATGTGTGGAAACTTAAGAATTGGGAGAAAGAAAGCATGCAAATCCTCACGCTGCATGTTGTGCCAGCCAAACCGTACTAAAAGAAAGACAGACATTGATAACACTGCTTAGTTTTAGGTTATTCTGAAGCAGAGAGATGGATACAACAGAAAGAAAGACAGACAAAAATGAACTGTGAGGTTGAGAGAGGGTCAAAACTTAATGCAGGACAGGAAAACAGGTCAGACAAATGGATTACTCAGAGAGAACTTTAGAGAAGGGGTAAAGGATAGAAAGAGATATGGTCTTGTGAGAAAGGTGAAGTTGAGATACAAGGATTAGGTAGAGAAAGAGACGGGAAGGCTATTACAGAGATAGAGGTGAATTAGAGAGTTATAAGAGTAATGAGATAGAGGGAGGTAAGACACGTGCTAGAAGTATATTGAGTTATTATGAAAAGTGTGTTAGAAAAGTTTGGTACAAAAGGTTGAAGCAAGAAGGAGGGGCACTGAGTGATGACAGAGGTAGTGAGAGAAGGGGTCAGAAATTAAAGACTGAGAGAGAGAGGCTACCCCCATTTGGCCCCAGCCTGAAAACCTCTGTAGGGTCTCAGAAATGTCCTTCTTCACTGAGGAATCAGTGACTCCTGTGAGGCTGTCCTGTACGAGGTAGTAGTCTCCTCAGCTACCTCTCTATAGAGGCAAGGCTCTTGTTGACCAGCCAGGGAGCTGTGGGGTGATATTAGCTAGTACGTAGGTGTCAAGACATCTCAGAGGAATCAAATGCTTGCTGCTCTTCCACACTATCAGCAATAGATCCTTTCCTTAGCACTCCTTCTAAGGCAGAGGTCTTCCAACTGTGGGGTGTGTCCTTCCGGGGGTCTGTGGCTGCATTCCCTGTGGTGGTGGGGACGCAAAAACCTCTGCAAGTACTTGTAAATGAAGATTACCTGGAAGTGTGACCCTGTTTATTTGGCATGTGAGGCTATTTTCATTTACAAGCAAGACTGGAAGTGCATAAAAGTAAACTGTGATCCAGAGTGCAATGGGAGCGAGGGTCAGTGAAAGTGGTGGCAATGTGAAAGAGGTAGCTAACCAAAACAAAATATTCTGACAGTATTTTGTTGTTTATTGCATTCTTAACTTAATATAAAATAACACACACAAAGCTTAAATGAAAGTAATCGCAAGTTAAACTGATCAGTGAGAAATGAACTCTTTAACATTATGACACCACAGTTGGTTAATGCAGTCACTTCAGATGTCTGTGTATATGAGACAGAGAGGCACATAATTGAATCCTAGTTGGCACAGTGAGGAATACTGACTTGTGTATTTATAGTGCTATGAGGTTACAGCTTGTGATAGAAAGCACTGATTATGTAAGTCATTATTTTAAAATAGTATTAAACACAGTACAATCTATGCTGCCTCAAAATGATGTAGTGTTTGAGATAAAACAAGAGAATTACAAATCGATATTTTAGCAAAACATAATCAGACTGCACCTAATGGAAAATGTTTTGCAAGAAAGGATGATAGCAACTTTATTTCACCTCCTAAAAATAAATCTTTGTCATCATGAAGCTTTAATGGATGCCATCAATTAAAGCCTTGTGAGAAGGCCAGCTTCTTCTTTAACTCTCTGACCTCCCCTTTCACTTTGGGGGCAGTCTCACCCTAATCATCTGGACCCCTGGGGCCTCAGAGCAATGTCCCAAGAGAAAGTGGAAAGAAGTGAGTTCCGCGGATAGTGTCAAAGATATGGCCAAGAAGAGGGGGCACTGTGTGGTAGCTCGTTTTTTTTGTTTTGTTTATAGATGGACAGACAGCTTCCTTAGAGAGATGCCCCATAGGAAGGGAGCAGTATATGGGGCTTTTTTTCCGAAGGGCTGTTGCTGCTTTTGTTGCAGGATGCACTGTGATCAATAGTTTAAGTAACCACTGCACCCCAATATTGGCTGTCATAATACAAAAAAGAAGAGTGGGAGCCCATTGTCCTTGCTTGTGTTAGGGCCTATATCATCCTTTCTTGTTTTAACTCAAAAGGGCAGAAAGTATCATTGGTCCTGCAGGTAAAGTGGTGCCACGGTCCAGCGGTGTGAAGAGACAACTGGATCCTAATCATTGCTGATCTGCTATGATTTTTTTCTTGCATTAGGGCTTAGTGCACACTTTGTGAAACTTGAAGAAGAGGAGACACTTTAGTTTGGCTTCAGAGAGGATTGGGAGAGGAGATGTGGCCTTATTTTAATCAAAGGGCAGTTGAGACGCCCGCTTTTGCAAAACAGTAGCTATCGTTAGTGAAGAAGGTGTAACAGTACTGGCGCCCAGGAGTCTAAGGGGCCCATTGCATCACAGTTATGACTGTCTCACTTTAAAAAAGGGGCATGGGGGCTTATTTTCCTTTCTAGCATTAGGAAAAAGGTCACCCTTGCGGAGAAAAGGGGGTGACGTTGGGAGCTCATTTTTTTCTTGAAAGGGATAGAGAGCGTGTTTCCACATTTGTGCTATGTTAAGGAATGTGGGGAAGTGGTGAAAGAGGCAGAGGTGATAGCCTACTACGCAGGACTTCAGTTCTCATTAGTGCAGTAGTTGCACTTGCATTTTGGCCTAGGAGTGCAAGTGGCTCATAACCACCTAATTATGGGTAGCAGTATGTTTGGTTCAATAATTTTTTTTGTTTGATGTATTTGCTGTTTTATAAGACTCATATTTAGTGTGGATCATGAGCTACTGAAAAGGTACTCCTAATATGATCTCATAAGGTCAGCCCTGTCTGTCCTACTCTTTCAATCCTTGCCACAAAGTTTTGGCAGCGGTGTGCTTAGGGGCCTCAGAGCAAAACAATTTGAAGACCTTGGTTCTAAGGAGTCAGGGATGCTGATGCCAGGCAGTGTTGTTGCACTACTTTTTTATTTTGCCTTTCTGCTTCGGAAGTATGGAGTTTCTTCCTATGGCAAACTGGAGGGGGAGTCTTTTTTTTTTTGTTATTTATTTAAATAGCGCAAACTCGACTGGAAGATTGGAGCACTTCACATGAGCACCTGTTAAATTTGCAGCCCCGTTTCTAAATTCTTCCCAAGTTTAGCAGTAAAAAAATGTACAAGCTGGCACCTTTTAAATAGGAAAAAGCACAAGGGAAACCCTCAACCTGGATCCCCTGCACAGCTGGAGAGCTGATAGTACAATATTCACTACACTCGGAAACTCGCCCCCGTAATGCTTTGCGGGTCATTCCTTTCACAACACATTTTTGTCCATAACTCAGCCTGTGGTGGTCCAAGGACAATGGAACTACCACTAAAACGTTCAGTTCAATGTGCTCTTTCTGTCCATCTCATCTTCGGAGGCCTCACACGAGGTTGGAGGTACCCAAAAAATCATAACCTCTCCGACCATTCAGTGTCTTTTAAGGCTCTCTAGCTGGAGCATTTGCTTTACACCTTGGAGTAGTTTGTGTTCTAAGGGCCCTTGTTTGTAATAATATTCTATCAGGCCTGACAGGCTTGAAAATGTGTAATGCACTATGACCTCTGGGGCTGAATATAGGTTACAATTCAATGCTCTCTGCCTTTCTATTTTTTGTGGTTATGCCCTCTAGTGGCTATCCATATGGTTACATGACCATGTTTCTTCCAAATGCTATTTTTATTCTGGTTCCCTCTAGACCACATGTAGGATGTTCTGACCATTACAGTCTAATGCCGAGTGTATGATGGAATGCCCAAAACAGTTTATTTCTGATAAAGGTTTAATTTTCTGCATGGCTAAATACTTATAAGGTCCCAAAAGCGCAACCTATTGGCTATGCCTATTACACTTTATCTTATATTAATAACAAATCTTTGTGTAACCTGGTCACTAAAGAATACAGATCCATGACTTCATTTATTTAGCACAAGTCAAGGTTTGCATATTCTCTTGATGCTTAAAGCATTCTATTGCAAGCCTAGTCAAAAGTGATAAAAAGAGTAATTGGCACGATCAGCAGTTTGGCATCCCGGGAACATAGTCATCTACCTAGCAATTGTCATTGCGTAGCAGATCAACTGTATTTGACCATGTCTGTTCTCCTCATCATATCTTGTACATCTGGATGTGTACGTTGGGCAGTTGCTTGGTTCTATTAATCTGTTACTCAGCAGGTGAATCTTTTATGACAGCAGTAACATATATATACATGTGTGTGTAGATAAATATATATATATATATATATATATATATATATATATATATATATATATATATATATATATATATATATTTGTTCTCCACACCATCACCAGTATGTAAGAAGCGGAACAGTGGAACCCCTCCTATTATCATGATTGCTATGGAAATGTATGAACTGAGAAGGATGGGTATTGAACAGAATGCTCCCTGCAGTTGAGGTCTGTTGTTTATGTTCTTCAACCAAGCCTGTTGCTTTGGCAACCAATAGAGTTACCCTCATCTTGGTAAAGGCTACTGCTATGTGCTGTTCTTTTTGTGCCATTAAACTGACCTGCAAAGGAAATGGTGTGCTGCTTCTTACATACTGGTGGCGGTGTGGAGAAATTTTAAATAGTAGACTGAGTGTGAGCGTGCTGGCACCATTGTCGCCTGGCGGGAAGCAGTTTGCTCGCTACAAACAGTGAGTGTAGATATCTTGTATCTTCTTGGTTAATTGCCCCATTCTGTGAATTTCTACATATTTTATTTTAATAGTGGATCCGCATCAAATATTCTCCAAATCTAGTCATTTGACCTAGACCAGTGACAGAAATGATGTACCAAAATAATTTTAGTTTGAAGTGTTCACTACCACAGCAATGTGGAATGAAGCACCCATTGAGGACAGAACCCCTTCAGCTGTTCAGTGCAGACTTATAAGGTCATCTCATTGTAAGACAAAGTATTAAAACTCAAATTATTAAAACAAAATATTTTAAAATTGGGTTGACCAGAAAAACCCGGATTATAGAATAATTGTCTTGGTACACTGAAAAAAGTATAAATTGTGCTTTTACACCAGCGGATATCAGAAACGACTAGGTGAACTATTTGATTCGACAAACAGTAGGGCCTCTCATGTACTTAAGCTAGGTATTGATCTAGAATTTAGAAATGCTCCAGACCTTATTTTGATTTTTCTTTTTTGTTAATTTTTCCTTCTAAAAGCGTAATTAAATATTTGTTTGTCTTGGTTTTCAGGATCAATGCTGTATCAAATGCGCAAGTGAGAGGTGACAGCTACAGTGATGGTTGCTTAGGAAGGACTGGTAGGTTTGTTTTTGCTAGAGCAATTAATACTGAACTGTAATTCTTCCATATAATTAGGGCTCCGGGTCTTATGGAATTTTTAATTTAAAAAAAAAAAACATTTCTGTCTGTATTTATCCATATTTTTTTTTTGTCCATCTTATTAGTATTTATCCATAGTCATTTTGTGGTTTGCGAATCAGTGGAGTAAAAAAAGGTACATTTCCACATTTATTTAACCGATAAACATGCACTCATACTTTGATACCGGTCTCATTTTAGCATATTCAGCAGCCAAATATAGCAAAACAATACACCCATAGGTAAATATTAGCAATTTTCTACAAATATGTTTTAACATATTCCTGTATTTAAAGATAACTTAATCTGTTTTTCAACTCCCCATGGATATGTTGTCTTGGAATTCACAATAGACGACATGCAGAGTCAATCATTATAAGCATAATTTTCAGTATTTTTCTACTTTTAAAAATTAATACACAAAGGAAGCATGTTGTTTTATGCCTGTATTTATTTGTAAAAATCAGTAAAAGCACAAAACTGGGAGCCTTAAATATACTTAGTGATGAGCCCTCTTTTCTCACAGGGATGCACTTGAAGATATATAGCTTGAATGTATGGCTATTTTATTATAGGAGAATTATGGGCTGTTCTTTTATTTTTTAACATAAAGATTATTATTTAGAACTTGGTGGATGAAGCACATCACAAAGAATTATCACATGTCCTTTTTGTCCCATATAACGTGTATTGCTTATTGAATTTTTCAGTAATCACAGATCAGCAAAATTAAAATAGCTCCTGAATGTTTGCCTGTTAACCTTTTCTTGCATCACTGAGAAAATTAATTAAACAGCATTCATTTGCTCGGTTTTTAACAGTAAGAAGGATTTGCTGAGTTTTTAAATGGTAATAAGAACCCAGAACAAACCATGGGGGTGGAGGAAATAGAGGTATGTAAACCATTACTACTACAATATCTTTGATCTCCATTGACCTCTTTACCCTACAGGTGACTGGCCAGTTCATCGAGCAGCCAACTTAAAATCCAATAAAGAGAGTCACTTCTCAATCTTGGTCTAATTCTGCCTCACTCGTCCACCTCAGTCTCACACATCTTGATCTTAAGGTTCCTGCCAGCCACTGTCATATGACACTTATCGTGGGGGTAAAACTGCTTGGAATTGGGTGGCAGCACCACTGTGCGTGGGTGACTGAGACAGTCCCACGCCGACTGGAAGCTGTGGGCCTGACCCACTCGGCTAGCAAGCAGCACCTCGCCTAAACGTAGAAAATAAAGGTGATTTGTGGCAGCCTAAAAACATGACACTTCGGCTCCTAAGGGAAGTTGTGTCGGAACAAATCTTTCCCTTTCTAACATTTGCACAAGTCTCACACATGCGAAGACATACAGAGAAATGCAGGATATGTTTCAATACATTTATTGAAGAAACTGCATTCTATGATAAAAGGCATGAGCTGCAATTACTAGGAAGATGAAGCATAATATATTGATGATTGTGACCGTTAGAGTAAAATATATAAACCGTCCCAGCATTCTGACATAATCATGAATCCTAGAATTCCTACCTACACTTCTAGCATCTAACATGAGAACATAGCAATGTTAGTCCTTCTGCCCCTACTAGTCCATTAAAGGAGCCCCCGACCCCATGCCTGTAGAGCAAGGGTCTGCCTGTTGGTCTGCTGGCAGTCCTCCCGGTTGGCAGAGCTGTTGACAAAGTGGTGCACTGCATAAGATGGTTGGCTGAAATGTCCCCTCTAACCTTCTTCAGCCTGTGTGCTGTTTATATAACAAAACTTGCTGTGTTCTGAGAACAGGCCTGAGTGATAATATGTCTTATGTTGAGAAGGTTGACTCTGTAACTCTTGGACTGGCAATGCCAAGTAAGCTGTTGTGTGCAGTGACTGCCTTTGGCAGAGTACAGAATGAAATGTCGTGCAAAGGAACTGACAAGAATATAAAAACAACCCTGCTAAAAAGCAAGCTGTACTATAATATAATATAATATAATAAATAAACAAATAAAACATGTATTTAGGTAAAAGGGCACAGGCCGCAGGCCTGAAGCTAAAATAAAGATGCACATTGTATGCGCTAAAAGAAAACCTACGACACCACTAAGTACTGCATTGCTTGTAGATCTCTAAAGGAGGATTCTTACCCTTCATACTTGATGTAGAGTTTGGCTCAGTATCATACAGCAGCTTCATGCCCCACTGTCAGCTATTCTGACCTACAGATTGCATTTCACGCCTCTTGTTTTGAGTGGTTTTGCTGAGATCAGGGAACCTCAGTATCTTATTGCATCAGCTTTAACTCTGATTTTAGAAACTAAAGTGGTAAAAGCCTCCTGGTGTGTTGTGGATCCAATTTCATGCGTTATAGTCCGTGCTTCAAGTGTCTTCTCCTTTGTGAGCCTCCAATTGTGTTTTAGCTCCTAATCCCAGCCCCTCAGTTGGTAGTAACTGCTGTAATAAGGTGTTTGATGTTCCTGGGTTAAGGCAATGGAATCACCACTGGAATCCTCCATTTCAAGGCCTAGGCTGTGTTAAGCCTCCCACATCATTCTTTAGTCTTACTATTGCTGGCATGGCAGCACTCTAAATTCATCTGCTGCTGGATGCCCATCATGCTCCTTCATTCGGCCCTGTAGCTTTGTAAGCCTGTGCTTCATACCACCTGCTTTGGCCGCCATCTGTGTCAATCTGTTTTTTAATTCTTCCAGGCTGTCCTCTATTGAAGACACCTTTTCATTATTTGGTGGTGACTGCCAATTCCTGCAGTCGGTCTTTCACCAAGGATTCAACCTGGCACTATTTCATCTACTTCCCTATTCTACTGTGAGGTAAAGGACCTTTGCAGGTTGAAAAAGTCTTTCTGTTGTGTTGTTGTCTACCAGTCACATCAGGCTGCAGTCACAAATTCTTCAAGCTCTCTGCATTCCACAATTTTCCCAACACACACTTTTACTTCCTCATTTCTATTGTTGCCACACCAGTCAACTGCAGGTGGTCATTGCTCTCCTTGGGGCTGAAACCCTGAGGAACCTCAAAAATTACTCTAGTGAGTTCCTCCAACTTAACTTCAGACGACCTCATCCTCCCATTGGAATATGCTGTGTGTTTTTGTGCCCTGAGAGTGAAAAAGACTTAATGAGCCACTCCAGCCTGCTTAGGCACCTTTTTGGATTTTTACAGGCTTGGAGGATGGATCTACTGCAGCTACTGCGAGCGATCTAAAGTGCTTTGGAGTGTTCCATCCAGACTATTGAGGGCTCCATCGATTCTGATTAAATATGTGTGCCCCAGTTTCCTTCCTTCATGGACCTCTGTCACTGTTACTGGCCCCATTGTAAAAGATGCACTGGAGCCCCATGCGACCATGTCTGTTCGAGAGCACTGCAAACTCTGTCCCCCACACCTCCCTAGGAACCTTTTTAAAAGGAAAGTGATCTTGCTCTTTTCATTATTGTAGTTGGTGGGTCTCTGCAGACATTGGACAGCAGGGAGTAACATATTTGCTCTGTGGTTGGAATCTGTCATACAGGATTGGCTACTTTCGTTCCTTTTTTGTAACTTCAGGGCCTCCTCAGCCTCAAGTATCTTTGCGTTTGTGTTATTCTCAGGTTGTTCCTGGGAGAGGAGGTGTGTTATATTTTGTTCTCATGTGCTAGTATGCAAAACATTTGATGTAAATTATAAGTATAGCAGTTTATCCCTGTCTGGACCTCTGAGCTGAATAGAATGGTTTTTGTTTTGTTTCCCTAAATGTGACTTGGAATATTTATTTTCCAAAAAGTTAGCTGTCTTTCATCGACGGGGATTTATGTCCTTCTGTTTGTCTTTCAAAATGAGGTATACGTCTGGTTTTAGTATTAAACGTGTTTTTTCTTTGGTGGTGTGCTTTAGTTGAATTACTGGATCGCACTACATTAAAGGTCACTGTTATATGTAGCTAAAATCCATAAATCTTAGTTTGCTTCAAGGTAGTGTGTTCTTTGTTTTCCTTTGCCCCGCTTGTAGTGTGACCCTTTGTTCAGGGTATAATGATTGGATGTTGGAGCACACAGTTGTCACTGTGTCTTAAATTGACAAAACTGTTTCTTCTTGACGCACAAAAAGGTGTGGCCATTTATTCCTGATATGCCCCACTGGGTGTTTTCTGTTGCTAATGATACCAGCTCATGTAGACTTCTCCATGCTTGTGTGTATATTGTGTTTTTACCAATGATAGTAGTTTTTAAAATGTGTACATAGGTTTGCAATGTTCAGCAATATGAGGCTACGTCAAATGCTCCCAGAATGCTCTCTGAGTAGAAGCAAACATGTGCAGAAGCTTGAAAGCAAGATTGAGAATTCTTCGCTTTTAAAATAAAAGGTTCACAAAAAATGCAACTAGGAAAAAAGTGTTTCTAAAATCCTGTGAAATTTTAGGTACCACTTCTTTGAAGCATCACAGAGTAAAATGTATTGATGCATGCCAGGATTTTCAAAAATATTCAGAATGGAAAATCAGCGTAACCAGTTTCAACAAGATTATGGGAAACATGAAAATAAACAAGCATTGGCAAAGCAGCCAGTAGGTCCAACATTAGTGGTCAGCCTTTTGAGTCTGTCAATGCATGTCTTGTTTTGACATGGTTTTTGTAAAACATTATTGTTGGGGGAGCTACAGGGCCATCCCTTTTATAAAAAACACTCGCAAAAATATTTTTGGTCTCAAAATGCACACATTGCCAAAGCAGTTCCTGGTACTGAACAAAACTACTTTGTGTGCTGATATGCTCCTTGTAAAAGAGAACAATGCTGTCACTCATAGTGAAGCCAGCAGATATATAGAGAAACAGAATTCTAATAAAAACAAAAGGTCTTGGTTAATGCTAGACCTAATTAGGGCCCCAATTCTTAAAGTCACAAAAGTGCACCAATGATATATGTCCTAGCATTATCAAGAAATTACAGAAGTAGGCCAGGAAATTGTACTCCTAGAAAATATTTGTGGACTGCTTTTTAGCATGAGCAAATGTGTATATGTAGATCTACTCATGCGAAAATCTGTTGAGTGTTTACAAGTTCACTTTCCTTCCAACCACTTTGACCCACCCCTGGAAGAAAGTTTACTTCTGCCCTTGTCAGGAATACATTTTCGCATTATGGGAAGGATTAGAGAACAGCCTGGGAAAACCCCCAAAACATGCAAGTTAGTAGGTTTGCACATGCTGAAAAGGTCATTCCAACCCTGGAACTATTGCTTACGGCTACCTAAAGCCCCAGTATGTACAGCTGTGGAAAGGTGGCAAAATAAGGGAAGACGCGGAGGTGAGGCCCAGTGAATACTGCTCTCATCCGGAGCACACCAGTGACTTTTAGAGCCCTGACCATTGCACTGCGCGAGCAGGAGACAGGCACCAAGATCTGTGTGGCCGATAGCACCAACTGGAGGCAGAAGTGCAACTGCCAAACAGACCCCCTCCTTTTCTGGCCACACCCCTCCTGGAGTTGTGGGGTGCTCCCAGCTCTGCCCCAGACAGGGTTGGCAGCTCCTGATACCCCTGGGGGGGTTAATCTGGCCTTGTGCTCTACGGCCCCACCTAGCTCCACCCTGGACCTCTTAGCTCTTTACAGGGAGATGGGTACGCAGTGGCACGAGGAGCATTGCCTGCTGGTAGCTGCTGAGCCACCACCAATGATTGACGTCTCTTGGAGAACTGTGGTGAGGCTGAACAAGTGACCCCGGAGGATGGAAACCCTGTTAGAAGCGAGATATGAACCGTGACGCTCCTGCCTTGGAACCGGTGAGTGTTAAGATCATCTGGACACCCAGCAACCCCTGCGACCTTAGATGGCCATCACTGGACTGAGGGGAGTGGGGGAGGTGATTCATGACCAAAGCTGCTGGAAGTGGCGGCAGAGAACAACAGTGAAGGCCTCACTTCAGACACCCGAACAGACCTTCCCATTGGCATCCTTCTATTTCTGGATAACTGAAGGAACAAGTGAAACCACATTGGGGCCAGGGCAGGTGGCATCAGAGGTGGGGTGAGAGGCCCCTTACAGCCCTCACGCATCAGTAGCGATTGGCTTGTTGCCCTGACACCATCAGAACTGGTACTGCTAAGCATGTAGTGGGTAAGACAGATATGCCAGGCCTGATATAGGCCACCAGAGTGGGAGGCGGACTAGTTGGAGCACTGCCCCTGGAAGGAACTATAGGAGCAGTATAAACACCCCCCTTGGGTGGTGAGACCCCATGTGACCAACAATAAGGAGTGTAGGGACAGCGGGCGGCGCCACAGGGGGGGCCCCAATGTTGGGCCTGACTATTTGGAGAACACACCGTTCTCAGCTTTGCTGCCTTAGGGCAGAGAGACATCGGGAACTGCCACTCTATCCAGTTACACAGTCTGGTTGCACCCTTCCTCTTCTGTTGCCCTCTTCCTCTTCTGTTGCCCTCACCTGAACCTACGAAACTCCCTGTTGACTTGGGGAAACCTGGGTCTAGACAGTCTAGCATTCAAGTGGGTGCAAGTGATCCCACCATGACTGCATCTGGGGATGCCGACTGGTCTGAACACACAGTGCCTCCCCTGCAACTTCTACTAGACAAAATACTAGTGGCTATAGCAGACTCTAAATCCACACTCCAACAGGACATTAGTGCTGTCCCAATGGGACTGGGTCTGCTGAAAGCTGACCACCATAACCTAGCGGACCAGGTGAAAGAAGTAGAGCATGGGTTTGAAGAAATGCATCCTACACAAGTGGAGCTGTCCCTACAGGGCACAACCCTGAACTACAGGGTGAATACATTAGAATATTGAGCTGAAGATGCAGAAGGCCGCAAGTGGCTGAACAATGTTCATATCTTGGGTTTCCCAGAAAAAACAAAAGGCAGAGACATGGTGTCCTACCTTGAACACTGGCTGTCGACAGAAGTTACCCTAAACCTCCTAATAGCCTTCTTTGCCTTAGAAACTTCCAGCAGCATCTAGCCAATGGCCTCTCCCACTATTGACCAGGCTACTCCATTTCAGGGATAGGGATGTTCTGCTGAAAAAGACACGAACAGAAGGTCCATACATCATCGGAAATGTTCCCAGACTATGTTGCTGCAGTGCAGGCTAGGAGGCCCTCCTTCCTTGAGGTGAAAAGGGAACTTAGGGAAGAGGGCCTTCAGTATTCCTTGATATTCCCAGCCAAGCTGAAGATTCTCCGGGATGGTTTAGCTCACTTTTGTGAAGACCCTCAAGCGGCACAGGACAGGCTGGATGCCTACAGAGCAAGAACAACCCCACCAGGCCCTAGAAGGGTGACTGGACAGAACAAGCAGAGACCTAGGAAAAAACCTAGCAGGGCTAGAAGCAGAGGAACACTGAACCCAACCAGGAGCCTGGCTGAACAGGAGAGAGAGTGCGGCTGCACTTCAGACAACAGCATACATTATGGTACAGTCAGTTTCGGAAACAGAAATCAGCTGTCCATTGGAGAGACAGTCATCGGAGTCGGAGGGATCTGTGTTGGATGGTGGTGGGTCTCCCTGTCGTGACCCCATAATCATTTGATGACTTTCTCTAATTTGGTAGTAACATGCAGAACTTGGTATGCTGTCCTTTGCAATACTTTACAGTTGGTGAGGTACTAAGGACAACTGCAAACACCACCTGCCACTATTCTACGGCCCTGTATATGGGAGGTGAGGTGACTGCCCAAACTTAAGTCCCTGAACAGCCAGAACAGGGGCTTGAGGCCTTGAGAAGGCCGGAGTGGAATGCTGGTGTCGGAGTAGTTTTGCCTGCCCCCTCACCACTTGGCCACTCCTAGGAGTCTAGTGAGCCTTGCATATGACTCTGTAACAGTACGTTTGGGGACTCGGCTGTTGCTGGCCTGCCCTGGGTATGGGGAGTTCGAAGTTGAGACGCATATTTGCCTCAGGGAGTGTAAAGTTTATTGAGGTGGGAGGTGTGAGTCTGGGGTTGGTCTGGGGGTGGCTATTTGGAACTAATGGCAGGATTGACTAGACAGATACAAGGAACCCAAGGTTCATTTGTATGACTTGGAACATCCAGGGAATAGAGTCTGACTTGGAACATCCAGGGATTAGGGTCTGAATCTAAGCAGCACAATATTCATAAATATCTTAGATGCAGGTGGTGCACTTTGCGATGCCATCTCATGGGAATACAAGTGGAGCGGCTGTGGCGTGTGTGGTGCAGCCAGTTGTATGCCACCTCTTACTCTGCTTAAGCAGATCAGGGTTAGGACCCCATTTGAACTTCCACACTCCTCAATAGATAAGGACGGGTGATAGGTTCAGGTCAGGGGCAGACTATTAGGGAAGGAGGTGACCTTGGGGAGCATCAATGCACCCAATCAGGACCATTCACTATCTGCACCCTTAGGGCATCTGGCAAGCAAGGACCTGCTCATTGGGGGAGGTGACTTCAGCTGTGTCACAGGCATGCTTCTGGACCGCTTCAACCGCCCCCCCTTTACCTTGACCACAGGCTCATAGAATAGCAGAAGGCTTCCATGAGTGGTTACAACACTGAGAGCTGAGTGATGTGTGGTGCACTCATCATGGTATAGAACAGGACTACTCCTACTATTCCCACATTTATGCACTGACCCTAGGCTAGACAGATGTGTGCTCAGGGCTAGGACTCCATTTGAACGTACACACTCCTCAATAGATAAGGAAGGGTGATAAGTTCAGGTCAGGAGCAGACTATTAGGGAAGGAGGTGACCTTGGGGAGCATCAATGCAACCAATAAGGACCATTCACTGTCTGCACCCTTGGGGCATCAAGCAAGCAGGGACCTGCTCATTGGGGAGGGAAGGGTGACTTCAGCTGTGACCCAAACATGCTCCTGGACCGCTTCAGCTGCCCCCCTTTACCTGGACCACAGGCTAATAGAATAGCATTGTGGTTACAACACTGAGAGCTGACTGATGTGTAGTGCACTCATCATGGTATAGACTGGGACTACTCCTTCTATTCCCACATTTATGCACTGACCCTAGGCTAGACAGATGTGTGCTCAGAGAGTTTCAGTTAATACGTGACTTTTACTGAATACCTTGGTCGCACCCTCTCTGCCCACACCCCACTGCTTCTGGGGTTCCTGTCAATCAATGATAGACCAGTGATACTTACATGGCAACTCCAGCCGACAGCACTTGAAGATGCTTGCTACAGAGAATCCCTTCACAACACCATCACAGAGTATTTTACCAGTTATCGAGACTCTGCATCATCTGCCTTTATAGAATAGGAGGCCTTTAAGGTGGTGATCTGTGGCCTCTGCATGGGACAGTCAGTCAGAGTCTGCAGGGAACTAAATGAGTAGCTACGTACTCTAGATGCCATACTTCATGTGCTAAACAGTTGTTTAGGAGCAGATCCCTTTACACATCATAGGCTTCTTGAAGCGAATCAATCAATCAATAATATTTATAAAGCGCGCTACTCATCCGTGAGGGTCTCAAGGCGCTAGGGGGTGGGAGTTACTGCTGCTCGAAGAGCCAGGTCTTGAGCTGCCTCCGGAAGGCGAGGTGGTCATGGGTGGTCCTGAGGTTGGCGGGGAGGGAGTTCCATGTCTTGGCCGCCAAGTAGGAGAAGGATTTCCCACCTGCCGTGGTGCGGCGGATGCGAGGGACGGCGGCGAGTGCGAGGCTGGTGGAGCGAAGTTGACGGGTGGGCGTGTAGAAACTGAGGCGACGGTTGAGGTATTCAGGTCCCTTGTTCTGGAGGGCTTTGTGTGCGTGGGTGAGGAGCCTGAAGGTGATCCTTTTGTTGACGGGTAGCCAGTGCAGGTGTCTCAGGTGGGCGGAGATGTGGCTGTAGTGGGGTGTGTCGAGGATGAGGCATGCGGAGACGTTTTGTATTCACTGAAGACGTTTCTGGAGTTTTGCGGTGGTTCCTGCGTATAGGGTGTTTCCGTAGTCCAGGCGGCTTGTGACAAGGGCGTGGGTCACAGTTTTTCTGGTGTCGGCGGGGATCCAGCGGAAGATCTTTCGGAGAATGCAGAAAGTGAGGAAGCAGGAAGACGAGACAGCGTTGACTTGTTTGGTCATGGTGAGAAGCGGGTCCAGGATGAATCCGAGGTTGCGTGCGTGGTCTGAGGGGGTTGGTGCGGTGCCCAGGGCCGTGGGCCACCAAGAATTGTCCCAGGCGGACTGGGTGTTTCCGAGGATGAGGACTTCCGTTTTGTCTGAGTTCAGCTTCAGGCGGCTGAGTTTCATCCATTCTGCGACGCCTTTCATTCCGTCCTGCAGGTTGGTCTTGGCGGTGGTAGGGTCCTTGGTTAGGGAAAGTATCAGCTGGGTGCCGTCGGCGATTATGTTGATGTTGTGTTTGCGTGCGATGTCGGCGAGGGGGCTCATTTAGACATTGAAGAGAGTCAGGCTGAGCGAGGAGCCCTGTGGGACGCCGCAGATGATCTCGGTGGGATCCGAGCGGAACAGCGGGAGGTAGACTCTTTGGGAGCGGTTAGAGAGAAAAGAGGCGATCCAGTCCAGGGCCTGTCCTTGAATACCGGTGGAGCGGAGGCGGGATATTAGGGTACGGTGGCCGACAGTGTCGAAGGCAGCCGAGAGGTCGAGGAGGATGAGGGCGGCTGTTTCTCTGTTGTCCAGCAGAGTTCTGATGTCATCGGTGACTGCGATGAGGGTGGTTTCTGTGCTGTGGTTGGCTTGGAATCCGGACTGGGAGGGGTCGAGCAGGTTGTTGTCTTCGAGGAATTTGGTCAGTTGCTTGTTGACGGTCTTCTCGATGACTTTGGCCGGGAAGGGGAGGAGCGAGATGGGGCGGAAGTTCTTCAGGTCGCTGGGGTCCGCCGTAGGTGTCTTCAGGAGAGCGATGACTCCCGCGTGTTTCAAGCTCTCGGGGAAGGTGGCAGATGCAAACGAGCTGTTGATGAGGGTCTGGAGATAGGGGGGCGATGATGTCGTCGGCTTTGTTGAAGATGAAATGGGGGCAAGGGTCCGAGGGGTCACCGGAGTGGATGGTGTTCATGGTAGTTTTGGTCTCTTCCGCGCTGATGTGTGTCCAGGCGTTGAGGGTGATGGCTGGGGCTTTGGGTTCTGTGGTGGTTGGCTGGGTCTGTGGACCAAAGCTGTCGTGTAGGTCGGTGATCTTTCGATGGAAGAAGGTAGCAAGGGAGTTGCAGAGTTCTTGTGAGGGCGTGATGGATTTGGAGCTGGCGTTGGGATTGGAAAGCTCTTTGACGATGTTGAAGAGTTCTTTGCTGTTGTGAGTGTTCTTGTCCAGTCTGTCTTTGAAGGATGTTCTTTTGGTGGCGCGGATCAGCTGATGGTGTTCGCGGGTGGCGATTTTGAGGGCAGACATGTTTTCTACGGTGTGGTCTTTGCGCCAGGTTTTCTCGAGGGTACGGCAGTTTTTTTTGGATTCCTTGAGGGCGTCTGTGAACCGTTGAGGTTTCCTGGTGTTGGTCTGTCTTGGGAGGCGTCTGAGGGGTGCGAGGTTGTCAGCCCAGTTGGTGATCCATTGTGTGAGGCTGAGGGCTGCGTTGTTGCCGTCGGTGGTGATGGTAGGTTGGTTGTGGCTGAGAGTGGAGAGTAGCTGTTCAGTGGAGATTTTGTTCCAATGTCTGCGTGAGATGGGTTGTGTGCGAAGGTGGAGAGTCTTGCGTCTGAAGGTGAAGTGGACACATCTGTGGTCAGTCCAGTGTATTACGGAGGAGTGGCTGAAGGATACGTGGTTGCTGGCGGAGAAGATGGGGTTGAGCGTGTGTCCGGCGATGTGGGTGGGGGTGTTCACCAGTTGCTTGAGACCGAGGTTGGCAAGGTTGTCGAGCAGGGTGGTGGTGTTGGTGTCGCTGTTCTGCTCCAGGTGGAAGTTGAGGTCTCCGAGGAGGATGTAGTCCGGCGAGACTAGGGCGTGCGGGGAGATGAAGCCTGTGATGGATTAGCTGAAGAGGGCGCGTGGACCAGGGGGTCTGTAGATGAGAGTTCCCCTGAGGGTGGTCCTGGGGTCGGTGTGGATCTGGAAGTGCATGTGTTCAGCAGCGAGGGGGGTGTCTTCAGTGGAGGTGGTGACGTTGATGGAGTTCTTGAATATGATGGCGATTCCTCCTCAGACTTGGTTGGTGCTGTCTCTCCTGGCGATCTTGTAGCTGTCGGGGATGGCTATGGCGATGTCAGGGGCCGAGGAGGCGTTCATCCAGTTCTCAGTGATGAATGCGACGTCCGGTGCGATAGAGTCCAGGAGGTCCCATAGTTCAATGGCGTGCTTGTGGACGGAGCGTGCATTGATGAGGATGCATTTGAGGTGGTTATTGGCGCGTGGGCTGGCGGGCGGGGTGCAGTCGCGGTGGAAGGTATGCTTGCAGGTAAGACATGCGAAGGATCCATGAGTGCGTTTCGGGTTGGCTTGGAAGCAGGTTGTAGAACGTCCCGGGTTGAGTGGGTGGAGGGAGGCGGGGTCGTAGCGGCGCTGCGGGGTTTGGGAGTGATGGGGGCCAGGGGTCGTGGCGCTGGGCGCGGTCCAGGCGCGGACTGGCGCAGACAGGCTTGCCTTTGGCACGCCAGCGGCGCGGCCGCACAGCGGCTGCCATAAGAGGGAGGGGGGAGGAGGAGTCAGCTGGAGGCGGGAGGGGGGGCGACGAATGGGAGCAGGGGGGGCGGGGCCGCACCGGGCTGGCGGCGGGAAAGCAGAGGGCGGGGGGGTCAGATAGAAGGGAAAGAAGAGAAAGAAGGGAAAGTGTGAAAAAGAGGAAAAACCACAGGAGAAGGAGGCGAAAAACGAGGAGCAAGGGCAGGAGGAGAGCAGAGGAAAAGCGAAGAAGAATGGACGAGGGAGAGAGCGGAGGAGGAAAAATGGACTACAGAGGAAGAGCAGAACACAAATGAAATGGACTACAGAGGAAGAGCAGAACACGAAGAAAATGGAGTGCAGAGGGAGAGCAGAAAACGAAGGAGAATGGAGTGTAGAGGAAGAGCAGAAAACGAAGGAAAATGGAGTGTAGAGGGAGAGCAGAAAACAAAGGAAAATGGAGTGTAGAGGGAGAGCAGAAAATGAAGGAAAATGGAGTGCAGAGGGAGAGCAGAACACGAAGGAAATGGACTACAGAGGAAGAGCAGAACACGAAGGAAATGGACTATAGAGGAAGAGCAGAACACGAAGGAAATGGACTACAGAGGAAGAGCTGAAGCGAAGGAATGTCACAGTACCATGCTGGAACTCCTGCAATGTCACAACTATAAAAATTACAAAGCCCGGGCTCACGAAGAGGAGGATAAATCGGGGAGGCTCTTGGCACGGCTCATTCGACCTGAACTCTGAGGCACACCCATTAGGCATCTCCGGGTCAGCTACGGGGGTGCAAATCTACTCCCCGGGGGCCATTAATGATGTGTTTAGGGATTACAGTGAGGAGCTCTACTTCTGTCAGGAGCTACTCCTAGAAGGTTCACAGGATGAATTCCTGGACCGTCTGCCACTCTCAAAGCTGCCACCGGAGGCACAGAAGGTCATTGGAGGACCAGTGACAGTGAAGCAGATAAAGCATGCCACTGAGGAAATGGCCACAGGCAAGATCCCTGGACCAGATGGACTCCAAGCAGACTTTTTCTCTGCATTTGTAGGTCAATTCATTTTGAAGCTGGAATTGCTATACACTGAGTACCTGAGGATGGGCCGGTTACCCGACTCCATGAGGAGCGCAACAGTGATACCTCTCTCTAAGACAAAGGTCTTGGGCACACCCATCTCCGCATTACACCTGCTGTCCATGCTAAACACTTAAGTAAGATTCTAGCATGTAGATTGCTCCCCTATATGTCGGTTCAGGTCCATAGGGACCAAATCTGTTTCATACCGAACCACAGTATCTCCCTTAACCTAAGGAGATAGTACCATGTTCCCACCCTGAGGTGCAGGCTTTACTGGAGGCAATGCTCATGTCAGTGGACCTCGAGAAGGCCCTTGACTCGATAAAGTGAGACTTCTTAACAAGGATCATGCGTAAAATGGGACCGGGGGAAGGCTGGATTAAATGGGTCACACTTCTGTACACTGGGTCGAAGGTGAAGGTTAAGACTGGCACTACAATCTCCAACATGTATTACATATTTCATGGCATGAGGCAGGGTTCTCCCCCTATCTTCCCTACTATTCACCTTGGCCATTGAACCCCCAGCGGAATTATTTCGAAGGGAGGGTGGAGGCATTGGTGTAAATGATGGTCATGAACATATCATCTTGCTTTATGCAGATGACCCCCTCCTGCACCTGTTTGACGACCCTTGAGGGTTGCTGGTGGCGATCCGCTGCTCGGAAAAATTTGGGGCACTTTCGGGCTGACGTGTAAACAGGGCCAAAACCTGTATGATCCCCAGCAGACAGGGAGCTCACCAACCACCTGACCATCCTCTGGGACCTATGTGGTCACCCACAACCTTTAAATATCTGGGCATTCAGATATATCACAGCCTGGATGACTTGCGAGAGGGTAAACTAGGAAGAGCAATTTGCTCCCTTAAAACCAATGTCACTTTTTTGAGATCCCTGCGATTGCCCATTATGGCCCAAATATAATTTTCCAAAATGGTGATGCTCACTCGCCTGCTTTCTTCACAAATATCTTGGTTAGGGTTCCTGTTGCATGGTGCATACAGTTAGATATTCTGTTTTATGACCAGATATGTGATGAGAGCAACCATAGAATGTCGCTCAAGTTCCTGAGACGTCCATTGAAGGCAGAGGACTGGAGGAACCCGACTTTGAACTGTACTATCTGGCAGCACGATGCAGTGGGTCGCCCAGTGGCTTGATGGGTCCCAAAGGGATGAGATGGACGATTGACCTTATGGGCTTGACCCCTCCCCTCCCCCCCCCCCCCCCCCCACTCCCCCCCACTCCCAAAGCCCCCAATGAAGGAATTTGGCTGGCCTGGCTGCTACATCCTGAAGTGTCTGTTCCACAACCCAGCACCCTGTTACTGGTGGCCCTGAATGTTGGCGCTGCTGCATGGCGCGGACCTGGAGAGCACCGCTCTATGCCCCTGTCTTGCCGTTGATGGGTCTACTGCATGGGGACCCTATTGCTTATTTTACTGCCACTAGCTCTGATTGGACCGTGGCTGGAATGATGATGGTAGGAGACTGCTACCAGTCGGCCACTCTCATACCTCTAGAAGAATTATACAAGCAACTTGCACTGCCCCATGGTCAGTTTAGGACCTTTGAAGCATTGGTATGGACTTTAGCAGGCCTTTGGGATGGGGCAAACTTACACCCCATGCAGTACTGCAGCTCTTGCTCTCTGTGGTGTTGGCGTGGCACCTAGTGATGTGGTTTTATGGGTCCCTGAACAATATGGGTCAGAGACCATTGCTGACCCTTAGGGCCAGATGGGTTGGGGTTTTAGGCCGCACACACAGATGGGGAATGGAGTAATATATTAGCCTACCCTAAGAAGGTCCCTCGAAATGCGAGGCTGAAATTCCTACAATTTAATGTTGTGCACATGTCCTATCCCCCTCACCCCGACTGCAGGTCATACACCAGGGGGAGCCTCATGAATGTCCCAGGTATTGGCTACCTCATGCAGATTTCCACCATATGACATGGGGATACTCTATCCTTCCGCTGCTTGCATATGGCGCTGGGTCGCTCTCTTCCTTGCACAGTGGAGGCCTGCCTCCTGGGAGGGTTCCTCAGACCCAAAGCATGCAAAGTAGGCACTTGGTCTCTCGACCTGGTCCTCATACAGGCCAAACCTAGAATAGCAATGTGTGGAAATCTGGGATGGGACCCGTGCTTGAGAGATGGGTAAGAGATGTGACTACCTGGGCCAGAGTCGAAGAAAAAGCCCTCCATAGGGAAGACGCCAGAGGGGTTAGGAAATACTCTATAGCTGAATTGTCGACGGGAGTACTGGGAAAATCTGGAAAGTGATTCACACTTAGGAAAGTGTGCTCAAGACGACCGGGAGGAGGTGAGCAATGAAGGCGACTCGGGGAGAGAGATGAAGTGCAACCACACGAAGGGGACCAGAACTCTTGATAGCTGAGGTGTTGCACCACGTTCCACACCTCCCAGAGTGCACCGTATGTGTCATGCCACTTACTCCATCGCTGAACTTAAGGAATTCTACCATAGAGGCTACCAGATACTCATACATGGCTCACACCGCTCCCCCGACCTATTTCCTATTATCTGAGAGTTGAATTCCCTGAGACACTTCACTTAAACTCAATTATTTGTTTCATTTTATTTTTTATTGTTTCCACAGTTATGGATTTTTTTTTCTTACCATCTCCCCAGTCCCCCTTATTCCTGACCCAGAGTCATTTGGGAAACCTGACACGGGAAGCGTTTTGTGTAAGCCCTGAAATCAAGCTCATAAAGGATTAGCAGCCGCATATTTGAGACTTTTCAAATGGAGAGCCATGGAGGATCAAAACCGGATGCAAGAGTCACTAACTGATTAGGAAAGCACGACTCACATGCCAATGACTGATGGAAACTATGTATTCTTGTAACCATGTTCATTTTCATTAGTCTTAATGAACTACCATCATGTTGAGATGACGTTGTCTACTATGTATTTGTTTGTATAACCACCAAATGCTAATAAACATATATTAAAAAAAAAAAAATCAGATGGAGGCATTTTCTATTGATAAGGCGGTTCCCAAGATTACTGTTGGTATCCCCTGTTGTATGCATTGGGGTGGTCAGTGCTCATAATACTGAGTTTTAAACATGGTCCTGCAAAAAGTATTGTAACCATATTATTAACAACCACATCTGAAAGATAAGCTTATACATATCCAAACAAAGTACATCCAGCACTCCGTAAAAAGACAGGCAACACTCCAAGTAGTGACTAAAAGTATTAGACCTTCTACATGGGTTTCATGATCCAGAAGTACAGCTATTTTAAAAACACACTCATGGCAACCATACTCAAACATCTAAAATGTTAACCAGATATTCCCCAACATGGAACCAGTTTACTAACATTATGGGCATTACCACTACTCATAAATGAATATATGGTTTATAAATTTAGAAGCATTAAGTTGTTGAAATTGATTTCATTCATTTGAACTGACAGTTAAGGTCATAGTACAACATAAATCCCCAAATAATGCGTAATTAATTCAGCCAAAGTGTGACATGTTTATTTCCTGTTGCATGATTTCATTCATTTTAGTGTTAATAATACATAAAAAAACATAAAAAACAGGAATTCAGTGTATATTTTGAGGTAAATGTTCCCTTTTCATATGTGGTTTAAATCCTATAATACTCATGATATGTTCAATAACAATTGGTGATATCAAATTGACGGCCCATCTTCTCTTTATCCTTGGTGACCAAAAATACATTTCAAAGACACAGAATATCCCAAAATGAGTCAAGATGAAGTCCATCAATCCGTAGCCATCCATTTATGATGTGCATATTCACATCACAGGCATTTCCATATGATTCGATTCACCTCGTACAAGAACATCTCCTTTATTCCTAGTCAATTCAATTCATCCTCGTGACTCCTTGAATCACATTAAATCAGTAGAGTGATATGCGTTTTATTTTCTCCATTCCTGTTTTCACCATGTTGTTCCATAACTGCATATCCAGCTGACTGGGTCTTGGATATGCTAACTGTACACCGGGGCAACAATCTCATTTTTAGGTTCAAGCTTACCAGACAATGCAGCCATCTGATTTGCTAACAACATCACGTGGACATTCAGAAAGCTTCCCTGGGAATGCATTCTGCCCATTGCTTACCCTTGCTTTGTGGTTTGTAACTCACATTTGCTTGCTTTCTATTTATTCTCTCTATTTGTTTTAGCCTGCCCAGCTTGAGTTCTTCCCTTTCTTTGCTCAAACCCTATTTACGGAGTCTTCAAACAGAACTGAATTTCTGTAAACAGGCCTTTAATTTGAAGTGTTCGCTCTCATTATACCAACGAGACTGCTGGATTCGGGCGATGGCACCACCAGATTGTGGGGAACTTAGTCCAATTCCACTTCTTGTGACATCTGTTGGCCTAACCCTTTCGGCCAGCTAGCCGTACCTCACCATCATCTGGAAGTGGTGGTGATTTGTGGCAGCCATGTGCATGACATTCTGACTTCTCGGGAAATCATGGTGGAACAGATCTCAGCCCTTTCTCCCACTTACATTCGTCTCACATAGCAAAGAGAGTAGTTAGTCTCCTAAGAGTCCTCTCTCATTTAGGCAGAGAAAGACAGCAAGTCTCAGCTGACAGCTGCAGTGAAGCGACAGCATGCAGTGGCAGACTTCTGGCTGGAACTCTCCCTCTAACGTATAGGGGGCACAGAGACGTTTTATAATGAAACAACTAATGTTCTAGGAAAACTGCCCTAACGTTAAACATGCATGTCCATGGAGAGGCAGAGATTGTGGTGTTACACTTTATGCCAGCAACATATTTGAGACTGCCTCGAGCAGAGCACAGAACGAGAATGTCAGAGTACAAGGAAAGAAAACAGTCTTTGTGCTATAAGTATGCAAGATAAAGGCTATTAATACATCACTGCAGAAGAGAGATTCTGCGCAGCAGGCCTATGGCTAAAATAACGTGCCCATAAAGCTACTAAGGTACCTTTGCTCTTGTCACATTTTGCTGTGCATTCAAAGATAGAGGTCAGTTATCAGGTTCGGTCTTCCAGGGAGCTTGGGGTTTACTTTTCTGTCTTTTACTTTAAACTGGTGAGATTTATGTGACAGTCAGGCTGTCCACTCAGGGTGTGATTGAGGAAGACTGTACAATGTTATTTTGTTTCCTTTCCTAGCACACAACCGAATTTAAATGTCTGTGAATAACTGTGCAGATATTTCAGAATATATCTGAATTGGAAATGCACAGATGAAGCAGTGTGGTGAAACAGATATGTTGAAAACAAATTGGTGCACTAAGTGCTGATATTTCCAAACATTGTTTGTGTTCTGTATACTTTTATCAGCAAAACTGTATGTCTGTGCTAATGTAATGGTCATTTCAATTGAAGGTCTGTAAAGCAGTACGCTACCACACCATGCTTACTAGCCTTTACCCCACTCCACTCTACTCTGCACCACTTCACACCACTGCAGTCTACTCTGCACCACTCCACCCTTCTCCGCGTCACTCTAAACCTCTCTGTCCTACACAACTGTACTCTACCCCACATAAATCTAATATACACTACAGCACTCCTTGCCACTCCAGTATGTCACTCCACTCTATGCCACTCTATTGTGCAGCACTACACTCTAGACCACTGCACGCCAGTGCACTCTACTCTGTACCACTCCATTCTACGCCAGTGCACTTTATGCCAAGCCACTCTACGTCACTGTACTCTGCCATGCACAGCTCCACTCTATTCTGAAACAATCTACTCTGTGGCACTGCACTAAGCGCCACTCCACTCGGTGACACTCCACTCTACTTCACTTCACGCTACTCCACTCTGTGCCACTGCACTCTACACACCCATACTCTACAACATTTTATGCCACTGCACTATACGCCACTACACTCTGCACCACTCTATGCCAGTGCACTCTGCGCCACTTTACTCGAAACCAATGCACTCTTCTGCACTGCACCCTACAGAAATCTACTCTGCACCACTGTACTTTATGCCTCTTTACTATAGGCCACTCTACTCCACTCTGACACTACGCTCAGTGGTACTCCACTCTGACTCTCTACTCCATTAAACTATATTCCACTCTACAGCTCTCTATGCCAATCTACAACACTACTCCAGTCTACGATGCTCTACGCAACTCCTCATATGCCACTCCATGTAACTTTACTCCACTCTATTCTACGACACACTACTCCACCCCTCCCCACTACTCCACTCTGCTACACACAGGTGGACTGTACTCCACTATAGGCCATTCCACTGTCCTACAGGACTCACTCGACAACAATCAACTCCGCTTTACAACACTCTACACAACACCCTTTAGGCCACTCTGCTGTACACTACACCACAACACTCAATGCTACTCCACTGTACGACACTCTACTCCACTCTTGCCTCTACTCCACTCTACACTCTACTCACTCTATGCCACTCTACTCCACATCACTGAACTCTATACCACTCAACTTTAGTCTACACCCCTCTATGCCACTCCATAACACGCCACTTTACAATACTCCTCTTCATGCCATTTTTCTTTACCGTACTAACTTTTAGCCATGCTGAACAGTAACCATGCTGGTATACAACATGGCGAAAGCATATTGGCAACGCAACAGCTCTTGCATAGACAAGACCTATTGGTTTGCCAATGCTTGTTTTATTATTGTTAATACACTCCCACGATTCATTGAGTAACATAACATCAATTGATTGCAGTAAAATCTGTCCATCTTCCGTATGTTAATTGTTTTATCCCGTTTGATTGAACTGCTGAATACTGTGCAATCAAGTTCTCGGAGCTCCGGGTGGTGACTAAGGTAATCCTTCAAAGTGTGATCACTACTTCAACAATGATCAAAGTCATTAGTAGCTCTGGACTATTTTCATTGATCAGCTGTAGCTCTCATTATAGAAAATGTTGGCGACCCCCCAAACCTCGTGAAGCAGTTTACTTGTTATCTAATATGAAGCATATTGTCAGGAGAGTGGAAAGGCATTTGCGTTTTGTCTTCATTTGTGATACCCTGTCAACATGACACTTGCAGCCAGATTGTAAGTTTAGCCAATTTACAGGTAATTACAGTATGCATCTGTGAATAATGGAAACAAACTATGTAGATGTAAAATCTCTTGTTTAATAGGAGGGTAACTTGGCTATGAAATGCTACAAACGTGCATCTCTGTATGTGAAACCTGTTTTACACAATTCATTTGGATGCCCCTTTAAATCTGTAACAGGTTTATATTAATGTAAAGAATATGATTAACGTTAATTTTTAAAAAGAAATAAAGTACCGTTTGTAAGTTTAAGGTCTAGAACAGACACAGAATGAGTAGTGCCTTAGTAATGAATGTCATGCCCCTATTTGGCAATGCCAGTCTCTGTACCTTGAGAATGCTTGACGGAGGGGAGGCAGGAATGTTTCTTAGGAAGTCAGAGTTGCAATGCTTTTATATAAACAGCCAACTTGTACGTGTATTGTGTGTCTGTGATGTTAGTGGCTGATAGTGTAGTTAATCTATTGCCACAGCTGACTAATTGATTGATTAAATAATGGAAGTGTGTTGATCAGATGTAGGACGTGAGTGGAAATACGCCCTCAGCAGTGGCATGATGAGTATGTCTTCACTAGGCTTCTTGAAGTGAATTGTTTCACCGCCTTGCAAATGGGCTTTGGACTGGGCCCGGCCCAAGTTAAAATTGCGCCTTTGTAAGTTTGGGAATTTTGTGTTATGTGAAATTCCCAAAATTACATCACGTTTTGTAATTATACCGCTGTTTGTGGCAAAATTTGAGCACTGGAACAAAGCAAATAAACAGAATGCAAGCAGCTGTTTTTCATGGCACTTGTGTTTTTCAAGCTACTTTTTGAGCACAAAATGTGTTCTCACGTCAAAACTCGACACAAGGACACATTTTCTGAAATGTAACATTACTGACAGCTATGCAGTCCACATAATTATGCAGTATGTTTACGTAATCTTGCATAGTTATGGGAATGCAAATTCCGTGCTCACCTACTTTGTTCACTGAACTTGACAGGAGCAGTTCAGAGTTTGAATGGGATTTCAGGACTTTTAATGATCCTCTGGATGGGATTCCAGTTTTTATTCTGTGACATATGGCACATCTCCTAGCTACATCCAGCAGATTCTATAGAGAACAATATGAACTAAAGGTCTGTTGCGCTAAGTCAATCTGTATTTGTAATTTCTGAGTAGATTATCTTTTTAATGAAGGCTGGGTTTGAGTGTTTTGCAGACTAAAATGAACACTAATGTGGAGCAATACTGTTATTGCATGCCTTAAAGACATCCTTTCCATGTGGTTACCACCAGCTTTTTGATGTTAGTGTGAGGGCTCACTTCTACAATGTGAAGTAAGCTTACCATGTCACTGAAACATAAAACCATTTCACAAGTAGCAGCATTACTGCTTTAGAGACATTATGCAGTTATTTGGGTTATTGTACCTTTATACAGTTTGAACAGTGCTGTAAAGGAGCAGGCTTGACCTAGTACATTCCTAGACTGGGCATGATGAGGGAAGTGCATTCCTTGTGTGGGCATGGTGAGAGAAGTATTTAACACCCAGAAATGCATATACCAGTGGCTGTTTAAAGGGTTGAATGGAGATGAGTAAACCAGGCCCCTTGATCAGTTGAATTGAGCTTGATATACATTACCATGCTTTCGTCATTGCTGTGTATCATTTGTGATTCCCATCTCTGAACGTCTATCCTACAGGTGCACGGATCTGGCTCTTTATTGGCTTCATGATGATGTTTGGATCGCTGATTGCTTCTATGTGGATTTTGTTTGGCGCCTACGTCTCGCAAGGTAAGAAGCAATTCAAAATTGCTTCCATACAGCTGTAACAAATGTTGGCTAATTTATTAGATTGTGTTTTATCAAAATCTACTCCCGCTGTGCCCCTTCCTGAAGGTGAATAAATGATAAATGAAATGATAGGTCACATCAGTGAATCAGTTGCACCTGTAAAGATTTCTAGTACAAGCTATCAAGATTAACACTTATGAACTCCAGAATGTTCTTTTATCTGCTTTGCTAATGGCAATGATAACTTCTGCTTGTAAAGACTATTTACTTATAAATTAGATTAAATTTAGAGCTGCTACCACATCCTACCTACAAACACCTGCTAAACTGGAAGTGTTTCTGAGGGAAAGCTGCTAGTTCGACCATATTGCATGGGGTTTGACAAAGCCAGTAAGAGCAGTGGTTTTACTTATCTATATGCTTATGCTGATGGTGGCCATTTCCAAGTGCTTCAGGAAGGGGGCTGGGTTGTGGGGCATGAAGGCAGTGTTCAAAGCAAGCCTTTACCTCAACTCGTGAAGGCTGGGCCACTGGTAGAAAAGTATGTAGGTGTATACAGTTTGTGAGTCACTGGGGGTGAGTGGACTCTGATGTAAAAATAGGTTGTTTTCTTTCTTTTAGTTTTTATTAAACATACTTACTTTCCCGGTTAACATTCTACGTTGTGTGTGTGCTTCAGGCTTGACTAGAAATTTGGACAAATATATTTCAGCTCAAACCTATCCATATTCATTCAATACCTCGAAATAGTATCAGGAGTGACTTCATCGAACACAGGAAAATGTTGTCTCTCTGATTTTCTGTCTTGAGAGATAGATATGTTATATCATTCAGAAGGTCCTAATCGTGCTCAATTCAAGAAAAACATGCGTGAACAAAGGGAGTGGTGACAAGTGCATAGTGTGAGAAATAGAGTAGATCACCTCTGTATTTATTGGCTGATAACAATCGGTGGAGGAGTATGTCAGTAAAACTAAGAGACCCTCCACTATTATCAAATTTGAGTGCCACCCTACAGAATTGTCAGTCCAAAGAATCAAATGTTGGTGTGTAATAAGGCTCAATGAGGCTGACTTGCCAGTAAGATCTTTGAAAGGACAATTGGTTCATTAGTGTTAGACCTTGTTCGTGCACTGGATCCCCAGTATAAACCACATGTGGTCTAAGGAGACCAGCTTACGGAAATGGTTTCCAGTTTGAGGCCTGCAGCTTTGCTTGACATCTGTAATAATTACAGAAATAAGATGGTAAAAATTGCAAGGTACAAGAATATTGCTGTTTTTGATGAGTGCATAATGTTCTTCTTTCATGCTTTTTTGCACATCTGTGTAATTGTCACTTCAACCTTATTGAAAATACAGGCTGATAACCACTATAATTTGTAGAAGTTCACTTGAAGGGTTCATGATCCGAGGTTTTTGTCAAAGGAGTGTAGCCATAACCTCTTGTAGTTGAATTGTGCAGTTATCTATTCTTGTCAGATAGGTGATTACATTTACTCTAGGCAGTAAGAGATCCATTTTAGACTCTGAACTCATGGATTTATCTTTGTCTTTCTGATACTTGCCTTAGTGTTGTTTATTTGGGACTCGCTTTCAGGCCTAAGAGTTCTGCTGCTACCATTGCCTTAGCTTAGAAAAACAGATAAGTGATGGTGGCATTGTGGGCAAAAACATGATGGGCTCGGATGCGGCCCTGAGTAAGTACAAGTCACAGTAATTAATTCAAGCATACCACCTGCCCTTTTATATAATCTTCTGTGTGATGCCCAAAGGACGGCAGGCATGCCCAGAAATGGGCCCCCTGCGCACCTTCCCTTAGCACTCAGGATGAGCACTACTGACAAGGTCTGAACATGGCAAAACTGGTTTGAGGTTGCTTCTGTTCCTGTTCCGTTCAGGCTGGCTGGTTCATCTCTGAGGTGGCATGGTGGGCAGAAAAATGATGGGCAGCGATGCAGTCCAGGTAATTACTAGTGGCCTAGATTGTCAGGCATTCCACCCATAGCCTTTTGTATACATCATTCCCATAGCTGGCACCACACTTCATAGAAACCTTTGTTAGATTTTCAGAGGATGCATGTAGCTTTCTTAGTGAGTCTGAGATTTTTCTTATTGCATATGAGGAAGTGTGTATGTGTTCAGCATTACAAGTCTTAAATTGTTGATATTCTGCAGGCTTTTCCTTGTGTACAGCATTTACAATCCTCCCACTGTATGTGTGGTAACTAGTGTCCCATAATATAAACGATTTCCCATGTGTGGGATATTTTACTTTCGGAACAATGTCCGAGGCTGATAGGTGCTTACTTAAATCATTGTTAATCAGGAATGTAGGGTGGCCACTAGATAGCAAGCCTAAACAGTAAAGGGGGGGGGGGGGGGGGGGGGCATTTTTTTTTTAAAGAAACTAATCTGTATTCCACTACGAATTTCAAATATATCTTTGTATTCCAGGCCTTGTGAAGAAGCATAGCAGCAGCACACAACCTTTTTTCCTAAATAGCCAGGAAGTGGAGTAAAATAGCTTCTGGATGCTTTCCACGTTACAGTTCCTCTGGGACTGTTTGAGAAACTGTTATCTGATTTACACCATTGGGCTCAGAACTACTATTGGTACAAGACCCTCAGAACAATATAACATGGAAGCAGAGCAAGTAATGTAAGACCTGGATTTCCTCATTAAGAATAGCAGACAAGTAGTGAGTGTGAGGCGTAGCACAGTTCAGATAAATGTTTGTCAATGAGACGGAGAACAATTTAAACAAAGGACTACCACTATATCCTGTGTGACAGTCACCTTCAGTGGCTATAACCAAGTGGTGCTTGTAACCCAGGACGGGCGAAAGTGTCTGGTTGCATAGACATTTTCCTTGGTTGTTGACAACCTTCTTTAGCCAGATCTGGTTGTCAAGATCTACGTAATTAGCAACAAAACATCCAGTTGCCAACTGCCCTTTGGAACAAAATCCTCTTCTGCATGAAAGCCACTTTTCCGCACCCTACTTGGGCATGGGCACCTCAAGTTACCAATGTACTGTGGATCTGTGCTAGTGTTTCCTTTTGGGCATTAGCCGCTGACTTATTTCACTCAAAGGTTATGAATGTCTCTCTCTCTCTCTGTATAAGCTATGGGGCCCTTCTCAGTCTGTACCAGTGACTCTGTGGAGGGGTTGCATTTGTGAGTAAAACCTGACTGCGTCTGCAGGAATGCTCTGTTGAATTCTCAGTTGGATATGACCCATCTAAATCCTGATGTTCCTCTCCTATGGTTAAGCATTTCTTCTGCTTGATGCAAGATACTGGGCAGGCAGAGGCTGTTGATGTGGTGAATGAGAACCCTTGTTGCAACAGTGATTTTCAGGCCCTCAATTCTCTGCCCCTACCACCAAAGGTCAAGAAACCTAGAATATTACTGTATGTCACCAATGTCCTAGTCGATCTTCAAGTGATGACTTGCTGAGAGTAGGTCGCTCCCCCTGCCGCTGCAGCTCCTCCAAGTTCCCGAGTTCCTGTGTTCCTGAGACCCACCTAACTGTAAGTACCCCCCCTCCTCCCAGCCCCTCGCCCTGCCCCGCGCCACTCACCTTCTCTCCTGCTTCTTTTCCTCCTCTCTGTCTCTTCCTCCTCGCTCCCCCTCTGCAATCTTCTTCTGTGTTCTTCTGTTCTTCTGTTCTTCCCTTCTGTTCTTCTGTGTTCTTCCGGTCTTCTGTGTTCTTCTTCTCTGTTCTTCTCGGTGCTTCTGTGTTCTTCTTCTCGGTTCTTCTGTGTTCTTCTGTGTTCTTCTCTGTTCTTCTCTGTTCTTCTCTGTTCTTCTGCTCTTCCGATCTTCTGTTCTTCTGTTCTTCTGTTCTTCTGTCTTCTGTTCTTCTGTTCTTCTGTCTTCTGCTCTTCCGGTCTTCTGTTCTTCAGTCTTCTGTTCTTCTGTCTTCTGTTCTCCTGTCTTCGGCTCTTCTACCTCCTCCGTCTTCTTCCCCCGAGCCTGCCCTCCTGCTCCTTCCTCATCCCCCTCCCTCACTCGCCTCCCCCTCTCTCACCCCTAGCTAACCCGTTCGCTATCTACCTCCCTCACTCCTCCTATCTTCCTATCTCTCTAGCTCCCTATCTCACTATCTAACTCCCCCACTCTCCACCTCCTCCTACCTACCTATCTGTCTATCTATCTATTTCCCTATCTATCGACTTCTCTATCTATTTTCTCTATCTATTTCTCTATCTCTCCCCCCCTCCCGCCACCCCCTCTACTACCTATCTCCCTATCCTCTCACTCTACCTCTCTCCCTCACCCACCTCTACAACCCCCCCTCCCCTATCTTCACAACCCTACTCCTATCTCTCTCCCTAATCTCCAAACCTCCTAACACTCACCCTCCTCCACCCTAAACCCCCTCCCCCAGCTCCTCTCACTCTACCTGTCCCCCCCCCTCCCTCGCGCTTTCCCGCCGCGACCTCCTGCACGCCCCGCCCCCCAGCTCCCATTCGCCCCCAGCTGACCCCTCCCCCCCCTCCTACCTCTTATGGCGGCCGCTGCGCGACAGTGGTAGCGACCCTTGACCCAAGGGTAGGTCGCTCCCCCTGCCGCTGCAGCTCCTCCAAGTTCCCGAGTTCCTGTGTTCCTGAGACCCACCTAACTGTAAGTACCCCCCTCCTCCCAGCCCCTCGCCCTGCCCCGCGCCACTCACCTTCTCTCCTGCTCCTGCTTCTTTTCCTCCTCTCTGTCTCTTCCTCCTCGCTCCCCCTCTGCAATCTTCTTCTGTGTTCTTCTGTTCTTCCCTTCTGTTCTTCTGTGTTCTTCCGGTCTTCTGTGTTCTTCTTCTCTGTTCTTCTCGGTGCTTCTGTGTTCTTCTTCTCGGTTCTTCTGTGTTCTTCTCTGTTCTTCTCTGTTCTTCTCTGTTCTTCTGCTCTTCCGATCTTCTGTTCTTCTGTTCTTCTGTTCTTCTGTCTTCTGCTCTTCTGTTCTTCCGTCTTCTGCTCTTCCGGTCTTCTGTTCTTCTGTCTTCTGGTCTTCTGTCTTCTGTTCTCCTGTCTTCGGCTCTTCTACCTCCTCCGTCTTCTTCCCCCGAGCCTGCCCTCCTGCTCCTTCCTCATCCCCCTCCCTCACTCGCCTCCCCCTCTCTCACCCCTAGCTAACCCGTTCGCTATCTACCTCCCTCACTCCTCCTATCTTCCTATCTCTCTAGCTCCCTATCTCACTATCTAACTCCCCCACTCTCCACCTCCTCCTACCTACCTATCTGTCTATCTATCTATTTCCCTATCTATCGACTTCTCTATCTATTTTCTCTATCTATTTCTCTATCTCTCCCCCCTCCCGCCACCCCCTCTACTACCTATCTCCCTATCCTCTCACTCTACCTCTCTCCCTCACCCACCTCTACAACCCCCCCTCCCCTATCTTCACAACCCTACTCCTATCTCTCTCCCTAATCTCCAAACCTCCTAACACTCACCCTCCTCCACCCTAAACCCCCTCCCCCAGCTCCTCTCACTCTACCTGTCCCCCCCCTCCCTCGCGCTTTCCCGCCGCGACCTCCTGCACGCCCCCGCCCCCCAGCTCCCATTCGCCCCCAGCTGACCCCCCCCCCCCCCTCCTACCTCTTATGGCGGCCGCTGCGCGACAGTGGTAGCGACCCTTGACCCAAGGGTAGGTCGCTCCCCCTTCCGCTGCAGCTCCTCCAAGTTCCCGAGTTCCTGTGTTCCTGAGACCCACCTAACTGTAAGTACCCCCCTCCTCCCAGCCCCTCGCCCTGCCCCGCGCCACTCACCTTCTCTCCTGCTCCTGCTTCTTTTCCTCCTCTCTGTCTCTTCCTCCTCGCTCCCCCTCTGCAATCTTCTTCTGTGTTCTTCTGTTCTTCTGTTCTTCCCTTCTGTTCTTCTGTGTTCTTCCGGTCTTCTGTGTTCTTCTTCTCTGTTCTTCTCGGTGCTTCTGTGTTCTTCTTCTCGGTTCTTCTCTGTTCTTCTCTGTTCTTCTCTGTTCTTCTCTGTTCTTCTCTGTTCTTCTGCTCTTCCGCTCTTCCGATCTTCTGTTCTTCTGTTCTTCTGTTCTTCTGTTCTTCTGTTCTTCTGTTCTTCTGTTCTTCTGTTCTTCTGTCTTCTGCTCTTCTGTTCTTCCGTCTTCTGCTCTTCCGGTCTTCTGTTCTTCTGTCTTCTGGTCTTCTGTCTTCTGTTCTCCTGTCTTCGGCTCTTCAACCTCCTCCGTCTTCTTCCCCCGAGCCTGCCCTCCTGCTCCTTCCTCATCCCCCTCCCTCACTCGCCTCCCCCTCTCTCACCCCTAGCTAACCCGTTCGCTATCTACCTCCCTCACTCCTCCTATCTTCCTATCTCTCTAGCTCCCTATCTCACTATCTAACTCCCCCACTCTCCACCTCCTCCTACCTACCTATCTGTCTATCTATCTATTTCCCTATCTATCGACTTCTCTATCTATTTTCTCTATCTATTTCTCTATCTCTCCCCCCCTCCCGCCACCCCCTCTACTACCTATCTCCCTATCCTCTCACTCTACCTCTCTCCCTCACCCACCTCTACAACCCCCCCTCCCCTATCTTCACAACCCTACTCCTATCTCTCTCCCTAATCTCCAAACCTCCTAACACTCACCCTCCTCCACCCTAAACCCCCTCCCCCAGCTCCTCTCACTCTACCTGTCCCCCCCCCCTCCCTCGCGCTTTCCCGCCGCGACCTCCTGCACGCCCCCGCCCCCCAGCTCCCATTCGCCCCCAGCTGACCCCTCCCCCCCCTCCTACCTCTTATGGCGGCCGCTGCGCGACTGCGCAGCGGGCACGCTGCTGGCGCGCCGGAGGCGCGCCAGAGGCAAGCCCGTCTGCGCCCGTCCGCGCCTGGCCCGCTCCCAGCGCCACGACCCCTGGTCCCCAGCTCCCCCAAGCCCCGCTGATCCGCTACGACCCCACCACCCTCCACGCCCTCAACCCAGGGCGCTCCAAAACCTGCTTCCTAGCTCACCCCAAACGCACCCATGGACCCTTCGCCTGCAACTCCTGCAAACGCATCTTCCACCACGCAACTACCACGACCACAAGCCCACGCGCCATCAACCACCTCAAGTGCATCCTGATCAACGCTCGTTCCGTCCACAAGCACGCCGTTGAACTTTGGGACCTCCTGGACTCCACAGCCCCGGACGTCGCCTTCATCACGGAGACATGGATGAACGCCTCCTCTGCTCCAGACATCGCTACCGCCATCCCCGAAGGCTACAAGATCTCCAGAAAAGACCGCACCAACCAAGTAGGAGGAGGTGTCGCCATCATCTTCAAAGACTCCATCAGCGTCACCACCTCCACCGAAGACCCCCCCTCGCCGCTGAACACCTGCATTTTCAGATTCGCACCGACCCAAGGACCACCCTCAGAGGATCCCTCGTCTACCGTCCTCCCGGACCTCGCGCCTCTTTCAGCGACGCCATCGCCGACTTCATCTCCCCGCACGCCCTCGCCTCACCGGACTACATCCTCCTAGGCGACCTCAACTTCCATCTGGAACAAAACAACGACCCCAACACCACCACCCTGCTCGACAACCTCGCCAACCTCGGCCTCAAACAACTGGTGAACACCCCCACCCACATCGCCGGACACACGCTCGACCCTATCTTCTCCGCCAGCAAACACGTCTTCTTCAGCCACACCTCTGCCCTACACTGGACTGACCACAGCTGCGTCCACTTCACATTCCGACGCGAGACCTCCCACCTCCGCACTCAACCCATCCCTCATCGACAGTGGAACAAGATCCCTGAAGAGCAACTCTTCTCCGCTCTCGCCGCCAACCAACCCACCCTCACCACCGACCCCAACGACGCAGCTCTCAACCTCACAAACTGGATCTCCAACTGCGCTGACAACCTTGCTCCCCTCAAACGCACGCATCGACAGACCAACACCAAAAAACCTCTCTGGTTCTCTGACACCCTCAAAGAATCAAAGAAAACTTGTCGTGCCCTTGAGAAGGCCTGGCGCAAGGACCACACCGCTGACAACATGACCGCCCTCAAGAACGCTACACGCGAACACCACCACCTGATCCGCACTGCCAAAAGGAACTTTTTCACCGACAGACTAGACAAAAACAGCCACAACAGCAGAGAACTCTTCAGCATCGTCAAAGAGTTCTCCAACCCCAGCGCCAGCGCCAACGCCGTCACGCCCTCACAGGATTTGTGCGAATCCCTCGCCACTTTCTTCCATCGCAAGATCAGCGACCTCCACGACAGCTTCGGACACCAGACCCAACCATACACCACTGAACCCGCTTCCCCGGACATCACCCTCAACAACTGGACCCACATCAACACGGAAGAAACCAAATCCATCATGAACTCTATCCACTCCGGCGCCCCTTCGGACCCCTGCCCGCACTTCATCTTTAACAAAGCCGACGACATCATCGCCCCGCACCTCCAGACCGTCATCAACTCTTCTTTTTCTTCTGCTACCTTCCCCGAATGCTGGAAGCACGCTGAAGTCAACGCCCTACTAAAGAAACCTACGGCTGACCCAAGCGACCTGAAAAACTTCCGCCCCATCTCTCTTCTACCTTTCCCAGCCAAGGTAATAGAAAAGACCGTCAACAAACAGCTGACCACCTTCCTGGAAGACAACAACCTGCTCGACCCTTCACAAACCGGATTCCGAACCAACCACAGCACGGAAACCGCCCTCATCTCAGTCACAGACGACATCAGAACCCTGATGGACAACGGTGAAACAGTCGCCCTCATTCTCCTCGACCTCTCGGCTGCCTTTGACACCGTCTGTCACCGCACCCTAATCACCCGCCTACGCTCCACCGGGATCCAAGGCCAGGCCCTGGACTGGATCGCCTCCTTCCTCGCTAACCGCTCCCAAAGAGTTTACCTCCCTCCGTTTCGCTCAGAACCCACCAAGATCATCTGCGGCGTACCTCAAGGCTCATCGCTCAGCCCAACACTCTTCAATGTCTACATGAGCCCCCTCGCCGACATCGTACGCAAGCACGACATCATCATCACCTCCTACGCCGACGACACCCAACTTGTACTCTCCCTCACCAAGGACCCCGCCAGCGCCAAGACCAACCTACAAGAGGGTATGAAGGACGTCGCAGATTGGATGAGGCTCAGCCGCCTAAAGCTGAACTCTGAAAAAACGGAAGTCCTCATCCTCGGCAACACCCCGTCCGCCTGGGACGACTCCTGGTGGCCCACGGCCCTCGGCACCGCACCGACCCCCGCAGACCACGCCCGCAACCTCGGCTTCATCTTGGACCCTCTTCTCACCATGACCAAGCAAGTCAACGCCGTGTCCTCCGCCTGCTTCCTCACTCTCCGCATGCTCCGCAAGATCTTCCGCTGGATCCCCGCCGACACCAGAAAAACCGTGACCCACGCCCTTGTCACGAGTCGCCTGGACTACGGCAACACCCTCTACGCGGGGACCACCGCCAAACTCCAAAACCGCCTGCAACGCATCCAAAACGCCTCGGCCCGCCTCATCCTCGACGTACCCCGCAACAGCCACATCTCCGCACACCTGAGACACCTGCATTGGCTCCCAGTCAGCAAAAGGATCACCTTCCGTCTTCTCACCCACGCACACAAAGCCCTCCACAACAAGGGACCGGAATACCTCAACAGACGCCTCAGCTTCTACGTCCCCACCCGCCCCCTCCGCTCCGCTGGCCTCGCACTTGCTGCCGTCCCTCGCACCCGCCGCTCCACGGCGGGTGGGAGATCTTTCTCCTTCCTGGCGGCCAAGACCTGGAACTCCCTCCCCACCAGCCTCAGGACCACCCAGGACCACTCCGCTTTCCGGAGACTCCTAAAGACTTGGCTGTTCGAGCAGCGATAACCCCCCCTTCCCCCCCTAGCGCCTTGAGACCCGCACGGGTGAGTAGCGCGCTTTATAAATGTTAATGATTTGATTTGATTTGAGAGGCTGCATTTACACTAGAGCAGCACCAAGCCAAGGAGTCAGACACCTCCTTCCTCGCTCCCATTTCCGATCTTGTGAGAATATGAGCTTGCCTCAGAGTCTCTCATACAGTCCCAAGCATCATGTGCTTCAGGGTTAAATGTGGTGCTGGCTTTGTATCTTCTCAAGACTTCATTGTTTCAGAGTTTCCCTTGTCTTGCACAGCAAGATCTCGAGTTGTCATAGTCTGCTTTTCTTTCCTTAGTTCCAAGCTCAGGAATCTCCAACATTTTGAAAAGTCTCATCTATCCCTGCTCATTCTATGGCGTTATAAGTGCCATGCTAAACCTCTGGCAGAGTATTCAGCATTCCTCCACAGCTGTCTAGACATTGACCCTGCACACTGTCATTGAGGCCAGTGAGTAGGCCTCAGGCAAAACAGCACTACTCTGTGCTAGCCAAGGCTTGTATTGGAAGATACTACAGCGCGTGGACAACAATGAAGAAAGTAAAGGGCCCTACTGCCAAAAGATGTCCTGCTCCATCATAGTGAGCTTCAGACTACATTTGTAGCACAAATTTGACTGTTACATTTTCCTGCTTGCTGATTATGGTAAAGATGTGCCTGCACCCTCTAGGTCAGGTTCTGCCATCTGGTTCACATGTATACAGTTCGGGGGATGACCTGACCAAAAGTCATGATGTGCTCCAAGGAAGTATTAAGTGGTGACAAACTTCTTATCTTAATGGGGTTTACGGTCATTAAAGGGATTACATAAAATGTGAAATGAATCTGAAAATGCCCAGTATTTGAGGAGAGAATTGTGAATTTAATGCAGATAACACAGGTGTGTGTTGTGTAATTCAAACTTTTGAGAGATAGGTTGGCATATAAATCAGACAAAGTCGTGAAGCCCTGTTTCAACAGATAGGGTAATGCTGTTGATTATGGAAAAACATTGGGATTATTTGTGGTGCATAACTTGGCAATTCTGTTTTGTACAACCTGAATCTCTCTCATATCCCTGAAACTGGATCTGTGGACTCATGTGGTTGTTTTCTTGCATGCAACCTATTACAAATACAAGTTCTAAAGAGATAATCAGCTTATAGTGTATGTAGTGAATCTCTTGATTTTATTAGTCTCAATAGTTTGTGTTATAGTTCAGTTCGTAGTGCTTGGATCTTAGGCATAGTTATTTACTGCAGTCTGTTTCACTAGCAACTCATTTCCTACCTACAAATATTAGCCATATCACTTGGAGACTTATCTCTCGTATTTCGGGCCTTTAAATATGTTATTGTCATAGTGATGGGTAAATATAATAGGTTGACATAATTAGCCCTGTTTTTCACCTCATATATCTTACGTATTTTATACATTCTCCAGTATTCACATAGATTTGCGTTCTTAAATCACCCCCCATCGTCGAAGTGGGAGTCCCACGGTACCATAATAAAGCAGTACATAACATTACCATAGACCATAATGGCAATAAAACATTCACTTTAATAACTTATCCATATCATTTAAAAGGAACCAAACTCCAGCCTATCAGGAGACCGCACACTTTATAGGCTGATTCCCCCAGATTTTCAAGCACTAGTGTCAGAGGTAATCCCGTAACAATAAGGGGAGCCTTTATGGGGAGGAGGGTGGGTTGCATGTGAATCTATGAAAGATGCCAATACTGGAGAACTACAGTTACAGGTAACTTATTCTCTTCTCCAGTATTGGATCTTTCAAAGATTCACAAGCTTGAATCAGAGTAGTTACCAGTTACAGTATTTGTACAATCATCATAATATTACAATAGCAGATGGTGGTATAAACACATATGCAGAGATATGTAACAAAACAAAAAGGCTCACCTTATTGAAATAAATGACTTCACACTGCCTGTCCAACAGCCGCATACCTGCACTGTGCTGATTCCAGGCAATAATGCTGTGTGAATGAATGTGCATTCTTCCACGTCGCAGCATGACAAATCTTCATGCGAGACACTCCAGCAAACAATGTCAAGGTAGAGACCGCTCTAGTAGAATAAGCTCTAGCTGCGATTGGTCTGCCAGTTTTGGATTAACAGAACTGGATAGCAACTGAGACCCCTCGAGTGATTGGTTGCCTTTGTGACTGGGGCACCTTTATGATTATTTCTATATGTTACCAGCAGTTGATCTGTTTTTCTGAACTGTTTGGTCCAATGTCAATAACATTTCAGACATCTTTTGATGTCTAATGTATGACGGGATCTTTCCGCTGCTGACTGAGGATTTGTAAAGAAAGTTCTTAGTATCACAGGCTCATTAAGATGAAAAATCCAAAGGGACCTTGGGTATACATTTTGGATTGGTTCTGAGTATGATAGTTTTATGTGAAACGCATGATAGGCTCCTTAATCATGAAGGCGTGCATTTCACTTACTCTTCTGGGTGATATTAATGCCAGCAGTAATGCTGCATTCCATAACAGGAATTTGATGTCCACGGGAACTGATTTGAGCATGTAAATCTATGAAAGATGCCTATGCTTGAGAATTTACAGCTAAGTAATTTATTTTCTTATGTAACAGGGTTAAAATGGGGAATTCAACTGGTAGAACTTTGTTCCTTAAAACATTTAGATATTTTTTCATATTTTTGATTTCTGAGTTCTAAGATTGCATTTAATTTTAGAAATGTTGACCTTTGTATTGTTTTCATGGTTTTTCGGTTTGCTTGTAAATCGTGTTGCAGCACCCTCATCCATTTTAATTGTTTAAAGTGAAATTGCAAAAGCAAAATTAATTAAATCAAGTTATTATATATTTGTTTTAGGTATCCCAGTTTACCCTGGTCTAGCCATATTCTTTCAAAATGCTTTAATATTTTTCAGGTAAGTAGCAATTGATAACACTGTTGCTGTAAAGGCCATGTAAGGAAAAAGTAAAAAATTAAACTTTTGCAAGATGTTATGCACATTTTGTGAGATACCGTCCATCTTGCTTGTTTCTGCTATTTTTCTTTTTTAATCAGGTGTTTCATTCTAATTTTGTAATGTTCAAGCTGTGATCTTTTTTGGGTCACTATTGAACTAAAATATCAATTACTATGTCAGCTTAATGCCCTTCTGTCGCCCCCACTTCATGTGAACTTGTTTCAAACAAAGCATGGGAGATAGTTTTTCTCAAAGGAACAAACACAATTTCAAACCCAGAGCTTGCCTAAGTAGATCAGGGGATAGTTTTTCATACAAATGAACGTAGATTGAATGAATTCTTAGTTCATCATTTCTATAACTCCTATTCCATATGTGATTGCACTGGAGTACAAACAAAGCTATCTGTAACCAGACAAAATTAAGAAAACAAAATTTTAAAAGTGATGTTTTACACTGCAAAGCCTGGTACAATATGGCAATAAAAACACCTACAAGAGTGTCTTTGCAGTTTGAAATAAGAGGCTGCAAGAATGGTTAAGAAGCTGCAAGCTCAAAATGTGCAAGTAGCACAGAGGCTGGTGTAGAAATATGTAACTCATTTGTCAGTGCACTGTTCATCAGGTAAAGCTTTGTTTTGGGAATGAGAGACTACTGAAGAAAGAAAGACAGCCCTGACTAGAAATGTGGATATAAAAAGCCTCAGTTAATAGACAAAATTACATACGAGGGTCTTGCGAACAGTGAGTGCGAAGAGCAATTGTCAAGGGCTGGACATAGTGATGGTGTCTCAGGTTTCCTTCATGATTGCCCTAAGTACAGGTGACTCTTCCCATTAGCTGCTGTGCTATACATACTTGATAAAAGAAGTCACACGTCTCCTTAGGAAGGTCCTAGTTAGGTCGAAAAAGCCACAAAAGGCAGAAAAAGTCTCTTTAACAATATGAATAGTTTTTGATTAAAGATGAAGAGCTTTACAGCAGATAGGAAGCAAGATATCAAAACTACCCTGAGACAGTAGCGAAAGAGTTTAACAGAGACTTTTGAGGCGGAAAAACAGCTGCAGAAAAAAGAAGCAAAATCAGTGACCAAAAAATCTAAGGTGAGCACCAAACCTTATGAAAGAAAGTAGAATCAAAAGTATTGCAACACCTCCTTCTCAATTCTAAGCTCCCTTTAGTGCAAGTTAAACAGAAACTTACTTCACATGAAAATGTTTGACCACCATCTGGACAGGGTGGGTCTGCCAAAAGAGACTGGGAAGATCACCATCTGAGTTAGGAGTGATATAACTCCAAGCACACTTACTGTCACAGTACAATGGCATTGGCCTTCTGTGGCAGGTGCAAGAAGAGGGATTTAGTACCTGACATCATGTCCTTGAGCATCTGATGTCTCTGATCCTCTGTACAACTGTACTCCTACTTCAAAACTCTCATCTTATACTTCATACTGAGCAGCCTTCTGCCATCGGAAACTCTTCAGGGCTACCGTGGCTATGAACACTGCAACACTAGGCTGGGGTACTGCGTAAAGCAGACGGGATCCCCTTCCTGCATGTGAAACATACCATCCCATTTGATGGTGCTGAGCTAGTTGACCATGCCACTGCCTAACTAAGGTTGCTTGTGGTCAGTGCTGTGTGTGGATATAAAAATGTGTGTTTAAAATATTTGACAGCCCTGGAATGGAGAAGGTGCCGGCAAACATAGTTGGAAAATAAGGCATGAATACACCTGTGCCTAGTCAGTAGACGACTGTGTGCTACAAATTCAGAACACTATGTCAGTGGGAGCAAATGCACCTTAGAGGCTTCAGAAATGTAATAACATTTCCCTCAGGCTGTGGGCCAGTCTGACTATCATATATTGGGTGACCTGCAATTTCTGAATTTGGATGTCCCAAGTAACTGACGTAACAATAGTTGATACTTTAAATCATGGCAGCTTGTAGATGCACAAATAAGATTTGTTTCTGATGGATACAACTACCTGTGGATTCTTCACCTTCTGAATTTGTCCTTGCACCAGCGTTACCGAAGGTAAGTAACTTGTTCTTCTTATCATCCTCATCTGAAACAAACAGCAGGCCACAAAAAAGTTAAGCTTAATCCCTGAGTGAGACGAAAACCAAGGATTCTGATGGTTAATTCTGCCAGTAGATTCCTGATCTCTGGAATATCCCAGGCAGCAGACTGGATCCGGAAACTTCTAATATAGCTGTTGTGCATTGGAAGGGGGTCGCCAGCATCATCTCGCTGCCAGAAGTGGAGTTGTGGTAACATGACTGGACCATCCACCCTGGCATCAGTTCTGGTTTTCCATACCATTTCAAGAGGCTCCAATTCCAGTGCAAATTCTTGTTCGGGTGCCACTTCTATCGCCAGTGCTTTTGACGGTACCGACCCTGGGTAGAGTTTCTGCTGTCAGGAGTACACCAAACTGTATTCCTCCATGCCACAATGAATGTTCAGGTGGGAATTGGTCCCCTGTGGAGCGCTATCAAGACCTATGGGGCTGTATGGGCTCTGTTTGAGGGTTTGCCATCAGGTCTTCATTGGTGCTGAGCGTCCCTCTAGCTCTATTGGACCCACTCAGCACAGTAGTGTCATTCCAACACTGGGGCCTTCACCAGTCCCTCTCACCCCAGTGCCGGCGCCATCACAACCTCTAGCCCCATTTAGAACATTACATTAAAGAATGGAGCCCCAAGGTTTGCCTGAGGAGGAAAGGTGAATAGGGGATTGTGTGTCATTCAGACACCGGTGAAAACAAGCCTTTCCAACTTCTCCCAGTATGTGAGGCAGCAGATTTGCCAGCCCTGCAGAAGGCAGATGGGCTAGATATATCACCAGATACATACATAGACCCACCCACACGGCTTGTTCCCATCAGAGATGGCGTTGTTTCACACAGTTCTAAAGAAAGCAGCAGCTGTGCTTGAATTGCTTCTCCCTTCAGTGGAGCACAAACCAAACACTCTCACCAAAGTCCCCAGACTGCAACCACGTCAGTAGAGTTGCTGCTCCCATTTAATAAGATGCTCCTGAAGTCCACGAAGGAGGCCCAGGCAGAGGTAACCAAAGTTCCAGCAGCGAGTCACACAGTTGCAAGGCAATACAGGCCATCACCAGGGTATGGAACCTTTTATTCTTTGCTGGAGACTTATGGTACCGGCATCCTCCTGCATCTACAGCACAAAGCTTAACTCAGCCGTAACCCAGGATATTTGTCAGCCATGCACAAGATAGGGAGTCCAGAAAGTTGGAAGGGATGGGAAAGAAAGTATTCTCCACCGATAGCCTGGTGTTGCCCTCCCCTCAATGAAGCTTGTCTTCTTGGTCATTATACACGTCCTATGTGACATGACTGCAATGATTGTGCCCAACATTCCTGACTATATCAAACATAATTTTAATGAGGTAGTCTGTGATGGTCAGAACGTGCCCAAACACATAATCATGGCAAGTCTGGACTGCAGACTCTGTAGCCATGGGCAAAGCGTCTTGAATAGCCCTACAGTGTTGCAGCTGGATTCATCCTACAGGCTTTTCTGGCAAGGTCCAAGCCACATTTATGGACATGCCATTTGATGGAGGGTGTCCCTTCCGACATAAAGATGACTCATCATTGGTACACTTTAAAGATAGAAGAAAGACGGCCAGGTCTCTAGGGCTTCAATCCCAGCAAAGGACTTTAATCAGTTTAGAAGGTTCAGGGTTTTCTCGGAGTGGTTCCAGTATAGGCAACGCCAGGCCATGCAACTGCAACAATCCTTTTTTGTGACAGTACAAGTTCAGTGGAAAGGGAAGCGCATGCCAGAACCAGGCTTCCTCCTCCTCCTTTTTCCTCCCCAGCACCATCAATAAAGCTGATTTAATTCCCTCTAAAGTAGTATGTGCAGTCCATAGGAGAACGGGTATCCTCCTTTTACAAGCCTATAGGACCAAAACACAGACCAGTAGGTCCTTCAAATTAAGGACCATCTGCGGGTACTGCAGCACGAGCTGATGGATTAAACCCAGATCGGTGACTGGGGGTGAATGTTTGATTTATGCTGCATTCTGTCCATCTGTTCTTTTTGCTTTTGTCACACTAAGTGGGAAGGGTATGCCCAGGCATGGGTCCCATGCTCACTGTGCCTCTGGATTCAAGCTAACCTGGTTGATAGGGTGGGATACCCCGAAACCGGTCCCAGAATGCTTGTTTCCGGTCAAGGGAGGACCTGGGTTGGCAGTTTGGGCTGGACGTTTCCCATGGCGAGCAGGGTCAAGACTGATTTGCTTTTGGTGGGGTCCAAACTGGATGGCATAGTGAGCAGAAAAAAATATGTATTGAACCCAGTTCTGAGACTAGGGGTGAATGTTTGATTTGTTCCACATTCTGTCTGTGATCTGTTCCTTTTGCAGAAAGGAAGGATAGCATTGACGCCAGAGCAGGAAATTGGGCTGGGGTGCTACTCTCGTTACTTTCTGATCACCAAGAAGGATGATGGTCTTCATCCGATCCTAGATCTCAGTCTCCTGGACTCTTACTTGTCCAAGAAGTTCAAGATGCTGTCTATGCTCAGGTCCTTCTGGTGCTGGAAGCAGAAAACGAGATGATGTCCCTTGACTTTCAGGATGCATACTTGCACATACCAGTCGTGCAGTCGCACAGCAGGTACCTGCGTTTCATGGTAGGGACCAGTCACTTCCAGACCACGGTCATCCCTTTTGGATTGACATCAGCACCTCAAGTCTTCTCAGAGGTGAAGGGCGTGGTCACAGATCATCGCAGGTCAGGATCTCCGTATTCTTTTACCTGGGCAACTGACTGCTCCAAGCCAGTTCACTGCAGATGGTGTCACAGGTAACAACATCCCTGCTGTTCAACCGTGTCATCAATGTGCCCAAGTCTTACCTAGGGCCCTCAGCGTCTCCTGTTTATTGAGGACAGTAATGTATACAATATCACTTTGAGCCTTCCCTCTTCCACAGAGGATCCACGACATTTATTATTTGATTCTGATGTTTTGGGAGGGAGAACTTAGGCAAGGCAAAAGACCTGAGGGAGGTACAACTCTCGACTCAGTCACCACCAAGTGCTCATGCATTTAAACAGATAGCGAGGTGGTAGTTTATTGCATTTGCTTCTTATCAAAATGCTAACCTAAGTGCCAATCGAAACCTAGATAACCCTCAACCAATGTATAAGGGAGCTCAGTTGGATAACCCGCATTTAGTATATTAAATATGCTCCACTTGATTATCTGTCCATGCCTTTTCAAGGTACTACTTCATTGATTCTGATGCCAAATCGTATTCCAAGGAAAGGCAAGTACCCTTAAGAAATTGTTCCATGATTTATATCATGTATTTCTCCCCCATAACCCCACTCTTGTTACATGTGCTCATTCTGTTTGGTCTTCCGGGCTAGTGATTATTACACGATGGAGCAGGAAGTGTTTTACTTGTAATTGCAGTTCTTCATCATGGATATCTAGGCAATTGATAACCAGCCCACCCAGCTTCTCTTATGTTGGAGAAATCCATGTCTCGTGGAATTTCTAATAAGAACTAGGGGACTAGTACATTGTAGGTGCAGCGGGGTTTGTGGGCGTAAATTAGCATCACCTAATTCCCACTGCAGCCTGTGCTTGATTTTTTTTTTTTTTAAGTTGAAAATGCTTAGGTGTTTTTCCTATGCATAATTTTCTTATGGCTGTGAATCCTTAAGGTGTCCATAAGTAGAGGATTTAATTTGCAGAAAAAGTTGCTTTATGTACCATAAATGAGGTTCACTGTAAAGATAAACTAACTCAGAAGCTCTTCAGTATGTAAACAATCAGAGGAGATTTTTATTTGGGCTTTTCTGATTCCCTAGATGCAAAGTCATATTGTAGGAGATGTGACAGACAACAGATATTCAGGAAAGCTCATAGACGTTTAATGTGTTTAATGCAGAAGTATAGCAAGCTTCAAAAATAGTTTTAAAAAGTACAGTTGGAAATGTTAACGGACCAGCAGTTTGCCGTCTGAACTGTTGAAGCAGATAATGCTAATTTTTTTTTGTTTATTATACATTTTCTACAGTGTAGCAAGCAGAGGAAAGAACACTGATTAAACCAAAACTTAAGATGGACACTAATGGGCAAGTGCGTAGCTCTTCTCGTGGGAAGAATGCGAGAAGACGTCAGGAAGGAGATACACTGGTGTGTCATAGAAAGCTAACTTCGGCTGCAGATCTCACTTGACTATGTCATTTTCAAAGTCAGGCTGTGTTCACTTGAACAGCTGGGCTAAATGTGCAGTGTACACCAGGGCAGTACATTTAAAATGCCTGTTAGTATGCAATACTGCTGAAGCTTCGGTAGTGAGTAGGTGTACAATTTTTTGAGATTACCTCCTTTTTCACAGTGTGTTGACATTTTTCCACAATTCATAGCGGTTAATCTGATAAATTCTGCATTTCCCCTTCTCTACATAATTATTACCATTATCTAGAGGACAAGCATGGGCAACATTTTCATTTCCTAAAGCATGTTGGATTATACATAGGCCCAATATAATCCAAATGTACAGGATTGAGTTTAGAATTGCAAATATTATTTGAAAAGCTTTCATTCCCCACGTTCCAAATATCCCAGATATTTAATAGATGCCACTTTCATCCTTAGCAAGAGTACCTGTAGTTTTGTGAAGCTTCCTAATGCTACTCTTGATGTAGTTTATTTGTCCACGAAGGCTACGAGGTGTTGGGGATCTTGTACAATATTCTGACCCAAGTAAGGCACAGACCTCTTCCTTGACCGCTAGGACAACGTCCAGGGCCATTCTAATCTGTACGAGCATGGTCTTCTGGGAGTCTTGCTGATCAGTTATTAGGCCTAAAGAGGTGGATATTGCCTGGGCAGTTTCCTCTATTATCTTGTCATTTTTACTCGTGTACAGCTACCCTGTCATAAACCATAATTAGGAACCATGTTAGAGAAAAAGTGATGTTCAAAGGGGGTAATGTAGTTTGGTACAGTCTTCAGAATAGTGTCACACTCATTTTGACGTACAATAAGGCTCCAGTTACTAGGGTCCCAGTGCTCACAAAACTGTTAATGTTCTGAGCAATCAAGATGAACAGTGTCTGACAAAATTAGCTTTTTGGGTTGTAACAGTCACCCGACTCGACGTCTTCTAGGTTGGTGCCTGCAGACTCTGATACCATCTGCCCTTTATAGAGCCGGTCAGTGCAAGTCTCATTTTTTCTAAGGGAGCTCTCTGATCAAAAGCAGACCCCCTTAAGACATCAGTGGGCATGCAAGTGCAAATCTAGCAGGAAGAAAGATTTATCAACAGCAAGTAGGAGTGATTATAGTACACAGTTCGGTGGTTCTGTTTAAGGACAGGCATAGCGCAGTTTCTCTTTCCGATAACAGCCTGTTTCGCAGCCATGAGATATCCCAACAGGAGCCAGAGAATGAGGGCAGTGAGGAAGGGTTTGGGCAAAACCCAGAGGGGAGTCAGTAACTCAGAGAAAACTGTTCACCCCAGACAGAGGTGGTAATGGTGAGAGGTGGTGGGTGCATTATTGTACAGCTGCAAAGGGGCTGGTTGGCTGACCCGCCCCACCCAGAACAGGTAGAGCTAGCTGGACCTGGACATCTGAAGAAGCAGAAGCAGGAATTATTCTCAACCAGTTGATCTCTTACTTCACTTGGCACTCCCAAACGCAAGAATTGATTCACATCAACTCAGTTAGGTTTAAGGAATTTGAAATACTTTGCACTCCTCACAGAACTGGGTAGTGTTCTCTTAAATGTTGGGAAACGTAATGCTCATTAAATCAGGAGGAGTCAAAAAATGTTGGGAAACTTAATACTCATGAAATCAGAAGGAGTCCAGGGAAAGTGAAAAGTGACTCCTCCCGCACGGCCGGGGTAGTCTCTTAGAGAAAGGAAAGTGTTTGTGGCTGACAAAGAAGGGTCTTCATTGTCTGTGTTGCTCGAGTGAGGGGAGTCCTCTTTCCTCTCTTTCAATCCTACTCCCAGCCAGTCTCTCTGCAGTCTGTCTCACACTTTCTCGGGTGATATTAGGGAAGTGCTTACATGGATCCCTGCACTCAGCTGGGACAGCAAAATCTCGGCCTGGACCAATACACAGTAGTGGAGTCTGCATCTCATCTTGCTACATGCATGCCTTCTTCTTTCCTACTGTCATTTGCTTGCTGAACTCGTTTGCATGTCACCTCCTTGTAGACCTTCCTCCAGCAGTCCTGCTGTTAGTGCCTCATTTCTATGTGCATCCACTGGTGCACCACCAGTATAAGCAGCCGACATGGGGAGGTTTAAAATATCCAGCAATTCCTGGTCCCTTTGGTTCTCGTCCTCTGTCACTTTTTCTTATGGTTCAGTGATCTGGTGAAATAGACGGAGAAGCCGGGACAATAGGAGCACAAACCCTAACTCTGTTTCTAATGTGGCTTACTTGGGATTTCAGCCTCTCCTGAGTCTGTTTCATGTCAAGTAATTCAGATTCATGTTTCTGTTTATTTGCTTTTTCCTACCAGTTTAGAAACGGGGGCATCGTTAGGCATCTATTATATTTCTAGGACCTTCCCTCTTAAATTTCATTATTTCTAGTATTCCTCCCTAGGATACTTAATTGTCATTGGTACCTCTCTCAGGAAAGGATTTCTTCTCATCATTAAATGAGTCCTACCCACTGTTTCAGAAACGCACACATACCTTTACCTTAGTGGTGGTACTTATAGTTGGGAAGAGTCCCCTTTAGTAGAAGTTCATTACTTTAAGATTTCTCTTCCCCCATAAAGTCTCTTTTATTCATACACTGAAAACCAGGCGGTGCCCGCTGGGTTTGTGTTACAGCCCATTCTGTGGATTAGGAAAAGGGTAGGCAACAGAAAGTAGGGGAGGTGTCCCTTTGTTATTTCTTTAACTGATCTTGTGGCTGGAGGGATGAATTGTATCGCGCACTCACACTCACAAGATTGCGTAGTTCAGCCAGTCTTGGGTTGTGCCCCTGGGTTGGCTAGCAAGTGGCTAGATCAGAGAGCCTCTTCATCATTTATGGGTCTGTATTTCGAATCCTGGGTCACCTTCCCATTTGCTCATACCCACACTATTTTCAAGAGCCCGCGTTCTCTCTATACAATGGATTACACCATCTGCTGTGGGACTCCTCGCCTTTCTACCTAATCGACAATTCTATTATTGTGTCATCTCCTACCCAGACGACATTATGGTGCACCTTTAACACATCATGACATGCCACATACTAAGAGCAAAACAAAAATTTATTTAGTTCAGCTTGCTTACAGTGTTGAGCCAAATTACCAAGTCCAGTGCTGGGCCTATATCCACCTCACTTCCCCTGGAGAAATCCCTCCCTTACCTTGGTGCCTGGTGTAGAATCTGATCTAGTGCTTGCCCCCTTCGATCTCAGAGTGAAGACATTTCCCAGCACACGATGCACCTGGTTCTGTGGAAAAAAACAGATATTTGGAAAAGCTCATAGATGTGTAAAAAATGTTAATGAAAAAATTTAGCAAGCAGTAAAACTACTATAGGTGCAATTCGCAATGTCAATGGACCAGCGCTTTGCCGTGTGAACCTTTGGAGCACATCATGCTAAATTCAATAGTTTTCCCCTTCTATCTTTTTTATAATGCAGCAAGCATGGGAAAACATATGTGATTAATCTAAATACAAGATAGACTCTAACAAGCAGCTGCCTAGCTCTACTTGTGGAAAGAAGTCCTTGGGAAAAGATGCAATGGAGTACAGTAGAAAAATGACTTAACTAAATCTGCAGTTCTCACTGCAAATACAACATGGTAGCATATTTAAAATGTGTGTTGATGTATAATGACGCAAAAGCTTTGGTATGACTTTAAGCAAGTGTAGAATCCATTTGACCCCAGTAATGTAGTTTTCAAAAAGTATGAAATTGCCTTAGAGAGCCAACTATCACCATCAGAGCTATATCTTGATGTGTTTCAGAGTTGCTGGCTAAACTGGAGGGATATGTTATTTTATATATACATTACCTAGTGGTGGTTGTCAGTAGGTAGTTATAGTTAGTCAATTTCAAAAAAGGAGGGGCAGAACGGGAGATTTGGAGAAAAAACGAATATCTCCTGGTCCAGTGTGTATTTCTCCCAATTATATACTCCACAAAGTATACACACAGTTCCAAAATCAGAGAAAAATCAGAATCAGAGAAAAAAGAGATCGAGGGTTATAGTAGTAAAGACAGGTTTCCAGAGACAAAAAAGGGGGAGGGGGGGAAGCAATATTGCTTGAAGCAAGAGCCCTCACTCACCGTCCGGTGACATGCTTCATCATAGGGCTATGCTCCTCGTCAGGCCGGCACTGCAATGCCTGACGGGCCCCACAAAGGGGCTCTTTGCCGGAGATCTTTTAGGCAGTTAGTGTAGAGCCGGTCAGATGAAAAAAAGAGAAGAGGATTGGTATGGAAGAGATTAAAAATGACTAGGGGTAGAAAATTATTTAGGGCTCTTGCTTCACGACCTCCCTGGGGCTCAAATCAAATACAGTGAGTGGGGCACACAACCTGCAGCCCCGGGGACACCACCTCCCTGGGGCTACTTAACGTTTGAGGGAGGGCCGTGTGTCTGTTTTTTTTCCAGTGCTATCAAATCAAATCATGATTTATAGAGTGCAACTACACACCTGTAAGGGTATCAAGGCACAAGATGGGTTGTCCTTCAGTTTAAGGGCTAGGTTTTAAGGTCCTTCCTGAATTGCGGTAATGATGGTGATAGCCTGAGGTGCAGGGGCAGTGTGTTCCTGCTCTTTGCTGCGAGGTAAGCGAAGGGTCTTCCTTATGGGGTACGGTGGCTAGTGTCTGTTGAGGGGAGAGGTCTGGTGGGGGAGTAGAAGGTGATGCAGTGGTTGAGGTGGGTGGGTCCTAAGTTGTGTAGGGCCTTGTATGTGTGTCAAAGCTCCCCCCCACCAAGTCACAGCAAACAACTATGTCCTGGGGGTGGGCACCCTGGGACAAAGCAGGAGCCAGCCCTGGGGGGAGGTGGTCCCCAGGGCCATCATTGGCCCCCCTTCCAACATTAAGTAGCCCCAGGGAGTTGGTGGTCCCCGGGGCTGCACTTTTTGGGAGTGGGTGGGGGATTTTCCACCACCCGCACTGTATTTGATTTGAGCTATGGGGAGGTGGTGGTCCCTGGGTCTGGGGGGGGAGAAGGAGGTTGTGCCAGTTGGCTCCCCTGTACTGTATTTGATTAGAGATCCAGGGAGGTGGTGGTCCCCCAGTGTGCAGAGGGCTACACCACCATCCCCTACCCCTCCATCCCTCACACACTGTATTTAATTTGAGACCTGTAGAGGTGGCGATGCCCGGTTCTGCGGCTAGACCGGGTGGCACACTGCACTCTATTTGAATAGAGCCTTGCGGAGGTGGCAGTCCCCTGGGCTGGTGAGGTTCCAGGTGCCCACCCCCTCCCCTATTTTATTGGCGCCCCAGGGAGATGGTGGTGCCTGGGGCTGCTTGAGGGCAGGGCTGTCCCCCGCAGTGTATTTGATTAGAGTCGCGGGGAGGTGGTAGCCCTTGGGCTGCTGGGAGGGGCCAGGCGCCTCCCCTCGCCCTGCACTGTTTTTTATTTGTTTCCAGGGGAGGTGGCAGTTCTGGGTGGTGGTGCTCCTGCAGCCTACCCCAAAGTATTTTATTAGAGCCCTGAGGAGGTGGAGGTCCCCGGGGCTGCGAGGGGGCCACATGGCCCCCACACTGTATTTAATTTGAGCCCCGAAGAGCTGGTGGTACCCGAGGACTTCTTGGCAGCCCCCCACAGTGTATTTGATTAGACCCTCAGGGGTTGGCAGTCCCCGGGGCTACTGGGGGAGGGCCAGACCACCCCGCACTGTTTTTAATTTGTGCCCCAGGGAGGTGGTGGTCCCAGGGGCTGTGGGGAGGGGACTGAGTGGCCCCACCGCATTTAATTACACATAAGCCCTAGAAAGGTGGTGGTCTCCAGGGCTGCGAGCGGGGCCGGGAGGCCCCCCTGCATTTAAAATTTGACGTTGCCCGGGACCTGACCCACCCGGGGGCTGCATTTAAACAAGCGCAGGAGCCTGCACTTAGGTTTTATTTTTGTTTTTTACATTTTTTGTGGACTCAATGCATCTCCTGCCAAAGGTTTTTTTTGTAATGCTTTTTTGCTCCAAGAGGGTCTCTGTGACCTCAGCATCAAAGATAAGGGATCAGGGGGTCCCCACCCTGGCCACTTTTTCGTTTTTTTAAATCTTTTTTTCAGGGCCTCGGCTGAAGCAGAGTCCTAACATGGATGCCAACAGTTCCTTGTTGAAGTGCTGGCAGCCAGTCAGATCTCAGCACAAGATTGGAAGGGCTTGTGGTGCCTTTGTGTCCCTATGTATACAAATTTGCTTTTTCTTTAATATTTTTAAACTACTGAACGGAGTTACACCAAATAACAAGAAGGGCACTTTCTTGACCAAGAGCTACCTTTCTGCCAAATTTGGTGTAGTTCCGCTCAGGCACTTTTCCTGTTCAAAATCCGTATAGGAATTACCATGGGAACACACAAATTGTTTAACCTCCCCCACCCACTCCCCCCCTCCCCCGGTCCCTTTTTCTCAGCCCCTGCTTGAGAGATCACCCAGAACTTTCCAGAAAGCAGCTGACGTGAGTATCAAAATTTCTTGGGAAGATTTTGTGAAGATACCTCAACTGGCGCCAAAGATATAGGTAAGTAAAAAAATATTTAAGGGCACTGCTGAGCATGACTTCCATGCAGTTCTGAAATTTGATGATAGTGGTTTGTCAACTCTAAATTTGTTTGTAAATACGGTCTCCATCCTGGTTGCCTTCATCCTAGATGGAAACACTTATTATATCAGGGACAAGCATGTTTGAGTGGGATAGGACACACAACACAGGTGCATTCTCCCATTTCTAAGTACTCAGTTTCTTTGGTACAAACTGTGACAACATTACATGAAAAACATGAAATTCTAGCATTGTGCTAATATATATAGCTAATGTTTTTCCAGAGGATGCGAGCTGATGAACCACACGATTTAAACAATTGTAATTTAACTAAAACAACTTGCACATTGTATGCCATTTTGTATGTACTTTAGTTTACTGACGTCTCTTATTTTGTGCCCCCTCCCCCATCTGATTCGAACACAGTACTCTCATCTACAAATTTGGACGGACGGAAGAACTGTGGGGATAAGAAGAAAGGCTCAGGGTCTTCTTTTCTTATGTGCATTGGTATTCTGGAGTACAATAATCTTCATAGAATTTGGGGTTCTTTGTTCTTTTTTTTATGACCTGTCAACAGATATCTCGTGTCAAAATGCTTGTTTTCAATGGGTTTGCATTTAGCCTTCTACACAGTATGTTTCTTGATTAAATGTGTATGTGTTAGATCTATTCTTACACTGTACTATGTAACTTCATCCATGATGCCTTTTAAATGCTGTATAAATGTACATAATGTATGGCTTTATATGCACGTGCCGCGGGTAGCAATCGGGCCACAGCTGACTTATTTTCTTGTTTTCTTGTCTGCATTTTGATTTACAAGCACACTTAGCCTTAAGGTTTCAGGGAGGCAATAGTGGTGACGTTAAGGACTTCCACTAATTAAACCCAGGCAGGGTAGATGGGTCAATTACATTAACTGTATATGTTTCAGAAACATATTTTAAAAACAAATATTTATGAATAAAGATGGAGATGTTTATAGTATTTTATTGTAAAAAAGTCTGAAACTAAATGCGTGTAATGCAAAATACGACGTTTGAGATTAATGTCACTATCGCACAAAATGTGTAAACCTACATTGGCACAATTCTCTTGTGGCATGTCAACTAGTCAAACGTTAGTATAATGTTCCTTTTGTGCTACGCCACAGCAAGCAGTTTTCACTGAATATTCTATTAATTTCCTCCAGTGTTACCATATTTTTAGGAGTACCTCACTTCAATGAAATATATGTATATATAGTTAAATTAAAATGAAGATCGCTTGCACAACACTAAAAGAAATTAAAAAACTTTGTGAAGTGGTTATACGCAATCTCCTATATGCATTTGGGGGTGGAAAAGTTGGTCTGCAAACTCAACTGTTTAAACCACTCAGGACCAGCTTAGCATCCAAGGGAATGTGCTGCATCTCGATTTTTTTTTTTTTTTTTGTTACCCGTTGATACATGAATATTATGGAATTTCAGGGTCTACTAGGGATAATGTCGGTTACCTGTGCTTCCTTATACACTACACCTGTGCAGTTTGACCTTACTTTTTAGTGAAATTGGAAATCTACAGCTAAGCACAAGTCCCTAGTTGCAGATTGTGTTTTGCAAGGACCAGTCACAATACAAATGTGGGGGCTAGTTCCAGGTGACTGCACTGACCAGTTTCAAAACGGTGGTGGTAAGGCATAGTACTTAACATGTGCAAAATGTGATATTAAAATTGTGAAACTTAGTAACTTGCTGGTTGAAGTGGTTGATCTTGACTCTGCTTCTCGATTCTTGATTAGTGTCTGAACCGTGCTTATGGTATGTACAGAACATTTTAGTGTCTGTTTGATGACATTCAGTAATGAATAATTAAACATTGCCTGGTCATAGCAAGCTAGCTTTTGTCCATGGACTACCATATGTCATAAACAGTAGGTATTTAGACACAATTGTGCTGTGTTTACTCATTGCCCTTTATTTCTAGGACTGGCTGAATTGCCATTGTCCGGTGGTTCCAAAAGAACAGTCTTTTGAAACACTGCTCATATTTCTATTAAACATAATTTTTTGTCATTTGTTTATCTTGAACATTAGTACATTAGAATATTGGCAATTTACAAATATAACCAAACTTCTTGATAACAACGCCAACCTGAACAAGCCACGGATGACTAAAAATGAAGATAAAATAGGGTACAGGTGATTGTTTGCTATGCGAATTCTGCCACAATGCAGACGTTATAGCTATTGCAGTATTTTAGGCCACCTCTGAAGTGATCAATCTAAGTTTCTTTTCCTTTTTAATACAGTATAGGATGTCCTAGAGTACCAGTCCCAGCTAATATTAAAATGTAATTTCATTTTTTGCCTTCATTGAGCTTGATGCTGTGTATTTTTTATGTTATATTTCTCCCAGTATGTCTCTTTTTCCTGTTTTGCATCTTGAGCATGTTCACTATATTACATGGTAATTACATTTTTTATGTAAAGGACATAGTGAATGCCATTCAGTAGCTTTTGGCATGTGGTACTTTGTAAATTAAACAACGATTAAGAATGCATCACCTAGCCAAAGGATTTCAAGCAGATAGATTAATAAATTATATATTTTAGAAAATATTTTTAAATATTCTGTGTTGTAATGTTTATATTTTTGCAGTTGTTATTGGTCAGTTGTCTTAAGCATGGTCTTGTGTCTTGAATGTAATCCAGTTTTGAAATGATCCTCCAAGGTCGGTGTGCTGAAGGACTCCACCAGCAGGTGTTGTGGGAATTATTGAGTGGTTGCTGTATAAATGTAACTTTCTAGCTCAGGGAACTCTTTTCTTCTTCATTGTTTATGATTGACTTTCAATGGTGTTAACCTTTCAAAACGCCACTGTGAAGTTATACATACCAAGCACGTTTCTAAACTTGAGTGTTAACTGTATCAACAATTTTAAGTGGTATACTCTATCATCAAGCGAAATATATTTCACATTTTCCAAAGGTTATATTTGGGATCCTAGGTCATGAGAATAAATTGTTATGGCCACAATGCTATCCCATAGAATTGTGTAACTCTTCCTTATTTTCTGGAGCAAACTTATGCTTAGTGCAGGACATATTTAAATATTTCAGTGATGCCTCTTAAGAAAAGCTGAAAAAGCATGCTATTTTGCTTAGTAGTTCTGTACAGGAAATGCTGTGTTTCTATAAACCATCATCCACCACTGTAAAAAATTGAAGTTCTTTGAGCAAATACCTATATATTCAGATGAGTCGCGCTCTGTATTCTGTCAGTATACTTTTTAATGGTAAAACATTAAATCCTCAGCAAATTCTTCTAACTCCCGTTCTAACTGAGGTATTCAAAGCAGGTCCATCTGCAATCGGAGTCAGGAAATGTATTTCGCAATCTGGCCTGTGCACAGAAGATGATGCCAGAAGCGGAAATCTGTGACATCATACAGGCTCCAGATGCCAGCTTTTAACTGGTGTGATGAGTAATTACAGCATCACATGCTATTTCACTGTTCTTCTCAGCTTAGTATTATGCAATCTATAAGCTGAACTTTAAATTGTATTAACTGCAATAAAAATATGATTTCTGATCAATACTGTTAAGCGTACTTTTGCACATAGAGCGATTGGAAGGATGTGGATTTTGACTGAACCTAATTATAAATATATATTTTAAAAACCTACTTGTGCTGTCTTTTCTTAAGTTGTAAAGTTGTCACATTGCCTTGCTATGATAGGTAATGCACAATGTAGAACACCTTTTATCTTGTGCAAAAGGGAAGGTGTTGAGGATTTTAACCTGATGTGTGTGTGTGTGTTTGTGTGTGTGTGTATATTATACATACATATATATATGTATATATATATATATGTTTGGTGGCATGTGTAGCTGCAGATACACATGCTATGCACAGGTCCTGCCATTTAGTGTTGGGCTCAGAGTGTTACAAGTTGTTTTTCTTCGAAGAAGTCTTTTCGAGTCACGCAACCGAGTGACTCCTCCTTTTCAGCTCCATTGTGCATGGGCATCGACTCCATCTTAGATTGTTTTCTCTCCGCCATCAGGTTCGGACGTGTTCCTCTTCACTCCAGTTGTTCGAGTCGGAAAAACTTATAATTCACTGAAATTCGTTGCTATTGTTCTCGATCGCGTCCCATCTAGCATCGACACCTCGGTACCGGCGGGGACACATCTTCGGTTGCCCAACTTGGGCCTGGTCGGCCCGACCGCAAGAAGCGTCAAAGCTTCATGGACCGGACCCCGTTCAGATTTTGCCCTCGATGCCACGCCAAGTATCCCTACACAGATCAACATCGGGTCTATAATCTGTGTTTGTCTCCAGACCACCGAGAGGATACTTGTGAAGCCTACAAATCCTTCCGTTCCAAAAAGACCTTTCAAGACCGAAGTGCGAGAAGGTTACAGATGGTGTCCAAGAGCACCGAACGCCTCGACGCGAAAGAAGAGATGATTCACACTGCCATCTCCGTTCAAGGTTCCGATTCCGAGGAATCCGACGTCGACCGGCAGCGGGCCAGCATGTGAGTACGCTTGCCCCGACCAAGACCAACATAAGGCCTCGGGGACGCCACTGCCGGAAGGCCAGGGCTCCACCTGTAAAAAATCGACCGGTGACCAAGCAACACCTTCGGCACCGAAAAAGGCCACACCCGCTTCGAAGTCTTCAGACTCGAGCCAAGACACAGGCTCCGAAACCATACAACATCGAGTCGAGACCCCGAAAATCACTTTCGGAACCGAGTTCAGCTACCACCCCGGGACCTTCGATGCCGAAGAAACCAGCTTTGGAGCCGAAAAGACATTCCTACACAGAGGAGCATGGACTTTCGAAGCAGCTAAAAGAAAGACATAGATTTGAGGAAGAGCTACAACAAATGGAGGATTTCGATGACAGACAAGCCAGGATACAGATCCACAAGGACACTGGCAAGATCCTCACAGCACCTCCCCTCAAAATTAAAAGAAAACTGTCCTTCCATGGACGTTTGGACACTGATCAGCCAAAGGCTAAAGTGCCAAGAGAAAAATCTCCGCCTCGCCAGTTCTCTCCTCACTGTCCTCAACGCACTGTCTCTCCACCTGCTACACCCACTGCACAGTCTCCTACACACACTATGCAGTCACATCAGGACACAGATCCATGGGATCTTTATGATGACCCAGTGTGTAAGACAACAGCCCAGAGTGCTACCCATCTAAGCCCTCTCCACCTGAGGATAGCACCTCATATACGCAGGTTTTAGCTAGGGCAGCAGCTTTCCACAATGTAAGAATGCACACGGAACCTCTAGAGGACGACTTTTTATTTAATACACTGTCCTCAACCCACGGCACATACCAAAGCCTACCCATGCTCCCCGGTATGCTCAAACATGCCCAGCAGATATTCCAGGAGCCGGTTAAAGGAAGAGCTATAACACCAAGGGTAGAAAGAAAGTACAAACCCCTACCCTCAGACCCCGTGTACATCACACAACAGCTGCTCCCTGATTCGGTAGTGGTCAGCGCAGCGAGGAAAAGAGCTAACTCGCAGTCCTCTGGAGATGCACCCCCTCCAGATAAGGAAAGCAAAACATTTGATGCAGCAGGGAAAAGGGTGGCGTCACAAGCAGCCAATCAGTGGCGCGTAGCTAATTCGCAGGCCCTCCTCGCTAGATACGATAGGGCTCATTGGGATGAGATGAAGGACATTATTCAACATCTCCCCAAGGAACACCAAAAGAGAGCTCTGCAGGTAGTAGAGGAGGGACAGGCGATTACCAACAACCAAATAAGGTCAGTGCTAGACTCAGCTGATAGAGCCGCAAGGACAATAAATACGACTGTCTCCATTAGACGGCATGCATGGCTCAGATCATCAGGTTTTAAACCTGAAATCCAACATGCTGTCCTCAACATGCCCTTTAATCAACAGCAATTATGCGGCACACAGGTGGACACAGCCATAGATAAAATGAAAAAAGATGCCGACACTGCTAAAGCGATGGGAGCCCTTTATTCATCCCAATACAGAGGCACATTTCGGAAGCCTCAATATAGGGGAGGCTTTAGGGCACAGCCCTCCGAGCCATCCTCCTCACAATCCAAGACCTCATACCAGACACAATATCAGAGGGGGATTTCGGGGATCCTACAGAGGACAATTTCCCAAGTCTAGAGGAAAATTCCAATCCTCAATGCAAGCCACTAACAACAAACAGGTACTTTGTTATCACCTTCCCTCAACACACTTCACCTGTGGGAGGAAGACTGAAAATGTTCCACGACCAATGGTTAGACATCACAACAGACATGTGTACTATCCATTATCCAACATGGTTACTGCATAGAGTTCACACAATTTCCTCCAGACATTTCCCCAAAAGCACACAAACTTTCATTGCAACATCTTGCAATGTTACAAACAGAAGTACAGGCACTATTGCTCAAACAAGCCATAGAACTAGTGCTTCATCATCAAAAAGGAACAGGGGTTTACTCCCTGTACTTCCTTATTCCCAAGAAAGACAAAATGCTAAGGCAATATTAGATCTCAGGACTCTCAACCTTTACATCCAATCAGAACACTTTAACATGGTGACACTACAAGATGTAGTCCCATTGTTGCAACAGGGAGAATTTATGCCAACACTGGATTTACAAGATGCATATTTCCATATACCCATCCATCCAGCTCACAGAAAATACCTCTTGTTTGTTATACAAGGAAAACATTACCAATTCAAGGTATTACCCTTCCGGATAACAACAGCACCCAGAGTCTTTACAAAATGCCTTGCTGTAGTAGCAGCATACATAAGCAGACAACATATGCATGTATTCCCATATCTAGACAATTGGCTAATAAAAGCCAACACTCAAAAACAGTGTCAACATCACACACGTTATGTAATAGATACCCTACACACACTAGGGTTCTCAAATTACCAAAAATCACACCTGCAACCATCGCAAATTCAGCAGTACTTAGGAGCTACACTCAAAAGGCGCTTGCAAGTCCAAGCCCACAAAGAGTGCAATCGTTCCACACCAGGTTGCCAAAAATCCAGCCAAATCAGCACTACACTGTTAGTTTTGTCATGAAACTCCTAGGCATGATGGCATCATGCATCGCCATTGTCACAAACGCACGGTTACACATGCGGCCCTTACAACAGTGCCTTGCAAAACAATGGTCGCAGGCACATGGTCATCTCCAAGATCTAGTGCTGATAGACCGCCAAACACACAGTTCGCTTCAGTGGTGGAATCCCACAAATTTAAAGGGCGGCCTTTTCAAGACCCTGTGCCTCTCACCATTCTCACAACAGATGCATCAATGATTGGATGGGGAGCACACCTCAACAATCACAATATTCAGGGACAATGGGACAGCAAACAGAAATAGCTACACATAAATCACTTAGAACTGCTAGCAGTCTCTCTAGCACTAAGAGCCTTTCAACCTCTTCTTACTCACAAACACATTCTTGTCAGAACAGACAATATGACAACAATGTACTGCTTAAACAAACAAGGACGAACCCACTCATCACAACTTTGCCTCCTAGCACAAACAATTTGGCATTGGGCAATTCACAACAACATTCACCTGATAGCTCAATACATTCCAGGGATTCACAATCAGTTAACAGACAACCTCAGTCGAGATCACCAGCAAACTCACGACTGGGAAATTCACCCCCAGGTACTCCAGAAATACTTTTGTCAGTGGGGGACACCAGACATAGATCTGTTCGCCACCAACCACAACGCAAAATGCCAAAACTTTACGTCCAGATACCCACACCCTTAGTCCAAGGGCAATGCTGTATGGATCAACTGGTCAGGGATATTTGCTTACGCTTTTCCCCCACTCATTCCATTTTTGGTCAACAAACTGTGTCAAAACAAACTCAAACTCATACTTATAGCACCAACGTGGGCACGCCAGCCATGATACACCACACTGCTAGACCTGTCAATAGTACCAGACGTCAAACTCCCAAACAGGCCAGATCTGCTGACGCAACACAAACAGCAGATCAGACACCCCGATCCAGCGATGCTCAATCTGGCTCCTGAAATCTTAGAGTTTGGCTATCTGAATCTTCCACCAGAGTGTATGGAAGTCATTAAACAGGCAAGAAAACCTACCACTAGGCAGTGTTATGCTAACAAATGGAAAAGATTTGTTTTCTACTGTCAAGCAAAACACATAACACCTTTGAATGCGTCCATACAAGACATCGTAGGTTATTTACTCCACCTACAAAAAGCAAATCTAGCTTTTTCATCCATCAAAATACATCTCACAGCAATTTCTGCTTATTAGCAAAATAAACAGACCAAATCCCTATTTAGGGTACCAGTCATTAAAGCCTTCATGGAGGGCCTAAAACGAATCATACCTCCAAGAACTCCACCAGTACCCTCCTGGAATCTTAACATTGTACTTACACAACTCATGGGTCCACCTTTTGAACCCATGCACTCTTGTCAAATCCAATTCTTAACTTGGAAAGTAGCATTTCTAGTGGCAATCACTTCATTACGAAGAGTTAGTGAAATACAAGCATTCACTATTGACGAACCCTTTATACAGGTATGCAAACATAAAGTTGTACTCCGCACAAACCCTAAATTTCTACCAAAAGCCATCTCACCGTTTCATTTAAACCAAACAGTGGAACTCCCAGGCCTCTTCCCGCAGCCAGACTCAGTGGCAGAAAGAGCACTGCATACATTAGATATTAAAAGAGCTCTAATTTATTACATCAACAGAACAATATCATTTTGTACAACTAAGCAGTTGTTTGTCGCATTCCAAAAACCCCATACTGGTAATCCTATATCCAAACAAGGCATAGCCAGATAGATAGTGAAATGTATACAAACTCGTTACCTGAAAGCTAAAAGACAACTGCTCATTACGTCAAAGGCACACTCCACTAGAAAAAAGGGAGCAACAATGGTATTTCTGGGAAACATACCAATGACCGAAATTTGTAAGGCAGCCACTTGGTCCACACCTCATACTTTTACCAAGCATTACGGTGTAGATGTGCTAGCAACACCACAAGCCACAGTAGGACAGGCTGTATTAAGAACATTATTTCAGACAACTTCAACTCCTACAGGCTGACCACCGCTTAGGGGAGGATTACTGCTTTGTAGTCTATGCATAGCATGTGTATCTGCAGCTACACATGCCATCGAACGGAAAATGTCATTTACCCAGTGTACATCTGTTCGTGGCATGTTCCGCTGCAGATTCACATGCGCCCTCTCTCCTCCCTGGAAGCCTGTAGCCGTTTAAGTTATAATTAAAATGTGTACATATGTATATAAACATTCCTTTATTTAAACTCTGTAGATACATCTCTATTCCATTGCATGGACATCTCTCTCTTTACACTCTATCACTCCTACCTTACCCTCTGCGGGAAAACAATCTAAGATGGAGTCGATGCCCATGCGCAATGGAGCCGAAAAGGAGGAGTCATTTCGGACTCGAAAAGACTTCTTCGAAGAAAAACAACTTGTAACACTCCGAGCCCAACACTAGATGGCAGGACCTGTGCATAGCATGTGAATCTGCTGCGGAACTTGCCACGAACAGATGTACACTGGGTAAGTGACATTTTCCATATATATGTAAAGAACTGCTGACCACGTGAACTGTATTTAATTTAGATACATTACGTTTCGTTTGGAAAATAATAATTTGTTGACGAAAAAGCATGCATGATGCACCTCTGACTTATAGAAATATCACAGGTGGGTTGCGTTCACTTCTTAAAGTTACCACAACTACAGGTATATTACTAAACGATGTTTAAGGCTTAAATAGGTTTTACTCACTACAGTGCTCTCACAATGGAAAAGAAACTGCTCTTTTACCTCTCGAGGGAAATGTAATTAAAATTCCGTTCAGTTCCTTTCACGTATGTCATGCTAAAACACTATGGAAACTTGAAGAAACAACTCCACAAATAAAGCAACAATACTAAATTGATGCAAAAGCAACAATGTATTAACATTTTATTTTCTTTACAACTGTTGTACGAGGAAAATATCTCAAAGCCCTATATACATTTTGTTTTTTTGTTTGTTAAATATTGTTTATTGGAAGATTCAACAATAAATAATAAAATGCTTATTTGAAGTAATATATTAACGGTAACAAATATCTGTAATTATACAGATAACTGGGAATATTAAAGTCAGAAAAAAACATATTAAATATAACCAAAATCATATCATTTCATATATAAAAAGGAGAAAAAAGAAAATTGGGGAATAGCAAGGCAGAGGAAAGAAGAAGAAAAGTGAGTAGAGATAGTGAAAAGAAAGAGAAGAGGAAAGAATTAAGCAAGATATATTAGAGTGTAGATAAATAAGAAGATAGATAAGTATTGAAAGGAAACCAGTATAGATCAGATGTAATCTTTTGAAAAGTAGTTAATAAAGATACATTGGATATTCTATGTTCGTCACAAATAAAATTCCACCATGTTCACACAGATATTTTAGAAGTGTCTTTCCAGCATGAAAGTATAACTTTAGGAGCAAAAGCAATGAAGAGGTCTAACAACCCAGGCTTAGGTGAAATGTGCATAAAATCAGGAGACATAGGGGGTCATTACGAGTTCAGAAGACGGTTTTTACCGTCTGCCAAACTTCTGACGGTTAGGTTGCTGCCACACAGGCAACCTCCCCACCGGCCCCCATTAAGAGTTTGCCGATAAGCTGGTGGGAGGAAATCTCGGCTTCCACCTGCCAGCCTAGCGAGAAACATGCTACAGCATTGTCACCGGCTTGAAATCAAGCTGGCAGCAATGCTGTAGCCTACAGGGTGCACCAGCACCCTTGCAATGTTCACTGTCTGCAGATCAGACAGTGAACATTGCGAGGGTGCAGGCCAGGGGGCCCCTGCACTGCCCATGCCAAGCGCATAGCCAGTGCAGGGGCCCCCTGTACCGGTTCTCCGCCAGCCTTTCCATGGCAATTTTGCCACCATGAAAAGTCTGGCAGAGAACGAGGTAGTAATCCCCAGGGCAGCGTTGCTTGCAGCGCTGCCCTGGCGGATTAGGACCGCCACCTACCTCCAGACTGCTGGGATCTCTGACCCTGGCAGTTCAGCTGCCAGGATTGTAATGTGGCGCTTAGACCACCACATTGGTGGCGGTCTGACCTCCATCCACGAGTCTGGCAGTCTAGTAATGATGCCTATAGTGACTAAAAAAAACATTTTGAATAGATAGTTTGAAATTATGTCTGAATATGCGTGTGCATTTAGACCAAATAACCTTACAAAAATCAAAGACATGAGAACAATAGTATAGTAAACAGGTTAGAGTGCCATTAGATATAGAGCAAGACCAACTTAGTGAGGAGGAACTTTGATCAAATTTAGAGATGCATTCGGGAGTAATAACAGCTCCATTATAAATAAAAAATAAAGATTGTGTAATACGAGCAGCTTTGGAGGTACTGAACAGTTTTAGCCACATTTTATCCTACAGCCGAGCAGTAAATGTTACTGAATGGTCGTTCTCCCATAATAATTTAGTAGGGTGTTTGAACATAGAGAGTTAGGAGATAATAAGTTTATAAATTAAAGCAGCTTTAGGAATTGAAGCATGGCTAATATTATATATGGTGATGAGGGTGTAATTGGTGCAAGAGAGGTAAGAAAAGTATTAGTGTTTAAGGAAGATTGAAGAACAGAAGATATAAGCTTGTTTTTCTTGAAGAAAGGTTTGGTAAGTTGTATTGTGCTTGCAGTTGAGTAAAAGTAAAACAGAATTTGTGCCTACAGCACCTGGTATTCACAGATGGTCTCCCATCTAAGTACTAACAAGGCCCGACCCTCCTTACCTTCCGAGATCAGACGATGTCGGGCGCATTCAGGGTGGTATAGCCAAGTCCAGGAAACCGAAGTGCTGATTGGCTGTGGAGTCTACAGGGTTATCCAGACACAAAGAGGTGGAGATAGGGAGAAGAAACCGAGATTACTAGAATCAGAAGATATAATCCTGTTTAAAAGCAAATCCCCTGGTGAGTTGAATTTGGACAAATTGTATGCTGAGGGTTGATGGGAGAGGATGCAAATGAGCTATGATATCTGAAATGCCCACTTGGGCCAAATTGGGATTAGTGAAGCGCTAAACTCTGCTACAAGGGAACACATAACCCAGAATGCTTTGTGGCCCCAGGAGGCGGCCATTATTGGCATCATCTGCTCCCACTTGCCATTTCCAACAAGCGCTATGGAGCGGCAGGGGGATCACACCACTGCGCAGGAAGCACTAAACTCTGCTACAAGGTACTACATACCCCAGACTGCTTTGTGGCCCCAGGAGGTGGCCATTTTCAACATCACCTGCTCCCACTTGCCATTTCCAACGAGCGCTATAAAGCGCGAGGGGGCACACCACTGCGCGGGACGTGCTAAACTCTGCTGCAAGGGACTACATACCCCAGACTGCTTTGTGGCCCCAGGAGGCGGCCATTTTTGACATCACCTGCACCCACTTGCCATTTCCAATGAGCGCTATAAAGCGTGAGGGGGCACACTGCTGCGCGGGGAGCATTCAGGGCGCGCCCGGCCAAGGGCGGGCTTAAGGAGGCTGGTCTGGGCCTCAATATGGGAAGACGCAAACTACAGGTTAGTAAGGTAGCATCCTCAAAAGGGATCTACAATTGACTCCTTCCTAACCTGGGCTATGGGAGTGATTGCAAAAGAAATTGACTTGGCTGAAAGGAGGTTATCTTTGGAGCCGGGGGAGGCCCCAGTGGCAGGCCACTTGAGGGTCCTTCCATGGTACCACATTCCCTCCACTACTCCGTATGGTCCCCGGATATTTTGCCCTTGGGACTCCCCTGACGACTCCCTCCCAAGAGAGGTAGTAGCTGGGAGGGAGTACTTGGTGGACTCTTTAGTACAGACCCCACCTATAAACAAATTGAGTGCCCCGCCAGTTAAAGGGAAGCGACAGCCCAAGCAGCCAGAGCGAGCAGGTTTTATGAGCAGCAAGGTGGGGGGGGCCCGGATGGTAGCCAGGAGTGGGATCTTGTACTGGATAAATTTTAAAACATAATCGAGTAGTGTCTGGCTCCAGTCCTAGAAAGTTTATCCAAATTGGAGACATTGATCTCCACTTTGAATAGGCCATATCCCACGCTGACCACTCATTGGTCACCGGTGCTGGAGGAAAGAAGATGCGAGGATAGTCACCTACAGGGAGAAGCTGTTAGTAATCTAGAGTTTAGGGAGAGAGGCTGTCCTCTCTCAGGAGTTCTGCCTTCAGCTCCTTCTAATGTTCAACCCTCACAGTCTTGTGCTGCAGGCTCCTCATTAGGTAATATAAAGGCCCCTTGTTTCGTGAAGTTGGGAGGGAAATGGTGATTCAGGGGCAATCCATAGAGGGGGTCCATAGAAATAACGGGGGTAAGGTTCCTCGATTTGCACCATCCAGAAGACTGCCCCGTCTGAATCTGCCACCCGAGTGCTGCCCATACATGGCAGTATTAGCTGGTGTCGTTTCCCCCCCCACCACCCCTTGAGTTTCCCATGGTAAGTCAACTGAAAACCTGCAGAACAAAGTCTGTCACTGGCTAAGCCAAAACACTACTTTTCACCCCATGGATTCTAGGAATATACTATTTATGCGAAGAGTTGAGTGGATTGGTCCTACAAATAAATTGATTGAGGGTGACTGTGTGGTGATTAATTGTAGAACCCCAGATATGGCGGGGAGGTTGATTTTCACTCCCAGGCAACCTTCTATGATGGGACCCGGCATTAGGATTCTGCCCATTGGATTTTTCTATAAGCCCACCACCCCGTTGGTAGCTAAGGGTTTTAATTATCTGGAGCAGAGATTAGGGCTGTGGTCTGCTCCCACGATATCCACCAGAAATAGGTTCACCCCTGTGTCTGATCTTGGTGAATTAGATTGACAACTACCACTGTGCCCTTGGGGGTTCCGGTGGGGTTAAGCCAGATGGTTGCGCTCCTCAGGAGGGTATTCCCGCATGCGCACCCAGGGAACTAAGTTTCTTTTCATGGAACTGTGCAGGTCTGGGGAATAAACTCTCAGACCCTCAGTGGATTACGTTCATCTCCCAGTATGACGTCATATTACTTCAAGAAACATGGGCACAGGAGCTGTTTTCTGTAGAAGGTTTTGAGACCCACGTTGTATTAGCAACTCCTTTACAAGGGTCAAGAGCTAGTGGTGGTTTGGCTCTATTATTTCGAGTAACTGTACAGCTGCGAGTTGTTCCACTCCCTCTTAGGCACAGTGATATACAGATATCTTGGGTTGTGGTTTCTGAAAAGTTTCATTTCTTTGTTGTAAATTTTTATAACTCAGTTTGTTACTCGGGGGGTCAGATCAGGTCTCTATTCCAAGCACTTCTGATCTTGGAAAAGAGGGTGCCCCTAAGTTGGGGTGTTTTAATGTCCTTTTAGCAGGAGATTTTAATGCCAAGATGCTCCTTATGGATGAATGGGTATCGCCCACAGAACCCCCTGACCCTAGAGGTAAACTGCTGGTGACTGAAGTGAGACATGCCGGTCTCTGTACTATACTGGAGAGAGTGGCAAGTGGTGACTTACTCAAACCCATTTTTGTTGGGTGGGGGAAAAGGGACCAAAATTGATTATATTTTAATTTCTAATAGTTTTGCTGAGTGTTTTAACAAGGGGCTAATGCACAACCAACCATTTAGTGACCATAATGCCATTGAAGCTAGAATGGTTATTCCCGCTACTGGGACTGTGAACTTGACTCCAGGTGTGTTTGGGCTGATTCCAAAAGACCAAGGTAGGAGGCTCAGCTGGCAGAAAGTTTTGATCCCCATCCTTAGTGGTGGAGGTTGTGAAGAGATGCAGGAATGTGTTTTCTAGCTCCCTCTTACTATTTGAGGCCCCACCAGTGGCCATTCTGGGTGATTTTCAGTCTCTGAAAAGCAGCCTCGGATCCATTATGTTGGATCTTCAAGGACCGTTAAAAGACCATAAAGATGAATGGTTTGATCAGAATTGCTGTATTGCCAGTAAACCCCTCCTCAAAGTCCTTGAGGACCACCCAAGGAACCCCCACTCTATCAGTGAAGCTAGCGCTGCTTACAAGGAAGCAATACAACTTAGGAATCAATGTCTCAATGAAGAGAGGTGGGAGCAGTTAGCGGGTGCCTGCAAGCTCGGGGATGTGAGATCCTTGTGGCGTATAGTGAATGGGAAGCCTGCTTATCAAGCTTCTCCTGACATAATAGGGACCACCATACCCGTCCAAAAATGGGTTGCCCACTTCGAGAGGGTTTACTCGCTGAACAATGTATAACAATTGGGGAAGGTGGACGTGGCTGCTCCCTCTCCGTTGCACTTAGATTTTAAATTTGAGGAAGTTCAGGTTGCCATCATGGGAAGCCCTTCCAATAAAGCCTCCTGCCCAGATGGTGCCCCAATGGGCTTATATAGGGAAAACGTTGCCCTGTGGGCTCCGCTATTGACGAATGTTCCTAACACTGCATAGCAAACTGGTAACCCTAGCTCATGGAAGTCAGCAGTAATAGTGCCGGTTTTTAAAACCGGGTGTAGACAGAACCCAGCGTGTTACCGCCCCATCTCTTTGCTGGACTCCACGGTTAAGATAGTGGGACGCATTGTCCTCCTTCGTATCGAAGAATAGATCCAAGCAAATCATATTTTCTGCCCGGCTCAATATGGTTTTAGAGAGGGCATAGGGACAATAGAACAGTGCCTTAATCTTAACCTGTTGGTGGGGAAATATGTGGTAGCCAAGAAGGGCGCTGTCTACCTTGCCTTTATGGACCTGAGCTATGCCTTTGATAGGGTTGTTCGATCAAAGCTATGGTCAATCCTGGAAGGTCTTGGGCAGCCCCACCTTTGGTAAATTTCCTTCGGGTGCACAACCAAGATGTTAACGCCTCAGTTAGATTTGGAAAGGCAGGGGAATGCTCTGATGTCTTTAAACTAGCTAGGGGAGTCAGGCAGGGGTGTGTTATGGCACCAATCCTATTTTTATTATATATCAATGGCCTGAATTCACATCTAGTTACCCATGGCAAAGATTTTTTTAACCACTTCTGTGCCGGGGACGTAATGGTTACGTCCACCGGCACAGTGCTCCTGGGCTTCCCTCCTCCCCCCCCCCATGGCAGGGATGGAAGGGTAAGCCCTTCCGCCTCCACCCTTGACCCCCCCAGTGACGTCTGATGACTTTAGTGCACGATCACGCGCTGAGCTCATCAGCAGGCTCCTCCCCATCGCGCTGGAAGCTCGGCTTCCAGTGCGATCGGAAGAGAAATGCCAAGCCTTTCTCTTCCGATCATGTGATGAGGGCCTGAGAGGCTTCAAAGGGAAGGAAAGGAATTTTAGGCGCCAGGGATCATTTTTTTATTTGTTTTTTGTTGTTGTTTTTTTAGGGTTGGGGAGCGACCACTTAGGTAAGGGTCACTCCCCTGGGGGGCACATTGTATTTAGACCATTTATGCCCCCCCTTGGGGGCAGATCAGCCTATTTTTGTTAGGCCAATTTGCCTCCAAGGGGGGCAGAAACAACTAGGCACCGGGGATTTTTTTTTTTGCGTCAATTTCACGCAAGGGGAGCGACCCCTTAGGCAAGGGTCGCTCCCCAGGTGGGGGGGGAGGGGCAAATTTATTTTAGGCCATTTCTGCTTCCTCAGAAAGCCCACCAGAGACCAGGGAAGATTTTTTTTCCAAAATAAGAGGGTGGGGGTTATGGCCATACCTCCACTCCAAATAAATGGGCCCAAAGTTGTTTTGCCCACCAGGGGGCAGATGGAGCAATTACCCCTGATCCGCACCCCGGGGGGGGGGGCAGAAAGTCTACTAGATGCCAGGGAATTAAAAAAAAATAGTGGGGTGGTGGCTACCAACCAGTATGGGCCTGGTTATGCCCCCACCCCAACTGAAAGGGGTAACAGTCTTTCAGCTCTCCCCCGCACACTAAAACATCTTATCCCATGGCAAGCAAGAGGACATTTGATTATTTGGGGTTTTTGTTTTACATATGGGCCATGAGAGCTTAGCTAACTCTCAAAATCTTCCCACTTGGAATTTCGAGTGCTGCACTTTATGGACATTGGGACTCTGCCATGTAGAAAAATCCACAAGACCTAGACACATCTGAAAACTAAACATCTGGGTGATTCCAGGGTGGTGTGTTTCACATGCACCCAGCACCATTTTCTTACCCACAATGCCCTGCAAACATCCATCTTTGCTGGAAATCACACATTTTCCCCACATTTTTGTGATGGAACCTTCCGGAATCTGCAGGTATCCAAAAAATTCCTACCACCCAGCATTGTCTCATTTATACCGATAAAATTCTGCTGCACTTGTCAGCCTAAAAATGTTTTTTTTCAAACTGCCCTTTTGGACCTGCTTTGGTTCCCCCTCAGTTTCAACATGTTTTTGGTTCTTCCCTGTCACAAGCACTTGGCCCACCTACACAAATGAGGTATCATTATTTACCGGGAGACTGAGGGGAACGTTGGGTGGAAGGAAATTTGTCCCGGTGTGGTGATCCCACTCCCAAATGTGCGAAAAATGTGATTTTTTTAAATATTTTTTTTAGCCAAATTTGAGGCTTGCTGAGGATTCTGGGTACAAAAACATTTGGGGATCCACACAAGACACACCTCCCTGGACTCCCTTGGGTGTCTAGTTTTCAGAAATGTCTGGGTTTGGTAGGTTTCCCTAGATGGATGCAGATCCCAGGGCCAAAAACGCAGGTGCCCCTCCCCCGCAAAAACAGGTAGTTTTGTATTTGATAATTTTGATGGGTCTAGATAGTGTTTTGGGGCATTTCCTTTCGCAGGCAGTAGACCTACCCACAAAAGTGAGGTACCATTTTTATTGGGAGACTTGGGGGAACGCTGGGTGGAAGGAAATTTGCGGCTCCTCTCAGATTCCAGAACTTTCTGTCACTGAAATGAGAGGAAAAAGTTTTTTTTTTGGCCAAATGTTGAGGTTTGCAAAGGATTCTGAGTAACAGAACCTGGTCAGAGCCCCACAAGTCACTCCATCTTCGATTCCCCTAGGTGTCTAGTTTTCAAACCTGCGCAGGTTTGCTAGGTTTCCCTAGGTGCCGGCTGAGCTAGAGGCCAAAATCTACAGATAGGCACTTTGCAAACAACATGTCAGCTTTCAATGTGAAAATGTGATGAGTCCATTTTGTGTTTCCTGTCGCGAGCATTAGGCCTACCCACGCAAGTGAGGTACCATTTTTATCGGGAGACTTGGGGGAAAAAATAATCCTGTCCCCTCTTTATTATATGCAGATGACGCTGTCATCCTTTCTCGCACACTGAATGGTCCTAAAGTTCTGGTGGATCTGTTTGTTGATTTTATGGGCGACCTGCAACTGGATGTTAACACTTTGTAAGACACATTTTATGGTTTGTGGGAAGAAGAACCCAAAACTCACACCAATCTTAATTAAGGATCAGGTGGTAACAAGGGTAACCTCCTTATATCTGGGTGTCACCTTTGATGAGCACTGTACGTGGACCAAATGTCTCGCAAACCGCTGTCTTTGCTTTGACCATTCATGGGGGGCGCTCTTTAGATTTGCTCGTTTAGTTGGGAGCAAGCCTGTTTTACCATTGCTGCAGATCTACAAGATGAAATGTTTACCTATACTGTTATATGGTGCTGAAATCTGGGGGTACTCCAACTGTATATCTATTCAGCGCGAAGAAAATAGTTTTTGCAGAAAGCTGTTAGGGGTGGGACCGGCTATCTCAAGCTGGTTTATGCATGAGGAGTTGGGTCTGGTCTTTGTGGAAGATCATGCTAAAATTGCACCTATGTTGTTGTGGACATCTGTCTGGAGTGGGGAAATGGCAAAGTTGAACAGGGAAGTCATTGAGGACTGCCTCAGTTGTGACTTAGGCCTTAAAATCCCATGGCTCAACTATATTAGATCTTTAGCCTTATCAGCAGGGCGCCCAGAATTAATTTTTAATCCTGAAACGTCAAAACGGGCTGACAAAAACACTGTGAAGGAACTGCTATTAACGCAGCTCAGTGAAAGTAGAGGAAACACGGCCTTAGGTATTAAGTCAGCCGGGGCCCTGATTATTTCAAATACTATTCTTGGCCCAGAACCCTATCTTTCCT